>NW_024470064.1:0-703951 GCF_000721775.1 Aureobasidium melanogenum CBS 110374
CTAGCAGCAGCCGAACAGGGCAAGAAGAACAAATACCGAAACCTAGGCCAGGCTTTCAAACCATTTATCCTTAGCCAAGGAGGCCTACTGGGAAAGGAGACCTCGCAGACCTATAAGGAGCTGCAACAGTCCTTCTCTCCTAGTATAGCTGAATGGCTAGACAAGTACATCTCTACTTTACTTGTCCGACTCCGAGCCCGGAACTGGATGGGATACGGGATTAACTAACACTACACGATCTAAAGAAGGTAGACCACCTGTTTCCTTACCGCACCTAGGTTTCTAAGTTTAGGAGCATAATATAGCTTATATAGTATTGTATCGAAGTTCTGCAAACCCTAACCCTAATAAATACTAGTAGTATACTTAATATAACTATCTAGAATATTATATTAAGAAGCTATAGCAAAGAAAAAGTACTTAATAGAAATTAGGTACTTAGATAGTATTTTATATATAATATAATTAAGTATAGATATAGTCTAAAGTATATTCTTATTATATATATTACTACTACTAAAATAGCTATTTAAAGTTTTAAACTTAATAATAGTAGTAGGCTTAATAATAATATAATAAATATTAGTATAGCTAGGATAAGCCTAGTAACTAGCCTTTTTATTAAGATTAATATTATAAGGAATCTTATTATTATATTACTTAATAGACTAGGCAATAATATATTTATATAATAAAGATTATAAAATCTAGTATTATTAGATATAAGTAATAGCTAGATTTATAGTAGGATTATAATTACTATTAAAGTATTAGTAAAAGGTAAGTAAAAAGATAGTATTAAATATATATAGAGTAGATAGAAAATTTATTTTATAGGAAAAGAAATAATTATCTAATTATTTATATATAAAAAAATATATAAAGTTTTTATTATTAAAAAAAGAAAGCTTCCTTATACTTATAGAGTTTAAGTAGTTAAAAGCTATAGATAAATAAAAAGAATATATAGGATATTAGTAAACTTAGATACTAAAAGTATTTTTTTAATTTTTAACTTAGAGCTTATTATATATAAGTATGAAAATTATATTAGAATAATTACTAATTATTACTAATTATTACTAATTATTACTAATTTTTACCTAGTACTTACCTAAAGTTTACCTAATAAGTGATAGAAAGGTATAGAACTATAATAAAGATCTATACTCTTAAGCAAAGTAAAGGTTTATAAAGTAGTAATAAAGCTTATTGCAATAGAGGTAAGAGATATAGTATATATAAAGATATAAAGGAGAACCCAATATCCTATTTTTAGGTATAGAGTATATACCTTAGCACTAGCCAAATAAATATCGACTTTTTAATATACATGTCTTTCTTAATTCCGTCTTATTAGAAGAGCAAGTATGTTCTAAACATTCGGGCACAAGATTGTTTGTAATTAGTTCCATAGCATAAATGCTCTCGGCTTCGTCTTCGACAATATCTATGTGGCCACTAGAACCTGCCATCCTTCATCGAAGAACGAACAATGATAATCGACAATTCAGTCCACAACTACGTTTAATCTTCTTAGTTCTCCCATGACATCGCTGGTCCTCAGGATTTCCGATTTGTGAGAATTGATATAAACCATGACACAATAACGCTACGGACCCAAGAGAGATTGTTGAGCCGGGGACGAGAAGCGAGTGGGCTCCGGGAGACTGGCGAGATGTTCTGATTATCGCTCATGTTCAGCTCGGCGGTACAGGGAACGCCGTCCACTAGCTCGAAGAACAGAATATTGCCGTCTTGAAAAATCTCAGGTCCTTGTTCATAGGATTCGACCATGATATCAATGTTGAGGTATGCATTTTCAAGGTTCGCGATCGTTTTGGTAAAGATCCTCGTGGTCGTGAGCCATGAAAACACCGTTAGAACCCCAGCCGAAGCATAGCTCGGTGATGATGAGGAATTTCAAGGTTGTATTCCTGGCTTGCAGCTGTCTTCCCAGGCCGAGTACATTCTTGACTCGGAAAGATGAGGTGCTGCCGCTGTTGTTGGCTGACGTAAGGTTCTTATCGATACTAGTTTTGACCGTTCACAAGGGTGCAGTCAGGGGTCCGAGTTTATCCGCGGTCTGAGCTGTTGCGACGAAGCATGCGTCTGTGAATGTGGAAATGCCATCGTAGCTTAGACCGTTCGATGTCAAGGCTTGCAATATCCGGTCTGAGAGTTGAGAATCCCCAGTCATGTCGACAGAAATGTATTGTTCCACAACCGGAGGAGCATCAGACCGTTGTAGCCACTGAACTAGAGCTCCAACAACAGTAAGTCGAAGGCCAAGATGATAAACTGAAGCCAGCCATCTTTCCATGACGATGGGCGGACGACTTCCGACGAGGACAAGTCGAAAGTGACGCAGGGGATTCGGCACAGCCCAGGGATTACGAAGCCGATCTGACAGAACCCTGTTCATAGCTTCCATAGTCTCGTAGAGCGTGCCAGAAACCGGTGGCTTGACAACGACAGCACCAACGGCACAATCGAGAAGCTTGTTCAGGTTGCCATGCTGGTCGGTATTCATGTCATAGGCAGAGACTTGTTGTGCGGGGTCAAGAAACGACTCTGTGAAGTCATACATCTTACAGAATGTCAATCTCTACAACAAACAGTCTGATCGTACCACAAATCCGACTTGTAGGGATATGACTAGCTTGACCCCAACTTCTGTTTGAGTGGCTTTGTCAAGTCCCACCTTCGCTATTCAAGCGAGAAATCTGCTTGCTCTTTCGGAAGATATATTGTAAGTTAATCTTCCGTGTTTCAAGTTCTGACCGGATTGATATCCTTGTTCATGCAAGTAACGTGCTTCCTGGTCGTGATATATTATGATTTTGATCAACAGGAGAGTTGCAGCATCTAGAAGAGATCGTATCAGACTTTCTGTCTATGTTATATCGAGTGTGTGCTAGCGTAGAAGTACATGATAAGCCTCTTAGTCTATATTGTAAACAAGATCACTTATCGGCTGATTGACAAGAAAGAGTATGGCAAGCAACATAACTTTCAGATGTAGTAGCTAAGCTACAAGATACATAACAGTCATGGTTACTATCGTCAAAAGACTAGCAGCCCGGCCGATACTGCCTCCACGCCCGGCCGCACTCTCCATGCCCGAACCATTTGTCTCGATAGCATTAGCAAAGTCGTTCGAGTCGATAGCCTTTAGACAATGGAAAGAAGACTGTCGTAGACGATCAGAAGACGACGCCGAGTTCTCCGTATCGAAGAACAAGCTCATTACTGGACTGTATGCAAACCATGAAAAGCTTTTATTGGTGCTATAGTTGAATGAGTAGAGAGGAGTGAGCTCATTTGTTTTCGGAAGTGTCGGCCAGCAATTTGACGATGCGTTCGTAGAAGGTAAGATAGGTTCCGGGGCATCAGATCCAGTGAGAACTACTGGATAGACTGTGTAAGGGTAGATGTCATTCTGTTGCAATCGTGAGCACGAGGCTGGTGACTTTCTCGATATTGAGTCGGCAATGTTTGTGCAAATCGTTGTACTGTTCTGCTCATCTGTCGCTGCGGCCGCAATCTCGAGCGCGGCAGATTGGAGATCCTCCAGGCATTGGTCACCAGTATCCATACCAAGCCCCCAGCTGCAAGAATCGGATGTGACTTGAGTAGGATCGCCCGAGCCGTACGGAAGAACAAAGCCATGACTGTCGGGTCTGTCGAAGATGAGGGCACACCCTGTGTAGCTAGCATTGGCCAAATCGGTCCCGGGAGGCGTACCAAGGTAGAACGATCGTGTGACACCAGGTGTGTTTACATGGCCACCATACAGATAAGGCTCAGGCTGCACACCAAGAGTCCATGTGAAGTTACCAGCAGAGGCGTCAATCGGATTCGGTACAGTCTCAATGCCAACCCAAGTATGGTCTTGTTCCTGAACCTGACATGATGGTTCTTCGTGATCAGGTGAGAGATTTGGACAATGAATTGCCGCGCAGCCAAGAAGGGTCTCGCCAGTAACAGTCGTTGAAAAGATCGATGCTAGAAGCACGATCGTTGAATAGATTATCGCAGAATGCATACTGAAGGACGATTGGAAGGGTTGCTAATCGGTACAAGGTAGTTGATGGCTGCGCGGCTGATAATGACTTTTATATTCTGATACCTTACCGCCTCGTGTCCGACCACAGAGGAATCTTGTCAGCACAATTGGATGATGCCAAGCTATGTAGTCATCGCCCAGGATCGATCGTCTGAACATGCAAGCGGAGCCGCGGAGTAGCAAAGCCTCCCTACCTGTTCACAGAATAGGTTGTGCGAATGATGGGCTCAGCGTGCTACGTTAGCGTGACGATGTGTAACAAGGCCGATAGCGCTGTGATCGCTACATACATGCTCTGTACAAGACACATGCTAAGTCGTCATTGCCTTTCTTCCAAGACTTATAGAGAGATCGAGCGGCAAAATTTATGATCATGACACGATTATCGCTTGGCTGCTTGGCTGCTTGGCGTACATGTCTTGTGAGGTGCTTCACTCTCGAGACAGATAAAGCCAAGCTACACGGGAATAAGCCTAAGGATTCCGCGGAAACAAGACTCACTTTCAAAGTCTAATTTAACCTCACGCCAAATACAACGTTAGCATGCTCCAATAATGAATCGTGTGGATGATCTCCTAATCCTACGATGGCGGTGCTCAACTTCCACTATGCAATAAGCTATTGCATTAAACACCACGAATTGTTTCCCCTGAGGTCGCTTCGAATGACATCGACGAGTCGCGCATGTTTTGTCTCGAGTGTCGTCCATATAAGCGTTAATTATACCTCTCCTTACGTTTGGGGGTGATTCGCGGCTCTAGCTAACGCGCTTCTCTCTCATCCTCAACTGACCGGACACGTTGACATCCAAGCCCGTAGAGTATGAATCGCAATTTGCTTCCACGTGCATGATAATCCTTGTGGCTGCATGCTCGAGCATGTCCGACTTAGATCGCGCCTACGAACACGGCAGGTCTGTCTTAACAATTAGTGCAGAGTTTGAGACGATCTGTACGTATATTCAGCGGCCATGGAAGCTGCGTATCACGATCTCCAAACATCTTGCAGTTCCGAGGACAAGACTCATCTTTCCTTCACTATGTATTGAACCGGGTTTTTCTGAGCGCTTTTTTTTCCTTTTGAGACACTGATTCTGTTCTGGTTGAATAAAATGAATGAGCCAGCTTAGCAGTCCCATGCGCTGTAAGAAATTTGTAACCCTATAGATACTCAATTTTACCTCCAAACATCTGTGCATCGTCGCGCACTACCTCTGGCTGGAACTGCCCCATTCAAGATGCGTACAGAATACGAAGATACTTGCTGCCACTTGCAATACTACTATAAGCCGATGACCTACCCTAAGCGGGGTGGTCCGCTTGCGGCTGGTAACCATCTGAGTATGCAGGAAATAATGATACGACTGACGATATGTAGCAACCGATCACCTTGGCGTAGAAACTCAAGACCTTGGCAGGTTCGAAAGTCAATTCAGCTCTCCTCAGATGGTTGTGGTTCGCTGTCTGTACAACTACAGTTCGAAGATCAGACTTCAGCCCGAGCTTGGCGAAGGATTTCATTGTATCCACGAAGGGTCTGACTGGGTCAATTGCATTTTCGATCTGGATTATGGACCGAGGATGCTCTCACCCCAGCCAATCTCCTTTGTGTTGATGCCTTCTGTCGCCGAATGCTGCAGCTTCGGTGCACTGCACTGTTGGGCATGTACGTATATAAAGCCCTCCTGCTTCCTTCCCAACAACCATATTCTCGCCTCACTCTCTACATTTTCCTTGTATCAGACTTCAAAATTGCTCCTTCACTCTTTCCAAGATGGCTACTGCTCTAGGCGTCATCTCCAGCGCAATCTCGATCTTCAACTTCGCCGAAGGCTTGTTCCCTGAGCCAAAGACTTATCACTCCAAGCTAAAGATCTATGTTGGTTTTAACACTCAACCAACGACAGATCAAGATTCTCCAGACAACGGTTACAAATACAATGGCAACGGCGGCAACTCCGGGTCCTTGGCCAACGCTGCTGGCCGCTGCCCTGATATTCGACTCTGGGATGATGCCGAGAATTTCCTTGGCATCACAAACGATGACTCCTACATTCAAGGAGGTAATTATGCCCAGAAGGAGGTTAACCACGGCAGTAGCAATGCCGGCTCTGCCTATGGAGTCTTCACGGCCAACGATGATGCTATCTGCATGGCTTATATCCTTAACAAGTGGCCTGACGGTCAGTCATACGGCTGGACTGGAGGCTTCGGCCGCGTGTGTGGCCACAGCTGGTATCCTTCGAGCGTATCTCTCGGCGGGCACTATACAAATTGCATCTGGCTTTCGAATAACGGAGCTGCCACTGATGTCACTGCCATCCAAGTTCACTTCCCCGACTTCGAAGACAACGATCTGAACAGACAATATCATGGTGTCGGAGCCAATGCCGGTAGTTATTGTCAAATTCCCAGTCTCGCATTCGACAAGGACAACGATCCCGGTTACATCCTCTACAAGCGCGGTGACAATAAGACAACCACTTCATTGATCACTTCTGTTGCGGACACTGTCTCCGACACGATCTCAGGTGCGGTGAAGCAGCTTCGCACCGGTAATCTTCTCAACGATACCCGCCTCGTCCAAAGTAACATCCCCGAGCACAGCGCAATCGACCTTTGTGAAAGCGAGACTAGTGTCGGTCCCGATTTCGTCTCCACCGTGGAAGGCATGATGTGCGACATGGGCACTAAGCAACACATGCCTCTCTGTGCCGTTGGTGTGCTTGGCAGGTGTTTCGATCTTAAGACCACGAGTGTCTTGGTGGACGGACTTCTGAGCGCTGTAGAGAGTATCTGGAACTATAGCAACATCGAAGTTTGGGATGAAAGACGTGCCGAGGACGACATGTAATCTTGTTACCTCTTGGTGTATACCATTTATACGTTGTCCCTGGAGGAAATAAATAAATCATTAGTGACTTAGCCGTGCGACAGGAGCTCGCTTTTGTATAACGAAAGAAGAGATTGCATTCCAAGTTTTGAAGTGGTCTAGGGTTCAAATACCCCTTGTATACAAATCTATAGTTGACATATCCGTCATTTGTAGAAAGTAGGCACTTGCCTCTGGCCATGGAAAGTGGTAAGCATGAAACCGGTACAAAACCCATGTCACTTTGTTGACTCGTTCTTTCGCCAGCTAAGCAACCGTTCGCATCTAGCTTCTACTTCACACTTGACACTTAGACGAATTGATAATGAGAGAAGGATATAAACTCACTACGGTACGGGTTCTAAGTAGCAGTTATGCTCTCCACAGGAAATTTTCAAGGTCTTGATATTGCGTATAAGAACCTTGTCTTCATGGGATATCAATGACATGGCGAGATAGTTTGACGAGAATGCAGAGAATGCACTGGTTAAAAGGATCCACCGCACAACTCAGGCTTTTAGTGAATCTGCCTACGCTCTCACGCTTTGGAAGATAGCAACAGCACTGCTTATTGCTTAGAAGTTCCATCAGCGATATGAGAGGTCGATACAGCATGACCATGTCATGCAAACGGCTTGTTCGTTCGTCCGTTGAACACTCTCATGAGACGGGTGACCAATACAAACATCAGAGGCTTAAGCCAAACATGCCCTAACTACTCGCAGCATCTTGACAAGCCGACTCGCCTTTCGCGATTCGCCATGAGTACTGGAACACGCCTGAGCCTACATCAGCGAAGTATCACCAGATTCCACATTATTCAGTCAAGACCTGCCGAACAGGCGTGTCCCCTCCGTTGTCAAACTTCCGGTGAAGACTGGTTCGGGCATTGGGAAAGAGTGAGAAGGAATGATTGTCAATGTTGTGTTTTCGTGTTCGAGAGATGAGTGATCAATAGAAATATTACAGGCCACATGGCCAATTCAGGTGTAATTATGGCGTCAGACCTTCGAAAACGCAGTCATCGGATCAGCGATCTTGTTTAACTGAGTGCGTCGGAGATGAATTGAGGCGATACGTGAATGTGAAGGTACACCCTCAAAACGCCTGTTGATCTCTGGCTCCGTGGATCCATCTTATCTCTTGCACAGTGGGTGTGCACATCCGTTTGATAGCTGCGACTGTGTCGCGAACGCAATTTGTCGGAGCTGTAGTGATGCAGTCGAGAGTTTTGCTGATCATCGAGCAGCAAAGCCCACCACCCTCTCCAAACCCACTGCTCAGCCTTTACTCTCCCTTGCACAGATCGACTCTTGTTTCGTCAAGCTTAGCGGCAGGCGATTGTGATGTCGATACTGGTTCTCAAACTACTTGAAATTATCTGAATGAATCAACGAGACAGAGGCTGATCCATACTGCACCTCGACCCAAATCTTGCAATGGCAGTCTGTTCGTCAAGCTATTGGATCAAATTGACGTGACATACGACCTCTACAGGCGGCCCATCACTCAGCACTTTGTGCCGATCGTCGATGGCACCTCGCAAGAAGACCATAGACTGAAGCAGCAGAGTAAGCCTATGAATCACATACCTTGAATCTCGGTCCCCAGATCCACGAGCGGCACGCGTAAGTTTTCTGAAATGGACTCACAGACACAGCAAGTGCAGAGCTCGCAGCATTAGCATCAAATATCGCATTGTGAAAACTGCGTCTTTCCTTTGCTACATAGGCCAGAGCTCGAATCGCTTGGACCGCTACTTTTAACAAGCGCGCAAGCCACACTGAATTCTATGAAGAATTACAAATATCGCAGACTGGATTGGTCTTCGCTCCTGGCTCCTGACTATATCTCTTAGCTACCAACAGCGTAACAGAAGTCAAGACTATACGACTTGATTGACCTATTGACTGTGGCTCTGACCTTGGCTCTACTTGGTGATACCAGCCTGAGTACTCTTCTGATAACCCGGAAACTGCATCAGCTGCTCATCATCGATGTGCTGTAGCTGTGGGCAGCCCAAGACACTGAGCACGCTACCCAGGGCCTTGTTCACCACGTTGAACACGCTCAGTGCGACATCTGGCTTGGCTTGTGTGGCAAATTGGAAAGCGAAGCAAGCGGCATTATTGCCCTGGAGCAAGCCTGCAGCGTTGAAAACGCCTCCTGTGAGATTGGTGACATCAACACCGGTGAAAGTGTTTGTCTTGCCGAGGTTACCGCCGATGTTGAGGAACTTAGGCTGTGTCAGGGGCAAATGTTAGCTGTGGTCTTGAATGATCGAAAGAACTCCGCTTTGCGATCTACATACGTGAAGAAGTGCAGCATTCAGGAGATCCACCTGGAAGTAGGGAATCGAGTAAGGATATGCGATCGCGCGTTTATACTGGGACAATCATTAGCTATCAATTGAGCCTCGGGTTTGTATCGTTGGACCTACCCAATTGTTGGGGATTTGCTCTTGGCCTTGGTGTGCCACATACGAGCCCTGTGAGCCAGTGATGCCAAACCAAGATTTGATTGTATCATAGCTCAGGTAGCCATATGGGGCTTCGGCCGAGTGGTTGGCCATGAAGCGGTAGATGAATGTGTACCTAATGAGAAGCTTCAGCATACATCAAAACGCAAAGACGGCCTTATTTACGCTGCAGGTTGCACTAGCACACCGGTGAATGGACCATTGAAGAAATAAGGGTTGTTGGCTGTACTAGTCAGCATGTTGCGCGTCTTTTGCATGTTCTCTTATACTCACCAATTTGAGTGTCGAATCTCACGGAGCGGAACGCAGTGAGACTTTCGAGAGTCACTTGACCGCCGGGTGACATGCTGATAAGTTGTTCAAATTGCTTAGCAACGGTTTTATAGTCATTGCCTGCTTCGTACAGATCAGGACGAGTGGGCGAAGCATCGCTTTCGTACCTGGAAGCATGATTAGTGGTTTTCTATGAGCTTGGACAATGACTTTGGGCAGCTCACTTGTTGTGCGAGCCAGAAATGCCATTGCCTAGACCGGAGAGAGGAAGGCCAACACCTGGGCCTGGTGTACCACCGATCGACCACGATAAGCCATCGCCATCGATAGCCGCGCCGTAGACAGACAGGAAGGCGGCAAGGTCGGGTCCCATACCCACGACCTCGCTGGTGGCTTCGATAAATTGTTCAATGGTAGCATAGCCATTGTGCGGCAAAAAGTTGTGGTTTGCAAAGGCATTCAATCTAGAGACGAGGTCAGGAGACAAAGATCAAGAAGTACGAACGAGAGCCTTACCCGGGGCAGGGACCGCGCAGATCGTTCGGTCCTGGTGCAACATATTCGTGTCCACTTCCTGCACTGACGTTGCCGTATTGCTCCGCAGCATTGAAAATGGGAACCGGCTCAAATAGAGTCTGAGCAGCAGCGGCGCCAGCTTGTCTCTCTTGGAGGATCTCGTTCGCACGAGCCTGAAGCCCAGGATGGTACTTGACAGCTTCCAGAACACTGGCAGGGAAGGCTGCAGCAAGAGGTGCAAGACAGAGCAAAGCTTGAAGAATTCTAGGCATGGCGAGCTAATCTAAGATTGTTTCGGGATGATCTTGAGGAGTAGAGAGTGGAATTCATCAGGCACTCAGCACCTACCCTTATATGTCTCCGCTGCCTGTCTCGTTGATCTCGTCGACTTTCGGCATGCGTTGGCATACGTGACAGTTCTTTGAAAGATCTGCGTTCGCCATCGCACAAAAGGAGAACGCTTTGCAGGTCGTTGCAATGTGGAACGAAAACCTTGGTATGTCACGAGTGATCAGCAAAACATCGTACCTCGGCGACTTCTGCAGTCGCAAGACGGACAAGATATTCTGGGGCAGCGGTGAAGATCAGCATGAAGATCTCACCCGCTTGGGTAAGGCGGTTCCGCAGGCGTGGTTATGCTTCAATAAACCTTGCTAACTTGTACCCAGGCGATTCTCGAATCCCCGCAACCCCGCAAACCCAACCCCAGGTTCCCCGCGCGACGGACCACTTCCAATTTAAAGGGGTCCCAGTTTTGGCAGGTGCTTTGAGCGAGGCATCGGAGAGTTCAACGGTCGGAGACGCGAGTGCCCTGGAACAAGCAAGTCTCCAAAGTCTGTCGGTGTCTTGGTATGCAATACAAATCAATTAGTCTTGTGTACATTGATGTGTCGAAAAAATACGCAGTAGATCAGCACTGGCACCCCTGGGATCAAGCGACGCTGTTGAAGCTCAAGGGATCGACGACATGCGGGTTTTGCGGTCACACAATCTGGTGTCTTAGCGCCAACGAGGGCCCTCCGAGTCACTTCATTGGCTGGCATAACGAGCGCCCCGTGCCTCCAGCACACCCACACCATCTGGTACTTACTGCAAGGTCGTTCTTGAATCGGAAAGTCAGACATCTGTCCGTGACTTCATTGCCATGTACAATCGCCTCAAGAAAAAAACGCCTGGTTTTCCTGAGAGCTGTACCAAGAAAGGTCTTGTATGCCGAATCGCGCACAATGTCGAAGAAGTCTGCGGTATCGTTGGCCGCAACGGTTTCTACAAGAACTCAGCGTTCGGCCCCAAGTCTGGACTGAAGATCTCGATACCGAGGAGGACAAGCGCGAGATGGTGGAGGAGAAGATCATTGCTCTTGTCCAGATAGGAGCTTGGCACGACGGCATTGATCGAACCGACAAAACCTACCTGTCTGGCAGCGGCGCGGTTCCAATTGGACATAGCTTGATAACGGCGATTTTGAAGTCGTCCATTGTGTTGCTTGCACTCACTTGCATCCGACACAGGTCAGACCCGCCAATATTAGTATCATGTCAAGCAATTGATGTCGTAAAACACGAATTCGAAACGACAGGCCATGTCGACGCGCTATACTAACGCTGTAGTCAACGGTACACTTGAGGCCGCCTTCACGTACAAGAAATTTGATGGTATCAAGAGGATCTCTGTACCTCCGCACGTAAGCTCTGATCGTCTCCTACCTGTGAAAGATCCGTTGGGCTAACAAAACCAAGTTTGCGGGCCTGGAACAGGACGATGTCATCTCCAGAGAGTGGCTTCAGAAGATGGAAGATTGGCAGCACAAGCTCGACTCAAGCATCAATTGAATGCGGGCGATGTTCTTCCTGTTGGCGTAAAGACTCTTCTCCCGTCATTGCGGTACAAAGAGGCTGACTTGTTCTCACTGGAGCTTTGCTGCACAGCATGGCCGTTGGGCCTGCGAGGGCGACCGCAAGGTGATGGTCAGCTTCTGAGATTGCAGCACTAACAGCGTTATCGTATGAGTAGTTCCAACCCTGTTTTCCTTACGCCCCTCGTTGTATCAAAACCGTGTCTTTCTTTCTCGGGGTGCGAGCCTAGCTCTTTATTTAGTCATCTTCATCCAATGATTGACTGCTCTACTGGTGTATTCGTTGTCGAGACATGTGGCAAAGTGTGCGCCTACCAATCACACCTTCACCTGAAGATCTGGCACCTGCGCTCGGGTCATTCGTCCTCTTTCGCGCGGACAGGCATTCCTGGCCTTGGACATCAGCTGTAGCGAGCAAATCAGCAAATGATCACTTGAAGATCCGTGATGAAGAGGAATCGCGAAAATCTGTCATGCAACAATCGTCGTCGCCGAAAATTTAAATGCAATAGTGTAACTCCTACGTGTAGCAGATACCGTGCAACAGGCAATGCCAAATCTTGTACTCACGGCCGCCTAGAAACAGAATTCCTGCAGTGGTCCAATGGCCGTGACGAGGAAAGTCAATCCTAACTCTTCTGTTTGATGCGCTTCGAGCCGAAGCTCTTGCCGCGTCCCTGTTGACTAATCATCGCCAGCTTGCGGCCGAAGCCACTGCGGCTGACATGGCTGCCTCGAGAATGACCACGAACAAGAAGGAGATCATGATCTACCAAGGCAAACTGTTTGAGACTCATTACTTTGGACTGACCCGTCCCATCAACTGGAACGCTCGTTTATGTCCTGCCCTTCCCCTGGCATCTGGCCCAAAACTGATCGCATCAGTTTCCCGCATTGCAAACGCTCATGGTCGAGTCTATAAGAGAGGATGCGACGCTTGCACAAGTCCAGAGGTCATTGAAATCATTACAGCTGCGGTCGAAGTAGGCGAGATCGACATCAATTCCCTCGGGTGAGATCGACGTTCAACGCTTAGTCAGTCGTCTGTCTGATCGGACGACAACAGATCGCTTGGTGAAAGTCTACTGGGAACTTTTGATAACATTGATCGCATACTACACAAACCTGACTTTTGGGCTGCCTATCATGCTCTCTGGGACAATTCCTTGACTGCCTCGGCCGTCATCTTGTTACGCCGCTTCTCGTCGTGGCCACAGTCGAGTGTGTCTGCTCTCAAGAGCACATGTCATACATCGGCGACAGCTACACACTACGTGAATGAATTGATAGAAGTATGCGAGTTTTGGCTCGACCGTCAAAGTCAGAAGGACATACCGCCAGTCCACTGGCTACCGAATTATGCTCCAGGAAACATGAGCCCAACGCACGACACGCTCTCGGTAGAACAGTTCTTGACCTTCGGCTTCGACAATTCCTGCTGCTGTTACATACACTCTTCGCCGTAAAACGGCAGCCAAGGTCTCAGTTTTCGGCTTCTAGACTAGCCTGTCTCAACGCAGCAAGCACCGTCGTCGAATCAGCTATAGCATGCTTCAGCCTCTCGACCCACGTGTAGACGGATACTTGTCCGGCCTAACCTTGGTCTGGACATTCGAGAACATATAGTCACAAGATTACACAGGCCCGGATCGAACAAGACCGGAGTACTTCTGTCCGGGGACCGAGCTCTCTTGATCGTTCAGAGAGCTGTCATCTTCAAGAACATTCTCAGCGAATCGTCTGGTCTTACGATCGACCTCCCGGTTTGAAATAGTTCGCTGGTCAGCCATGGACTTGATGATCTCGATACACGAATGACACTGGTCATTGGTCGTGATGAGATTCATCTGTTTTACGCGAGACTTCATTGCATTCCATCAATAAGCCAGGAAGCATCCTGGACTTTCCTCGACATTCCAAAGTTATCGAGTCGAATGAATCTGTAAGCCTGCAGATCGTTGAAAACAGCCTTCATGTGCACTCCGGCCCTGTGGTTGAAGGCGTAAAAGCAGGTGATATAGTTGTCGAAGGAAAGATCTAGCCCGAAAGCTTCAAATGCCACATCCCTAGGCCTGGAAACTACTTTGGTGCATATTTCGCCAGGGAGTGATCAAGATTGATGACGATGAGGCGAGCGAGATAACTCACCAGGAGGAACAACGCCATCTCTATGATCAATTCTCGGGACCGAGGTCTCAATCTGTGCAGCCGCTGCTTCGACAGCACAAAAAAACATTCGCGAGTTCACAGTCAGTACCATCCTGGAGGACCGGCTTGGATGTCACACTGGACAACTTTTTGCATCGACCCGATCATATGATAGGCTTGTCTTGGATGGCAACCTCCCGCCTGGTCACCAATGACTATCTTGTGCATACCTTGCTTTCGCAATTCTTGCATCACTGTCAGGACTTCCACGAGCTCTGTGTTGAGAAACACACTTATCCTTGTATCATTCGACCATCGAGTCGACATCGACTTTTCCTCGCATCGGCGTTTCGTCTTATGCTATCCACGTTATCCATGCGATGTACTAGCGCAGGTCGTGCCCATGCATCACAACCGCGACTTCTATCTGGAATATGTCTATCACAGTCTCAACTACACACACTCATTTGAACCGAAACACGACTGGTCATCCAACTATGCCTCTTCTATCGGGATTTTTGCCTACTACAAAGACTTTGTTCAAAAATCTTCGGTTGCAGAGTACATCAAGGGCAATCACGAAGTCGTCGGCGCAGCTCGAAATGAGCAGAAAGCCTCGTGGACGGTGACTGTACATGACCGCAAGCAGAACACCACTTTGATGCCGGCATTTTGAATAACTGAAGATGGCTCGCGATTCCTGGTATCAAGGATCACAAGGTTCAACTTGTCCACAATGCTGCTTGGGAGATGGATCTATTGAATTTGCGGGCAAGCACTTCGGTCTCATTGGCAACGGGTATTTTGACGTGCTTCTATCAGATCAGTGATTATGGTTGTTGACAGGTACAGCTTCGGGCATTCAAACTTTGCCTCAGATCATATATCAGTGAGTACTCGCTACATTCCCGTCCTGGACTAAAGTATCAAGGTTCTTCTGCCAGCGAATGAACAATCTCACACGTATGCAACAACTGCACTTTGGCCCGGATCCACTTACCACTACGTGAAAGCTTTGACACAACCACGCTACGACGGTTTTGATGTCAAGTACCGTGTGAGGTGATTCGCCTATTCTGGTGAGCTTTTTTAATCCTTGTTACGGTGTCAACACACTAATGGTTCTCAGGCCTTGGACTTAGTCAAGTCGATCTCAATTCCATTGTCCACACCGCTTGATACATCAAGAACTTTGACTCGAAAGGATCACTGGCTCACAGTCTCCAGGGTATATACAATGTCCAAGATGCTAGGTCTCGCATGTCAAGTGCGGATAGGGAAGAGTTGAGAATCGCCATTCGAAGGCAGACCATCTAGTGACATAATTCATTGAGAGGTTCATGGACTCATGGTATCCGGATTGTTCGAGAGTTGCATATCCATTGTTTCCACACTTTTGATTGAAAACTTTTCGTGATGGTCATGTCAGATGCACAGCATGATCCAATGTGAGTAACGGAGCAGACAGGGACTCGATGGTCTAGCAAACAACAATATGTCTATGTCTTGTCAAAATTTCCATATCGCTCTATCGCCGAACCCGACGGGGCTGTTGCATCCTGGATCAATATTGATCACCAAACAACCATCGTTGAACCCTCTCGCTCAGAAGAGATTTGGTCACCTTTTAATGCCGTTCGCAAATCTGTACCTCGAGCGCAGAAGGCTTAGTCGGAAAACTGCATACGCACTCTCAATCTAGACTATCTTTACGAAGTGCCTTTGTCAGAAGTACTGTCCAAGATCCACAAGAAGAACGATTCCCTTATACCTTGAATTGGTAATTCGGCCATGTTACGCAAGATGATACTGTCGTGCGGTTCATCAGGGCAGTTTCACGAGTTCCACGTTGTTGGCTTGACTCTGTACGACAAGGTTCAGTTTCTATTTGAATATCGAAGAGCGAATGATGCTAAAGCTGACATGTGCTTTTAGACTCTTGGCCGTAAACTTACGAAACGCCAAACGCGTGGCTTTAGTTGTTGGGGGCACAACGAACACTGAAAGAAATTTAGCATATACTGTAGTGCAGCTCTTCCTGAGCTATACATTCGTCGAACAATGCCTTACATATATACGCAACAGCGGCTAACAGAGAGCCATAGTCTCACACGCCGAGCCTTCCTTTGATAGCCACAGTTACGCTTGTAGATGTGTGATAGATAAGCTGTTGGGCAACCTTCTGATCAAATGTATGAACCCAGATTTGATTCTGAAAATTTCGAAATTCCGAAGAGTCAACATGGCTTTGTGAGGGAGCTTGTCACAAGCTCACCTTTGATTGAACGTACGATCGCTCCTTGTCCACTCTCAGATGGTGATTTTCCCAGGCCTAGATCAAAGTGCTGGTTGGACGACATCTCACAACTCCATGGCAATTTATGCCTACAGAATGATCAACGTAAGAGCGCAGAAGATGATAACATTGTTGTTCCATAGTAACATAAGCTTTCAACATGCACTCTACTTGATCTGTTGAATAAGAGGCCAGGTGTTGACTTGAGATCATTAGCTGAACGGCTATGTGTTTTTGCCCCAAGCAGAATTTCATTGGTTGTCGGCCTCTTATGTGTCGTAATCATCCTCGTACAGAGTATGTGTCGGCTGTTTCTAAGAGCTGGATATGTCGATTCTGGGTTGGTCGTTTGTCCCAGATCAAGATATGGCCAACTGAGCTTCTCGGACGCGGATTATGGCCTAAGACGACCTGACTGCCCGGAGCTGTCTCCAGAACTGTCTGCAAGCTCGCGCACATGCGACAATGCTTCAAATACGACGAAACCAACGACTCTGCCAGTACATGTTTTCTAGTCGGATCCGGCATCGTAAATAGACTGTGAGCGCGAAAAGGACGCTTTTGGAGAAGTAGACCCTGGCTCTCACCATGTTCGTGCCAGTGGTGCAGAGAACTCGAAGAATGACAGTACATCGATAGGAGTACCTGCCAAGCGAGCTCAAGTACAGCGCTCTCTCATATCTTCGGAGAACGGTCACGGCTGCAAAGTCACCGGTAGGGCGAAACTGAGTTAGCATCCTTGACGATCCGAGCATAGGTGAGGCCATAGATTGCTCACCCACAGGTGATCTTAGCACGTAGCTGCTCTCTAAGAGCTCCACTGAACGAATTATGATCCTGACACGATGATTGACTTTGCAATCGAAGCAATCAACCCAAACACTTTTCGTGAAAGCCCTATGATTCCAGAATCGCCGAAAATCATGCCGAAAAATATCATGCGAGACACAAGCATGCTGATGCAAATCAGAAAAGTTGCATTCTTCCACGTGCGTAAGTCTCGATGGAGTTTCGCAAGGGCGATTATATGTGAAACACCTTCAACAACCATATAAGCGACAAGTCCCGAGGCGCAAAATCTGTATTGGAAGCCTGTGTCCTGGTTCAGAGTAGTCCTGCTAGCCAACAAGAGATGAAGCGTTGCCATGATGAAAAGAGTCCTGCAGTTGAGATCCTGTCTTGCCGTGACAAAGTCGTCTAAGAATATAGGACTTGGCTCTACGGCGTATTGTGGTAAGCCTATAGACATATGTTGATTCGATTTAGCCATAATGGAAATAGTGCATATGCCTAGACAGCAGCTGCGTTCTAGCGGAAGAAGAAGTGACGATGCAGATGGTGAGAGGGATTCGGTGTTTGAACGCTGTGCAAGTTTCGTTGAATGCCAAGCATGATTGGAAGCCATGGCGTATCAACAGCTTGGCTCATATTCGAAATTTCGTGACTATTCACAGACTCGAGGAGTCGGAAGAGTGGGAAGGGTGAAAATGCCGGACTCAATCGATCCATTCGTATACCCTCTTCATATCTAAAATCTCTATCCCCCACGTCCCACCATCGTCAAAGTTAAGTTGACGTGTATATCCGTTTCATTCGTTGTTGTTTCATGCAAACATTTGATCCCCAATTGTTAAAATAGTATCCCCCGGAACACCGACGCTGTTGAAGTCATTTTTATGTTGAAAAGATTCCACCACCACCCAGTAGTTGTACAATATGTGGTCGTCTCATGTTGAGAGAGACGACTTAGAAGAGACCATCGATCTCACCAGTCTCGGCGTCAACGTCGACGTTGAGATAGCCAGGAGCAGTGGGAAGGCCAGGGATGGTTTGAATGTCGGCAGCGAGTGCATACCTGGGAGAGGGTTAGCAATGAATTGAAAACGTCACAGATGGATGAAAACTTACAGGTAACCAGCACCGGCAGCCATGCGAACGTCTCTGATAGGAACAACAAAGCCTGAAGGAGCACCCTTGAGATCGGGGTCGTGCGAGAGCGAGTACTGTGTTTTGGCAATACAGATGGGCAGGTTACCGAAGCCCTGGCGAGTGTAGGCATCGACCTTCTTCTGTGCAGTCTCGCTGAACTCAACACCAGAAGCACCGTACATGTTCTTGGCGATCTTCTCAATACGCTCCTGGACAGAGTCCTCAAGACCGTACAGCAGCTTGAAGTCGTTGGACTCGGCCTTCTCGCAGGCAGAGATGACACCCTGAGCAAGGTCAACAGCACCCTTGCCACCCTCAGCCCAGTGGTTGGCGGGAATGGCATCCTCGGCACCAGCAGCAAGAGCCTCCTCACGGATGACCTGGATCTCCTTTTCGGTGTCGGTCTCGAACTTGTTGATGGCAACAACGACCTTGACGCCGTATTGACGAGCATTCTCAATGTGCTTCTTGAGGTTGACGCAACCAGCGCGGAGGATATCGACGTTCTCGGTGCGGTAAACTTCATGGAGCTGGGCACCAGGAGTGATGGCAGGACCGCCACCGTGAGTCTTGAGAGCACGAACAGTAGCGACAATGACAACGACATCAGGCTTGAGCTCGGAGGAGCGGCACTTGATGTTCATGAAGCGCTCACCGCCCATGGTGAAGTCGAAGCCAGCCTCGGTAACGACGAAACCAGTTCTCGAGTTGTAGTCCTCGTCAGGCTCAGTACCAGCCAGCTTGAGAGCAAGCTTGTCGGCAAGGACGGAAGAAGCACCAATGGAGATGTTGGCGAAGGGACCGGCGTGGACAAAGACGGGAGTTCCCTCGAGGGTTTGCATGAGGTTGGGCTTGATGGCATCTCTCATGAGGGCGGTCAAGGCACCACCGACACCAATGTCATCGCAAGTGACGGGTTCGCCAGCGCGAGAGCTGGCAACAACCATACGGCCAAGTCTCTCGCGCATGTCGGAAAGAGAGTTGCTGAGAGCAAGAACAGCCATACACTCACTGGCAACCGAAATATCGAAGCCAGTCTGGCGGGACTGGCCCTTCTCGGTAGGGGCCTGGCCGACGGTAATGCCACGAAGATGTCTGTCGTTGACATCGAGAACGCGGCGCCAGGTGATGGTGTCAGGATCAATGTCAAGACGGGCAAAGCGGCGGATCTCCTCCTCGGTCAGATCGTCAGGGTTGGTCTTGTCGATTCCGAGCTTCTTGAGACGGCGGAACATGATGGGCTTGAACTCGCGCTTGCCCTTGGTAGTGGGCACCAGACGCTTGTAGAGAGGACCGTCCTTCTGGGTGTTCTCATGGAAGATGCGAGTCTCGATGGCAGCAGCGAGAAGGTTGTTGGCAGCAGTAATGGCGTGAATGTCGCCAGTCAAGTGCAGGTTGAACTCGTCCATGGGAATGACCTGACTGTAGCCACCACCAGCAGCACCACCCTTGATGCCGAAAGTAGGACCTTGACTGGGCTGACGGACGTTGGCAAAGGCGATGCGGCCGAGCTGGCCAGCAAGAGCCTGGACGAGACCGATGGTGGTGGTGGACTTGCCCTCACCGAGAGGAGTAGGAGTGATACCAGCGACCAAGACGTAGCGGCCGTTCTTGCGGTGTTCGAGACGCTTGAGGACATCGAGGCCGACCTTTGCCTTGTATGCGCCGTGAGGCTCGAGTTCGTGTGCGGAAAGGCCAATCTCGGCGGCCAACTTTGTGATGAGCTTGGGGTGCTGCTTGCGGGAGACTTCCCAGTCGGCAGGGACGGGTTGTTCGAGCTTGAGGTGGAGGGGAGTAATCTTGCGCGACTTCTGACGGTCAAAGTAGCTGTCGGCAGAGTCGACAACGTTGCGGAGGAGCATGGCCACGGTCATGGGGCCAACACCGCCAGGCACGGGGGTGATTTGAGAAGCGACCTCGGCAGCAGACTCGAAGTCGACATCACCAACCAGACGCTGACCAGACTTCTTGGTCTCATCGGGAATGTAGTTGGTACCGACATCAATGACAACGGCACCCTCCTTGAGCCACTCGCCCTTGACGAAGCCAGGAACGCCAATGGCAGCGACAACAATGTCAGCCTGCTTGACGTAGCCGGGCAGGTCCTTGGTCCTGCTGTGGCACACGGTGACGGTGGCATCGGCGTTCTTGAGCAGGTAGCTGACGGGGCTGCCGACAATGTCACTGCGGCCAATGACAACAGCGTTCTTGCCCTTGATGTCGACGCCACTCTCGCTGAGCAAGACCATGACACCCTTGGGTGTGCAGGGAGTGAACAGGGGCTTGCCGCCGCGCTTGGCCAGCTCGCCGATGTTTGCTACACCGAATCCATCGACATCTTTCTCGTCGGCAACGGCCGAGGTAACGGCATGTTCGGAAATGTGCTTGGGGACGGGCAGCTGGACGAGGATACCGTGGATTGACGGGTCGTTGTTGAAGCGCTCAATGTGGTAGAGGAGCTCCGACTCGCTAATGTCCTCGGGGTACTTCTCCAGGTCGCACTCGATGTTGGCCTCGGTGGCGGCCTTGAGCTTCATGCGGACATAGGTGGATGAGTCTGAGCGGTCGCCGACCTGGACAATCTTGAGCGAGGGCTTGTAGCGAGGGTTGGCAGCCTGCTTTTCTGTGATTTCCTGGTTGATGCGTTCGCGGATGGACTTTGCGATGGCAGTGCCATCAATCTTTTGGGCCGTCATGAGGCGCAGTGTGGTGCTGTAGGCAGCGCGTTGGATGTTGGGAGAGAGGAAGGAAGAAGGACGAGTCACTGAAGTCGCGGGTCTGAGCAAACGAAGATTTTGGCCCCGCAGAGCGATACGCCGACCGCTGATCAATTGGCCGTGCATTTGCTCTCTGTTTCTTTGCACCTTCTTCTTTGAGAAGAGTATGTACACAGGAAACAACAATAGCGACTACGTGAATATCCAGCAGGGAGTGACGGAGAGTCTGGCGTGGGGCAGGCGCGGCAGTTTGGTTTCAATTACATACAACGAGGCAGAATTTGGTGGACTGTGTGTCAGAGAGTCTGGGGAGAGCTCGACACGCCTGTCCTCAACCAACCCGATCAATTCACTTGCTGCCACGTCCTCCCACCAGTATGTGCAATTTCTGCTGCTGTGAGTGTCTATTGGAGCAGCATAGATGGTGAGAAAGCAAGTTGCAGGGTGGTGAGTCAGAGTGCTGGACGAGTAGAGGGCTTTCTGGATTGCGGAGAGGGACGGAGAGCTGGATCGGGAAGGCGCGACTGCTGGAGAGCTGCTTAGTCACGTCCTGATGGAAAATTACAGACTTGAGGCAGTCGCAGACGCACGGGCCAAGCGACTCACTGCGGACGACGCACATTTTCATAGACACGCCCGCCCAGCAGCGACGACAGCGACCAGAAACCCACACGACACCGCCAACATGAGACCTATTCTGCTATCCGGTCACGTACGTTTCTCTGTCTAATCCTTGTGCTCCTCACAAACTGACCAGCATCGCAGGAGAGAGCTCTGACCCAAGTCAAGTGCGTCTTGCTGCCAACGAAAAAAGAGACCGACACCACATAGCGACTAACCCCCGGCGCAGGTTCAGCAAGGAGGGCGACTTCATCTTCTCCGTCTCCAAGGATCACAACGCATGCGCATGGTGGTCTCACAACGGTGAGCGCTTCGGTGTCTACAAGGGCCACCAGGGTGCTCTCTGGACAATCGACGTCGACCCGCGCACCGTCCTGCTCGCAACCGGCGGCGCCGACAACACCATCAGACTGTGGGAGGTCAAGACCGGAAAGCTGCTGAAGACTTGGGAGTTCGGAACCGCAATCAAGCGCGTCGAGTTCAACGAGGACGGCACCCAACTGCTCGGTGTCACCGAGAAGCGTCAAGGCCAGCTCAGCACAATCCTCGTCTACGACATCAACCAGGACCCCGAGGGCGAGCAGCCCAACGAGCACTCGCTGCGCATTGTTGTCGACGACATTCCCAAGGTCACAGTCGCTGGTTTCTCGGCCTGCACAAGATACATCATCTCTGGCCACGAGGACGGTTCGGTCACCCAGTGGGACGCAAAGACTGGAGAGGAGTACGAGCGCGCCTACCCCCACGAGGATGGCATGATGATTACCGACTTGCAATGGTCTGCCGACCGTACCTACTTTATCACTGCTTCCAAGGACAAGTCCGCAAAGGTATCACTTATCCTCTACTCTTCCGCCTCAACCAACCCGCTGACTTGTTTCTCTCACAGCTCATGGACGCCAAGACGCTCGAGGTCATGAAGACATACGTCGCCGACACACCCCTCAACTCTGCCGCCATCACACCCGTCAAGGACTACGTTATCGTCGGAGGTGGTCAAGCCGCCATGGATGTCACCACCACCAGCGCCCGTCAAGGAAAGTTCGAAGCCCGTTTCTACCACAAGATCTTTGAAGAGGAGATTGGCCGTGTCAGAGGTCACTTCGGTCCTCTCAACTACGTCGCTGTTTCTCCCCTCGGCACCGTCTACGCTTCTGGTGGTGAAGATGGTTACGTTCGTGTCCACCACTTCGACCAGCCCTACTTTGACTTCAAGTTCGAGGTGGAGCGCGAGTTGAGATTGTAATTGCAACGAGAGTGAAAGAAAAAAGGGGGCTTTGTGAACCACGGCATGGCATGGCGTTCAGGGCGTCGTTTTTTTGACAAGGACTGACGATGAACTTTTGGGGCCTGAATGATATCACAACTAAAAGTGTTATTCGAAAGAGCAAGAAGATAAAGAAGAAGAATGAACTGTCTACACCAATCCATGTCTCCTGTAACTTCTGTGTGAACATGTCTTGATTCGTCATGGCTGAAGCTTGAGATGACGCTGCACGAAGCGACATCGTCCATTCTGCTACGGAACTCGACCTACAAACATCCACTCCGTGCTTCGATCGAGCTCATACATGAAGTCGCACATCAATGTCAACCTGGGATTCGCTCATTTCCAGCTGAGGCTCCATCCTGTATTCGTGTGAGTGTTTCTCTTCCACCCATCCATCCACGTTGCGGCGTCGTCGGAGCGGAATAACCATCCCCAAGCAAGTGGCTTATCCGCGACCTTGAATTCTTCCGTAGCGACAACAATCTCCGGCGACGACATATCCACCTTTGCATTGCTGTTTCCTTCTTCTTCTTGATCTGTCCATCTCAATTTGTCGCTGATTGAAATACAATAGCCTCCTGCTCTTCGTTGCGGCCATTTTGACGTACTTGCACACATCAACAACCATGGCAACAATCACTCTTCCTCCGCCAAACGCAAAATACCAATTCAGCGTCTTGCCAAATATTTTCAAGCAAGGTCTTCCCGATACTGATGCCGATACTTTTGAATATGTATGCTCTGTCCTGTGCCACACAACCACAACTCTGTGACTTCGAGTATTGAAGTAACAAACCAATCAATCAGGCAAAGGAGAACTTTGGACTCATTCAACAATCTTACCCTTCGGATGATACCCTTGATAACGCTACCGAGAAGACACAATGGCAGAGATTCGAGCATTACATCAGCGAACTGAATAAGAATGCCGAACCAGGTGTCGAGTATAAAGTCCTGTATCTTGGTAGACATGGACAAGGATACCATAACGTCGCCGAATCGAGATATGGCACCAAACTCTGGGATGTATGTTTTTTTTTACTTTTTTCCAATTTCTCTTCTTTGAGATATCCGCATTGCCTGCTCTCTGAATGGCATCTCTGCAATGGTCTCTGACACTATTCAACAGGACTACTGGGCCAAACAAGAAGGCGATGAACACGCCAACTGGGCAGACGCACACTTGACTCCTATCGGCGAGCAACAAGCCCGCGATGTAAACACCTTCTGGAAGTCCGTTCTAACGCAAGCAAAAGTGCCTGCCCCAGAAGTCTACTACACATCTCCCTTTTACCGCTGTCTCCAGACCTCCTGGATCTCTTTCCACAACCTCGATTTACCTACTGACAGACCGTTTGTTCCTATTGTCAAGGAATTGCTCAGAGAAACCAATGGCGTGCATACCTGTGATCGTAGAGGTCCTTCTTCGACCATCCGCGCCGACTTTCCAACTTACATCCTGGAACCAGGTCTTCCAGAGACGGATGTCTCATGGACACCAGACCATCGCGAGACCCCTGTTGAACACATTCTCAGAGAACACATTTGCCTAGAACAAATTTTCGCAGAAGATAACAGGGTGTGGTTGAGTCTGACGGCGCATTCGGGAACGATTGCTGCTATTCTCGGAGCAGTGCAACATAGACCTTTTGTTTTACCCACCGGAGGTTTGATTCCTGTTGCTGTCAAGGCGGAGAAGTTGCTACGTTGATGGGTCTTCCGGAGAGAAAGATGGAACAGGAATAGAGGGCGCCGAGGAAGTGGAGAAAATGTATGGACAAATGCGATACATTAGATAGAGATACAATTATATGCAATATCAAACCCGACAAAGTGCTTTCTTTTTGCTGTTGGTCATGGGAAACTGAAGGATGTAGTCCCATTTGTTGCATCTCATGGCACTTTCTTAGCATGAGCATAAGAAATCATAAATGTCAGTACCACGACCGCAACGATGGTCACAAACACAAGAAAACTGTATATCCCATGCTTCAAATACAGGAAATCATGACAGCATCAAGTTTGAGCGCGAAAGGACCGTCATGTCTGTTATATCGTCGTCATTGATCATGAGTCTGTTGCTGCAGGTGTGACCTTGTCAGCTTGCATCGGCGTCGGCAGCCAATTGCCGAGGCTCTTCAATCAAGAGATGCGCATCTCGGCTTTCTGATAGCCACCCATCGCACGCAAACCACGCTCTCTTGAGAATGGAAATGATGAATATGCAAGAGAGTAAAATGCGAATATCACAATGGTTATGCCCGATTTAGAAAATAGCTATACTATATAGATATGCTTTGTCCAGCACCGATAAGAAAAAAGTCCTGTATTCGAAGGAGAAGATAAAGAATAAGTAGAAACAAAGGAAAAAGAAGAAATGAAAGGAGGATAATCCTTTACGATTGCTTCCACCATCGCGTATCACACCGCCTACATCCTCTATGTTCTGGTCCAGTCAAAGACGGCATGGCCAGCCCAGACTGCGGGCTTGTCAATGGCACGGTGGAAGATCTCTCCGCCAATGATGGAACAAGGCAGGACAAGGAAGAATGCAACGGCCTTGGCAGAGGCAGAGCCATAGCCTTGCTGGACGTTGCAGTAGAGGAAGATCTTGATGCCGGCTGTGTACATCAGAATAGTCGATACAAGGTAGTAGCCTATTTCCAACATGATTAGTCGTTGCTCTTCAAGAAAGACAAGGAGGGGGAAAAACGTACTCAACGAACGTCTACCGATAGCTTTGCAGAGCTTGTTGGACAAGATACGCTTGGTGGTCTCGCTGAACTCAATGAGCAGCAGAATACCAACAATAACGAGCCAGTCGTCCATGCGAGGGTAAGGCTGAGTGCCATCCGCATATCCAAAACTGCTGCCGCCAAGGTAGCGAGAAGGATGGGCATGAGCCTCACCACTCCAGAAAAGGTCATCCAATCCTGCAGTCCACATGTACTTGAGACCTGTTCCCACAGCAAGGAAGACGTAAGCCAAAGCCCAGTAAGGCATTCTCACGCTTCCACTTTCGTTACTCCAGCCGCGGAAAAGTGCGGTGCGAAGAGGAGGGTTAATGGCGACATCGGCGAGGAAAAGTCCAGTAGCTGAGTACCAACCCCAACTGTTGAACCACCAAGAGCCGAACGCAAACATCAACAGACCAGTAAGATGCCAACTGGGTCTGCTGAACGGCAGGATAACCATGAAAATATACACGGTGTAGCTCTGCAGGTAAGCGGCAGAAGGCACCCACAGAGTCCAAGTAGGGAAAGCAAGACTACCCATCTGCAGAGAGTAATCCTTGGTCACCCACAGCAAATCCCAGATACTGTTGAAACAAGCCAATGCAGTGGCTGGCTTCTCCGGTGCTCTCAAGTAGGGATTGCCATTGATGTAGGCAAACTCTTCAAGATAATCATTGTTGATAGATCCAAAGATTGCAAGTGAGATGGCAAGACCGATGGCTAGAGGAATGAACATGCGGATAGGGCGCGCGATCAAAGAGCGGGCATAGGTATTTGACGTCACATCGCGCAAGAAAGGGATAGCGACTGTGCGAGCTGACAAGAGGATGAAGAAGCAGAAGATGAAGGATTCGTCCCAGAGAAGAGGAGAAAGGATCTTGCGGAGGAGCACTTGGTAGTGAGGAGATTTTTCGGTGAAACTGGGAATGACGCCTGAAGAAGAGCAGGTTAGTAGGAAACTTCAAGACTATCACTATGAGAAACAGCGTGGAGTGTGCATGGAGCGAGCAGAGCAGCAGAAGCAATGACAGCAGGCTCGGCTTCAACATGAACGGGGTTCCAGCGACTGCCCAGACTCCCTATCTCCGAGTCGGCAAGTCGGCTGGTATGACCGCATTCTTAGATGCCTCTCGAGCGAGCTCTGGTCTCGTGTCTGGCAGCTTCAAGATCTCCGCGAATAAGATAACCAAGATATTCCCGGAAAGCTGCCATGAGATGCTCAAGCTTGTGACAGACTCAGAACAGATGTCGTCGTGGATGACGCTCCTTCTGCCCGTCTGCCGATGTTTTGCCGTCGAGATTGCGTGTCTGTCTCTCATTTCCACACCGCTCGCTCCAATTTACCCCTTGAGTTTGAGATTTGGAAGGAAAAAAAGACTCAACGTACTGTTATTGCGACGGTACAGGTCGCGAGAATACAGGTCTGCGCCAGAATACAAGTCGCGAGCGACAATTCCAGAGCCAGCTCCTGGAGCAACAATACCGGGTCCACCGAATACACCAGGGACTGTTGATGGCGATGCGCTCGGAACGTGTTCTCCAGTCGTCGTCGGTCCCGGGACTGTGAGCGCTGGGTCAAAGACCTTGAAGAACAACCAGGCGAAACTCTGCACCGCCAGAACGGCACGAATGCCCCAAAGGTGATCTTGCGAATTGTTGACTACCGACGACTTTCGCCGATATGCCATGTAGTTTTGTGGTTGATAGGAAGGCATGATGTGCTGACTTGGCCGCTGCTGAGCGTGCTTTGGCGAACAAGTGGAAAACAACAAGCTGAGTTCAACTTCAAATGCCCACGACGGACTGTCTTGAAGTGATTAACTCCCGAGATCTTTCTCGTTGGACTCATCATCTCAAAGACCCTGCCATGCGTTATTCTTCCACTCTCTCGTCATGTTTTGATCAAAACGGCCACTATAGACGTCAATCACCCTAGCTGTGTCCAGACTTCCTTTTCCTCCTCCCGTTCGTCCCTGCCTGGCCCAAGGGTAAGAAATTAACAAAATCGTTACGATCTCTCGGCTGCTTAGGGAATCCGAATCTGGCCGATGGAATCAACTGCCAGCCATCCAACGGCCACGAGCCGCAACGTTCGCCCAACTACCATAACCTCGACAGTACCCTTTCCAGTTCA
Organism: Aureobasidium melanogenum CBS 110374; assembly: GCF_000721775.1. Classification (NCBI taxonomy): domain Eukaryota; kingdom Fungi; phylum Ascomycota; class Dothideomycetes; order Dothideales; family Saccotheciaceae; genus Aureobasidium; species Aureobasidium melanogenum. The sequence goes on from NW_024470064.1 coordinate 27,914, forward strand.
GGGCAGATTATGCTTGACTCGGCACGCCGTTCTGAAACATATGACAGCAATAACTAACAAGATTCCTCGGTCAACGTCTGATCGACGCCTCCACTACTGCTTTCGCTCTACGCTTTCCTACTGAGGCACCATCTTTGTTTTGCTCTCACCATCCTGAGACATATCGTTTTGCTTTTCTCACGATGCGACACCTCACTGTCAATCATGCCCCGCGGTATACACTGGTGGCGTCAGTTCGACTCCATCCATGTGGAGTACTTTCTGGCCAAACGCGTCAAACGAGCGTCTACGTCCGTATACCTTGGCAATCTCGTCCCCATCGTACGCTTACCCACAACGGCCAGACCACTAAGCGCCATGGCCACTACGTCAAGTAGTCCCCAAAACAGAGACACGCTTTTGTCGATTACAGACGTTGATCATTTCGATAAGTCCAATCTGTCGATGAGCCTAGAGACTCAGCAAACTTCCGGATCTAGAAGCCTCAATATGATAGGCTTGCTCAAGGATGCTGTTGAATAAATTGAATACTTGAGCAAAGTCTTCAAAAATTTGCCGTAATCTCCCATTTCCCTCTACTACACCAACAACACACGCCTGTCTGAACACCAACCATACGACAGCCATGGCCGACGAGTTCAAGGGCGGCAAGGCCGCGAAGTCGGGTCTAAAGGAGATGTTCAGCAAACTTGACTTTGCTGTCAAGTACTCTTCCAACTGGGTCTTCGAATGGACACCCTTCATTCTCACAATCTGCTACTGGGTGTCATCGATCACTTTCTATGTCTCTTGCGACGAGGGAACCATTAAGGGTTTCTACTACTTCTTCATGGTCATCAACTTCTACATTGCCGCCTGTACAGTCATTGAGGCATTCTTGGGTATTTCACCACTCCGCGATGCGAGAGCAGCTGCCATCAGAGTCAACACTTGTGGCGAGTTTCCCACTCCCGATGACCTTCTTCCAATTCTCGACATTGTCATTGTCGCGTACTTGCCCAACGAGCAAGATATCGTCAAGGACCAAGTCAACTATGCTCTCGAGGAAATCGTCTACCCTCGTGACAAGCTGCGCATCAACCTGCTCTACAACACTCCCAAGCCGATTGAACCTCTGGAGACCGAGCTGATTGAGATGGAAAAGCAGCACGGTGGTCTGCTTCGTGTCACCAAAGTTGTCGGCTCCAAGTCCAAAGCCGACAACCTCAACTTCTTCTTCACTCTCGACACTGGTGCCGAGATTATTGCTATTTTCGACTGCGATCACTTCCCCCACCCTTACAATGCTCGCTGGGCAGCTGAGCGTTTCATTGCCGACCCTACTGTCGACATCGTTCAGGGCAGATGTATTGTCTACAACTCCAAGGAGACTTTCTTCACCCGCATGATCGCCCTCGAATTCGACAAGATTTACGCCGTCTCGCATCCTGGCCGTTCGCGTCTCTTCTCTTTCGGTTTGTTCTGCGGAAGTAACGGTTACTGGAAGGCCGAGCTTCTCCGTGGTCACCAGATGCACGGTCACATGCTTTGCGAGGATATCGATTCTGCCCTCAGAGCTTACGGCGAAGGCAAGCGTGCTGTCCACGACATGAACGTCAAGTCTTACGAAATGGCACCGACATTCTGGATGGCTTTCTGGAAGCAAAGAATGCGCTGGACCCAAGGTTGGACACAGGCCTCTATCCGTCACGCTCACATGATTTGGGACAACCCTCCCAATGGCACCCGCTGCTGGAGCGAGCGTTACGGTCTTCTCTCTCTCATCATTGTCCGCGAAATGAGTTACTACCTCGTCACTCAGTAAGTCACGACATGCATATCGAATCTTCATGACATTTACTAATTATTCGCCAGACACACATGTCTCTTGTTCAGTTTCCTGATCACCGGCTGGCCCCACAGCTCGGGTGAATTGGCAAGATTGATCTTCTTCCGATACGCTCTCTCTGAATGGTTCCTGTTCCTCACCGTCGGAAGTTTGATCGTGACGCTATGGATCACTGAGATCGTCCGTTCCGAGTTTACATCATTCTGGGACATGATCCTTTTCTCCGCAATTTACGTGCCCTATCTTATTCTTCAGGGTACCATGGGTAAGTTCGCCTATAAGCTCAAGACATACACGAAGTGCTTTACTAATCACGCAAGCAGGTATCTATGGACACTTCCGTGAGATCATTGGATACTCATCTTGGAACCCTACTTCGAGAAAGTAGATCGTTCTAATTTCCTTGTCATCTCTTTTCTTTTTTTTCCATTTCTCTTCGTCATATATCCCACTTCTCGCTATTTCTTCATCACATATTATTTTTTTTCTTTTGTCACAAGGGTATAGATAGCATATCCAGCATTAAAAGGAGCTGTTGATTAGTTTTGATAATATCGGCAATATGCTACACATGGTTTTTTCCACGATACGTCGCTCGGAACTTTACCGGGAATTCGGTATGTGATCTGATGCTGCAGGTCTTCGATAGTTTCGACCACACAACGTTTATTCTAACGTCGCACGCTCCGTGCGCGTGTCATATGTTTGATTGATTCATGGCAGAACGTGTGGAAAAATGATTCATTTCGAAAATCGCAGAAAGGCCGTTGCATCGCCAACGGCCAATATAATCCTACCTTAACCGTAAACATTCAAATCTTAGGCTTCTACGTACGTTGAATATGCATCACCGGTGCCCCTTTCACCACCACGCCGTTGCAGGCAGTCTTTTGATCTACAGAAGCATTGGAAAATGTCGGAACAAACAACCACGGAAAATAAGCAACTGAAACAAGGTGCGTTGATCCGTACGTTGGCTTGCAACTGTCCATAGTGCCGGCCCTTTCGCTCCACTCCCGTCTAGATGCCATCGGTCATTAGGCTTGTTGCGCTATCCGGCTGACGGTTGCGTATTGGTGATGTTGATGAGTGCCCACCACAATAGCAGGTGTAATGATTTGCTTAGGGTCCAGATCGATAGTAATAATTCTTTGCATCATACATTGATCTGCGTTTCCTTCCTTTGCCTGTTCTACCTTCCAATACCTGCCACCCACACGTCAACCATTCGATAGGACAAAGGCACGTGCGGGTTGGATATATTCCAAAACTGCTTGCAAGCCATTTTTGCCTCTTCTTATACTTTCTTACCCTTGTATCTTCCCATATCCTCTTGTTTTGCTTCTCCCTTCACCAATACCGCAACCATGAAGTGGGGGATCGCACTAACAAGTGCCATCTTGGCGGCCACAACAACTTCCGCCCTTGACGTCTCAGACTGTTCTTGCGGTTTCGTGGATCTTGAACACGACCAAGTATGGACGGATGCATTGATCGTATACTTCAATGAAACAAACCAACTACCAAGCGAATTCAAGGCTCTTGATTTTCATCACAAGAGAGAGTTTGGGTTCAACTCGCTCTACAGACAGGGCGCCACTCCCGACAATGTTATGATAGCCAATGCCACGGATGAGAATGTGAACGAGCAGGTTCTTCAGCTGTGGATTGACGCAGCTACTGGCAACCACTATGTCCAAGGTGCTGGTATCGAGGCTTTGAGACAGGATATGCATTTTGGTACCTTCCGGTCTTCAATGCGTGGACCGCCTAAGAACACCGGGTAAGCACAAATCGGCTTCTGATCCTTAGCGGATTGCGACTGACATTAGTGCCTCTGCAGTGGATCCGCAATGTCGATGGAGCTCTACCACAACCGCACATCCTTTATCGAAGCTGATATGTGTAACATGCAATATCCCAGCGACGCCAAGTTCCTAGCCCTCAAGGACGGCGAGTTCCCGGACACCAAGTACCAGCTCAACTACACGTACTTCGCAGATGACAAGAACGCTACCGCTGGTGGTGATCCATGGGAATTCGTTGAGAACAAAATTGACTGGACAGAGAAATATGTCAACTGGACCTTCGGAGGAAACATGACATGATCAGCTAAGCGCAGTCGCGTTGACCTCAGCGAGCCCTTGCCTCTGATCTTCAAGCACTGGTCGATCGGCGACAAGTACTGGATGGCAGGTCCTCCCAACCAGCGCAACCAGGCTGATGTTGCATGGGTCCGCGCCTTCTTCAACTCTTCCTTGACCACCAAGAATGAACAGCTCGAGTTCGATGGTCGCTGTAGAGGCGTTCAGATGTGTTCTGTCAACGACATCACCCTGCGTGGCTCGAGTCCTTACTCGCAAGCCGCACTGATCCCATACAAGGCACCTCCGCAGAGTAAGAGCTGGCGTATTCCTGCCGGTATTACATCTGGTGCAGTCTTCGGATTCGGTTGCTTGACCCTTCTCAACGTGCTTTTCAGAAGAGCTCCCTGGAAGTTGTTGCTGGCCAAGAACAGAGGCAAGAAGGTTCACGTCGAGCCTGAGCTCAGTTCGCCTTCTCCTTTCGTGCAGCAGCTTCTGGGTGTATCCAAAGACGAGAAGACTCTTATTTCTGCACCGCCGGAGAAGAAGCCATCGACCGTGGGCTTTGTGGATGTGGCGACTCCAGTTGGCGACAAGGAAAGCGCTCCCGACAGCATGCGCAGAAGAAGTGTCAAGTTCTTCAACCCTTTCGATTCAGAGGCTGGTGACGACTTTGTTAAGCGTCACAGCAATGCTTTCGCTACCGCCACTGAACTGCCTAGAAACATGTCTGTTACGCAACCCACCGACTGGCGTAGAAAGAGTATGGCGTACCACGGTCAACTCCCCGAGATGCTTCCGGAGCGAAGTGACATGGCAAAGAAAGTCAGAAAGGCCAGTGTCGCGTTTGCTGAAGATAGCTACACCCGTCCTCGTCAAGCCAGCACTTTCCAGAGCATCAAGGGACGTAGCGGAAGTACCGTTAAGGCCATCGGTCACGTTCTTCAGCATGGTATGCATGATGCTGAACGCGTCGAACCCATCGAGTTGCAGGAGAACCTGATGCGCAACGATTCTGATGATTCTGGTAACGGAAAGGCTAGTGCTGCGAGAAGAGAGAGCCACGCAAACTTCGCCGGAGTTGTCATGCGTGACCCCGATACCTTGCAGGACGTCGACCTCTCTCACCAGTCTCCTGATGCCCGTCGGTCTACCATCATCCGAGGAAGACAGCCCAGCGTGCTCGAGCGTTACCGCGAAAACCATTTTGCCAGTATTGGAGGTGTTTCCATGGCCTCTGGAGTTTCGCGTCAGTCAGTGTCCGTCAAGGATTGGAACACTCAGGACCTGCACGAAGTCACCACCATCGACCCTCCTCACGAGTCGCAGATGAAGTTTGCTCGTCGCATCACTCTCGCCGAAGCTGTTCCCGTCTCTGCTGTTGATATGCCCTTGCCCAAGGCAAAGGAGCACGAAGCTCGTATCAACTACCTCGCCGGCCTTGTCGCTTTCTCCTCTCTTGGTGTTACAGTGATCCATTTCATGCTGACATTCGACCCCTACGCCGGTGGTCTGAACTACGGACAGCACTACCGAAGTGAATACTGGGCTCGCTGGACTGTTACCCCCGCTATCCTCAACCCCATCTGGGTAAGTCAGCCAAACAAAAATTGCAAGTTTTCCTTTACTGACTATCATTAGCTTGGACCTTTCTTCGTTACCTCTTGTCGATTCTTGGCAGCCAGATATCTCCGTGATGGCGAATTGGGCATGATTGCTGAGAAGATGCTTCTTCGTGCACCCCGTCTGCTTCTGCCTCCCTTCATCGTTGCTGCAATGGAGTACCTGTTCTTCGAACTCAACTTCATGCAGTGGCTGCAGTGGCTTCCTTCAATCTCCTGGTCTGAATGGGCTTACATGACCGACTACGATAACTTTGGCCACTACCTCAACGCAATGTTGGAATTGGCATACCTAATTCCTAATGCTGCACCCCAGGTTGTCAGTCACTACTGTGTTGGTGTCCTGTGGTCTATTCCTGTCCAGCTCCAATTCAGTTTCGTGACGCTTCTTGGCGTTGTCATGATTCGCGACATCAAAACTCATTGGAAGCGTTTCCTGTTCTACAGTTGGTGCATCATCGCCAACTGGTACTCATTGAGTTGGGGATCTTGCTTCTGGGCTGGTCTGGCATTGGCAGATTTGCAAATCACCTACAAGTTTAGTGCCAAGCTCCAGAAACGTCCTCTGCTCTGCTTGGTGTTCTGCATCTGCTGTTGGATTGTGGCAATCTTCAGTGCTGCCATGACTCTTTTGCAGGATCGTTTGGACATTCCCACCATGTCTGGCGAGAGAAACATCCACCCTGACATGTACACCGGCAAGAGACTTGGTGACACTATCAGAGGCGGATACCCGCTCTACTTCGAGCCTCGCTACAACACTCTTACTTTCGCAGTGTCCATGCAGCTTTTGGTCGAGACAAGTAAATGGTTCCAGGCTTTCCTTTCGATGAGAGTCTGGCAGCCCATCTTCCCTCACGCTTTCACCATCTACCTCGTCCACGGATTCATCTGGTGGACCCTTGGCTCATACATGGTGGTCCAGCTCGGAACTGATGGCTGGCCTTACTGGTCCATTTTGCTGCTCACAGCACTTGTCTGTTACTTCACTCTCGCCTTGACAGTCATCGCACTCTCTTTCTTGACCGAGACCATCACAGCAGCTTGCTGTCGCAACATTGCTCGCTGGGCAATGGAGCCCAAGGTGCCCAAGCAACCCACTTTGGAACCCTTCCCCCGCGGCCTCTTCCTCGATCGCAACAATGATAGCGCAGCGGCCAAGGACGAAGAGACAGCTATTGGCGAGTCAGGCAACGAAGTCGGAGCCGGCAACATGGTCAGACGCCCTACCCTCATTCCAGGCCAAGCCGTCGACCCAACAGCCAGACGCCCAACCCTCGTCGAAGGCGCCATTCTCAACGACGCCGAGAAGGCCGCTTTGGGTCAGACAACCATGTCATCACCCAAGCCAGCACATGGTGGATTCGAGCAACAAGCCCGCCGTCCCACCCACGTGGGCGACTTCATCATCGAGGAAGAAGACGAAGAGATGGATCCCGATGATCCTCACTACGTCGGAGCAAAGTCGTCAGTGGCATCTAGTTCTGCCGAGGCATCAAGTTCGACAGACAGAAATTCGAGTTCGGCGAGTTCGAGGCAGGCTCCTTGATCTTTTTCTTCTTTTTCTTGTGTCGGGTCAAATATCTCCGGTTTTTTCGTATCCTTTCTTCCCTTTGATCATTATACATATTATCTATTACATTTCCTTTGTTAAGATATCAGATATCAATCAGAATATGATTTCCTTTGACCTTTTCAATGATATTCGCTGTTGCTTGTCCTTTGGTGTTGCTTGACTTGAGACGGTAAACAGGAGGTGAAGTCGGAGGAAACGATGCGGACCGTGTCGCTGTCATGACGAAAGTGTTTGCTCTGTCTCCAAACTCTCCACTCCCACTGCAGCTTGCAACCGTCCCTGCTCCTGACTCTGCTCCCTGATTAATAGTATCCGGCATGTCTCTACCACAGCCGGATCTTCGTAAAGGTTCATTACGACGGACTAAATCTCCCAGCCGGCTAGCAGTAGGCTTTAGCAGGCTGTATACGGTCAGATAAAAACCGAAGCCGATCGTCGACCGGTAAGTTTCGCGCGGTTCCGACGGCCTCAGGACTTCACGCCGGTCGGTTGGTATCTCTCATGCCCGAGCATGGCTCTCTCTTGATCCTGCTAGGTAACATAAAACATGACTCTCTCACTTCATTGTGGAGATTAATTTAGTCCAATGGCTTTGAACTTTCGACATATTACAAGAACCAAGCTCATGTCTCAACTCAAAAACAGCAGAGGTGTCCACACGGCACGTGTTGCCCTCCTCTACCAAGCCATCGAACCCCCAGCCATCAATGGCGTTCGTAAGCCAATGAAGCCTGGCGGTAGGTTTGATCCTTGATCCATCAGGTATACTAGCAAAAGTACTGATCTCGTCCAGGCTACCAGGACGGATGCGCCGACATCGCCTTCAACTTGAGCCGCCAACCTGGCATCGACGTTGTCACTCCCATCGACTCACCCGATCCTCGAGAGCACGTTGGATGGAGCTTCCCAGACTCTGAAGATGGTATACTGGCAGCTCTGCAGAAGGGAGCCACCCACCTGTTCTCCAACACGGTCGTCTTCGCCAACCATCCACTTCAAACATCAGCAAGAGTAGGAGAATATCAGGACAAAGTAAAGGTCGTTGGACATCCTCCATGCATGGTGGAGCTACACGATGATAAGCACTACGTCAATGACATGTTGCGCAAGTCTGGCAAGTTCACTCTGCCTCGTGGCTGGTTGCTCGAGGACGATGGTACAGACATGGATGCAAAGCTGCAATCGCTGGATCTCCGCTTCCCTGTTGTCGGCAAGCCAGTTCGAGGCAGAGGTAGTCATGGCGTCAAGGTCTGCCAAGATATGGCAGAGCTGCGTGCTCATGCGCAGTCGCTGTTCAAAGAGTCTCCAGCCATCATCCTCGAAGACTATCTCGCCGGCCAGGAGGCAACTGTCACCGTTCTGCCGCCTTCGGACGAGCATCCGTCTCATCGGGCTCTCCCCGTTGTCACGCGCTTCAACCATACCAATGGTGTCGTTCCTTACAACGGCATTGTAGCTGTAACTGCTAATTCCCGCGCCATCACCGCAGATGAGTACGCAAAAGACCCTGCATATTCAGCCATTGCGACCGAGTGCGAGAACGTCGCCAAACTGATGGGTGTCACTGCTCTCATTCGAATTGATGTTCGTCGCTTCACCGAAGAGCCGGGATCTAAGTTCGCTCTTTTCGACGTGAACCCAAAGCCAAACATGACTGGCCCTGGACGTCCTGGAAGAGACGATCAGGCTAGTTTGAGTGCTATCGCTGCTGCCGAGATGGGGTGGGATTACCCGAGGCTGATGTTGGAGATGCTGAAAAGTGCCCAGTCTTTGCGACGCCTGAGAGAGATGCGCCCGGACACTGTGTAGGACGACAGAGCAACCTTGGGACATGCTAAAGGAGCTACAACATCTTGAGGCTCCTAGATGACTACATTGGGTTGTACAGACCCGTTTCGCAAGTTCGCGCACAGCCTGTGAGCTGAATTTGATACCACAGTCAGAATTTCGAATGGAGGTGAGCACGTGGGCTGAGTCTGGTGACATTGACTTTGAGCTGGGCTGCAGGGTCGTTCTGGAACGCGGTTCAGCCGTTATCCTTAAACATTGTTGTTTACTTCTCCGCACTTCCCCAAACCTTCCCCCTGGCCTTCATCAGCCGACCGCATCGTCCACTGGATTTTCCATGCCAGATGAGCATTGGTGGCCCGTCATTTACGTTTCAATACTTCGATCAGTATCACTCAGGTTGATGCTCATCGATAACATGAATGGACTTCTGCGATTTGTGCATAAGCCTCTAAACAAACAAATCGCTATCTAAGAACGGCTTGTCATCAGCCACAAATGCTTATATACTTTTGGACCAGTCAGGTCTCGCATGACCTCCACGGAACAGCTCCTCTGATTGTCTCGCTGTTGTATTGATCCTTAGCCCTGCAGATCTAGGCTCGAACGACTCGAACGTTTTGGTTCCTGGCGTTGACCAGCAATGATCTTTGGAAACCAATCGCTCATGCGTAACCTTGCGGCCCCTCTCATAAAGCCATACTTGACCCTGCTGAAAGCTGTCTGAACACTTTCAATCTCCAGTCTCCTATCGCTGCTCCAAAATACTGCGCAAGCTCAACATGAAGTCTTATACTTTGCCATTCGTTTCGTCTCTCTTGGGAACTGCTTATGCTGCGTCCCATTCTGTTGACGTTGGTGAAGGCGGTCTGGTCTTCTCCCCCAACTCTACTACTGCCGCTGTCGGCGACACAGTCACTTTCCACTTCTATCCTCGCGCCCATGGTGTCGCTCGCAGCAGCTACTCCAGTCCTTGTGCAGCTATAGCCGATGGCTTCAACTCTGGCTTCGTTCAAGTCGCCAGTGGAGAGTCAGCCACGACCTTCACGATCACCATTAACAACACTGATCCGATTTGGTACTACTGTCCTCAAGGAGATCACTGCCAGGCTGGCATGGTTGGCGTGATCAACCCTCCGTAAGTAGCCTATGAACAAAACTTCCTCTGCTCCGCTGATAAATGAATCAGCTCCTCGGGCGGTGAGACTATCGGTGGCTTCATTAACGCTGCATCAACTGCTGGATCAAGCACAGTGCCCAGTGAAGTCTATGGTGGTATTCTCTCTGCCAATGGCAATGGCACATCAGGCGGTGCTGCGGCCGGAGGCTCTTCTTCGTCGTCTTCCATGGCATCTTCGTCGCACGCCTCCTCAATTATGGCCTCCTCTTCCCAAGCATCCTCCATGATGGCTTCGTCCTCGAAGGCTTCTTCCAGTATGGCTTCTTCTGCTGCCGCTGCTGGTGGTTCTTCCAGTCACTCCATGACGGGTAAGCTCTTCCCTCCCATAGTCACCGTCCATTGCTGTCCGAAGTGTTTGCTGATTGTCTTTTACCAGCCTCCTCTGCGTCCGCAGCTTCGGGTACTGCTTCCCACAGCTCAGGATCAGGATCAGGTTCAGCCACATCAAAGGCTGCTAGCGCCACAAGCAGTGTCGCCGCTTCTACAGGCGCTGCTGTGTCGTCCAAGACAGCGGGACTTGCAAACCTTGGTCTGGGCTTGTTGTTCGGTGGATGGCTCTTCCTGTAAACCATGTTTGAACTGCTGTTTCCCAACTTTTGATATTGTCATATGTTGTCTTTGTTATATCCATTTTGACGGCTGCGATGTGTACTCATTTGGTGTTCTTTACAATAGCAATGCATTGATCTTGCAACAAACATCACCTACACTGCCAATCTTGCATTGCTTGTCAACTTGAATTTTGCAGAAAGAGGCACTCCGGATTAATCTTTGAGGTTTACACGAGCTGCCTGTGTCGGTCCGCTCATCTGCTATAAGAGCTCAATACAACATGATCTTTGGCTAGGAAGCAAAAAGGCTTGGAAAGCACAAGAGAGTGGATTTAGAACGACATCCACCTCCTGAGAGTCCAAACAAGGCAACACATAGATCAAGTCATGATGAGTTGAAATCACGAAATGAGTGGATGCCAGAGACACCCTGCCTCGACAACGCCACAGACGTAACCCCTGACGATCTTCCTGTCGATCTCGGAAGCAGTGCGGGGTAGACCCAGCTCCGTACCAATCTCGCAGATGAATTTCGGAAAGCTGAAAACCGGACGACTTTTCATCTTTGCTCTCTGCCAGCATCTTATTGAATTGTATGGCAGAAAGATATCATTGTTGTCAATCATTTGACCTGACGTGAAACAGGACCATGTGAGGAATCAGAATGAAACGCCCAAGCTTGGAGGAAAGGGTCCTATGTGGGTAGGTGGTGGATCTGAAAGGTCACGCGGATCACGCACAATGTGTCCGCCAAGGATCAATAACCTACTTCTAGATCATGCATATGGCTTGCAGCGTTCTAAGCATATCGTTCTTGCATGATATGCAGCAGAAGGTGAGGTTCAGATGGCCGGGTAACAAAATGGGTTACAGAGAACATATAATACCACATCTTGCAGGTATATGCGACAAGACAGAACACCTCGGCTTCCCGGCCCGGGGCGCTCGGGTGCCTGACTCTTCGACCCGTTAGATAATGGATACCCCTCACAAACCTTTAGCGGCTTCCCAACTCTGGGCCGATCTACGGCTGCCATAACCGGCAACGTATACATGAGCTTACTTAAGAAGCAAATGAACGTTCCCCCACGGTGATACCCCGCGAACCTATGCCCACGTCTACTGGCCAATACGTCTTGGGACCGAACACAGAGCAGCCAAAACACAAAGATAACATCGTCGAACTTGCAAAACGCTATGGATGTGATCAGGACAATCACCTTGGGGGAAAAGGTAGATCTGGTCGCACGACTTTTGTTCTGCGGTAAGTCGTTTTTGTCACCGAATCTTGAGTCCACTCCTGACCATCTCAGTCCCGCTTGTTTATATAAGGGAAACGATCAAGACAGTGACGACGGCTGTCCAGCGGGGTCTCCCGATCAAGGAATATTTGACTGCCACAGTGGTCCGTACGCTCATGACGTGTTTCACCGAGCGACAGATGTTGTACCTTCATGGACCCACATCGCAAACATACCAAACATGGATCGAGAAAGAAGCCAAAATCCGCAATCTCTCTCCAGTTCAAGATACTGTCGTCTTGGCTGATAGTACGACCAGGCTGCATTGGATCAAGAAAACCAAGGACAAAGCATCAAAGGTAGTTTTGCTGTTCCACGGAGGTGGCTACTACGTTCCAATCGCACCTGGACATCTCAATTGGTGTTCATCGATTATCAAGGCTTCTGACTCGACAACAAAGACTATGGCAGCTGCTGTATTAGAATATGATCTCACTTCACAGTCAAAATATCCTCGTCAGCTTCAGCAAGCAACTCTCGCACTGCAACACCTCTTGCAGCTTGGTTATCAACCAGGAGATATCTTCATTGGAGGTGACTCCGCTGGTGGTCATCTTAGCTTGAGCCTTTTGTCTCACTTGATGCACAAACATCCTTCAGTGCCGAGTGTGAATATCAGTCGCCCTTTGGCTGGAGCGTTCCTAATCTCCCCGTGGGTTACAGATGACTGTTCGACAGCCTCATTCAAAGAAAATGCATGGATCGACATGCTACCTCACCACATAATAACCGGCGTCGCAACTTTCTTCGTACCTTCTCATATCCGACGAGCAGAATCAGCGAAGAAACAAGGCTGGGCGATGCCTCAAGATGCAGATGATGGTTGGTGGCGTGCGCTGGCGAACGTTGTCTCCAATGTCTATATCACTGCGGGCGAGCAGGAGCTCTTCCGCGATCACATCGTTATCTTTGCAAACATGCTTCGCCAACAAGCTCCCAGCTGCCACATTGAGCTGGAAATCGGAGTAGGAGAGGCACATGATCACATGTTACTCTGGGAGATGCTGCATTCTCGCGAGAACCCTGCACTCAGAAGACTTGACAAGTGGTTCGTTACTATTCTGCAAGAATGAGGTATTCCTGCTGTGTCAGCAAATGTTTTCTTGTTTTTGAAGTATAAAACAGCGCCAGAGATCAAAGTGGAATAGCAAAAAAAGCATTCTTCAGAAGTCTGTGTTCTGCAGATTAAGGCCTTTTGACTGCTGGGCTCGCTGATGTTCGCATAATATCTGTCCTTTTATTCTTATTAAAAGGCTTATCCGAGATCTTTCGTAGGACTGCGTCATATAGTAGGCTTTGGTGATTTGGTGACTTGAATCTATCACAATCTCGATGGCACCCATCTGGGCTGCTTCTTCGCTGCGAATGCTTCTAGCCCAATGCGCAGGTTTTCAGATGTCATCAAGGCGCGCGAATACCTCTGCTCCGTTCGTTGTGAGGCTTCTTCAACACTACCACAGGCCAGCGATTCTCTTAAGCCAGAGCGAGTCACAAGGACAGCATCAGGCGACTGAGCTGCTATCTGCCTCGCCAGTGCCATGGCCTTCGCCATCATTTCCTCTACTGTGTCGGTCACTACATTGACAAAACCCAGTCCGTGTGCTTCATCTGCACTTATACGTCTCCCGGTCAAGGCCAGCTCGCTAGCGACCTGTAGACCGCAGACTCGAACAACACGTGATAGACCTCCAGCCCCTGCATAGAGACCTCGTCGCACTTCGGGCAGAGCGAATATCGCTTGTCTGGCAGCTATCACCATATCGCTGAGAGTGTTATTCTAGGAGATGGAGGCCGCTGTGATTGGTAACAAATACATACCAGTTCAGACAGATTTCAGCCCCGCCCCCAAACGCAAAGCCATTCACTGCGGCAATCACAGGTTTCTTACCTGTGCGACGGCTCAATCCTGCAACACCTGATGGGGCCATGGGTTGCTGTTGCTGTGGACTCGCACCGTAGGGAGAATCGCGCTGCTGTTTCAAGTCTCCACCAGCGCAAAATGCCTTAGGTCCCGCTCCAGTCACGATAGCTACAATCAAGGAGGGCTCGTCATCGAACCATTCAAAGAGGGTTTGCCCCTCCAGATGACCGCTCATTGGAATGCTGTTCATCTGCGATGGGCGATTGATGGTAACGAGCATGATGCCCGGCTCCGGGAACGTGACATTGTAGACGGAAGTGGGTGGTGGTTGAGGCGACATATGGCTACCCAGTAGTGACACTATCGAAGAGTTATATGAAGATACAGGTGGCTTGAATCACAAATCTAGTCCTGTCCTGTATTGAGGATATGTAGTTTTGAGAATTTCCGAATTCCGATGCATGCCCAGCCAAGCCACGATCTGGGACAACCCCGCTTCCCCGAATGTTAGCCCTGCCGTTTTTGCCGAGTTTGTGGGGACCCCTCGTGTTTCAACTTCCATCACCCCTCTCCGCTGATTCATTGCCGACGACCCTTACGCTGAGTCATTGTGAGCGACAGCTCGGCCGACTCACTGCAAACGACCTCGTCGCTGATTCGCTGTTGCTTTGACAGCCTACAGAACTGATAGAAGTGCCACATGACTCCCACAGCTGCTTCCCTGGAGAAGAAGCGACTGCGCGATCGACGTGCCCAGCATGCCGCCCGAGCACGTCGTGACACCCAGCTGCAAGCACTCCAGCAACGCGTGGAGCAGGGTGATAAAATACAGGCACAGCTTGAGGTTGAGGTGCAGCAGCTCCGTACTGCCCTGGATACTCTCCGCGCCGAAAACCTTCAGCTTCGTCGTCAACACACGGCCGCTATCGAGCTCCTCTCCGGCAGCAGCGAGTTGATACAGGAAGGCGCCAATGGCCAGATATCTCACCATCATAGCTCGCCAAGTCTCCCTCAAAAGCAGCTGGATGACTGCAGCCCGTCCTCGACGTGGAGCCGAGTACCACAAAATTTCCCGGAGGACAGCCTGTCAGCGAGCCTGATGCCCTGGTTGTTATGTCCTGCTGTGGTAACACATCTAAGTGACACGCCCTGCGGCCCCGATATATTGTATGGCAGTCATACAAACCCGTTGAGTAACGCAATCCACATAGCCTTCTCTTGTGCACTGCACGGTACCCTTAATGACCCTGAACGCCTCGCCCTCGGTGAGTTGCATGATCTCGCGTACCGAAAGTGCTATTCCTCCAGACTGACAACAGTGGTCAAGGATATCTTACCTACATTGTCTCGAAATGGCGTGTGGAACCCTCGCAAGAGCGCTTTGATCGCTTGCCAGAGTTCATGCGCTCTACCCAACTCCAAACTAGCCAGCCACACCAGGCCATAATTGACGGCTGTATCTGGCCACGAATGCGGGACAATCTCATCGAACAAAACCTGCCAGATGCTCAAATTCACTCCAAGATTGGTTACATGATCTCTGCCATGAGGCTAACGTGGCCCAAGAACATGACTCTGTTGAGACCACGACCAGATGGGGAGCTCTGCATCCGCACCGACTTCATACAGACTTTCATGCGGCTGGAGAACTGGTCTCTTACCACCGAGTTTGTCTCAGAACATTCTGACATGGTGAGCTGCATGTCTTGGTCGCCCATGCCAAGCCAAGAATCTCCTGATGAGCACAGTCGAGTGAGGATAGTCCCTACTGTTCATGAATAGGGATAGAAACCTGCTATTCATGATTGAAAGAAATGTTCGAGACATCTCTTCCTGATCCTCCACGTTCTGGACCGCTTCACAGTCTGGAATTCAACTTCTCCTTCCGCTGCGTCAACGCGAGCTCTTGACGCACGGCCAGGTCGCCAATTATCTCCTCACTTCCTCCACCAACAACCATGACACGTAAATCTCGACTGATCTGCTCCACCGCACCACCAACCCCACCCCTCTGGTATCCAACGCCGCCAAGCACTTGCTGCGCTTCTCGGCATGCCAATTCGAGCATGCGACCCCCAAAGATTTTGGCCATAGCAATGCGACTCGCCACATCATCTGTCCAACCATTAACATGTACATGGTACGCAATCTGTTCGATCCACGCCCAGTGCGCTTCAATATCCTTAGCGACATTGGCAAGCTTGTGCCTGATTACTTGATTGTCGAAGAGGGGTTTACCAAACGTGACGCGATCCTGTGCATACGCAAAAGCGGTCGACAAGCAAGTGCGTGCTTGACGATTCATGGCCACAGCAATAAGAAAACGTTCTTTGTTGAAGTCTGGTCACGTCAGCTCATGTATGCCTGGACTCTAGATTTGATTCACGTACTCGTCATCAAGACTTTGAAACCTGCGTTTTCTTTCCCTATCAGGTTCGTCACAGGAACCTTGACATTTTCGAGCGTTATCCATGATGAATTGCCAGCATTATTACCACTGTTTTTGATCTTTCTAGCCGAAAATCCTTCCGAATTTGTAGGAATCACAAGTACCGATACTCCTTGAGCACCAGGACCACCCGTGCGCACGGCAGTGGTCATGTGTGTAGCTGAGAGTGCTCCAGTTATCCATTTCTGTGATCTTGTCAGATCTTGATAGTTAGAGGCCACATTACCAGTCATCATACCTTATGTCCGTTAACAACATAGTACCGACCATCTGGAGTTTTCTGAGCGGTCGTGCGTAGATTGGCCAGGTCTGAGCCACCAGTAGGCTCGGTCGCGCCCAAGCAGAATGAAATTTCGCCAGTGAATATCCCGGGCAGCCAAGCGTCTTTCTGTGCTTCTGTGCCATGCGCAAGTACTGGAGGAGCGCCGATCGAAGACGCTCCTGCGAGGCCGGCCTGTACTCCGGTTTTTATGCGTGACAGCTCGTCATGCAGCACCATATAGTGGAATACGTCGTAATCTGCCACCCCAGCTCAGCAACTTTTCGAAAGTATTCGATCAGTCAGCGAATGCCAATGTTACCTTCTGGAGCTACGCCGCCAATATACTTAACACCTGCCCTCTCCCGATACTTGCGGGGGAAATCTTGCAACACTAGACCGGCCTTCGTAAAAGCCATTGCGGCCTGTCAAATGTTGTCAGACCATTCAAAGCTGTGTCCTGTACGGGACGACAGGGCCAAACTCACTTCTTTTGGCACTTGACCATTTTCCTCCCATTCGTCCTCATAAGGCAGGACATGTTCATCAACGTAGCTTCGAATTGCTTTACGTAGACGTCGGTGACTGTCATTGTAATATGGCGAAGCCAAGGTAGTATACCAAGCGGGCTCAGCCCACGGCGCCAAATCGCCAAAGATCTCGACTTTATTCATTCTGGTGGCGGTGCTTGAAATTTGTGCAAAATTGTGTCTGGAGAAAGGCTTGTCTGATCTATCGTAGACTAAATCAAGCTGATATTCCAATTCGGCAGATCCAGCAGCCTAAATTACATCTTGTGGCTCCGAAATCTTAACCCCGCTGGAGAAGCGCTGAATCAGTGCTTGCTGTCGTGGCAGGACGCATCGTTCCGAAATTCCGACTGCAACCTCCACTTTACCATGTGACGCATGAATGGTAAAGTGTTATTTATGTATCATGTTAGCCTTCGCTCAGAAAGATGGTCTGAAAGTCCCTCCGAGCAATTATCACGACTGCACATCTTACACCAGCCTTACATCAGCGGAAATGGCGCAAGCAATCACCATATACGAATCTCCTTACCCGGACATGCTCATACCAACTGATGTGTCCATGTCGGAGTATATGATCCGCAGCAACCCAGACGATGTTGCCGATGATAAGGTCATCTTTTCAGACCTCGAGGAGCCGTACGATTCGGTGACTTATGCTGGGCTGCGTGAAGACACCGCCAAAAATGCTGCTTGGCTGCAGAGTATAGGCTTGCAACCTGGAGACACCGTAGCTATGTACGCAACGAACAGCGTCGCATGGATCAAAGCGGCCCATGCCGTGGTCTGGGCTGGAGGAGTTCTTGCGGGCATCAATGCAGTCGTCTCCGAGTTCGAACTCCCGCATTACCTCTCTGTTGCAAAACCCAAGTTTGTCTTTACCGATCCGGCGCTGCACTCACGCGTGGACTCTGCGTTGAGCAAACTTTCCGCTCAATCAGCAAAGGTGATCGACCTCGGCACCACTCGCGGCCAAGGGTTCCCAAGCAACGTGCCTCATCAGCGACCCATACCACCGTACGCTGTTACTGAAGATAACCGCAAAGTGCCAGCAGTCTTGCTTTTCAGCTCGGGTATGATATGTTCTGATCGAATGCGTGCTTCTGTTGTTGACTTATTGTTGCAGGCACCACTGGCAAGCCAAAGGGCGTGCTTCTCAGCCATCATAATATGATTGGGCATCTTCTTGGGCCTCGCAGCGGCAGTTACGAGACGATAGGCCACCACACTATAGAAGTGTTCTATCCACCACTGGCGCATATGTTTGGAATCGTCGGTGCTGTCTTCCCCGGAGCTTACAATGGCTCCCACACTGTCCTCATGCGACAGTTTGACTACCGCAAATGGATAACTGCTTGCGCAAAGATCAGAGCCACAAGCTTGAAGTCAGTGCCCGCGATCGCAGTGATGATTACCAAGGATCCGGAGATTCTCAGCGGCAAACTCGATCTGACGAGCGTCCAGTATCTACTGTGCGCGGGGGCTGCATTGCAGCAAGAGGTTGTAGCATCTCTACAGCAACTTCTTCAGGGAGTGAGTATTGTTCAAGGTTTCGGAATGAGTGAGACTGCTCTTTCCTTCTTGCGCCCACACAGGTCGGTGGAGAAACGCGGCAGTGTTGGAAAGCCATTCCCCAGTGTGAAGCTCCGAATCGTTGATGATCAGTATCGCGATGTTCCTCGCAACACTCCCGGACAAGCACTCGTCAAGGGCCCAACTGTCTTCATGGGATACCGTGACAACGAAGCCGCAACAAAAGAGAGCTTCCGCGACGGTTGGCTGTGTACAGGCGACGTTATAGCCATTGACGACGACAACTTCCTTTGGTTCAAAGACCGAAAGAAGGAGATGATCAAATACAAGGGCAATCAAGTTGCACCTGCCGAGCTCGAGGATCTTCTGAACTCACATCCCGCCGTCGCCGAAGCTGGTGTGTGCGCTGCTTGGGACAAAGAGAATCAGACAGAGGTATGTCAAAGAACAATTTAGAAGAGGGAATTTAAATTTGAATGTCTGCTAACTTTTGCTTCTATCGACACAGATTCCAACCGCTTATGTAGTGTTGAACCCGACCAAGAAGCAAGCGGACACAAGCGAGATTCTCGCGGACATCCGGAAATTCGTCGATACGCGTGTTACTGGCTACAAGAAGCTCCGTGGTGGTGTACATGCTATCGCAGCACTTCCCAAGAACGTTACAGGCAAGCTTGTGCGTGGAGAGCTCCCTGCACGCAAAGAAATGGAAAAGGCGTTCGCTGCACCGAAGGCGAAGCTGTAGTCCATAGCTAGATATATAGTCAGGGAAAAGGTGTTCTTATGAGGGACTTTGGCCATGGGCGGTCGATAGATCTAGATAGACAGTGGATCTAGGTACTCATATCCAACAAGTGTTCAACGATCAAACCAGATGTCAATATCGCTATATAGTTATTAGTCTCATCGCATAGAATAGAAGATCATCGACAGAGGTGACCGTCCTGTCGGAAATCATGGATGTTGCGTAGAACAAGAACACATCACGCCCATCATCAGCATTAAACACAGTATCAATTCGTTGCGCCTCGGACCAAAGGTTCACTACAAAAGCAAGGTGTGATTCAGGATACTGAATTCTTCCGAGTGCGCCCCCTCACAAGACCCCGAGGAAGCAAGAGGAAGGATGGCTCGCGCGATCCGAACTCGAAAGCGGATGTGGTCAGCGCTGATTCAGTGATATACCCTGCCCCGCATCGTAACCCCAGTCGTATCACGGCTGAGCTGCATCCGTCAACCGGGTGGGGAAGCGGGGGGCGATCAGCGCTGATTCAGTGCCATGACCTTAACACATATTGTCAGTAGAAGCACGGCCCGAGGATTATTCTGGGAGCTCGAGATTCCGGCTTTCCGGGATATTCTTATAATACGACCTTGAGTACATTTTTTGAGTCTTTACGCCTGGAAGTTTTGATCTCAATCCGCCAACAGATTTACCAGTTCTCACGTCGCAGAGTGACCAAAACCCGTGATCATAATGGCGCTTCCTCGTGAGAAACATCACTAAACCCTGACATCGCTGTTAGTCGCGACTGACAGTGCTACCCTAGAGATCTTAAGGACACCGTCCACAGACATCTTGGGCGTCAAACATCCTATCATGCTCGCTGGAATGAACCAGGTGTCGAGTCCGGCCCTGTGTGCTGCTGTCACAAATGCTGGTGGCTTTGGTGTCATCGGTGGTGGCACATACACACCAGAGCAAATGGCAGAACAGATTGACAACACCCGAGCCCTGCTGGACGACAAGAACGCGCCGTTCGGAGTAGATCTCCTCATCCCTAAAGTTGGCGGAGGCGCCCGAGCGACAAAGTAGGCACAGCATACATTGCGATTGTGTTGTAGAATTTTGGCTGACGAGACTAGTTACGATTACCTCAAGGGCAACTTGGACAAGCTTATCGACATTATCATCGATAGGAAAGTGGCGCTCTTCGTCTGTGCAGTTGGTTTGGCTCCAGCACATGTGGTCAAACGTCTTCATGAGGGAGGAGTGTTATACATGAACATGTGCGGAGCACCAAAGCATGCGGTAGCAGCCGCCAGGAACGGTGCTGATTTTGTTTGCGCAACTGGCAACGAAGCCGGCGGTCACACTGGCGAGATCCCAACCATGGTCCTGATCCCAGCCGTCTACGAAGCCATTAAGGGGATCAAGAGTCCTTATACTGGCAAGCAAGTGCAGCTGGTCGCCGGAGGTGGCTTGTACAACGGCCGATCAGTCGCGGCTGCCATGTCGCTCGGCGCTAGCGCTGTGTGGGTTGGTACCAGATTCATCTTGAGCAAAGAGTCAGGAGCATCCAAGTTCCACAAGCAAGAGCTTCTGACAGCTGGCCATGGTGACGTTGTCAGGTCGACTATCTTCACTGGAAGACCACTGCACTCCAAAGCCACCCCATACTTGCGCAGATGGGAGGAAGACCGACGTGTCGAGATGTTGGCGCTTCAGGAAAAGGGCATCATCCCAGTGCACCATGACCTCGAGAAGCACCCTGACGACGAAGAAGTACTGGACGGACAGATCCCCATTCTCATGGGAAAGGTTGCGCCATTAGTCAGAGAAGACTTGCCTGCAAGAGTTATTGTTGAGACACTTGTGCAAGAAGCAGACAGTGTTCTCAAGGAGCAGCAGCAATTCATAGCTAAACTATAGTAGACGCAAGAACAAGGAACATTACAAGGCTGGCAAGCTTGATATCAGCCAATATCACTCAGCGGAAGTAGAATTTGTTCACTCCCACTTTTATGCTTTTGGGTGACAAGCGTTCTAAGCATGGAATGATCCACCAGTAGAGTCCAATTCATCGGAGGTAGTGTCAGCATGAGCGACAAAAAAAAAACGGTTCCAGTCGAACCCACATGATGGCTTGCTGAAGGATGTTGCCAACCTTACAGTCGAGGTGAGAAGTAATACTTCGAGCGGGGCGCATCAAAGACATCATGCGCACCCTGGTATTCACAGCCAAAACTCATTCGAACTTTTAAGCGCTAGATATATGGTTTGGAGTGGGGCGTCGTGGAACTACCAAGCACGCTCACTTTGCTTCTCGGTCGTCGCTATATACGTGCGAATAAGGCGTGTGCCCAGGCGAGTGCTGTCTTGGCTACAGTTGATGTCCAGTCAAGAACACTGCTGGAAGCTGAAAGCTTCTTGGTCTTAGCGCCGTAGGCGGCACGGGGCTTGCGAACGCATTGATAAAGGAACGACTGATGCGATAGCAAAGCTACATGAACATCCTCGATGAAGCCCTGTGCCCCGGCTTCGAAGCACAATCGATGGAAGTGAGCGTGTCTTGAAGCCGACTGTGTTCATTTATGTCTCGGAGAGCACCATGAGGTTTGTGGCTGTAATTCACATCTTTACTGGCTGTTGAGATATTCTGCGGCATGGCCATCGCTGCACATAACGATATGCTTTACAAGGAAGATCGTCTGCGCAACATTGCTTGGAGTTCTTGGACCGCTGTATAAAGTCCTTCGGGAGGATCAGGCATACCTTTCCCATCGTGAGAAGAGGACGAGGGGTAGATAGGTCTATGTACATCTGTAGTATCAGAAGTAAGGACCAGTGCTGTCACAAAGTTGCAGTGTGTGAGGTTCGTCAAGTGCACAAGCTGTCTGTGGTCTTCACCGCAAGTGCACAAGCTTTCTGTAGATTCTACCGGCAGAGGCAAAATCCTTGAAGTGCAAAGAGAGAATCTCGAGAAGGGGGAGATTGGAGGAAGCAGGGAAAGATGATGAGCGGAGCTGACTGCGGTGAGGAACAAGTGAGACAGCAGCGCCGGTTTCCATTGAGAGGTCCAGCTATATAAGGGATTGGAAGCGGTCATTGAGGCCACTGACTAGTGACATCAGGGTCTTCGCAATGGCTTGTGAATCTTCATAGAGGCAAGCTTTGCTTGGGCTGCATTGGCTCTGGTTTTGGAGCAGTGTCAAACTCCTAAGCTTCTTGCAAGATTCCCTGGTCTGAGCAAAGTGTGCAGTAGAACCTTTGACACCAGCACCGGTGCTGAAGACCTGGATTAGCCTCGGTCTGAATCTTTTGTTGAAGCTCGTTGTAAGCCTTGAGCCTCACACAGGCATCTTCGCATTGTCGCTTGAACTTCTCGTAATGGCTACAAGCTTGACCATCAGTCACAGTAGCATACTCCTGCTTGTAGACATGGAGACAGATGTTGCTCCGTGAACAATATATAGGAGAGTATGTATACAACGGGGAAGCCTAGTCCACTTCTCAAGCCAAGTCTCCATAAGGATGTTATCAATTGTACATTGCCAAGGAAGACAAGTTTGAGTGCTCCAGATGTGCTGCGATCACGGCCAGGTGAGTGTCAAATCTCTTGTCATCTGAAACATTCTCGGGCGACATGGTGCTGGTGCCGTTTGTGTCTTTCAGAGTGCTGATGAAAGTTGTCCTGGGGCCACGTCTTTTGAGGTTTCGTTCATCTTGGTAGGGATTTCGACAGGTGAGATGGATGACATGCTGAGATTGGTCGGCGATCACATCCTCGGGGCTCCAATGACTACAGTTTCCGACCAGAGAAGGCTATATACAATGACTGAGATAAGGTAAACTGTCTGTGAATCATTCCAGCCATCAGGACTCTCTTGCAAGCTGAGTCGTAGTCGCAGTCGCTCGTCGATATCAAGATAATAACAGGAGTTTTTGTGCTGTGAGCTCTTAGACATCAGCTCTATTGATTGGCTTTCTTTGGATGGATTTCAAGAAATAGCCGATGTTGTAGTCGGTGCTCGATTTCATCCTCCAGCGATGCATTGATGTGATCCATCTACTGTCAGCTGATGAGATCGACAGGATCGTTGCGTACCCAGTTTTGAGTTTCGAACCACTGCCAATTGAACTGATCATAATCAACACTGTCACGGTCTGCGTCACCGGTAGGGGTGAAATTGTGGCGGTAGTCAACGGAGACCTCGCTGTTTCCTCTTGCGAAGGTAGCCTTATTGAAGTTGTAGAGGTAGCCAGTTTCGTAGTCGCAAGTGAACAATCCGAGATGGATTATGTTGTTGCGGTTAAAGTAGTCGATTTCAGGGCCAAATTGGACAATATCTTCGACGCCGCCACGCACCACAATGGCTAGTCTCGTTGTGAATGTAGGCAGTGTCGTGATCGCAGACGAACTTGCCGAGAAGGGTGATGTTGTTGCGCTCGGATTATACAAGATCCAAAGCGTCATCAGCTCTACTTCCTACGAAGAGTTTCTATGAGCCTTGAAGCTGTCCAAAGCAGCCCCAAGATCGGTAAGTCGAGGCGTCGCCATGATGATGTGTAACCCTAAGCTTGATGGAGATGTGGGAGAGGATTCTAAGCGTCCGCATCTGGTTGGCCGTCCGTGTAGCTCTTTAGAGAACTGTGCTCCTTCTCTAATGCAAGGAGGATCCAGCGGAAGCCCACGCTGCTGCTGGAAAGCATCAGCAGACCATGCAAGGTGGCCCACAAGGATGTTGCTGGATTTTTCATCGATAAAGAAGATCAACACTTGAAAAGTTGAGTTTTGTGGTGCTTGGAAGAGACATGCACTTCTCAGTGGGTCTGGACCACTGCGAAAGTTCCAGCGTGGACAGGTGTTCAGTCTATCATCGATGGCAGTCTTTCCCTCTTGGGCCTTTCTGCAGACGTGGTCGTCAATCAGCACCAAGACGATTGCGTGACGACTACTGACTGCGGAACCAATAATTCTGATGATAATGTTGTACATCTGCTGTTGTGACCTGGACGCTGTGTATACCAGCGTTCCTTGCCGTTCTCAGTCTGGAACATAAATGTTAGGCAAACCAGAGGAAGTCTCCAAACAGCAAGGAATAAGCAACAGCAATATCGTTCCATGTGCCGCTCTTGATACCGCAAGACTTGACGAACGGAGATAATCCTCAAGTCATCCAGTGCGACAGAATTGGGTTCTTCTTGTCAAGAAACCTCTCTCAGACTACCAACGAAACGTCTCAGTAGGGCAGTACCAATGCCCACGCAAATGCCGGAGTTGTAGGCCTGGACATCACAGGTATCTCAGTCGTGGATGATGGCACGCCAGCTTCTGAGCAATTGACGTACGGCTCCTGAAGTACTCTGTTTGACGCGTGGGGAAGTGGACATTCTTTTCGTAGAATTGCAATACCAAGCGTGGACTTACCAAATACATGTGAATGCCCGAAATGATGGAGAACTTGACATGGAGTCGAAGGTTGGGACACTAAGGCTCCACGAGCAATCTGAGGTAAGTCTCAGTGAAACTCTTCAAGCCGGCACGTTCTTGGCGACCTTACACTTCTTAGTGTCCCTACGAGCCTTCATACATCCAACACAAGGCTTGTTGGGGTCAGGCTTGACACATTTGTAGTGTTTGTGATGGCAGTTATCCCAAACGAGGCGTTTATTTCCTGCGTGGAATTTGCCGCGGCGTTTGCGAGAGATGGGAGCTTCATATCCATAGGTCTGGCAAAGAGCTGCTGCATGGGCTCTTCCGCTGAAGTTCCTTGCACTTCTACTTGCTGGGCTGCCGTTATATAGGTGACGAGTTTGTGTTTGGAGGCGGTGCGGTGGAGAAGTTCGGCAAGAAGGGCTGGTGACCGGAGGCACTGGAGGCAAAGATAGGGGCCATGGGATTGAGCTCTGGGGGGTGAGCGACGCCAGAGTCAGTCTCGTCGTGGTACTTGCGGAACCAAAACCAGTGCTGCTTGCCACAGATGCGCGAGAAGAAGAAGGAGCAGCACCGAATATAGCTCTATAAGTCGAAGAGGCCGAAGCAGGAATAGCAGATGCGATGAAGAGGAAGGTCAAAGTCGCCATAGCAGGCGGACTAGGGCGAGCCATGGGGGAGGAATAGGGGGCAGGTTCAGAAGTGTTCTGGATGGCACCAGAGCGGCGCTGGACTTGATCATTGGCAGCTGGGTACGAGCTCCAGGAAGGCGACCAAGGGGGTTGACGCTGTAGGCTATAGGATAGGGGTTAGTTGAGTTTCCGTATCCATAGGAAGACTGAGCAGCGTCAGGATAGTGGCCATACTTGTTGAGTCGAGGATCACTCTGCCTGCCACACCAATATCGAGCAGTCCGCAGCGTAGTAATCACCTTGCGCAGGAAGATACGACACAGGCTTCATCGGCGGCCAGCAGCAATTCAAGTGCTGAAGGAGCTCTCTCGGCAGTCATGGCTATTGTAGCGGTGAAGAATGTATCGCCAGATCCGTTCAAGGGCGTGAGGCTGAGAAAGCAGGATACCAGGAGACTGACGAGACCCACGACAATGGGGAGTTCCTTGATGCGGGCGTAAAGTAGGATTAGAGTGGTGCTGCTCTCGTGGGTAGTCTCAGCAGCAGCGACATGTATATATCCATCAAGAGCTTTCCGAGTATCCAAAGCTGGTAGCAAGATGCAGACAAAGGCCAGGCAATCATCATGGTGAATGGTGATCGCCACCTGAGCGTAAGTACAGCGAGTGGTTGGATCCGGATGAGATTGACTGGAGATGGTGACACTGATATGGATATCGCTGCCCAAGATCATTGATTTGAGGCGTTCACAGTCTTGAGGCCTTATACAAAGAGCCAGTAGATATATAGGTGGTGATGAGAGTGGAAAGACCAAATTGGCGGCGTGGATGGCGACTTACATATCCCGCCCGACTGAGGAATCCTGCGAACTTGGAAGCTGCTTGATTGCGGCGGATGGCAAAGAAATGAAGCATGTTGTAGAAGAGTGAAAGACGAAGACAGAAGAGGTCGCCTGTAGTACGTCGACAATCTGGAAACACAAAATGTGTGGAATGGGAAAGACGGAGAAAGCGACTGCCGTAAGCATAAGATTTATCGAAAGAAGGGCAAAGAAAGTAAACGGTGAATGTAAATCGGTTGATTGTCTCTCGTCTCAAGCTCAAGCATAGCTGCAGCAAACGACAAGCTTACCCTACCTACCCAATGAGCACATTGCCCTGCATACAAGCACATCAAGTCTCAAACACAGTCTCCACATCCTTCCAATCACCCTTATCTCTACGTTCCCAATACCCGTGTTTGCCACCCACCAATCTCCAAACCTCTTCATCACCTTCCTCTCCCTTGACAAGATCAAAGAATTTCGGTTTCCATTCCACACCATGTGTCTCCAAGACCTTTCTTCGTGCTCTTTGTCGTTCTTCAAGACGTGCTTTGAGGGCTTCGGCTTCGTCTGTTTTGCCGTCTTCGAGGGCGCGTTGATCGGGACGGAGGCGTGAGTCTGTGGGTGCGATTGCGTTCTTTTCGTTGTCGTCGAGTTGGTTGAGACAGGCTGCAAACGAGGTGTATCCGTATACCTTGGCTGCATTGGGAACAAGAGGACCAGCTGTCCATACTGTTTCGCCGGTGTCGGTACGAGACAGGCTTTCTGTCCATTTGCCAACCAATGTGGTTCCGAGTGGGGATGCAGATGAAGCCTCGTAGAACTGTGTTGTCACTTCTTCACTGCGACCAGAGAAGATGCCTCCAGCTTTGAAAGTAGCAACGGCTTTTGATCCAGTAGTCTCATTGACAATAGTCATGCTTTCCACAGGCTCGACGTACTTCTCGCCTGCAATTACATTGCGGAGGAAACATGTTGCCAATGTCCAAGAATACTTCTCGCCATTTACGTTGTGAAGAACCAGTCTCATCTTGCCTTCCGTGTTGAGTTCGGCACTCTTACCCCAGAATTTCTGAGTTGGTTGTTGAGATTGAGACAGTGACCATGCTGAGTCCAGAGCATCGGCTTGGAAGGCCATACGCACTGGTCGATGGCACACCTTCTCAGAAACAAAGCGGAAGCCAAGATCTGGACGGATGAGTTCGTAAGTCTCACCAAGCATGGGATTGAAAGGCTTTCGAATCGCTCTTTCCTTGACACGATTGCTGGCAAAGTTGGAAATTGCAAATGCTGCAACATACACAAGTCGATCTAGAGCTTTGTCTGGTGACAACAATGAAGAAGCCTTGTGTAGTAGGTCAACAGATTCGAAAGGTTCGGCAAGACGCTGTAAAGCCGAAAGTGGCTCGTTTGCAGTGACTGGCATGCTGACAGTACTCAGGTCTTTTCCAGCATTCTTTCTGAGGAAGCCAATGAGCGACGGAGGAGGTTGCTTGGGTGGCGATATAGTTGTGCGATAAGAGACCTTTGGCAGTTGCGAAGTCAACGGTACAGGTTTAGCAGGGAAGAGAGACATCTGGCCGGCTGCAGTAGTTGTGTCGTTTGCAATCTCTGTAGCATCTCCCACATCGCTGCTGGTGTCAGAATCATCTCCGTTAGAAGTGATGTCTTGGAAGTCTTCATGTGTGGCTTCACTAGATCTTCTGATTGACAAGAGTTGGGATGGAGCGTCCTCGGCATCAAAGAATTCTTGCGAAGATACCGAGTCGATGGATAGACGAGAAGCGGCAGGAGCAAGCAGGTTCGGATTGATGGACATGCGACGTGCTTTTGATTCTGCCAGTAGAGCGGAGAAGTCATTCACCACATTATCCAAATCGCGAAGAAGTGCTAAGCATCGTTCGTGAGTTTCCTGCATGGTGATGGATGTGGTATGAGGCTGTTTGTTCAAGTAGCTCGGTACTGGGGAGGTCGAATTGGAAGTAGCGGCAGATCCATGAGGGACTTCAAGCTGCTGACCAGAAGTCTTGCGCTTGAAGCCAGGAGCATCCTTGCTAGCTGTACTAGGCTTGCGTTTCCAGAAAGGCAGCCGTTCAGAAGAGGTGGTTGCAGAAGCTGTATCGGCATCGGCGAAGAAGGGGTTTGTGGTTGACTCGACAGAAGAAGCGCTTGGTGAAGCGACCGCAATGGAAGGTGAAATCTTGACATCAGTGTCCTGAGCAAGTCTGCGCAAAGCATCACGAGAACCAGAAATTCTGCTGACAATCTCCTCTGCACGTTCCCATTCGACAGATGTGACAGCTTCCGAGTTGCTAGCAAAGGGGCTTCTGTTCTGAGTAAAGGCAGCCGGAGTAGAGGGACCAGAAACAGCAGTTGCTGAAGCACGTTCAAGAGCTTCTTTCCACTCCTCAAAGTCCTTCTGATTGCTGGCTCTAAGATGCCAAACCTCGGCACCAGAATCGACGGAGAACTCGCGAGTTTTGGAGTCACAACCGACTGCGACTAGCGACAGAGGCACAGCGCCACGCAAAGCAGAAGCATGACTGTTGCGGTAGTAGGACAGGGTTCCAGAGGTGAAGTCGAGAGAGAAGAAACGACGAGCATAGCCCTGACCCTTCTTTCTGCGACGCTTGCCCAGGGTGCCGCTGTGGATATCGTGCGGCGCAAGCGACTGATGGAACGAAGACCTTGGACCCTTTGCAGCTTGTGTGTTTTCCAACTCTTTCCCCAACGACTCGACAGAAGCTCCCGGTGAAGCAGAAATGCGCGGACTGGTCTTGAGATTCGACGAACTCGGTTGAGCCTTGAGTTGAGCTCTCGACTTTGGCGGTGCGTTGGTAGGGTGCGTCATGAGTACGAGCGTGGCAGTCTTGGAGACAGTCTTGCTGAAGGTGTTGTCGAACACAAGACCGTACATGCCTCCCTGTCCAGGGCCAACATCGTAGGTGCCGACTCTGACTTTATCAGCCTCGCAATTGCCCACCCATTCAACACAGCGCAAGCCAATGCTGTGCAGTTTCTCTATGACAGTGCTAGCCTCATGCTTGGCCACCGATCCTCTTCTCTTTCTTCCATCGTTCAAGGGTTCGTCATTGCTATGGGCGCTCGGCGGAGGATCGAGGGTGGCAGACGAGGTGGGCATTCCAGGGGCCAGTCCATTCTTTGTTCCAGGATGTTTGAAGATGCCAAAGTTGATGCTTTTCTTGTGCGGCTGCACACTCCATCCAATCGAATGTCCTTCATTGACGTGCACCCAGCGCACAATGTAGCTCTGTGATTGTTGTCGCCGTCAGCCTCGCATTACTTGTATACACTTTCGGTTCGGTCCGGGCTTTGACACCGCGACTGTGCCTGCATCAAGGCCAACTCACCCTCGAATGGATCTGTAGATTCTCCATTCTTCCCTTCTACCTTTGAGAGATACAGAGAGCTACAGAGGCAACATCCAGCAGTAGGTCAACGTGTTTCCTTAGGAATGATTTCGTGTCAAAACGATACGGGAATCCAGGGATGAGCACGCAGTGGCCCAGTTATGTCAGCTCTCGCGAATCCCGCGACCGACACTCAACGGCCCTTTTTCCAAAAATCGCCGACTGTCCGGATCTTACGATTCCCGTGTCCGAAATATCGATTCTTGCGATGCTCTCGTCAGCTTTGTTGGTCGTTGTTGTACTGTAGTAATTCTTGCGAGAGCTGACTGTCGGTGAGTTGACTTTGTATTGCTGTCTTGTCGCAATATATGACCTGATTGGAAAGAACACGCGGCCGTATAGTGATACGCTCATTTGCTGTGCGTTTCTCGATCCCTTGATTTCAGCCCTGTGCTTTCCCCAGTTTCATAAACAACGCTGTGACGACGCCAAGATCGGTTTGTTTTGCACATCTATGCAATAATTGTGATATTTATGCTCGCTCTTCGCTTCTCGTCAAGGAAGTTCTTGCGAGGTCAAGAGTCTCGCCATCATTGATGCGTTCGGACTCTGGTGATTGCTTAATACCAAAAAAAGAAGGCGATGGCTCTTCGGTGTCTTGAGGTTTCGATGTGGCTGAAACGCGCGGCCTTTTCTTGTTATCAAGCCTCTCTCACCGGTAGAACGATAAGCTGTCATGTTGAATACGGCTGCGATACGGTAGGAGAAGAGCGAAACACACGACAATCCTGTTACCACACACCGACAATCCCAGAAGCATAACAATGAATCTAGCATATCTACTTCATGGATCCATTATGTCCATCTATGTGATTCTGTACCGATACCATCTACATTCCTTCTATTCTTGCAATGAAAACTACTCGACGTCTCTGTCCTTGAACACCTGCTGCTCCTCAACACGATCAACGTGCTCGGCATGAGGATCAGCCTTATATTCCTCAGCCACAGCCAACTCAACATCCTTCTTTCTCTGTTCGGGCGTGACGGCTCCAAACAAAATATCCATCTCTTCCAAGCTGCGACCTGTGGTCTCTTTGAGGAACATCAGAACAAATGCTCCCATAGCTGTGCAGAAACAGCCAAACATGATGAATGTACGCCAGCCAATGCTGTTAATGGCTGCAGGTGTGACTTTTGTGACGACAAAATTGAACAACCACTGTCGCGGAGTCAGTTATTTCGGAACAATCTCCACAGGATTTGAAAATCACAAACCTGAGTAGCAGAAGCCAAACCAACACCATACGCTCGCAGTCTCGTAGGAAAGATCTCTGCAACGTACACCCACGGTACAGGACCCCAACTGGCGCTGTAGCCGATAACATACAGATAGATCATTACCACCATGGCAATAGAAGGTGAGCTCACAGAGCTAGCATCCGGGTCTGGTGGGTACGAGACAAGAAGTGCGCCAATGATGAACATGCAGCTAGCCATCCACCAGGCTCCAGTAACCAGTGGCCATTTACGACCAAATCGTTCAATGCCGATGATGAGGAATATGCCTGTGGCAATGACTTTGACCGTACCGTAGATGCCGGTTGCGAAGAGTGAGGTGCTGGAGCCAGTGAGACCAACCTATCTCCATATTAGTAAAACTGCGCAAGAAATGAGGAAACGAAGAGAGAAAACAAAATAGAAAAAGAAAACTTGAAGCCTCAAGTCTTGCCTCTTCCTCCTCTATAATACAGCCACAACATGGAGAGCAACGACTTACAGATGCGAAAACTTGTGGTGCGTAGTATCCAATCGAATTTGTGCCGCTCCATTGCTGCCAGAACATGATGCAGAACGCAAGGCCGAAGCGTTCCCGATATCCAGGCTTGAGACATTCCTTCCAGCTAAGACCTTCAGTAGCCAAGAACTCTTCCTCTACAGACGCACGAATCTCAGCAAGCTCCTGAAGTACCTCAGGGTCATCGGTAGGCACACATCGAATATATGCGAGAGATGCCAAAGCCTCATCATGACGATCATTCTTCGCCAACCACCGAGGGGACTCTTTCAAGAACCAAAGACCGCAGAACATGATTCCAGAAGGTACGAGTTGAAGGCCAACAGGAACGCGCCATTGCATTGTTGTGGGAGCCATGTTTTTCTTGACACCGTAGCATAGCCAGTAGCTGAACATGACACCCAAGACCAGAAACTCTTGGAAGAGACCAGAGATCCTACCACGAACATCAGGAGGACAGTTCTCGGAGACAAAGACAGGTGTGATGGCGCTCATACCGCCGATACCTAGACCAGCGATGACACGACCACCGTAGATGGTACCGATGGCATGTGAAGCTCCAGTCTGAACAGCAGCGCCAACCATGAAGATGAGACTAAAGATCATGAGAGAGTATCGACGACCAAGACGTTCATTCAGCCAGGGTGCAGCCAGAGCGCCAAAGAAACATCCAGCGGTCAGTAGCGACACGACATTCGACGAGATCTCAGCGTTCCTGCCGTTCTTGAAACCTGTTGACGAAGCGGCCATGCCAAAGTCGTGCTTGAAGCTTTCCAGTTCCAGAACAGACCCCATGACACCAGTGTCGTAGCCGAAGAGGAAGGAGCCCTGCCATAATTGTCAGGAATTGCATCATTGTAGGACAAGTGTTGAGGTCCTCACCATATAGGCCACTAGGGTCAACAGGTAAACCCTGCGATTCTTGAAGAAAGCATTCGCCATTTTGTGCAATGTTTCAATGCCGAAGACTCTGCGTAACCAGAGAGTTGAAAAGAGTGAAAGGAAAGCGCTTCAAGGGAGACAAGACACATTTAACCCAGTCGCCGAACCATCCCATTGGGTCTGTTGAGGGCTGACTTATCAGTAGCGTGCTGTGCCCTCTCCGCGACCTCCATGTCTCCTCCACAGAATCCATCCCCTCAAATGGGCGGAGAAACCCTCATGGAGAAATAGGTGTGGGTCTGTTGCCCAGTCTTTCTCCAGATCTGCAGGTGGATACCATTTTTCCGTCGAGAAGGTCCGTGTGATGTCAGCGTGGTGAACTTCGAGGCATGCACTCGACTGTGCTGAAAGTGAAAGATATCTTGCTGTCAAGAGATACGGACATAGCGACTTTTCCTCAACAAATCTCATAAGCGATGATATCGATAATCTAGGGTTGTGGTTAACACAAGGCTTGAAGGATTCTGGTGGCGGTAGAGTTATAGGGCAGAAACCGACCGGGCTTGGCTTCCGAGTCAGGTTTCAACCGAAGCCATCATCAACAACATCCAATCATTCGTGCATCCTTCAAAGTGGCTTTTCACTAGGGAATCACAAGCATGGCGATGGCATGTGTGGCGGTCAATTCTGCTGCAGGTCGACCTTAGATTGGCTGTGGGTGCTTGTTTTTGAGATGCAAATACTCACTGTTGACAATCTTACTGGAGAAAAACATAATCCCTTCTTCATGACTCCGAAAGTGTATCCAAACAGTGCCAGATTCTCTTGAGGTAAATTTAACATGATGGATAAGGACATGATCCTTCTTGCTCGGATTAGACATGATAGAAAGCTCTTGTAGACTGTTGTTGAAGGTTGATCATGACGAACAGGGTGAGTTGCCCAGCACGGCGATTCTTCGGCAGACAGAGGGTCCGCAAGAAGACCACATGCCCTTCTCAAGTATCATCCTGCGTTGTTGATACTTGCGGCAGTCTTCGAGAAACTCGTACCCTCCTGGTGTGGCTTGTCTTAAACGAATGGGTCTAATGACAACATACTTTAACGACGCACAATCACTTCTTTGAATGCAATCTAGCCAAAGAGATCAACTGAGAAGAAAGTTTCCTTCACACATATTTTATCACTCGAATTCGTTGTGCGTTAGTATAGTCGTACCCAAGAGTGTCTACCAAACGGGAATATAGAAGATCAGTCATGATACCATGGCACATTGAACTGGACGTGAAAAAGCTGTCTTGTATCTGAACCTGCTACCTGAAATGACAGGGGAAAACGGGCAAACTTGACAATGAGATTGGTGTGCAAGAACAGAAAGGAAAGCCTGCATAAAGCTCGAAAAACAACAAACTGGTAGAGGGCTTGGTAAAAAGCAGATCTGCATAGAAAATGACAAAGAGAAAAAGATTCATGGAAGCAGCCTGGTGCACAGAGCCTTCGGGGTGGACAAAATGTGGTCGATTCTAATGACAAACGAGCAAAAGTCTGCTGGTGTGCTCCAGAATCGAACCAAAGACCTTTGGGGATGGTTGTTTTGTAGAAGTCCGTGACGGAACTTGTTTGCGTCTGCGCATCACTTCTTCCAACTTAGTAATCTTCCAACACAACCACACAAATGCATACACACACGCTACAGCATCGTTGTCAGCACAGTCAAGCGGAAAACTCATCTCAAAGCTCATCAGAATGTACAACGTCAAAGAAATCGCCCTCAATCCTCACATCAGCGCCATCGATGGCTTTCTCTGGGACGAGCACAAAGAACAACTGTTTCCAGAACGGGCGCCCAAGTAGCTCAAAAACGCCCAACACAAGTCTCAACGCATCGCCTAGACTCGTCCGATCGACGCTGGCCGCCTAGAGATGGTGCGAGACAGGATCGTCATGTACGAGGCAATGATTGCTCACAACGAGCAAGAGGCTCAGATCCAGGCTCAAACTCAAGGTCAGGATCGGGCTCAGTCTGGCCGTCCGGGTGTTGAACAGCCGGCTCCTCAGAAGGATGGCCATTATGGTCTCAAGGAACCTCCACTGCCCCACGTCCCTTCGGGCCAACAGCAAGATATGCCGCATCTCGAGGATCTTCATCTAATCCCCAAAGACGAAGAAGCCGAGAAAGATCTGGAAGATGGTTCTGCTGCTGCTTCCTGTGCCGGTCATAGGCTCCCCGCAGTCAATGAGGAGGGCATGCCTCGCTATTTCGAACATCCGCACAACCGTCGTGCAGATCACCCCAGACCCGAGGAATGTCTTGCCTTGCAAAAGAAGAATAGAAAAATTGCGGCAGTTGAGGCAGCCAAGGAAAAACGTTTTGGGCATGTCCCTCATGCCGAGTTAGAGAGTACGGCCACAGAAGAAATCTCTCGCCGTTCGCCATCGCTTCGCTGCCGCTCACGTTGGCCTAATCGCGGCTTCGCAGATTACTGCAACCGCCAGGATAACTACAATGT
This sequence comes from Aureobasidium melanogenum CBS 110374, assembly GCF_000721775.1. NCBI lineage: Eukaryota > Fungi > Ascomycota > Dothideomycetes > Dothideales > Saccotheciaceae > Aureobasidium > Aureobasidium melanogenum. The sequence continues at coordinate 62,650 of NW_024470064.1, forward strand.
CCGCGACGCCGCCAACATCCCTCGTAACGGCGATCAGCAATTGCAGACACGTGCCGGCAATCAGCAGGTACAGCAATATGCCGTTCCGGCCTATCAGAGCCAGCCACCTGCCCACTTCCCGTCACCGCAAGCTCTGGGGGATACTTTCTTCCAAGCTCCTGGACCATTTGGAGGTAATGCTTACCACGACACGCCGACCACGGTCAATCTTCAATACGGTGTTGCTCCCTCTCAGCAGTCACAGTATGAATAGGTTGAGATCACGGTGTAGGCTACGTCGGTGGCTATGATGGAGACTTTGGTGGTCGTCAGAATGCTTCCGGCATTGAAAGAGCAAGGAGCTATGGAAGAGGCAGAGGCAGAGGTGACAGTTGAGCAACGGAGGGCTTCGAAGGACTTCGGACGAATTGCATCAGCCAAATAAATCAGCTCTGTACGCCAATTTCTTTCCTCTCCTTTTGATCCTTTGTTCTCTTTCAGCGTTGCGTTCATCACCTCGTCAGCTCTGCGCACTAGGCTGTCCCAAGGTATCATCCGTGTTTTTTTGCTATATACATACATAAGAAAGTTCACCAGGCTCCAGGTCTTCTCTCTTGTACAGCTAGCAACGTCAGCCTGTTCTCCAGACTGCTGTCGCCATTCTCCTTCATGCCCATCTCTCAAGGTCATTCTGGCTGCGGCTGATGGATGTTTCACCGAGTCATATGTCCCGCGCAGGGCCGCAGAACTGATGGACAAATGAAACATGCTGGTCTTGAAAAAGTGTCACTATTTCTTCACGTTGCTAGTAATCTGTCTTTCCTCAAAGATTTTCTTCTTTGTGTACTTGTTGCTTGCTTGCTTGCTTCTTTGCAAACACCTCTATAGCAGATCAACAACGAGCCGTCAAAGTCGATTCCTAACCATATTGTGACCTTTGTATCATCATGATAAAGATTCTTTTCTTTGTCAAATGCAACCTCACCTTGCGTGGCTCAAAGACGCATTGAACAACAAAGGTTTGGTGGTTGGAACTAGCTTGAGCTCGGCTTCAACTTGCATGTTTTGGTATCATGGTTTTTCCAAACCTGTTCCATTAGAGGTAAGTACAGGAAAGTGTAGAATCAACGATTATTTATATTCTTTCTCGAAATGGTCAAGGCGCCTACGTGGAAAACTCCAACGATATTTCAAAGTGGTCTGACCTATGGAGAACTTTTTCATAGTCTGTCTACTTTGTTCTTGGGCAATCAGTTTGATCGTCGAGCAGCATCACGAAGATGCTGTGGAGAATGAAGAGGAAAGGACAAACCCACATTTACAGCAAGACAAGGTGCAAATTCATGCAACTAAGCTATTTGCAAAGAGTGGTCGATCTCCAGCAGGTTTTCGGCATAAAACATCATGTCATTCTTCTAGATTGTTTAATCTTGATCACAGTACCTTCACTACAATCGAGAGCTATGAGAACATCAGGGTACAACAAACATTTAAAGCAGAGGTGAACGGAAAGATCTTGATAATCACAGAAGTTTTGGGAAATTGAAGTCTGGATAAGACTCGGATACTCAAGTCTGCTTCAAACTTTCGAAAAGCTAAAGCCGGCATAAGGCTAGCAAAAAAGTAGAGTACAGATGTCTGAAAAGGAGGGAAAGAGCCTTTATGAGGCTTGGAAAGTATAAGCCTGCATGAGGCTTGGAAAGTACAAGGCTGCATAAGGCTTGAAATCTAGACAAGCCTGTATAAGGCCGCTGAAACTTCTGTATAGTTGGGGAAAGGAAGAAAGGAAGAGAGAAGAATGAACCACGGCCCACAATGGAGCAAGAAAAATCCTCCAGAGTGATCGAACAACACAAAGGATACGGAGACCGCAGTCTGGTGCGCAGAGCTGATGCTTTTGGCGAAGAGGAACTTGTACAGCGTGGTGAACAGCACTGACGAGGTTGGCGAGAAGAGTCGAGAAAATCATCTTGGTGGACGGGAATGATGTACTTGGCGAAAGAAAGAGGAGACTGATAAGAAGACCTGCATCTCCAGAAAAGAAAGAAACATGAGGACGTATTGGTGAGCAGACCGGGATAAAAGCCTGGCGTTCAGTTGGAATCTCTGTCGCGGCCTCTACGATGACTTTTTGTCCCTTCACTGCGTGAACTGCCGTTAGAGTGCTGTTGATCCGTAGCAGGAGCGGAAGCAGATTCTTACCGTGACTCGTGATTGTAATGATTGTTGACGGTGACTGAGTGGTAGGTGTACGTGGCGTTGTGCATACGAGCCATAGCCAGTATCTTTTCATAGAATTCTGTTGAAGGCTGGAAAGACTCGTGAAATGGAGCAGGGGCCCACTGCTGCAAGTCTTGGTTGGTGTTGATGTGGTCACCATGGCCGTGAGCACAGGGTTTACAGCTGTCGCCTCTGACGACGGACTCAACCGATGGCTTGCGAGAGCGACGTCTCTTACAACCGTTGCGATGCACAACACTGTTGTTGGCATTAGAAGAAACGTTCTCAGGAGACCTACCTCCATGCTGATGAATTGGCAGCGTAGTGTCCTCACGACCAGAACCCATCAACGCAAGTTGATCGGGGTGGACGAACTCCAAGCGAGTCATCTCAACTTTCTCTGGGGAGTCGGGCTCGTCAAAGTCTGAGTCCGTGGGGAGCTGAGCAGTGGCTGCGAGGGCGCTGTAAACGCGTCAAGGTCATGGCGCTCGTCCCACAGCGCATCCTCAATTCTGGTGTTGAAAAGATTACACATGTTTGCTGGTTTTCTGGTGGCGAAATATGTTTGTAGGTGTATGGATGTGTCAAAGCGACAAAAATTGATTTGCGTGATGAATTCGCTGAGTTGAAAAGGTGCAAGCGCAGCAGGTGAAAGAAAGCGGAAACATATGCGCAAACAATGCTTCTCACGAGGTCTGAGCGTCACTCTCGCGTTGAGACACTCGTTGCACATCTTATCCTTGACTCAGTGCACAGTTGAGGACTTGGAGAAATCAAAGAACCTCGTCTGAGACCCGTTGAGGTTGCGTACAAGACATGACTTCGGACTTCTGTGAACAAAGGCCTTCAACTTCTTGTTGATTCTGATACCGAAATTGGGCATCGAGACTGACTGTATTCACAGATGAGAACTTCTCTTGAACACTGAATGCTCTTGGTCAAGTCATGAGAAATGTTTCTTTCTTCCGTCTGTTCGATTGGCTTGATCTTCCGACGTTTCAAGCAAGGTCGTACGTCGTCGTAGTTTCGTAAATTTTTCCTTACTTGCACGCAGAGACTTCATTTTCTGCCTTTCTACTACTTTCCACAACACTTCATCTCTTTCTATCGATAAGCAAAATCTGCGTCAGACAACCAACATCCCGTCAGCATGAGCAATTCTCACCACCAAGACCCACGAGACGCTCTGGGATGAGCGACACGACCTTGAGCCAGCTCTGGCCGTTCTTTACGAGATCAACGTACAGCATGAGATCAACCGCATCTATTCCGCAAAGAAGCCTGACTTTCCGCGCCTTTTCGTGATACATAGGCTGAAGACTCGGTACCGCGCTATGGTAGTGGCTGGTGGTGAGAGTATGTCTGCTCCCGCCGTCCATATTGTGCGACAGTTCTGGCATTGCTGCCTTTGGTGAACCCTTGCCACCTCTCAGCACTGCCCAAAACAACACCGATCCGGAGATTGAGCAGAATGGTGACCGCAGCAAGTCATCAGTCTTTGAAGACAGCGACGAATTACCAGGAACTAGAGACGGCGTCCCTCGCTGCTTCAACAACCCTCACAACCGTCGCGTAACTTACCATCACGCTTCCGACTGCAGATTTCTCAACCAGCCACAGCCACCCACGGGCGTCGCCATCAGGAGCAAGAGCCTCGTCAAGCTCATCAGCAGGTTTCCTCATCTAACCACGATCGCATCGGCTACCGCAACAATACCATCAACGACCCAAACGACTTTCAACGTTCGAAGACCACCGCTTTGGATCTCATTGAACTCAGACCACACCATGGGCAAGATCACCGCCGGCATTCCCACAGCATTTCTCCCAGATTGCGTTTTCCCTACGGATACTGAACAGATAGCAATTTATGTGTTCCACTACCCTCCTATTGGACCTTTCTTTACTGACCGGGTACTCAGGTACAGGGGAAGGCTTATGGGACGTTCACTATGGCAAGAGAGGTCTGTTGAGAGATTGGCAATTTTTTATCGCGGACTAGTGATATAGGATTGTGCAATCGGGAAGAAGAAGTGGGGTAGCTATCCCTGTATAGCGCGGCGGACCTCAGCGTTGGTCCTAAACAATCGTCTTTCTTCATCACTCAATACTGTGGTTCTCAGAAGAAGTAGATCACGTTCTAGAGGGATCTGGAAGTACTGTGTACAAGAAAGGACATGAAGGCCTTACGAAGATCTTGATATGCAAGATGTATGCAGTAGTCCATAGGAAGACAATCACAAAGTGGAGAGTAAAGATGCTCTGCTCGGTTCTCAGATAACGAAATCACGATTGTGGTCTCAATCTCCATATGTCGCTGGAGCCCCGAGCCTCAAGGATAGTCAGCGAGACAATGAAGCGCTCCATAAGATCTTCTGTTCCACAGTGCTTATATCATCTAGTGTACGAAATCAATCACCACTGTCTTATATATCATAGCAGCGAAAGATTCAGTGTTTTTCAGTAATGCCGTCAGGTGCAGTGGAGACGTGATCGTTGATGAGTATCCTGGTTCCATGCATCGAGTCATTCAGAAGTTGGATGGTCACTCCCAACGAGTCTCGGAAGACAGCAGAAATGCCAACATCAGTCTTGTGGCAGAAAAATTGAGATAGTATAGAAGCGGAAGTGAAAAATCTTGAGAATCCAGTGACGCGCTTCCGTCTTCTCTGGATCCGCAATTCTGTAATTCCCTCCTACGAGTCCACAACCATATCCTTACTCTTTTGCGCACACTCTCAATTCTCTTTTCCCTCGTTGACACATCATTGAATTATCATCATGGCCAACGACAAGCAGCAAAACCAACAGTCACGCGCGCCAAAGCTCGATACTCACGCTGTCGTGAGATTCTTGCTTCAAGAGCCAAGAATGCCACACCCCTTGGTAACAGGACTTGGTACCATCATGCTCTGGCTCGAGGCTATGCAGACTAGTATGTCACGTAGCTACCTCATGACCAACAGAGGCCGCTTTCTGGATGCCTGGAGAGAGTACGGTAGCTCGATGCCATTCACTAGGGCTCAGGCGGAAGAGTACATGAGAATCCACGGCGAGGACCTGACTGCGCCCGTTCTTTCGAACATCTGGCGTCCAGCTCAGGCACCCTCGACGCCGGTGAGCCGCCACCAATCCCGCCGTGATTGGAAAGAGTGGCTCGATGATTTTAGAGCACAACAAATGAGAGCTCAAGCAGACGGTATGCCTCACATCCCAGTCCAATCACTTCCCTGCTGATTGCTGAACTCTCCTAGATGGGCGTAATTTCGTAAGCCAGAGTCCAATAGTAGCAAGACCGGGTGATGACTCCGACAACGACATGGTCATCACGCCAGCTGTCTCGGTTCCCGTTCCTCCCCGAGCTCCAGCTCAAACTTCCAATGAGGACAAGCAAGAGAAGATGAAGAGCCCTGCTCAGAGAGCAGGACCTCCGGTCGTGCAGCCACCCCCAACTGCACCAACCCCTGTGGATCCCTACCAAAGACTGGAAGATCAGTATGGAAAGGACTGGGAGTCGATCCTCAAGTCTGGCCAATTGGCACGTTCTGCCCCTGCTGCTGTACGGCCATCATCAGAGTCGAGGTTCATAGTCACTCACGAACAACAAGAACAAATGCGATCCACATTCTCGAACTACTATGCTGAAAGGGCATCGGAATTGATCAGAAACCAGAGTTCGAACGCAATTGCGGAGTTCGAAGAAGGAAGAGTCGAAGCTCTTCAACTTGATGCATACAACGAGGACCTGGACAATCAAGAACCAGCCGCTCCAGTGGCCTCGAGACGCCCTGCTCCCAGAAGCACGAAAGACAAGGACGAAGCAATGGCCAGAGCATTGCAGCAGCAGGGGTACGAACAAGCCGACAGCGACTCTGATGATCTTTCTCTTATCTCTGAGGTCTTGGCCGCCGCTAGTCGCGGCATGGAACAAGAGGCAGCACAGTCGAGGAACGTGCTTACTCTCAGATCCGGGCCTGGTCGTTCGCTCGCTTCCCCTCAACCGTCCCCGCCCATGTCTCAACCGGTCAGCTCGCCTCCAACCTTGCCTACATCAACCCCAACTTATAGCAGCATGAATTCGCCAATACCTGGTGCTAGGACCAACAACAGGGTCAGGACTGCAGCAGGCAACCAGCAAGCTCCTGGAGCTGTGGTAAAGCCGGCCTCTAGGCCTTCAAGTAGATCCCCAAACAAGTTTAGGCCGTGGCCTGCTCTCCAGTCTGCTACCAGGAGTCCTGCCAGTACATCCGGTACTCTCTGGAACGAGCCATTATCATCTGCGACGGCGACACCATGTTCCAGTCCGACCCCAAGTGCTCCCAGGAACTTTCGTGATGCTGGAGACTCAAGGCCGGCTCAGGGGATGAGCGCTGCCACTCTCATGCCGCCACCACCACTACCACCAAGATTGTCGCAACCTGCTGCCAATGAAACAGCTCCAGCACCTGTCCAGGCTGCTCGAGTAAATAATAGCAATGATCTCGGGACTGCCTCCCGAGCCAGGAGGCAGGCCGGTTCAGGAAATCGTGGGGAGTTTGACTGGATCGACTACAATGACATGGAAAATCCAAACGATGATTACGAGCCGCCTGAATCTCCCCAGGGTGACTCTCAAGGAAGGTTCTATGAAGACTACGAAGACTCCAGTGACATTGAGTAAGTTGATTTTGGCGCTGGTCGGGTCAAAGGGAGGGGCCTATTGAGCAGCATTCATCTCGAGATCATTTGGGCTCAGTCGTGCTGACCACACTGCCCTTCTCTTCTTCATAGGGTTCAGTCGTGCTCACCACGCTGCCCTTTTCTTTTTACAGGGTCCAGTCGTGCACATCACGCTGCCCTTCTCTTCTCTAAAGGGTCCAGTCGTGCTCACCACGCTGCCTTTCTCTCTTCTCTTCGGTCTGGGTTCATGTCGTGCTGACCACGCTACCCTCTTTTCCTTTGATCTTGTTCACTAAGTACGTCTGTGGGCCAGTTTGATCCCAGTCGCCAACTTCGACAGTGCTTCCTCTACACGTCGGCTACATCGACTGCTCGGATTATGTTCTAGTTCTCTACGTTGGTCGTTATAGTTGACAATATTATATCAATGAAGCAGTGAAACCCACCATATTCTTCACAAATCCCTGACCCCGCTCTTTCCTGAAGTTGTCCGTTTTCCATGCTTGCTGATGATATCCTTCCGTTAGCTTTCTTGTAGTTATGAGATAGATATGAACGCAGAAACTCTGGTCATTTTAATCATTGAACGTGTTGGTGTATTCGGAAGTTTTGATCTGGACTCTTTGGCTGGTGAACCGCGCTGCTTCGGTAAAGATACTGCGTGAGGGCAAGCATGTTTTCAGCACTTTCCGTCAGTATATGACGATAATTTTTGTATGCAATCAAGTTGAAAGCTATCTGAAATCTCTCCTTTTGATTGAGGTTGTTCCAACATAGCTGAGGTGGTGCACAATACTGTTCAGACTCCAAGCTTGATCACGGAGATACCTTGAACAAGCCGGTGTCGCTGCAGAAAGCGACCATCTCTAGACAAAAAAAATCATGCATCGTCACAGTGCGAAACATAATAAGTCCGATTGTGGATGAATTGACGGTTTCAATTTTCGAACGACCATGACACCCTTTTGCACAAGGGGAGGGCAGGAAATTTTTGAAGCTCGGTATGGGGCATCTTGAGACGTCAATCCTCGGCTTCCGTCGTTTGAGAAAGCGTGAAATCAATCATTCGCCAGTAAACTACGCATACTTTTGTGCCTGTGATGCCATTTTGGTCAACAAAAGTGAGTAACTCGTGGTTAACGCAACTGGACTTTGTTGTTTCTGATGAGACGACTGAAGGATTGCGTTCCGGTCTCACTGCTATCTCGCAGCCTCAGAATTGATAGATGAATCCAAATCAGATGCATACTGTGCTATAGTGCGAGTGGCAAGGTATAATGTTGTTCGTATTGTTGAAAAAAGTAGGACAGGGTGGCACAAGCGGCGGCGCAAACGCACTCGAACAAAGTGAAGGCTTCCAAATCACAAACACTTACTTTCTTCTGCGCACAGCTTCGATCACAACCATCCTTTTTTCTGCGCACACCTTAGATCGCAAGTCTTCATCTTCTTCAATTGCCTTATCACTCAGACAATCATATTTCCTCTTCGCACTATACACGACACAATGGACAACATCGATTACTCCTCGTTCAAGCGTGTTCAGGAAGAGCCTGCAATGCTCAAATGGCTGGCCGAGCACGAACTCGCGGCTGAGAAGGCGGCTGCCGAGGCCAGCAAAGCACCCGCTCCCAAGAGGTCGAGAGAGGTAGAGGCAGAAAGTGCTGGACAGGTGGCCAAGAAGGCCAAAAGCGCAAACGCAGAGCCCAAGGAGGCCAGAACTACGAACGCCGCCGTTGTCAGACTCCAAGATGCCGAGAAAGCCGCCCGCCGGGCCATGGAAGACGCTTCCTCTGAACAAACCAGAGAAGTCGCTGCGAAAGCTTTCGATCGCGCGCATCAGCAACTACTGGATGCCGAGCACCCACCTCCGCCTGTCGAGCTGCAAGGCATTGTTGGTGAAGCCTGTAACGCCTGGGCAGGAAGACGCAACGAGGCCCGATCAGATTACAACAGAATGCGCAGACTCTGGTTCGCTGACGTAGCGAGATGGACACCCCAGCAATGGGTACGCACAGCAACATCATACAGGCTCCATCACTCCTACGCCCACAATGGTGTCGAGACCGCATACTGGTCGCTCATGGTCAACTTTGCCTCGTGTTCCCAGAGGGACGACCTTACTGGAGGCAAATTCAACCTTGATCTTGCCGGTGTCGCTCTTTTGCGCTGGGAAGAGGAAGAGCGCGAATTTCGCCCAGAGGAGGAACTCAGAATCGTCCAGGCAAGAAAAGCAAACCGCCTGTATTCCGCCTTTGTCAGTTCTGAGACGAAGGTTTCTGAGGACGAGGGAAGGGTCGAGCATGCAGTCAAGCCCCCAGCACAACCCCGAGTCCCAACACAACCTCAGGCCTCAACACAGCCCGAGGTCACGGCACCACCATCTCCTGCAGCCCAACCAGTAAGCGCTGCCAAAGCTCGACCCTACGATGTTCTCGACCCCAGATACAAGTACAGCACCCACACTCCGGTCGTCAAAAAATTATATCGCACTGGCACATGCTTGACCAAGGTATCCTCTCCAGCAATGTTCCAAGCTCATCGCGTCTTTTGCAAGTTCATCCTGCGTCGCCTTATCAGGCGCATGAACACCGGCAACAGGGAGAAATCGAACGTCAAGACAGTTCCTTTGACTTATCCACAAATGCGTATCATTGGCGGAAAATGTCAGACCCGACACTGGGCTCCAAGGCCCGGAGCTTACCTTCACGCCCGCGAGATCACAGCCGTCGCGCGGTCAAGACACGAGGCCAAAGCAATCTTTGGTGATCCTCAAGCTCGCACGATCAGCCGTGGCAAGATCGATCGCTTGGCTGCAATCGTGCGTTACAGCAGAGCCAAGAAAAGAACTATCGCGGAAGAAGCCAAAAGAGTTCGTGCTTTGGCAAAAGGTCTGCTGCTGGCCTTTCCTGAACTCACATTCCCCGATCCAGAGGATAACGTGCTCATCGCCGGCGAAAGAACCCAGAGTTCAATGACGCCTTCGCTCTGGTACAACGAGGAGAAAGAAATTGAGGTGCACAGTGAAGGATTTGTCTTCCAAGAGTTTGACAATCCACGAGCCCTTGATGGCTTGGTGAGTACTCACGCCATCGCAGAAGCTTTTACAGGACATATTACCGGCCACCTGCAGATCTGCAAGCAGTTGAACCTCAACCCAAGCTTCATCTTGATCGGTGTTGACGCAATGGGAAGCAACTGGGATCGCATGGTCGCCTATATCCGAGATACTGTGCAATCTCTTGGGCACCATTTTGACATCTTCATTCGGGTCAAGGCAAAGTCGATCAACCTCTGTCCCAGGGTCAACAAGTACGGGCGCTACGGAGTTGTTCGCTCAGAAGACCTTTTGATCTATGACACCGCCGACCGCCACAATCTCTCTCCCAATGTGACTGCCGCCCTCAAAGAATGGAAATTGTCTTTGTCCTATCTTTGGGGCAGAAACATACTACAGAAGAACGTTCAGACCATCAGCACAACCCGCAACTGATTCTTCCTTGCTTCACATCCAAGGCTTGATCGCTATGTTTGCTATATCCATGCGCACGATCACAAAGCTGCACACAAAAAGAGCCCCTTGCTATGATTAGCTGATCACTTGAGCCCTGTTCAAAAGCAGCTCCATCCTGGCAACCACTTGAGCCCTGTTCAAAGGCCGCTCCATCCCACAAACTTGTTCTTGAGCCCTGTTCAAAGGCTGCTCTATTCTACAAACTTCTTCTTGAGCCCTGTTCAAAGGCCGCTCCGTTTCGCCATTCACTTGAGCCCTGTTCAAAGGCTGCTCTCAGAACTGAATTGGTGATGTTACTGTTCGCTCCAAAGGACCTGCCGCTGTACAAGTGACAGGGACTTCTACGGCTGGTTGATATTTGCCTTTGTGGTTCTAGGCTGACTTTTACACGTTCAGACGAAACGACTTGACACTGATGTTGTGCGTAAGTCCTAATCTTCACTTTTTCGCTGATAATCTCTAGGTACCACCGCAAACTCTTCGCACAACGATCCCGATGCATATTGAAGAGTCATTTCTCTCCATGTGCTGTCCCGATATCCCCCCATCATTTTTGCTGGCCTTGTGCCGGAGGCTGAAGGGGGTTTACTTCTATCACTGGCAGCACATGAGTGGCTTGTTCCTCGCTTACGCACCGACGCTGAACCCCTCGATCACTGCACGTATCTGTTTGAGTATTGCGTTGAAGTCCGTACGATTGACTGTCTTTGCAACGAGCATGCAGCCACTCGATCCTCAGATCTGTCGAAAATGACTGTCGAGCCGCGTCACATACAAACAGTGTTCAATGAAACAGAAAGCTAAAAGCCTATTATAATATTGAAATGTGAATTCGCATAGTCGAGCCACCAGAGATAAGCAACGGCAGCGACAGACAAAGCAAAATCCGCAAAAGCGTTGATCTAGCATCAGGCTCCATGAAGGCACCGGATTCATGTTCATGTGGCCACTCTGTATGGTCAAGCCAATGGGAATGACTTGATTGAGGCGACCCTTTGCACTCGGAGAGCACAAAGACGGAATTGCAGAGGCTCAGTGGCATGCGCTTCCGAACCCAGAACTCGGAGAGAAAATGGGTGGTCTCCTGTCAAGCTTCCCGGAGAGACTCTTGACAGTCTTTCATCAACACTAGAGGTTGATGAGGTTTGAAGAAAAGAAGAGAGGAAGAAGAGAGGGGAAGGAGTGAGATAGACAGAATGATGGGCCTTGGCGTTGCTCTGTCACATGCTAATGTTTGACACAATTCATTTCACTCGTCGCACTTTCCGTTCACACCATCGAGCTCCAACTTCTTCGCATCGCCGTCTGATCCCCTTCATTTTCATCAAGATTGTGTGATACCATAACCACGTTATAACTACAACCAAGCTAACACACTCTCAGATTAGAAATGATGAACGCATCGAGCATATTCGCGCGCAAAGCCCTCGCAAGCACAACCACCGCGCTCAAGACCGTTGCGCTCAATGCCGCTTCTCTCGATGCCGCCAGATGCAGAGCAAAGGCCCGTACCAAGAGAGCTGAGAAGAAGACCAAGAAAGCCATGTCGTTGGTCAAGAAGGTAGTGAAGTTGCTGAAAGCAGAGAGGAAAGCCAAGGAGACCAAAAGGGAGAAATCAGAATCTCCTGAGCCGTACAAGTCCGAGGCTGAGCTGGAAGAGATGCATCAAAGATACCAAGACGCCGGTCACAGATATCTCGAGCAAAAAGCAAAGCTTGAGAGAGACATGCGTGAGGATCGCTTGTCTGCCAAAGAATACAAGCTGGAACTTGAAAATGCCAGGATTGACATGGCCACCGTACAGCTAAAAAATGGCTGGGGGGACATTGAATTCGTTCGAGCGTCCGACTGGATCGAACGTAAAGCTGAATGCATGGCTTGGCAAGGCAGGTCCGAATGTGGTTGGGAGGAAAAGTACTGGAGAACATTGGCTTTCGCGGCTGAGTGCGTCGCTGATGGTAGTGCATGGGGGGTTGAGGGGCTCTTGTCCGCGGCACGAGATTTCTTAAACGAGTGGGGTATGTCCGAATGAGTAAGATTGAGACCCATAACACTGCTCAGCCTGTCTGATCAGACTCTTTGGCACTCTTGTCTCCAGTTCCAAGCTCGAGCTGTCTTTCACCAACTCATCAGCCCTTTCACAGGCCGCTACTCCCTTTCCCACACATGATTTTAGTCCACCAGCCTCGTCAGCTCTGCGCACCAGGCTGCTCTTCTCATCCTGTCCTTTTTCGTTCTTTCGCCAGTTGCATCGGCTCTTCACACCAAGCTGCTCCATCCCACCAATTGCGTTAGCTTTGCGCACCAGGCTGCTTCTCTTTGTGCTGTCATCCACGCCCGCTGCATAAGCTCCATTCTCATGTAGCTTCAATCACTGAGAAGAATCAATCTAACACAGACTTTTGCCGCTATCACCAATCGCATGAGCCCTGTTCGAGGGCTGCTCTTTGCCATTTACTACGTGAGCCCTGTTCAAAGGTCGCTCTTTTTGACCAATTCATGAGCCCTGTTCAAAGGCGGCTTTTCTGTCATTGATTGCATGAACCCTGTTCAAAGGCTGCTCCATCTACCAGATCTGTTCATCCGGGCGTCTTTCTCATCTCGTGTCTGTATTCGTCATGTGCACAAGTCTGTCTTCAGGGCAGTCATGAAGATAGTTTCAGTTGTCGTTCTCTGAGCCAACGAATTCATTGTTCTAGGAAATTGAAAAATGATTTCCAGTTGATGATCTCTGCCTCTTGAAGTTGTTACATCTTCGCTTCAGTTCACAGCAGTTGCTTGCGGCCATGTCACTCAACTCCAATCGAGGGAAGAGAATGATTCGTTAACGTGTTGCTCAACGAAAGGGAGTGTAAACCTCAAAGTTGTATCGAAAACTCATGCGATGCTCTCAAGACAGATCCACATCGTGCACATGGCTTTGGAAGTCTGTTGTGTGTTCTTGGCGAAACCGAAGGAAGTGAGGTCCGATGGGAAATAGGGTGGCCCATACGGCACGGACAAACATCGGCCTTGGAGACGAGGGTGCTTCCCAATCTTCAGACTACCTTTTGTGCGATACACTACTCTGGTCGAATATCAAGCTGACCAGATCGAAGGTACAAAATGGCAATTATATATTGATGCAGGGCAGAATGCCTGCTGAAGACACAACAAGAGAGACCTGGTCATTCGTATACTGTCTGGTAGGTTAAGACTAACCCACTCGTGTCTTTATGTTGATTCCCATCTTGTTGTCTCACACGAGATGGCTATAATGCCATGACCGAGTGGTCTTTTGCCGCACAAATACAAATATATGTGTATATGTAAAAGCTGTGTCGTCTGTCGTCAACAAGGCTTACCAGTCTGACTTATCAAGGCCGCCGCATTCACATTCTCTATATTGGTTTCCGACAATTGTATCTTCTGTAGAAGGTAGAACTTTCTTGTCTGGTTTCGCACGAAGCAGTGAAATTATGTTCCTCGGCTTATGAAATACCCCTTGCTTCCTCCGGAAACACAACACAATGCTGCCGAAGTAGACTATACAGGCACGCAAACTCAATCATCTCATTTCCTCCACTTTGCCATGGTGCTGGTACCTGCAGTTAAGCTTCATGGTTACTGCCGCTTTCAAACAGGGTCGTTGATGGAATGTTAACATTGACATCAAAATTGTCCTTATATATCGATGTGCTTCGTCTAATGCATACTGTTTCAACTATCTGCTGTCTACCAGACTGTTGTACATGATCTATATAGAGGGTAGAACAAATGACAGTATCACCATTGTCTCAGTACTTTCACTTGGTATCAGAACCATTCAAGACCGAGGATCCGAACTAGCTATCTCTGCGAATACGGAAAATTGCAAGGCAACGCGTACATTCCTCTCATGTACACAATGCACGCCACTTCCCGACTTATGCATTCTGGGATGTAGCACGCTTACTGCCATTTCTTGGCTCAACCTCGTAGATTTCTTCGTAGACATACTGTTCGCAGAACGTTCGCCGTGAGTCCTGTGAGGGCTATTCGCCTATCGTTAATGTGAAGATGAGGGTCCTTCAAAGGTCTTTCCTACTAGCTCTCTTGACACTATCATCGCGAGTCGCTGGTCAAGGATCTATCCAGCCAGCTTCGACGACAACGCGTATGTCTGCTCATCTTCACACCACAAGAAGAAACAAGCTGATAGTACCGTGAAGAACCATGCCCTGTTACCGTCACCACCACCATATATCCTTCAGGCTTCACTACAAATGCCGCTGGAAGCGTCATCTATACTGGCTTCACCACCACCACTACGTCAACCTCAAGCTCGCTGTCCTCATCCTCATCCTCCTCATCTTCCAGCGCAAGTTCGTCAAGTTCAAGCAGTAGCTCCAGCGTGAGCTCTTCCCTATCATCATCCAGTTCGAGCAGTGTCTCCTCCTCTTCAAGCAGCAGCGCTTCATCTTCGGCTTCATCCATACTTAGCAGTTCTGCTGCCGGGATAACTGCATCTCTATCAAGCTCGTCCTCGGTATCCTCATCTTCAAGCAGTAGCGTGTCGAGTTCGCTCTCGTCTTCGTCTAGCAGCTCGCAATCCTCCTCCCGGAGTTCCAGTCTATCTTCCTCAAGTTCCAGCAGCGCGTCCTCATCAGTTTCATCGTTGCTCAGTAGCTCGGCCGGGGGCATCACTGCTTCGATATCATCTTCGTCATCCGCTTCAAGTTCGGTATCATCTTCTTCAAGCAGCAGTGTGTCAAGCTCGCTATCATCCTCCTCCAGCAGCAGCCTGAGCTCTAGTCTCTCCTCGTCGTCCAGTAGCTCGCAATCCTCCTCCCGAAGCTCAAGTTTGTCTTCCTCAAGTTCGAGCAGCGTGTCCTCATCGGTTTCTTCCCTGCTCAGTAGCTCGGCCGGGGTAGTTACTGCTTCGGTATCATCTTCATCATCTGCGTCCAGCTCGGTGTCATCCTCTTCAAGCAGCAGTGTTTCAAGTTCGCTATCATCCTCTTCAAGCAGTAGTGTGTCCAGCTCCCTGTCATCTTCGTCCAGCAGTTCGCAATCTTCTGGCAGCTCAAGCTCCGTGTCATCAAGCCTGTCTTCTTCGGTTTCATCGCTCGCAAGCAGTTCCGCCGGGCAGATTACTGCCTCTGCGTCCCTAAGCAGCAGTTCTTCTTCCTCTGGATCCAGTTCGAGTTCGAGCAGCGTAAGCTCAAGTCTCTCGTCGTCGAGTTCGTCGTCAATATCATCCTCATTATCTTCCTCAATATTATCTTCAATATCATCCTCAGCAAGTTCGAGTGTATCCTCATCGAGCTCGTCTTCGGCCTCTTCGTCGATATCCTCGAGCATTTCCTCATCAAGCTCGTCAAGTGGATCCAGTGTGGTATCGTCAAATTCTTCTTTTGCTGGGGCCGCCACCGCGTCTGCTTCGTCCCAGAGTAGTCTGTCATCCTCCTCCTCATCCTCCTCAAGTTCCTCGGTCTCTTCAAGCCTCTCCTCCTCGAGTTCGTCATCGGTGTCATCCTCAAGTTCGTCTCTCGTATCGTCGTCTGTTTCTGCATCAGCGTCATACGCACAAGGGGTTTCAGCAAGTCTCGCCTCAGCAACATCATCTAGCAGTTCCTCATCCTCCAGTTCAGCGAGTTCAAGTCTATCGTCTTCGTTAAGTTCCTCTTCATCGTCTAGCGCATCTTCCTCGTCAAGCTCAAGCGTCTCGTCCTCGAATTCGTCTTTTGCTGGAGAAATCACTGCTTCCCTATCTTCTGGAAGCAGTTCCTCATCTTCTTTCTCATCAAGCTCAAGTTCCTCCGTCTCAAGCAGTCTGAGTTCCTCAGTCAGCTCCAGTCTCTCTTCCTCGTCAAGCTCAAGCAGTTCTAGCGTTTCGTCGGTGGTATCGTCATCGGCTTCGTACGCCCAGCGCCTTTCGGCAAGCCTGGCCTCCGCAACATCATCCAGCAGCTCCTCCTCATCCAGTTCAGTGAGTTCCAGCCTGTCATCTTCCTCAAGTTCTTCTTTATCATCTAGCGTATCTTCCTCGTCAAGCTCAAGCATCTCATCCTTGGATTCGTCTTTTGCTGGTGCGGCAACGGCATCTGCTTCTTCTCAAAGCAGTTTTTCGTCCTCGTCTTCGTCAAGTTCAAGTTCCTCCGTTTCGAGCAGTCTAAGTTCCTCAATCAGTTCGAGTTTATCATCTTCGAGCTCCTCTAGCAGTTCTAGCGTATCGTCTCTGTTATCATCTGTGGTATCATCTTCGGCGTCATACGCTCAAGGCGTTTCCGCAAGTCTGGCCTCAGCGACATCATCAAGCAGTTCTTCCTCCTCCAGTTCAGTGAGCTCCAGTCTGTCGTCTTCTTTAAGTTCAAGCGCGTCGTCCTCAAGCAGCTCGAGCGTTTCATCATCGATAACTTCAGATTTATCATTCTCCGCGAATGAGGCTTCAGTGACAGCCTCGATATCATCTTCATTCTCCAGCAGTTCCTCCTCAAGTGTCAGCAGCTCCTTGTCATCCTCAGCGAGCTCTTCCTCATCCAGCGCGTCCTCTTCCAGCAGCTCAAGCGTATCGTCATCTATATCATCCGTGGCATCTTCCTCCGCAGACCTTGCTTCCGCGACTGCGTCAAGCTCTTCAAGCATTGCATCATCTTTCTCGAGGAACTCTTCCCCAAGCTCCAGCTCCTCTTTGTCGTCTTCGAACAGTTTGAATGTCTCATCTTCGGTTTCCTCTCCGGCGGACTTGTCTTCGGCCGCTGCCTCAAGTTCTTCCAGCCTTCAAGCCTCGTCTGCTTACAATGTCATGACAACAAGTCTCTCAGCATCAAGTATCGTTGGCTCTAGTGGCTCCTCGCTACTCAGCTCGGTTCTATCTACGTCTACCACGGCCACGACGCCTTCGACTGCAATAACACCAACGACAGCGACAAATCTAATCACGGCCACGAGAGCGACAACGGATGCGATAACCACGACCTCAGTATCAAGCAGTGTAGGTTCTAGTAACTCTTCCTCGCTGACCTCGATCTTGGCTACGGCTACCTCGGCCACACCCACAACTGCAACAACTCCAACGCCAGCGACCACCTTGAGTACAGCTACATCACCAACCACAGCGACTACCCCAACCACGGTGACAAGTCTAATTACACCCACGACGGTCACGACAGCGACAACTTCAACGAGTATAGTGACGTCGAGTATAAGCCCAATCAGCATTACCTCGTCTTCTTCGGCATTCGCTATTTCTTCGCTGATTAGCAGTTCGAGTACGTCATCTATCGCAGCCAGCAGTATTTCTGCCTTTTCGACGGTATCTAGCCGCAATTCGGCCTCATCTTCTATTATTGTCAGTCCGGGCATATCGTCCATTGCATCAAGCAGCAATTATCTGTTCTTTGCAATCAGCAGCAGCTCCTTCATTCTGCCTATCATTACCACATCAACGACGAGTACTCTGGTGGCTACATCTTCGACGACTATTACGCTATCGATAAGTTCTTCTAGCAGCATATCGTCTTCTCCGGCGTTATCTAGCAGCAGTTTTACCTCATCTTCGATCTTCAGCAGTACGAGCGTTTCATCTGTTGGCATCAGCAGCAATTCTTTGTCTTCTTTGGTTGCTAGCAGTTCGAGTCTATCTTCGGCCGTGGTACCCGTCATGACTACACCAACGACAAGTACTGTCGTTATCTCTTCCGAGACCGTATACCTGACACCACTGCCTGGCACAGCCACGAGCACAGTGACCTCAACTACATCTTCAATGGTAGCGCCGATTTCATCCTCAAGTAATATTCCCACATCATCGTCCAACCTTTCGAGCAGTGTGAGCAACTCCTATTCATCCGCAGGGGGTGTTGCCAATGTCGGTGTTACATTGACACCTTCATTCTTCTCGACAACAATCACAACTACCACGACCACAAGTTCGAGCTCTGCCTCTGGCGCTGCACCCAGTAGCAGCTCAACATCAATCAGTGCATCATACTCGTCTGTTGTTGGTCAGGCGAATGTCGGAGTCACTCTTACTCCTTCGCTGATTTCAACTGCCAGCCCAGCAGCGGCATCCTCATCCTCAGCACCTACAGATTCTGTATCCAGGACTTCAGCAGTGTTCACGTGTCCTGATGATGACGGAACATACTACACCGATCAAGATGGGAATGGGTACCAGATTCAATGCAACACCAATGCAGGCTCGCAGAAGCGTTCGGTTCTTGAACACGGTTTACATGGTCTTGGAATGGATCGCGAACCTGTTTCACGCGTACCCATCGTCTCAGACACGCAGACTGATTTTGCTTCTTGCGTCAACAACTGCAGGACCATTGCTACTTGTTTGGGAACAAGTTATGTGACTTCTTCAGGGGTTTGCACATACTTCTCAACCTTTACGAGTGTGGGTTCGGATACAGGAACCGATGTCGCATTCCCTGCCAATATCAGCTGTCCAAGCTTGAACGGATACAGCTATCTCGATTCTTCGGGCTCTGAGTACGGTGTTTTGTGCAATCAGTCGTACCCAGCAAGCAGCAACATCACTACCCAAGCTGGGTACTCCAGTCTGTCGGCTTGTAGCAATGCATGCTCCTTCAGCACCAATTGTCTTGCATCGTCATTCGTCAATGGCCAATGCACATTTGTTAGCAATCTCAACACGAACAGCAATGCCGGGCAGAATCTTCCTGGCGCGGTGATGCTTGTTCTGTTGCAATCTCGTGCTGTTGATGTAGTCTCAGCGACTGGTGTTGTGTCTCGCAGTACATCGATCTCAGTTGTGAAAAGTTTACCAAGTGCGGCATCTACAGTACATAGAGGACAAAACCCATATGCTGCGGTTGTAAGCGCATACTTGGGATGCGGAGATGCGTTCTGGCAGCCCAGGTGTGCGTCTGCTGTTGCTGCTACTTCATCCGTAGTGTCAAAGTTTTCGACTGTATACACGCCAGCAACGACAAGTTCGAACGTACTGACTCCAGTAGCGACTTCGAGCGCAGGTATAACATCGCAAGCTGTGACGACGACTTTCAGAGCCAGCAGTACATCGAGCAGTTTCAAGACCTCATCTACCGTCTGTACTACAAAGCTGTTGGGGCTTATTCCTGTCTGTTGAGGGTTTCATGAAGGCGTAATCCGTCTTTGGAATCAAGTAGCTTTGCAATTGATCTTCAGTATGTGAGCAGCGCAAGAGAAGGCAGATCAGCGTTGATAGTTTTGGACATGGAATAATTAGCAATACAACTCACTAATTCTATACTCGTAATCGAGGATTTCTCTCATGCTTATCATCCGGCTTGCCATTCTCTCGGTCTGTACGAGCCGAAAGATGGAGATGAGCGTGCACAGAGGCACATACAAGTCACAGCATAGCATATATCTTTCTGGATTGGCGAAGGGATGCGTCAGCAGAGTGTGGATGGGATAGATCCCGTGAAGGAGCAACCTGTCTTTGGAATCACGCAATTTCGCATCTGATCTCTAGTTTTTGTGCAGCACAGTGGAATTCATGTCAGCGTTGATTCAACCCTTTGGCCCATCTTAGTCTATTACAGGAGAGAGATGCACGTTGAGCGCTTGGAGATGGGAGAATAGCTAGGTACACGATTTCGCGATTTTGAATTAAGCATATTACAAGCTAAGTGATACTGTCGTGTCGTAGGGAATGGTGATTACCTCAAGCAATAATGCCTGTTCAAGTCCTCTTGAGTCTTTCCTGCAGACCAAGCATTTGTCCATACTTGACACCCAGGGCCAACACAACAAGGACAAGCCATCTCTTAACACCTTGGCCCAGAGTAGCTCCACCAAGCGCCAGAAGCCTTCCCACCAGTCCCAAGGTCACAACCTTACCTTCACGATCAAAGTTTGGCGCAAAGTCGTTGATCATCTTCAGTTGTGATAGCTTGCCCGCGTAAGGTGGGTATCTGGCGCTCAATAAAGTCTCCACCCAAGCGGGAGTGTTGGTGACCACACGGCGATGAGTGAAACAGTCGAAAGATGCTTTACCGCGGTAACAGCCTGCGCCGCTGTCGCCTACACCGCCGAACTCGATTGTGGGCATTGAGGCATGGGTGAAGCCGTCATTGATACTGGCGCCTCCGCTGCGGGTCTCGGAGAGAATGCGGGAAGTGTCTGCTTTACTGCCGAAAGCGTAGAGACCGAGTGGTGTACTGTGGACTTCATTGGCGATGCGGATTGCTTCGTCCAAGTTGTCGACTGTGAGTAAAGGAATGAAAGGACCGAAAGACTCGTCAACAACCAGAGAGTCGGAAGTTGAAGAAACGCGCACAATGGTGGGAGCAATGTAATTTGTTTCCGCATCCATCTCTCCGCCGTATAGGATCTCACCCTTACTGGACTCGAGCATTTTCTTCAGACGCTCGAATTGGCGAGAGTTGACGATGCGACCGTAGTCTTTGCTTGCTTTTGTTCCCTCGGGGTAGAATTCCTTGATAGCGGTTTTGAGCTCCTTGACCAGGAAAGGCAGAACCTCCTTGTCGACCAAGATGTAGTTCTGGCTGACGCACACCTGACCGGCATTGTGAATCTTGGCCCAGAGCAGGCGTCTGGCAGCAAGACGAGGATCGGCGTTCTTTGTGATAATAGCAGGGTTACGACCACCAAGCTCAAGTGTTACGGGTGTCAATGTCTCAGCTCCTTTCTTTGCGATGATGGTTCCGACGGTGGCAGATCCGGTGTAGAAGATCTTATCCCACTTGAGCTCGAGAAGGGCGCTGCTCTCAGGGATGGCACCTTGAACGCAGATAAAGGCGGATGTGTCGAGCGAGACTTCCATGATTTCTTGCAAGAGGGCGGCGGTGTAAGGCGAGCTTTCTGAGGGCTTGAGGACGGCGGTACAGCCAGCAGCGATGGCACCAATCAACGGGCCAAGCGAGAGCTGGACAGGGAAGTTGAAAGCACTATACATTCGTCAGTACCTCGCACACCCATCTAGTCTGACAGTACTCACCCAAGTATCACCACAACACCCAAGGGCTCCTTGCGAACCTTTGGTCGCATAGCCATAAAAGTCAGCGGGACATCACCCGCAGCCTCCTCTTTTGCCCATTTCTCGAGATTATTGATGGTGAAGATGATGTCGTTCAACACCCATCCGATCTCAGTGAGATAAGCCTCATAGAATGGTCTTCCCAAGTCGCGTTGTAGAGCTTCTCCGAGCTGCTGCTCTCTGTCTTTGATGGCCCACCATAGCTTACGGAGCTGGGTTACGCGCCAACTCAAAGGCTTGGTCTTTTGCGAGTGGAAACTTTCGTAGACGCGGGCGTGGATGCCTCTAATTTGCTCAATGGCTGTGTGCTCGAAGACTGGGAGTTTGGTATCCATGGTTGCGGATGTGCTGGAGAGGAGAGAGGAGATGAGTGGGTGATAAGCTGCTCAGCGTCGCTGGAGATCTCCCCTCATCTGACATGACACAGCAGGCTCGACGTGCCTCGGCTTGACGATGTATCACACCTGCTGTGTCTGCTTATCACTTACACCACCTACCTGTGTACCTGCTACCCTACAGGATCCTTGAGCACCGAGATCTTGTAAATTCCATGACCGGAAGAGCTTGCGAGGCCATTGTCCGCTCCTTCTTGTTCTCAGGGTCTTGTATGTCACGAAAACCAGCGGCCGTTCGGCGAACTCGGGGACTTGATCTGATAAATCCTCCGACTTGATTGTTGCAACCGTGCATTCTTGGCGGGACATCCTCGAAAGCTGTCGGCTGGTTGCAACTGCCCCTTCCGTTTGCTTACTGTGATCAGAGCGACCCTGACCTCATGCTATTACCACACAATAAGCAGCATGTGAAAAACCTCGAGATCTGTAGCGGAACACTGAAGCAATGGTTCAATTTGCAACTTCAGAGGTTGTCCAAGAAAGAAATTGCCTGGTTGCGTGACTCAAGCCTTGTAATGATGCTCGGCCGTCGTCGTCCGCAAACCCGAGCTTAAGAAATCGATTAATCGATTGCAAGACGCAAACAATGAGCACAGATATCTGTTGCTGAGAAGCACTGACAATACAATGCGGTCGTCGCGAATAGACACAGCTGCAGTTGACATCGAGCAAGATTCATTTGTATCCGTTGATTCGCCTCTCGTAAACATTCGTAGGCACTTGCGGCAAAATATGAAACACACGTCGAGGGTCAACATAACTCGGACTGAAGACTCTTTGCCTCATGGATGGCCGTGAAGGCACTCCTGAGATACTCGATGTTGCACTTGGCACCCGATGAACAACAGTGGTCGGTCCAAAAAATGCGGATAACAAACTCGTCTATTG
This sequence comes from Aureobasidium melanogenum CBS 110374, assembly GCF_000721775.1. NCBI lineage: Eukaryota > Fungi > Ascomycota > Dothideomycetes > Dothideales > Saccotheciaceae > Aureobasidium > Aureobasidium melanogenum. The sequence goes on from NW_024470064.1 coordinate 85,280, forward strand.
ATACATTGCTTCGTGAGTACATAATACATAACAGTCATGAGTGTTGCGAAGAAGAAAAAGAGTGCCGTACCTTTAATCCTGCTTTGAGCTCCCAGGCCTCTAGCTGTTCTTGCGTCCAGTCCCATAACTCGTCCTCCAAAGCTGTGTTGTTGTGGTGCTTGGTCGGTTTTGGTCGCACACCCACGGGCTCATAGTACTCTCCTCCTTGTACTTGTCCTTTTGCCGGCCCTCTTGGAGCCGTGGCGGCCCACAATCCGTTCCAGGCAAGTTGCTTTACTGAACTTCGCTTGCCTATCGTGGTAGCCCACATGACAAACCGGTCAAGTACATTCAAGTTGTCCTGTAACCCTGTATAGCCAATTCCAGGATGTACTGAAACGGTAGTGACACAGGGATATTGACGATTCAAGGCTTTGGCATACAGCATGTTCGCAAGTTTCGACTGTGCATAACGCCGCCATCGTCCTGCTAACATCCTCTGTTCTGTCTTGAGAGAGCTGAAATCGATCCCGCGCTTTGGTAGCAATGGCGTCGAAGCAGCTTGTGACGTTGTGATGATGATTCGTACATCAGACCCATGTAAAGCTGCCGTGTCTTGCAGTACTGGCATCAAGAGATCGATTAACAAAGCATGACCAAGATGATTTGTTGCAAATTGTTGCTCATAGCCGTCTTTGCTCAAACCAGCCGGTGATGCCATGACACCAGCATTGCAAAAGAACAAGTCAATCCGTGATACTTTGGCAGCGATTCTGTTGCTCGCTTGACGAACTGAACTCAAATCTGACAGGTCGCACGGAATGAAGCGGATCTGCACTTGTGGATTGACAAGCTTCATGGACTCTATGAGACTGTTGGCAGCTTTTACATTGCGACCAGTGAAGAATATTTTGCTTGGACTGTGGACTGCGAGCTGTTTGACTGTTTCTGCTCCCACACCCGAAGTGCCTGATATACTGTTAGTAGAACTCTCGAGCATCTAATCCAGTCGATACTTGCCTCCTGTGACCAAGATCACCTTTCCGGATAGATCCGGGATGTCTTTCAGCGTGTTAAAATGGTGCGAGGGCATCTTTGCTTATGTTTTGGAGCGTGAAATCGAAAGGATGAAATGAGACTGAGCAAGAAGAACATATAAAAAAATTGAAAACGAACATCGCCGAAACACGGTCTTGTGATCAGTCCGAGAACTTTCTCTGTTGCTTACATGTTGGTCGAGTTTTCAAGGTAGAACAATGTATCCGTCCGTCTCGGAGCCGGGATTGCGGTTGGTCCGTCTTCCGTTCCTGCAGGGTTGCTGAGGCAGCACACTGCAGTTTTGACACATTCCGGGGTGCTTATGGAGAAGTCTCCGTCAGTTTGCTCACCGGTGGTCAGACTCACCTGGTGTTATAGTCTTGGCTTGGAGTGCATGGAGAAAGGCTGTCCTTATGATAGTCAGGCCATAAGGCAGACACAAATTAAGGTTATTCTTCTCCGCACCGGCCTTTGACAGTGAAAGAATTACAAAGACAGTCAGCCAAGCTTTTCATGCTTGAGACTGCGCAAGAGAAACCACGAAACGAAGCTAGATTTGCAGTCGGAGCAACTGTTGTTGCGAATGTCTTGTCGCGAACTTTGACTTGCAAAAGCGATCGAAAAGTGTCAGAATCGTCTCGGTCATAGTTATTCTGCCGTGGCCGAGCTGATCCTTTCGTAAGTGCTTGCAAATCATAGAGGAGGACAAGAGGACGGAGGTCAACAAGTTCCACGATCCAGAAATGTATGATGAGTCACTCGGCATCTGCAGAGGTTTTATCAAAATCCGAGCTGATCAAGGAGGTGTTGTCGTTTTACTGTTGAGGGTTTCGGCAGACATGGAGCATCAGGGCTCCGAATCAGCCCCACACGTCATCTCGTGGCAGCAGTTCTAGGCGACGCTTTGACATTTTGATCAAGATCTTGGCATTTCTGCTCTCTTCTGATTGGCTCGGAAGCATCGAAGGTCCGCCTCCCGGAAGATTGGCTCCAATCGCGTTTCTAAAGGCGGCCCAACCCTATGCAGAAAAACACCGTCCCCGATTGCTGCATGGTTTTATTTTAACAAGGCGTTTGTATATATGACCTGGGCATCGCGCCTTGTTAGCTAATATCTGCTCCTTTGTTCAAAACGTATTGTGTTCTTCTTCCTTCGTCCTTCGACACTTTTATGTCAAGACCTCTCCATTGAGGCTTCTTGCGGTCGCGACATTTCTGTACATAGCGGTCAACACAACAACCTACAAATACTGTATACACTTCAATCTTCTTCACAATGGCTACCAACAGCCAGATGGCCTGGACGCCGTCACTCAATCAAGGCTTTGGCGATGACCTCATGCGTCGCATCTCCCGCACAGTCTCTGGTCGTTCTGGCTTCTCCGACTATGAGGAGCCAAAGGATGACGAACACATCAGCAAAGCCGAGGACTGGTCATTGATGCCCGAAGTTAAGAGATATGCTGAGAATGATCCTGCCACCGGACGTAAGCTCGGAGTCACCTGGAACAACCTTACGGTCAAGGGTGTTCGTGCTGACGCTGCTTACAACGAGAACTTTCTCAGTCAGTTCAATGTACCGCAACACATCAAGGAAGGGCGCCACCCTGCACCTCTCAGGACCATTATCGACAACAGTTCTGGCTGTGTGAAGCCTGGAGAGATGCTGCTTGTGCTTGGCCGTCCTGGCGCAGGTTGTACGACACTTCTTAAGATGCTCTCCAACAGGAGAGCAGGCTATGCAGAGATTGAGGGCGATATCAGATTTGGTACCATGGATCCTAAAGAAGCCCAACAATACAAAGGTCAAATTGCCATGAATACCGAAGATGAGCTCTTCTTCCCTACCCTTACAGTCGGCCGCACTATGGACTTCGCCACTCGCCTAAAGGTGCCCAACAACTTGCCACAAGGCACCGAAAGCAGAGAGCAATTCCGCACCGAGTACAAGGACTTCCTCCTGAGGTCCATGGGAATCGATCACACAGCCGGTATGCTTCGAGATGACCATGGTTATTGCATTAACTAACACAAAAACAGACACGAAGGTGGGCAATGAGTACGTCCGTGGCGTCAGTGGTGGTGAGCGTAAGAGAGTTTCGATCATCGAAACTCTTGCGACCATGGCAAGCGTGTACTGCTGGGACAACTCTACCCGCGGTCTTGATGCCTCGACCGCTTTGGAGTACACTCGCGCTCTGCGTGCCATGACTGATAAGCTAGGCTTGGCCACTATCGTAACGCTGTACCAAGCCGGAAATGGTATCTATGATCTCTTCGACAAGGTGCTGGTTCTTGATGAGGGCAAACAAATCTATTATGGTCCTCGCGCCCAAGCTCGCCCCTTTATGGAGAAACTCGGCTTCATTTGCGACGACGCTGCAAACGTTGCCGATTTTCTGACTGGTGTCACTGTCCCTACGGAGCGAAAAATTAAGGATGGCTTCGAAGCTCAATTCCCCAGGAATGCATCAGCAATTCGCGAGCGCTACGAAGCGTCATCGATTAAGGCCAAGATGGACAAGGAGCTCGACTTCCCAGAAAGTACACGCGCGAAGGAGTGGACTGCCGATTTCCAGAAAGCAACTCACGAAGACAAGGCCAAGGGCATACCTAGCCACAGTCCCAACACCGTTGGCTTCCAATCGCAAGTCAAGGCTTGTATCATCAGACAGTACGAAATCCTGTGGGGTGACAAGGCAACCTTCTTCATCAAGCAAGGCTCTACTCTGGTACAAGCTCTTATCTCCGGTTCGCTCTTCTACAACGCCCCTAACAATTCTTCTGGTCTCTTCATTAAGGGAGGTGCCCTCTTCTTATCTCTCCTCTTCAACGCTCTCTTGGCCATGTCCGAAGTCACCGACTCCTTTTCGGGCCGTCCTATCTTGGCTAAGCATAAATCTTTCGCCTTCTACAATCCAGCTGCCTTCTGTATCGCTCAGATTGTTTGCGATTTGCCAGTTCTTGTCTTCCAGATCAGTATCTTCTCGGTCGTCTTGTACTTCATGGTTGGCCTGAAGGTCACTGCTGCTGCCTTCTTCACATACTGGTTTGTCATCTATCTCTCGACTTTGGTCATGACTGCGCTTTTTAGAGCCATTGGCGCTGCCTTCCCAACATTTGATGCTGCCTCCAAGGTCTCTGGTTTCATGATCAGTGCCCTCATCACGTACATTGGTTACCAGATTCCCAAGCCCGAGATGCACCCTTGGTTCGTGTGGATCTACTGGATCAACCCTATGTCCTATGGTTTCGAGTCCCTTCTTGGAAACGAGTTCAAAGGCCGTGTCATTCCTTGTGTCAACAACAACCTTGTTCCCAATGGCCCTGGTTACACCGATGCTGCTTACCAAGCCTGTGCTGGTGTTCGCGGCGCTGTCCCAGGCGCTACCGAGATCACTGGTGAACAGTACCTTCACAGTCTCTCATACAACTCTTCGCACATCTGGCGCAATGTCGGTATCCTATTCGCTTGGTGGTTCCTGTATGTTGCTATGACCATCTTTTTCACCCTTCGTTGGAGCGAGAATGGCAATTCAAATGGTTACCTTTTGGTCCCACGCGAGAAGGCTCACCTAGCCAAAGGTCTAATGAACAAGACCAACACTGATGAGGAGAACCCTGCCGAGAAGTCTCAAACATCGATCTCAAGCGCTGACACCCAAGTTCCTGCTGGCAAGGACGAAAAGCCCAAGTCCGAGTCTGAGAACAACGACCAGCTTGTTCGCAACACCAGTATCTTCACCTGGAGAAACCTGACCTACACTGTCAAGACACCATCAGGCGACAGAGTTCTTCTTGACAACATCCATGGTTACGTGAAGCCCGGCATGCTCGGCGCTCTCATGGGTAGTTCCGGTGCCGGTAAGACCACCCTTCTCGATGTTCTTGCCCAGCGCAAGACAGATGGTACAATCAAGGGTGAGGTCCTCGTCGATGGTCGTCCTCTCTCGGTCTCGTTTCAACGTTCTGCTGGTTACTGCGAGCAACTCGATGTCCACGAGCCTTTGACTACCGTCAGAGAGGCACTCGAGTTTTCAGCTCTCCTTCGCCAGAGCCGTGATACACCTGACTCCGAGAAGATTGCTTACGTTGATACCATCATTGATCTTCTAGAGCTTCACGATCTTGATCACACCCTTATCGGCAAGCCTGGTGCTGGCCTTTCGATCGAACAACGAAAGCGCGTCACAATAGGAGTCGAATTGGTCTCTAAACCATCGATCTTGATTTTCCTTGACGAACCCACGAGTGGTCTAGACGGACAGGCTGCCTTCAATACTGTTCGATTTTTGAGAAAGTTGGCCGATGTGGGTCAAGCTGTACTTGTTACTATCCACCAGCCGTCCGCCCAGCTGTTCGCAGAGTTCGATACACTGCTTCTTCTCACCCGTGGAGGCAAGACTGTTTACTTTGGTGACATCGGAAAAGATGCGCAGACCATCAAGGAGTACTTTGGCCGATATGACGCTGCTTGCCCACCTAGCAGTAACCCCGCTGAGCATATGATCGATGTGTGCTCTGGCTCTCTATCACAAGGCAGAGATTGGCATCAGATCTGGCTCGAGTCTCCCGAGAACAAGAAGATGCATGAAGACCTCGATGCCATGATCCAAGACGCCGCCGGTAAGCCCCCTGGTACCAAGGACGACGGCTACGAATTCGCCACCTCCCTTTGGACTCAGACCAGACTGGTCACCAACCGCATGAATGTCTCGATCTACCGCAACACCGACTACATCATGAACAAGATCATGCTCCACATTGGTACTGCATTGTTCATGGGCTTCACATTCTGGATGATCGGCAGCGGTGTCTACGATCTACAGCTCAATCTCTTCGCAATCTTCAACTACATCTTCGTTGCTCCAGGTGTCATCGCACAGCTTCAACCTCTCTTCATCGAGCGTCGCGACGTCTATGAGACTCGTGAAAAGAAGAGTAAGATGTATGACTGGAAAGCCTTCACTACAGGTCTCATCGTGTCTGAGATCCCTTACCTTGTTCTGTGTGCGACATTCTACTTTGTCTGCTTTTACTTCACCGTCGGCTTCCCTGGAAAGGCTGCTTCTGCGGGTTCGGTCTACTTCGTCATGTTGGTCTACCAATTCATCTATACTGGTATCGGTCAGTTCGTTGCAGCCTATGCTCCCAACGCCGTCTTCGCATCGCTTGTCAACCCTTTGATTATCGGTACTCTCGTCTCGTTCTGTGGTGTCCTGGTGCCTTACGCTCAGATCCAACCTTTCTGGCGTTACTGGTAAGTTTTGCTGAGCTGTCTTTATCCTTGCATAAGTTACTAACAACACTCCAGGCTATACTACCTCAACCCCTTTAACTACCTCATGGGCTCCCTCCTTGTATTCACTACCTTCGACGAGGTTGTTCACTGCAAGCAATCCGAGTTTGCAAGATTCAATCCTCCTTCAGGTCAGACTTGTGGATCATACCTCGCCAATTACCTGCAAGGCATGGGTCATGCTTCAAACCTTATCAATCCTGATGCTACTTCTGACTGTCACGTCTGCCAATACACTCGTGGTAGCGACTACCTTGCCACCCTCAACCTGAAAGAATACTACTATGGCTGGAGAGATGCAGCCATCTGTGTCATCTTCGCTCTGTCTGGTTACGCTCTTGTGTTCGGACTCATGAAGCTCAGGACCAAGGCATCCAAGAAGGCTGAGTAAACGCTTCTTGTACATCTTCATCCTCTTTTGATTCATACATGTCAGCGTGGCGTTCAATATAGAAATGCATCTTGTAATATCAAAATAGACTCTCGTATCTTTATCAAACTCTTCTCATATCTGCCCTCTCCCTGTCATTCTCTTCTCTCTTCAATGGAGAAATCATCTCCGGTGTTACTATCAAAAGGCACAGACGTGTTCTGCAGTCTGGTGGGTCCAGGAAGAGGTCCGATCGAACAGTGCTTCGCTGGCTGCAGTAGTCAAGCGTGTGGACTCTCTGCCTTTTCACAGCTAGACAACACCAAGTTTGAGTCCTGAGATCTTTAATCGCGCCAACATTTTCCGACAATCGACAACATTCGGTTCATATTCACTCGCATTCGAAATTCTCTCCCAACTCGCTTCCGTTTTGCTTCCACTCTACCACAACACTGTCAACACCAACGCGATGGCTAATCGTGAGGGACACGCTATCGCGCCTGCTGGCTCTCGACAGGCTGGCAACGGTGATCGAACTACCGCTACTTCTCTCAAAGACGCGCTCAACGCCAGCGAAGCTCCTGACGCAGCTCAAGACGGCACCACTGTCGACGAGTTGGAAGAAGCACTCTCAGCATCGCTTGAGATACTCAAGAACAGCATCAACCAAGGTACTATTGATAATATCCTGTGAAACACCAACACTGCTGACACAATTCAAGACGGCGCTGTCAACACCAGCACAATGGGAGAAAGCGACCACTTTACCGCACCCCTCGACGACCAGCCTCTCAGTCACGTCGTTTCTACTCCCTTGACCGACGCTCTGAGCCTTGACCACTCTTCTAGATCCATTCAATACAACACTTTCGATGGTACCGCAGAAGAAGACATTGACCAGAACACTTCCGGACCAGTCGAGACCCCTGAGGTCGACACCATGAAGCAGTCTACCTCTGAACCCCTCAGCAAGCTTTCAGGGGACGCTCACTCAATTGCCGTCAACCTCGAGTCTATCTACCAAACCACCGCTTCGCCCGAGACGAAGCAAATCATCGCTTGCCTCGTGCACCTTGACACCGCCATCACCCGTCAGACCCATCTCAACAACCTCCATGAAGCTCACACTGCCAAGAACTTCCGTGAGCAGCGTCACGTCAATAAGGATCGCAGACTTCGCTTGTTGGAGACTATCCAGAACGTCAACAGGAAGTTCGCAAGGTTTGATGCTGAGCGCATGGAAACTGAGAAACTGGCAAAGCAGTGTGAGATCCGTGTCAACAGTCATGATGTGCAGCTGAAGCACGTCAAGGACAGGGTTGAGATGTGTGCTGAGGGTGGTGAATGGATGGAGGCTGAGCTTGCTAAGGTTACTGAACGCTTTGAGCAAGGGAACAAGGAGCTCAAGAAGCAGAACAAGTACCTGAAGAGCAAGGTCAGGGGCTTGGAGGAGCAGGTTGAAGTTCTCAAGGAGAGAGACGGGGCTTGGGAGAGAAGAGTAACTGCCCTGGAGGAGTACGTCAAGAGCAAGAAGGAGAGTGACTGGATCGAGGTCTCCGTTGGAAAGGATCCTGTGTTTGATGCTGTCAGATTCTCTGTTGGCAACTATCGCGTCTTCTCGATCTTCCATTGAGAGGAGTAAAACCTTGTCAAGCGGCACAGTGGTGTGGATTTGTGGGAAGTTCTGAAAGAAACCACCTCAATGACAATTGCAAGCAGAAAATCCCTACATCCATTGTTTCTTTGTGATAGCTCAGAAAGCAAGTCACAATTTCAAATCTGTCCGTTTGCTGCTTTCTTAATGCAGGTGTGGCATGTGCTACGAGATTGTTGTCTAAGATGCTAGCAAACAATGATCCCGGCGTGCTCAAGTATATCTTCTGACTTCATGCTCTGGAGTCTCCACATGACAATCACGCACGTTCTTGCTTTTTCCTATATACCAACATGGAAATGGAGTCACGATGCACGCGAATGGTCTTCCGCGTGCCAGATCCATACTTGAATACGTGTATTATGCGCTGGAGTGCCAAAGCAGTCAGAGTCATCAATGATTCTGTATGATTGTATATATACAGCATCTCTGTCTCGGAGTGATTTTCCCACAGCATTATCCAAAGCTTACAAAGCGCATCTATCTTCAGAGCTATTTCAACAAGACAAGACAACAAAGGCTTCAACAATGGTCAAAGATCCTTCCCGCTTCGCTCTGGAGATCTTGACTCTCATCGCCATGCTTACCAATGTTGAAGACCTCCCAAGTTTCCGTCTGGTCTGTAGGGCTTTTCATGATGTTGCAACCAGATGGTTTGGAGAAGCATTCTTTACTGAGCGCGCACACGTCCTCTCGCACATCAGCATGGCTGAACTACTGCTGATGTCCAGCAACTCGAAAGTCGGTCCGTATATACGACAGTTAGGCTTCAACAGCATTCTGCTTCCTCTGCCCTCGTTCATCCGCGCTCATGAAACAGGCTTGAATGGACGAGCCTTAGTCTCCAGAGCAGCCGCTCGTCATGAGCAGTTTGTGTGCCTTGAGAGCGGTATCTTCGAGCAACAGCTTATGCTTGTGTTGCACAATTTCAAGATCTGGGGCAGCCATCCTATTTAGGTGCATGTCTATTGCAATCAAGGCCCATACCATGGTTGGGGCTGGCAGAGTCTGCTCCCTCAGCACGACTCTACACCTCTCAACGTCTTTCGAGCATCACCTCCCTCGATTGAGCGTGGAGCAATGCACGAGATTACTGCTGCTTTCACCCATGCTGTTCTACTTACCAACTACCCCATGGCTGGTATGGTACTCGACTTCAATCACAAATGTGCTGGTCCAACAAGTATCTTTCACTATCTCAACGAGCTCCCAGAAGATGCCTACAGCTCAGCAAGAATCTCCGGAGGTGATCTACTCTGCCGACGTTTTGCTGCTGGTTTCAATGGGCACAACAGCGGTCAACACGACCTACTCCACTATATGCCTGACACAAAGCGCCTTGAGGTCCGCTCTGGTGTCACATCCGGTATAATCAACGACTTTCAAGCCTTCACAAGCTGGCTACCTCGAAATTCCATCAGCACACTGGTTCTCAGAGACATCACCACTTACTGGGAGGGCAAACTCGACACCTTTCTTACCCACAACCCCCAACTCGAACATCTCGAACTCCACTCTTGCCAATTTTGGGGTCTTGAGTGGAGCGAGATCTTTGCGCAGCTTATCTCAGACGCCGATAACGACGAGCCTCTTCCTCAACTCGAGTATTGCTGTTTTACAGATCTGCGTCTCCAGGAGCCGGAGATCTATACACGTATTACGGAGCTTGTTAGTGCTTGCAATGAGAGACATGAGTATCGTGGTCACGAGCAGATCAAGCAAGGACTGGTTTTGTTGAGTGCAAGGTTTCAGACTCTGGAGGAAACGGACTTCTTGAGTGATAGTGATGACACTGATGTTACTGAGGAGAACTTGAACTGATGAGCCACAGTGTGGGTCTTGGACTTATGTTGGAACGGTATATATGCGAGATGCCGGACGAGCTGTGTAATCTGGAGAGGCGAATGAGCCTGTCATTCTACGTCGATGATATATTGGGACAGTTCAATATATGAGCTGTCTTTCCCTCACTCACACGTTCCATTCCAACTTCTTACTTGTTGTCTTTGCCTTTCTTTCTTTCATTGGACCACTTGCTAAGATACCTTTGGGGAATCGCACAGAACTGATAACAAGGAGACCCCCTGGTGGTCCTCGCTGCGAGACACATCCCCAAAGTCTATATCTCAGCGTATCAATTGAGATACTGCTAACCAACCCGAGCTCGGAATGCATGCTATAGTCCAAGGAGTTGTCCGGTGGTCTAGCGGTGACGTATACATGTCGGTGTGCCGGTCCCTCTGGATGGCCAGGTCTTGGCGTTGACCAATTTTCCGTGTGGTTGTTATGATCAGTTCGAGGAAGCGTTCTCTCTATCTGCTTCTCGATGACTACCTCATCAATCACTTAAGTTTTTATCTCAAAGCTGACCCTTTACCAGCATGGATGCTCTTCCTACTGAGATGGTAGCCCATATCGGCTTCTTCGCCGGCGCTGAGGGTCTACCTGCACTGCGCTCTACTGGTCGCCTTGCGAGCAATGCCACTGTCCTTCACTTCGCCAAGACCTGTTACCAGGCCATGCGCATCTCTTTCACTCTCAAATCCCTTGAAAAGCTGTGTCTCGCCCTCCTTCATCCTCGATTCGGCCCTTGCATCGAAGACATCACCTTCATCATCAGCGGTACTGAGCAACTTACACCTGCACTATTCGCCAAGTCGTGGTTTATCCTCAGCACACTGGCAGCACGCAGACAGCGCGTCAACATTAAGGTCTGTGTCTCTGCAATTGGTGTCGCAGACACTGCTTTCATCGAGGCCAACATCTATCGCATTCTGCTGCAACTCGTGCGTGGCAGCGCCTTGAAGGCCTGTGTGGGAGTTCCCATCATCCTTGACCTCCCTTCTCCTCCCAGGGACCCTCGAGATGCCCCTGCCAGAAGTATGTTGTTCACCAGCTTGGCCGTCCTCGCTGTTAAGGAGAACCTACACATCACATTTGCAGACCACCACGAGTCTGCTGCTGTTCTCTACGACACAGCTCGGGAGACCCTCACGCTGACCAATCTTGCCGTCAAGCACCTCAGCGAGCTCAAGCACCTATTCTCTGGACTTCACATCCGCAAACTCGTCGTCAGAAACTCTGAGCTGGACACCACCACTCTTAACAGGCTGTGCTCTGTGCACCAAACCACTCTCAACACCGTTTGCATCAGTAACGTCAGTCTTTGGGACTGCTGGTCGATGGGCGACATCGTGCCTACTTCGTGGAAGCATGTATTGGACAGGCTTACAGGCCTTCCTGCTCTGTTTTCTTGCAATTTGTCGGAGCTTCGCATGGAGAGCTTGGTTCCGATCTGGGACGACACTCGTGTTCAGAAGGACCCAGTTCAGATCTCAGACTTCTTCGCTAGTGGAATCGTCACTGTCAACCACAGGCTGGACCTCTTGATTACTGCCACACAGTGGTGAACTAAGGTAGGTTGACATGAACTCCGTATGAGAACCACTTCTCAAAACAAAAAGTTGACTGAATGTGTGCAGCATCGACATTTCAACGCGAGCTATCCACTCGAGAGCTTTCCAAGAGACTCTCGATCCTGCCACACTTGCGGCTAGTATACAACAACTCAACAGCATCCGCGTTCTCAAGCTTGCCACCATTTCGATTTACTCGGACACACCTGGGATTCAACCTCAAGTCGCCTATCCTGCTAGTGCTCAGAGCAGACCAACTGTTCGTTCTTTCTGGGCCCAAAAAATCATCTTCCAAGTTTTCTTGCTCATTGTTCGTTCCATCAGTTGAAAATTCGCTCGGCGACCGGTCGAGTCGTATACAACTTGCGAGAAACAAAAGATCTGGTCAGCTCCTTTTCGCTACGAGGCCCGAATTATTGGAAGCCTGTTGTCTGCCCTCTATGCTTTCATCTTCCGCTCAATGCAAAGTAATCCTTGTTTCCTTCTTTCGTTCCTTCGGTGCTCTTCTTTGCGGGCATTGTGTCAACTTCGATTGGCCCTTCGTCTGCTTTGTCTACACTCTTTTCTCTTATTCCACTGGAAGCAATGGGTCAATTGCATCTTGGGTTTTCGTTATTTGCGCATCAGTCGGTCCTTGGAGGACATGTTGATTTAGGTCGATCCTCGTTTCTTTTGTTTCTGTTTTTCTTTTTCTTGGATAACTAGCAACAAAATCAAACTGTCTCTTGAACTTGAAGGTCGAGCTTCTTTCTTCAGGGTATAACTGCTATGAGACTGGGTTTCGATAGTTCAATCGTCTCCGCTGTATAAGACAGCTTATATAACATGTTCATTTCACCGTGAGACCGCTGTTAGGCTCTACAGCTTGACGTGAAAGACCCTCGTACTTATCGGACTCGCTGTCACTACTTCCGCGGAATGCACGCTGGTGTACCTGATTGATCATCAAGAAGTCGGGCTAAACGACACAATCCTCGGTGGGATGTGCGCTGTGCATTGAAACAGCCCGTTGACTCATAAGAAGTCTCTATGACTCCTTCAGACATCGAGAGTTGAATTGAGCAAATCCACGGTCCAGCTTGCAGACACGTCCCACCGCTACCTTCCGGGCCCCGGCCGGTCATTCGTCCTCGCTTGCACATGAGTTCCGAAAAGAAAGCGGCGAGGGGAGTTGCTTGTTTGCAGAAACAAAGCCACTGTATAACCAGCACAAAGAAACATGATTTCACAAATTCAGTATCAGCAACGGGCTATGAACCTAGAGCCAATACTCCTTATTCGCAATGCGCCAAACTCCTAACTCCAAACAGCCTTACGCCCAAACAGAACCCTCCTTAGGGGCCTTCCAACCCTTCTCTTTCACCTTCGGCCACCTAATATCAATTGGTCTCAACCCAGCCGCCATCGGGACTTCCTCCAACAAATTCCGATCCATTGGAGAACCATTAACATCATCCTCATCAACCTTCGCGATCAAAACTCCCTGCTTTAGACTATCCTCATGAATCTGAACATGGTCAAAGCGAGCACGTCTCCTCTCATGAAGTTGTTTTCTGACAAACTTTTTCTCCATCTCAGTGGTCGCGCCTTGGAGAGTTGCTGTGCGTTTCATGTATCGAAAAGTGCCAAAGAGGTATTTCAAAGCTTCTGGGACTTCTCTTTTCTCCTCGACTAGAGATCGTGAGAAGAAGACTGCAAATCTAAAGTTTTTGACTTGAGGGAAGTCAATCACTAGAGGAATTAGCAAACCATCTAACCACAACTTCCTGCTGCTGAAGGTGAAGTCGCCATTCACGAACAGTGTGACAAGAAGGTCACTTTTCGTGAAGCGACGTTCAAGTTTGGGTTCAACGTCGCGAGAAGCCAGAACGTCCACAAATTTGCAAGTCGCCGTCCAGCAAATTCCAGCATAGGGGTCCTGATAGAATGCGTCGCGACAGAGGAGTTCTTGTTCGCGGTCGAGGCGACTCTGAGCATATCTCCATTTCTCTTGCTCCTCACGATGTTGATACCTGGCGCGAGTCTTTTGCTGATTTTCGTAGGCTTCTCTTTCTTTTCTTGGAAGCGTGATAGTTTTCAGAGCGTTGTTTAAGCTTAGACTGTCATGACAGCTGCCTGGCTGCGAAGATGTTGAATCTTGCAGTATGTCATGTGAGTTGTTTGCTGCTGGACGACAAATTTGCACTGGATCATGAGCATCGCGATTGTTGAAACACGATGAGTTCTGTTGCTGCTGAATTGGTAAGAAAGAAGATGTAGACTTGACCAAGGGACAAGCCCAGGAGACACGCTTTGGAGATTTTGAGGTGGTAGCCATGAGGTCGACTTGATACGGATGCAAAAGCTGGAAATGTTGCCGATAGGTCTTGAGTCTCAGAGTTTGTTCTTATGTGAGGGAAACCGCAAGATGAAGTCCATTCAGGCGTGCGCGAATATAAGAAAGGGGATTAGCTGCCGCTGACTCAACACAGCTGTATGACTCCCATCGCGACACGCTAACGACAACATATCTTGCGCTTTACCATAGGAGAACATATGACCAGTGAATGACCTCTATCTGGGAGAGGCGCTATTCTCGAATGAAAATGCACGACATTCTTCGAGGCGTCGTGCATATGTGCAGAAACATATCGCTATACCAGCGACGCTACCAATGCCAAGACCTACTACTATGAGATGTTGTGATAGCCTGAATTTGACTTACAGATTTTAGCATGTTAGTGACGGTTCTTGCTAGATACCCGAGATATCTTGACCACCTTTTCGAGATGGTCTACGAGATGTCGTCTTAAAAAGAAAGTTGAGCGATTTAAGCAACTTCGCAATCGAGCTCGCACGACTGCGTTCTGGGCGTAGCTATGGTCCACCTTCCGGTTTCGAGCCGTCAAGCCTCTTCTGTCTTGCGATCTGCCGAAGCAAGGTGACTCGGTCGCTTATTGATTTTTCTTTCTCTGCGAGACGTTCGACTCGTTCGCCAGCGATCGCAGCTTTTTTCTCTGCGAACAGCCTCTTCTGCTCAGCACGCTCAATCCTCGCCTGTGCACGCTGAGCTTCCTCTTTGACGCGCAGTCTCTCGCGCTCGGACTTCTGTGCTGCGACTCTTTGTTTGTTTATCACGGCTTGCTCTTCTGCCAGACGTCTTCTTTGCTGAGCACGGTCGTCTCTGGCCTTTGCACGCTGAGCTTTCTCTTCAGTACGCAGTCTTTCCCGCTCGGCTTTCCTTGCTGCGGCTTGATCACTCTTCATCGCAGCTCTTTCTTGTGCGAGACGCCTTTTCTGCTCGTCACGCTCAGCTCTCGCCAGTGCACGCAGCCTCTCGCGCTCAGCTTTCTTTTCAGCTCTCTCTTCAGCTGTGGCTTCCTTCAGTCGTTGACGATACTGACGCTGATACTGACGTTGGTGACTTCTGGTAGCCTCCTTGTGCTTTTCGTAGTACTTTTCGGTGGCAATTTTTTGCCGTTCAGGGTTGCGAGAACGGTATTGCCGATAGTACTCCTGCATTGCCTCTTTGTTCTCCTGATACTTTGCTCGATTCCTTTCGTTGATTGCATCTGCATTATCGGCACGATATTGGTTTTGCTGAGCCCGAAGTCTTTCTCTGTGTTGTTGGTAGAACCTTTGGCGGACTGCTTTGCGGGCCTCTGGCTTATCGGCATAGTATGATTTGAGTCGATCCTTGTTGTTTTGATAGTACTCTCTCATATATTCTTCACGGGCTCCTGGGTGCCTGGCGCGATACAGTTTCTGGCGAAGCGACACGGCTTCTTTATTCTTTTCACGATTTGTTTTAGCATTCTCTGTTTCCTCAGAGATAGGCAGGCTCTGCGGCGTATTCGAGAGCCTCTCTTCTGCCAGACAAGAGCGAGTAGATGAGAAGTGCCGGAAGGACACATAATCAGGGAAAGCAGATACAAGTTTCAGCGGACGATAGACGACCAAGCGAAGGCCACAAGGTGTGGCTGACATGGTTCGTTCTGTGGAGGAGACCACATTTGACTTCAGTCGAAATTATCGGGGATAAGTAAAGAACATCTCAGTTTGATAGATTGTGTATAGCAATGATGATGTTAGGAGTCTGGCCGAATTGACAGATTGATACTCGGCAGACCAATGCCAAGCCGGCAGTCGTGAAAGCGAGGCCAAACGCTCCCTCCCGATCGCACGCACCGAGAGCACCGAGTGCCTTCCTCTTCTCGTGTCAAATCGCACCGAGATCTTTCTTGCCCCTGTTCCAATGATGTAAGGGCAGTGAAATTTTAGGCCAACGCTCTTTTCGCAGCCAAACTTGGTTTGAATGTGGGTATGGTAGTATTTTTCTTGTCTCTTGCCGCGTCCTTGGCAGGCGGCCTGCAATCCTTCCTTCGTGCCAATCCGTGGCGGCATCCATCGTCCTCCTAACGTCTTTCTCTGTCCATATACCCCTGCCTGCTACTCGGGGATATTTTTTCTCGCAGTCCCTGGGACCCTTGAAGCCTATTCTTCGCAACATCGCGGTGACGACAGGCCTACATGAGTGTGTAGCAGCTCGATCCTTACTGGTCAGCGGCATCTCCGGATCGTCCGCGTCATGTTGTCGGCTCCTCGAATTAGCGGTCGTTTCACCCAGCTGCTGCTGTTGGCTGCCATACTCTCCATCCTTACTATAGTCTTGTACGCCAATGCCGACGCCATTCATGTCCCGGAGGGTATCTCACTGAAGCCTCCGACAAAAGGTCGACCGCACCACCCCATCGACGACTTGATTGAAGAGGCGGATCGCCAACAAGATGCGCTGTTGCAGAAGGAGTCGCATACCCTAGCCAATGCTGTGCGCGCATACGAAGAACGCAGAGGACGACGGCCTCCGCCAGGTTTTGACGTCTGGTTTCATTTCGCCCAGGAAAACAATGCCTTGGTCATTGAAGATTTCTTCGATCGCATATACCACGATTTGAATCCTTTCTGGGCTGTGCCTGCTCTTACGATACGCCAACAAGCTGGCGACATTTTCCACCGTATCAGTATTCGCAATGGCAATACATCGCAGCTCAGCGATCAACCGCGCGTGTGGCTAGATCTATGGGAGAACTTGATTGGTACAATCGCTCAACATCTGCCCGATCTAGACATTCCCATCAATGTCATGGACGAATCGCGCGTCGTGGTACCTTGGGAGACGATTGATGAATACATGACTGTAGAAGAGAAGTCCCGGCGCATTGTCCCTGCTTCCGAGGTCGTCCACAAGTTTGGCAAGACGTCGGTCGCGCAAGATGAGGAAGTGCCTGGATTCGACCCTCAATGGGAAGGCGGACCATACTGGGATCGCGCTGTCATTGGCTGTCATCCTGATTCTCCTGCTCGCTCATACAAGGCAGAGGTGGATTACACTGTTTTCCCGCCTCTGAACAACTCGTACCCAGAGAAGAGTCACCACGGCTATGTCGCCAATTGGACATATGTCAAACAGCCCTGCGAACATCCTCAACTGCAGGGTCTCCACGGCACATTTGTCGAGCCCATTTCCATATCCAATTCGAGAAAGCTCATGCCTCTTTTCGGAGGCTCAAAACTACCCATGAACAATGAGATTCTTCTACCACCAGCCATGTACTGGACAGACGATCCGTTCTACTCTGGAGGAGAGGAACATGGCACTGAGTGGAGCAAGAAGAAGAACAAGATAATCTGGCGTGGTGCAGCTTCTGGTGGTCGCAACAAGGATACAACGTGGGCTCGTTTCCAGCGTCATCGCTTCGTATCAATGGTGAACGCTACCAGCATTGCTTATGCTGAAGAAACAGGCAAACAGCCGAACTTCGAACTGCCCGAGTCCGGGTCGTATGACCTACCATCTGGATCGCTAGCCAAGTGGGTAGGTGAGTGGGGAGATGCGGCATTTGTACACTTGCTCTGCTTTCCTGACACAAGACCACCGTTTTGTGACTACGATGATGCCTACTACCAGGTCAAGGCATCGATGCCGATGGGAGAACAATACAACTACAAGTATCTGCCAGACATTGATGGAAACTCGTTTTCTGGACGATACCGTGGATTCCTCGGATCAACATCTCTACCTATCAAGGCAACGATATACGACGAATGGCATGATTCACGAATGATGGCATGGAAGCACTTTGTGCCCATGGATAACACGTTTGTGGATATTTACGGCATCATGCATTACTTTTTGGGTGGCCGTGATGCAGCAGCCAAGAAGATTGCACTCGAAGGCAAGCAGTGGACTGAGACTGTGCTTCGACGAGAGGACATGCAGATATATGTTTTCAGGTTGCTGTTAGAGTATGCAAGGTTATGCGACGATAACAGGGAGAAGCTTGGGTGGGTCAGCGAGACGGAGAAACTGTTGCTGGCCGATGCAAACGCAGCTGGGCAGAGCGGTTAGTATATTTTGAATGAGTAATGACAATCTAATATGAGCATGAGATACACATGGAAGTTGCAACCCTGGAAATTGTTCGGTCGTGCCTGCCTCTGATCGAATCTGGCATGACTCATGACGCCAAGCAATCGGGCGGGGGACGGAAAGAGCTGGCGGAGTTGGGCTGGTCTTTGACTGTTTCCGAACCAAAAAAGTGTTTTCGACTCATCTTCAGTCATTTTTGAGCTCAAGGTGTATGCGCGCATTCCAAGTCAGAACCGCTGCATCTTTCCTTGGTCACTCTCCTTCACACAGTACTTCGTTTAACCGATCCGGACTCTTCCAGCTCTGGTCACACACGCGACCCTTCTCAAACTTCAAAGTCCCAAAGCACAAAGGCGTCACCATGGAGCATCTCACTGCTTCACTCCAGACTCTGGGCCTCAATGAGGTCCCTCAGCTCGCCAACCTGGCCACCTTCCCTACATACAACCAGGTCGACATCTACCGTGCACACATCGCCGAACTCCTTGCGCCCATCACTGGCGTTGCTGCTGAGACCGTCTACCCTCTGCTGCAATGGACTCAGGTTCTGGAATACGGCGATGTCATGTTGCCCGTTCCCGCTTTGCGCATCAAGGGCAAGAAGCCCGATGCTCTCGCCGTCGAAATCAAGGAACAGGTACCGTTGGGCCGAGCAACTCTCTCATTACCACACTGACTCTGTCTGTAGTTCCCCGAGTCACCCCTCGTCCTTCCTCCCGTCGCCGAAAAGACCTTTGTCCGTTTCTTCTTCAAGCCCGGCCCTCTCGCCAAGCTCGTCCTTCCCTCAATCCTCAAGAACAGCACCAAGTACGGTTTCAACCCCAACCTCGGTCTCAAGGACCCCAAAAATCCCAGCTCCGACAAGAAGAAGATGATTGTCGAGTTCTCATCGCCCAACATTGCCAAGCCATTCCACGCCGGTCACTTGCGTTCAACCATCATTGGAGGTTTCTTGAGCAACCTGTACGAGGCTGCTGGTTGGGACGTCACTCGCATGAACTACCTCGGTGACTGGGGTAAGCAGTACGGTGTTCTGGCCATTGGTTTTGAGAAGTTTGGAAGCGATGAGGCACTTGAAGCCAACCCCATCGGTCACCTCTACGAGGTCTACGTCAAGGTCAGCGCTATCGCACACGACGAGGGTGAGCAGGTCAAGGCTCTCAAGGAAAAGATCGTCGAGCTTGAGGGCAAGAACGAGTCGGTCGTCGAGCAGCAGGCCGAGATTGAGCGTATTGAGAAGGAGGGTATCGACCAACAAGCCCGTGACTACTTCAAGCGCATGGCCGATGGCGAGAAGGACGCTCTGGCTATCTGGGCCCGTTTCCGTGACCTCTCGATTGTCAAGTACAAGCAGACCTACGCTCGTCTGAACATCACCTACGACGACTACTCTGGTGAGTCGCAGGTCAAGAACGAGAGCATGGAGACTGCTGCCAAGGTTCTTGCCGAGAAGAAGATCAGTGAGGACAGTCAAGGTGCTGTCCTTGTTGACCTGACCAAGTACCAGAAGAAGCTCGGTAAAGCTCTGGTCAAGAAGAGAGATGGCACTACCCTGTACCTCACCCGTGATATCGGTGCCGCTGTTGAGCGTCACCAGAAGTACCACTTTGACAAGATGATTTACGTTGTCGCCTCGCAGCAAGACTTGCACTTGGCTCAACTCTTCAAGATCCTCGAGGTCATGGGCGACGAATACGAAGAGGTTTCCAAGAAGTGCCAGCACATCAACTTCGGTATGGTCCTGGGTATGTCTACTCGCAAGGGTACTGCCAAGTTCCTTGACGACATTCTCCGCGATGTCGGTGAGAAGATGCACGATGTCATGAGAAGCAACGAGGGCAAGTACGTCCAGGTTGAGAACCCCGAGCAAACCGCCGACACTCTCGGTATCTCAGCCGTCATGGTGCAAGACATGAGCGGCAAGCGTATCAACAACTACGAATTCGACATCAACCGCATGACATCGTTCGAGGGAGACACTGGCCCTTACCTCCAATACGCACACGCTCGTCTCTGCTCGATTGCTCGCAAGGCAGAACTCACACCCGAGCAGCTCGCATCCGCCGACTGGTCATTGCTGACCGAGAAGCACGCCGTGGACGTTATCCGCTCGCTCGCACAATGGCCCGACACTTTCGTCAACACCATCAAGACACAAGAACCTGTCACTGTCTTGACATACCTGTTCAAGATGACACACATGTTGAGCAGTTCTTACGAGCAGTTGAACGTCATGAAGGCCGAGCCTGAGGTCAAGAAGGCTCGTGCAGCACTTTACGAGTGCGCTCGCCAAGTCTTGTACAACGGTATGAGACTGCTGGGTCTCAACCCTGTCGAGCGTATGTAAGATGGGGGATTCTACAAAAGATTTTGGAGGCGCAAATGGGACATGGTTAGATGTTGATACCTGCATGGCGCATGGGATGAAAAAGAGACGATGTGCTTTCTTAGTTTATGTGAAAGAATGAACAATATCACAATTTCCGCAGACATGAAATGCAGCCAAAGAAGCGAGTGAGGTTGTGACTTTAATCAAGGTTTCTTGGTTGACAGCGCGCAGGACCCTGGAAAAGTGGGCGGTTGCCGTGGGGAAATTCGTGTTGATCGACAGAGATGCAGCCAACCACTTCCCAGCCATCGCTTTACCAGCCATCGCATGCGCAAACAAGGAGAACTCCTGTTCGCTCTTCCATCTCCTGTACGCTTTCCTCACACAAACTTTTTCTCTCAACGTCTATCTCTTCACTTTCAACTGTTCATCACACCGTTGCAATCACTTTGTCGATACTACCCGTCTTCCCCACATTTGTCTATACCATTCACGACTGCGACTACTTTCCACGCTTGATACACCACACAACTTCCTGGCTGAAGGAGCCTCAGCAACAATGGCACCCACAAACCCATCTCACCACCTTCTTGCTCGCACACCAGCTCCGCCCACTCCCTGCGCCGGCTGCCTCGACCCCACCAAAGTAAACAACAAAGTCTACTTTTCACTATTCGCTCTCATCTTTGCAGCAATCGTCATCGCCTCCATCTGGTTCTTCTTCCACGCCAAAAACGGCGGGTTCCACTGGCAACAAGGCGACTTCGAAGACTGGAAATCTACAGTTCTGCGACGCAAAGACGCAAATGGGAATACGATTTACTCGGCTCGAAGTGTGGTTTCTCGCCCGAGTAAGGCGGAGAGACTTGCAGCAAGATCAGTGGTTGGCTATGATGAAAAAGGCAGAAAAGGCATTATGGCTATTAGGGGATTTGGAGGTAGTCATTCTGTGTATTACTCTGATGGGTTTACGCAGTATTCGGGTGATGATGCGTTGACCTCTGTCTCGAGGAACAACGAAAAGAAACCGAAGATTAGAGGTGGATACATGGAAGCTCCTACTTCGACTGACCATTCTCGCCGCTACCGCGACCGCGATCTCCGCGACTACAAACACGAGAAACCTGCCAGAGTGGGAGGTATGAATAGATCTGCAGATGGCACACAGTACGACTACTCAGATCGCAGCGAGACCGTCTCGCAAGTCACTGAGTCAACGTCTTCTGCGGCACCTATTCTCGCTTCCTCGGATCGCAAGCGCCAAAAGGCAGAAAAGAAAGCTGCGGAAGATGCTGCAAGAATGGAAAGAAAATGGCGCAAAGAAGCCGAACGCGCCGCCGCCGCACTCGCAAAAGAAAACGCCTCTTCTGTTCCTCCCTCTGCTGCAAAAAAGACATCTCCACCTGCCAAATCCCAAACTCCCAGAAGTGCAAAGAGAGGAGAAAGCCGCAGCCGCTCATCCAGCCCAAAGAAACATTCCACGCCTAGGCAAAGAGACTACTCCTTCTCAGGCGGCCCAGATGAAGTCAGCACAACCTACACCGCAAGCTCGACCAACAGAACAACAAGCAGTTATTACGATGCATATCGACCTTTAGCTCAACAAGCCTCGCCTGAACACCAACGTCGCGATCGCAGAGCTTCGTCCAGCAGAAGAAACACCTCAGCATCTCCTTCTAAACAACACAGGAGTTCGAGGTATACTTATGCCGAGAGCGAGGCTACTGCCAGTACAGACAGAAGCGGAGGCAGGTATGAGAGAATCAGAGGCGGTGAAAAGAAGAGCAGAGGAAGAGATGTCATGGCTGGATATCGTAGGGGCATGGATAGTTTGGCTAGTGATTCTGAGTAATCGAGCCACTGTCTACCGTTCAGACCATGGGGGAAAAGAAAGGAAGTCAGAGGGGAGCAAGGAAAGCAGGACAAGATGGCCTAGCATTGGAGCAAATGATATTGCAGACATGCACAGCAAGCATGATGGACTGATAAGAGCATGATGGATGATTGAACCAGAAGCGATGGAAGAAGGAAAGCAAGACACAGGTTATGTACAGGACACGAAGGCCATGGCAGTAATGAATCCTAAATTGCAACGCAGCGAGCGAGTTTTCTTCTTTATTCTTCTAACTTCCCAAACTGCCTTCCCTACAACTATAGCTTTGACCATCTTTCTTCTTCGCCTTGTTTGTGCAGAGATCTGCCTCAACCATACTCTTCCCATAACAATAGTAGCTGTAGATTTGCAGTCTAGAAGCATGACTAAAGTATTATCTCGCGGATACGTTGCTTGTCTCTAGAACGAATCCCAAAGAGAGTCCAGTCATTTATCAGGGGATATCTGAACATCCACTTTAAAATTCGCCTTCTTCTCTGACCCGTTAGCCATCGCTCGAATATTTCATGCCCTTATCTGAAAGTCTTCTCGGGGGAGGGCCATTGCAATAAACCTCTGACTTTTTCTGTCTTGAGAAACAACGGTTTTGGTCGAGGGGCGAGAGCATCCCGTTCTCTTATGGACTTTTGCAAAAGTCGAATAAGCCGTACCAGACTGCCTGCCATGCCTTTGAGGACTTGCTGAAGATGTGGCATTTGCAGTCCCGTTAGAGATTCGATGGGGGGTCGGTGAGTATTGGACGCTGCATGTCGCTGCAACCCCAAGCTTTTTTCCTTCGACATGTGTTTTCAGCTGTCAGATGGCCACTATTTGGCTTTCGGAGCTTCTGGGTCCGAGGTTCGCGAGTAGCGATTCTGGGTTGGCTGCTGAGGATAGCTATGTTGAGTGTTGCGTGTTGCATTCGTGTTGCACCACATCTGGCTCTCTGGAGCAGAGGTATTCTCGTCCGGTTCGTCAGGGTTTGCCCAAGGGTGCGAATGCGAGACGGTCCGCGGATGTGATGCTGACATTATGCCTCGCTGATATCTCCAGCAAGTCTCGTTATAACCATCGAGGCCCAATTTCCAGACTCGCTGATTGAGCCTGGCTGGTGGGCAGTGGAATGTCGCTGTGCCCGTTCCGAGCTCGGTGGATAGAAATCCCACATCCTGCTTGCCTTTGTCCTTCTCAATAAGGTAAAAAGTCCCAATGCTGATCGTGCATAAAGCTGTCCCAATCTTGTGTTTCGCCTCTCTCGGTGCTAGCCCAGAAACTTTCTAGAACTTCCAGGGAGCGGTGAATATTAGGAATATGCAGAAGCTCAAACATCTTAGACAACAAAGCTCTCACACGATCACGGTCTTGTCCTTGGGCTTCACACCCAGCAGCAAACAACGGCGTCGTCATAACCACCAGAGGCGTAAGTCCAGCTGTAGCAGTGAGACTCTCCACACAGCTAAGAATCGTCTTGACTGAACTCTGCACCGGTGTCGAAGTAGCTGGATGAGAGGAAATACGTCGGTAGATGTAGATGAGTGCCATGTGATGCCAAATCTGATTACAGGCCAGGAAATCGTCTTTTTGGCGGGGAGACAGCTGGTCCTCGACACCAGGTCTGAACCGCGGAGGTTTGACTTTCTGTTCGTCAAGGCGTGTCCAGATACACGTTGCCAGGGACGCGGCTTCTTCATCCAAATCTCCTTCTGAGAGAATGGTGGGTCGAGCACGGTTCCTCCGTTCCCAAGCCGCAGCACCGATTTCGCGGAATATTGGTGTCAAGTCAGTGGCAAACCCTGCATATTCGTCCAGGTAGATTTTTTCTTCCTCGTCGCCGGAGAGGTTGCGTGGACCGAATCTGGCGAGTTGGCCTGAGGCAAGACCGTCGGTTGTTAGCGCTACAAAACTCTCGGTCATGTTGTACCATCGAGCGAGGAAGTAGCGCGTGCTATCTCTTTGCTTTGAGGAGTAGTTGGCCCAAGACTCAATATCCAGCATTAGTGCTTTTGCGCCTTCGAAGTGGGCGCGCCAGGTACCGGGACGATCACCTCCTGCGTGGACTTCGCAGAGGAAGAGTGTTCGTATGGTTGCTAGCAGTACACTACTCTTGTTGACATCCTTTTCCAGTAGATCGCTTTGGAGACCGAATAAGCTGTTACTGAGCAGTCGAGAGATCAAGGGGTCTTGTCTTAGATTGTCGCTACCAAGACCAAGTCTTGATTTTTGGTGTATTGCTGAGAGAGCAGCAGTGGCGTAAAACAGAGTTGGACTTTGTAATGCTGCAGGAACAATGACTCGGCATACATCTTCTTGTACCTTGGAATGACATGAGATGACATGTGAAGTCCCGTTGATGAAGTGATCGAGCAGTGACCGATCCAGTGTTCCGAGATTGACAAATGGATCGACTGGTGCGAACAAAGGGAAGAAGTCGATATCATAGTCATCTAGTATGATGCCTTCTGTAGACGATGATGGGATCAAGGCCAGTGAGTCGTCCACATCCAGAGCCAAGTCTTCCAAAGCTGGGTCTTCCAATACTTGCTGTTCCACTGGCAACGGTGCCTGTACAGCAGGAGCAGGAGCAGGAGCAGGAGCAGCAGTCACTCTCGGAGGCTGAGGCTGCACTTGAAAGCTATTCACGGTATAGATAAAGCCTTTATCCACACTTCCTGTCCAAAATCAGTAAACATTCATCCCATAAAACCCCAACATCAAACCTCCTTACCAAGTTTCTTCACCTTATCCTTGTCCTTAGAAACGCCCGCATCAGAAATACAAGCACCAAACCTAGACTGATTAAACGCTCTCCCACCCCATCTCAGCTTAACCTCATAAACGCATTCTGTATTGGCGGCAAGACATCTCCCACAACCAGGTCTCTGTTCATCACATTTTTGTCTTCGTTTTTTGCATCTGGCACAACCGCTCCAAGATCGTTTGTTCTTGGTTGCACGTGTAGTAGCGGCAGTTGTGACGGAAGCGGAAGGTGTGGTGCCAGAAGCCGAAGCTTTGGGGTCCTGATCGTCCATTCCTAGTATCAAGACTGCGGCTGCGGCTAAGTCTGCTGTGGAAAAAGGGGTCCTGCAGGTCTCAAGGTGGCCTCCGCCGCATTCTGATGATATCGTTTGTCAGAGAGTGCTGTCAAGACCTCAAGGAGTCGACTGGTCTGCAAGTGTCTCTAGAGATGACTCGAGAGGTGAAGAAGATAGGTGATAGCAGAACGAAAAGGGAAGGTTGAGGAGATTCTTGGCGATATCGGGGTAAGACGTGACCCTGACTCGTGTCACCTCACCTTCTCCATGACCCCACCTTGTACCTTGGTATCGCGTTTAGGGCAAATACGCGTCTTGGTCTTGTAATCTCAAAGAGGCATGTACAAGAGTAGAATATATCTGCTTCTTCTATAAGAAATTCCGAACGCCAGCTGTAAGTACTACGTGAACATCTCAACTCCATCAACACAACACCACAAACCACCATGGTCGTCCAACTCTCCTACCGCAAATCCCTACGCTGGATACCCGGCGAACCTTCAGAACCAACCTCCACCCTGGTTCTCGACGTCGGAAACTACTTCGTCGATCTCCGTATGCTCAAAGCCGATTCAAGCATCGATTGGGCCATGGCCGGCAAACGCACAATCCTCTCCTCATCACCTCTAAAATGCCAATGGAGCAAAGAAATCTGTTCCCAAAACACCGAAGCCCACGATGACATTGGAGAATTTGAGGACTTGCCTAATGGAGATGCGTTGGAGAAGGGCAGTATGCCTAATCCTGATAACAATGATGAAGTTCAGGCATATGAGGAGGTGTGGGGCAGTATTGAGGTGAAAGCCTCAGATCAGCCGGCGTGGATCTTGAGGAGTAAGGATGAGAGTGGGATTACGTATGTTGGCAAGGTTGGAGATTGGTTTCAGGTATTGAGGAAGAAGGAGGATGGGAATTTCTCTGTGTTGAGAGAGCAGAGAGTGGAAGGCAGGTGGGTCAAGAGGTACGCTGTTGGAGAAGAGTTGCCTTCAATGGTTGATTTGGGAGAAGGAACTTTCAGTCCTGCAGGCTGGCAACAAGATAAAGACATTCAAGTCGGAGGAGTGACATATACAGTCTATGCTCTCGAGAAAGTATAAAAAGTCATTCAATAGTTTCAAATCATCCTACCCGACCTTCTGAAACTGCAACCGACACTTCTGGCCCTTGGGTCTAGAAGAAATAACCTGATCATCAAATCTCATATCTGCATCTTCCTTCCCCAACAGCGTCTTATACCCTCCATAAACCTCTCTCAACAAAATCTTCATCTCAGCAAGAGCCAGATGTTTTCCAATACACCCTCTCGCACCTTGCGAGAAAGCAAAGAACATGCGATTACGCTCCAATTCTCCCTTTTCTTCAAGCCATCGCTGTGGGTCGAAGGTTTCTGGAGAAGGAAAAACGGAGGGGTCTTTGTGGAGGGTGAAGGGTTGACAGGATACGATGGTGTGACCGGGGATGTAGTAGCCATCGAGTGTGGTTCCAGAGTCTGGTGTGTAGCGAGGAAAACTCATGGGAATGGGTGGGAAGACTCTGAGGCCTTCTTTGACCACGGCATCCAGATAAGGTAGTTGGTCAAAACTCTTGTCTGGATTATTGATGATTTCGTCTCGTAGTTTCTGTTGGATGTGTGCGTTTTGAGGTAAGCTGAGTTCGTGCATTAGGAAGCAGAGACCATCGCCTGTGGTGTCGATACCCGCAGCCAAGTGATCCATACACTCTGCTGCAGCAGATAACTCTTCCAGATCCTCTGCTTTCGATTGCAGCTTGGAAAGCAGGGAGTAGGACGCCGGATCGGGTTTCTGTACTGCTTCGAGCACGAAATCGTTGGCCAGAGGTACTGATCGCGAGCGTTTCGAGTTGAGATTGTCGAAGAACTCTGCTAGTCTGGGTGCATAATATTCCAGGTAGGGCGCTTGATCATATTAGCCATCAAGACTTCAAGGTAGCCGATTGAGAGCACACCTCGCAGACTATCCGCATAAGACATCTCCTGCATGATCTTGAAATCCTCAGGATCAGATAGCGAATTAGTACCATAAGGCGCAAACAAATGCTGACTTGCTCCATCAAGAGCAAAGCAATGCAAATGCACCTGCCTCAAATCAGCATCTCTTTCCCTCTCACCTACACTACCCAAAGACTCACATAAACATCAGCATCACCTCCATCCTCGCCTAAACAATTCTCTAGGAACCTTTTCGCTCTTGCTTTCAACGCTTCCACCGTCTCGGTCCTCAATATATTACTATTCGCATACCGATCCGCCAGTATTCTTTTTCTCTGACTATGTTCCCCCCTCGGTGGCATGGAAAACAGCGTCTTGGTTCCAAACTGTTTAAACAACTCATAAAACTCTGTTCTGTCAAAGCCAGACCCGCCAGAAGTGTAGATCTGTTTCATAGCCTCGTAGCTCGAGAAACTGCATTCGGAGGGGGAAATGCGGATGACAGGGCCATATTGGGTGTGGAGGGAGTCAATGTAGGTTCGTCTGTTGCCGGAGAATTCTTGGTAGATTAGGTAGAGGGGGGTTAGGTTTGTGTAGAAGGGGCCGGGGAGTTTGGAGAGTGGGGAGGTGAGTCGGGTGTAGAGATAGTAGACGATTAAAATGACTGGAAGGAGGTAGATGAAAAACATGGCGAAAGTTGATTAGGATGAGGAAAGGTGATGAGATGGCATGGGCAATGTAGAATGGGAGCGTTAGAGTAGTGGCATAGCGGACAGTAGAAGACTAGCTAGCATGCAGTAGAAGTCACACTTGGACACGTCGTCCCAAACAAGCAACTTGATGCGTGACCAAGAGATAACCTCGTATCTAGAGTTGCATGGCCGAGCACCACACCTAAAGTAAGCAGCATGGACGTCGTTCGTGACCGAGAGACCTTATCGCAGGACCGCACCGGGTCCCGCCTATCGCCTCCGATCCAGCACCCCGATATCGCATGCCCCAGACACCCTTATGACGAGACCCGCAAACCATCCACATCATCAACCATCATGGTGCGGATACTGCGGATGATAGGCCAGTCCGAAAAGTATATATTAGATAGTTACCCATCTCATGTTAAAACACAGATATAAAACTCCAATCCCAACTCTCAAATCCATATACAATTCATAACCCTTTTCGTCAGCGGATCATCACCTAAGTAAACAACAATGCCTCTCGTCAAAATCGACATGATCAAAGGTGTGCGCACACCAGAAGAGATCAAAAAACTAGCAGACGTGGTTCAAGAAATCATGCTCGCCAAATTTGCAGCTCCGCCTCGAGACAGATATCAAGTAAGTCCACCTCTGCCTTCCCTCTTCTCCCCCGTCCCCTAGTAAACCACCCACCCACCTCTCTTCCACCGCCTCACTAACACCCCCTCTCCACAGGTAATAACCCAACACGAACCCTACGAGCTAATCTTCGAAGACACTGGCCTGGGCATCCAACGCACCAACAAACTCATCCTCATCCAAATCTTCCAACAAGGCAGATATGCCGATCAAAAACAAGCTATTTACGCAGACTTGGCAGAACGTTTGGAAAAGGAATGTGGAGTCCCAAAGACGGATTTGGTGGTTAGTTGTTCGGCGAATACAAAGGAGGATTGGAGTTTTGGACTTGGAAGGGCCCAGTTTTTGACGGGGGACTTGTAGAGGAGATCGGGCAGGGAGATGAAGGGAGAGGGAGGGAGAGAAGGGGAAAGAGGAGATGAGGAGAGGGAAGGAAGTTTGTATAGAAAGGAAAGCTAGCTATGCGAATGTCATGGCAGTAAGAGTAAAATCAGTATATGCATGTATCGTCGTGAGAAGGGGGTTTCAGTCATCCATCCGTCAATGCAGTCATCTCCTATCAGGAATAGGTTCGTAGTCATCCTCAGCAGGCAACATCTTGGCAGCAACAACAATACCAACCATATCCACCAACAGCACAATCCAAGAGACGGTGCAGAGGATCCAACTCCTATCCAACTTCCAGCCAACGAAAAAGCGGTTATCATGATCAAAGAGGAAAGCCTGTAAAGCTCATCAGTAAAGATCCTCTCTAGTTCCACATCCTCGAGTCCACTTACCACAATGCCCATAGCAGCAACCTGACAAACAACCACAACGCCCAGTAACCCAGCACACATCTTCCACCCTCCTTCTCTATTACTTCTTCCTCCAAGCAACACAACCGCAAAAGCGACAAAAGTCGCTAGTTCCAGAACAACAGAGAAGTTCATAAGGAAGCCTACACTCCTCCACATGGAGCAAAAGTATCGGTCTTCGCCATGGCAGTCTTCAGGCACTGGGAAGGGTGTACAGCCAGAGGTGAGCGAAGAGCATCGACGGTGCAGTCCGTAGGAGACGTGAATTGGGGCAGAGGGGTGGGCCGGATTGGGAGAGGTGGATACGGGGCTGGTGTATGAGATCCAGTCGGGCAGAGCCATCGAGGTGAAGGTCAGGGCGACGGCTGTGAATAGAGCATATCAGCGGTTGCGACAGGCGCGCAGATTGAAGAGCAAGAAGCAGACGCACCTGCTAGGAAGACCCAGAGGCCTATACCATAGACCATTCGTCGCGTCATGTTTGCTGCAAGACGAGAAAGATCGAGTCAAGTCCTCGAGGTTATGTCCAAGGGTCAAAGTCGCGACTCGAAGTGTGGCTGGGAGGTATCGAAGTCCAACCAAGAAGCAGCCAGAGGTAGCGAAGCCTGAGCGAGGATGGCTAAGAGGTAGCGAAGTGAAAGCAGTGATAAGAGCCCCACGGTGCTCTCTGGAGATATCGCAAGCGGTGAGTGAACAAGCAAGACACCACCAGGCTAACCAGCCCTCCTTCCTACTTCTGCACGTTTGCGCGAGCCGCGAGCGATGATCGCTCAATCCTGGCGCCTGCTTTCCCCTGCCACTTTATCGCTCGATCTTCGCGACGAGTTACGTCATTTAGGAAAAGAGACAGGGTCGTACCTTTGACCACCTTTGTGAAAGACAACGATGGCGATATCTTGTTCACCGCAAGGAGCATGGGTGAGATGGATCTTTGGCTATGTCCAGGGAAGTGTATATTCGTGTTCGATACAGTTTTGGATGGTATGCTCGGGAATTGAGCCACATCTTTCGCCTTTTTATGAGAATGTGATAGATTACACCAAGATTCTACGGCAATGGAGGTGATTTCCCACCTCCAACCATCACGACAATTCATCACATACAAGACAGAAAGCAGGAGTTACAGATCGAAAGTCAACATTAAACTAAAAGTGAGATATCGAGTTCTATAAATCAGAGATGACGGACATAACATAACAAAACAAAATCAATGGTATCATTCTTTCCCCCCCTTTCAAACCGAGCCACAGCTTCAAAAGATCCTAAGCTCATCTCCTGTGTCTAGTAGTAACCTGGCGAAAATCAACAAAGGAAAACGGCCAGGATTATACATTACAAGAAAAGCCTTCTTTTCTTTGTGTTTCCAAACACATCCATTTTCCCTTGCTGTTCTGTTTCTCCCTCGTTCATCATTATGACTTTGTTCAGTCGTTTAAGCCAAAGAGCTTTCTCAAGCCTGAGAACTTCTTCTTCTTGCCGGTGCGATCGCTCTGCATGGTGTCTCCGTTGGCCATACGGTTGAGGTCGTTGCCGCTCATGCTGCGTCTGTTTTCTGGTCGCAAGCTCTTCTTCATTGTCGGGACACCATCGCTGGTTGTTGGTCTGGCGTCATTGCCGACATCGCCATTGGTGTCTGCGGCAGGAAGAGGCCAGTTCTGTGGTGTTGTACGTCTTTGTAGCTTGGGCTGTTTGTTAGGGCTGCGCAGAGTGGTAGGACTGCGTGGTTGTTGTGAATCTACCGGCGAGCTGGGTACGACAGAAGAACTGTTTCTGCGAAGCACACTACCGAGGAAACCCTTACGTCTAGTAGGTGTCAAGGGTGCTTCTGGTACTGCAGTGTTGCTTGCTGGTACTGGAGGCGCCTGAGGTACACCAGGCTCACGACCACCATTCATGGCAGCGACATTACGTCTAGCAGCTTCCATTGCTGCATCAATATCTGACTGACTGGGCACGGCAGGCTTGGTACTGGCTCTACCCGAGGGTACCTTCTTCTTGCCTCTACGACCCTCATCTTCAGAGTCAGAGAGGTCAGTCGAGTCAGAGTCATTGCCTCCACGTTTGGGAATACCGCGGACTGGAGCAAGGTTGGCTGGCATATGCTTGGGTGGACCAATAGGCGAGTCCTCCTCATCAGAATCAGCAAAGCGACTGCGGTATGCTCCTCGAGGTGCATCATCCTCATCGTCGCTGTCAGCAAATCGTGATCTGAAACCCCCAGATCTTGTCTTTGGTGCTGGTGCAGGCGAAGCCTTCGACTTGCCAAAGCCGAAGCCCGATGAAGCTTTTGCATCGCGCGAAGCTCTACTATTCTTGCCGCGCATTGTAGGTGCATCATCGGCAGGTGCGCCACGCAAAGATTGTCGGAGCTTCTCGCCTTGGTTACGACCCATGAAAGAGCCTGTTGGCGAGAGCGAGCGCAGACTGAATCTGCCACTGCCCTTCTGTGCTGGTGGTGAGGTAGGGCGCCCACGTTCAGCTGGTGCAGAGCCTGCATCAACCGAACCAGAGCGCATTGAACGTTTCATGGTGTACTTGCCCATAGAATCGACCGTCGAGACAGAACCACGACGCTTGTTCTTCTTGAAGCTCGACTCGGAATCCGAATCGTTGGCTGGAAGAGGAGCCACAACTGGCTTCGCAGGTCGTTGCGCTGGTTGTGATTTGGCTGCAGCTGCAGCGGCTGAACCTGCTCCAGGAATGCTAGTCGTGACAGGAGCCGACGCTCTCTTGGACGGAGTTCTAGCACCAGCATCTCCGCGCATCGAACTTCTCATTGAACCTCCTTCAGAGCGGACTGATCCACGCATAGAGGTACGCATGTGTGTTTCATTTGAAGCAGCAGCAGGTGCTGGAGGACCACGCATAGACTTCCGCATTTGGCCCTCGCTGGATGTACGCTCTGACTCCCCAGACTTGCGCATCGATGTGCGCAATGTAGGGAAAGGTCCATATTGCTGATCCCTGGTGTCGAAAGGATCATCTTTGGTAACAACCGCAGCTGGTGCAAATGTGGTGGGATTCGTAATGTCCACTTGGTTGACCGGCTGCTTCTTCCTCCTAGCTTTGGGCGCTGACTCAATGACAGGGACTGCGATTGCGGCCTCGGCTTCGGCTTCGAGCTCTTCCTTCTTCTTTCTGCTCAGACTGCTCCAGTAGGCAGTTGCTGAGTTCCAGTCGGTGTTGTCAGCCACGATTGGCTCATTACTAAGAGCAGATGAGCTTGACGCGGTCCCGCGTGATGGCGGAAGGGCAACCTGTGGGCTGACAGGAGGGCTAGGAATAACCGCTGCAGGTTTGGTAACAGGACTTTCGACGATAGCATCGAGAGAGGCAAAGCCGCTGGGCTCGAACTCTTCCTCAGCATCAGCAAAGTCTTCGCTCGCGTCAGAGTCAGATTCGTAGATGGGCTGCAGCACGGGCGAGTGTCCATCTGCTAAAGCCTGTACAGGTTGCAAGGTTTCAATCTCTTCGTCGCTCGAGTCATTCTCGGACAACAAAGCTGCATCGCGAATTGCTTGCCTGGAAAGTCCAGCAGGGTTTTGTTCTTCCCATTGATCACCATCCCATGATCCAGGCATGCTATTGCGCTGTCTGAGAGTAGGTCTTTGAGTCGTTTGCTCAGCTGCTCCTTCTAGTGGAGATTCAGCTTCCTCTTCGAGGCCAGGGGTGGGAGGCTGGAACTCGAGCATAGGTACAGCTTGTTCAATGGGGTTTGCTTCGGGAGCTTCTGTGTTGTGTTCCGAGACTTCAGGCTCGTGAGCAGACGATACGGTTTCGTCTTTGGTGATAATATCCTCAGCCTGGGAGGATCGCTGAGCTTCAATTCCTGCCTCGTCCTCAGAGTAGGCCGAAGCCGAATCGTCAGCTGGTGTCTCCTTGCTGGTGACCTGGGGTGGTAGTGGCTCGTTTGCGGTGGTAGTTGACTGAGCAGCAATTTGGCGACCCTTTTCTGCGTGATGTTGAGCAAGAACGGCGCCCACCAATTCGTCGTTTGACACCTCGCGGTGTTCTGGCAAAGTGCTCGCACTGTCTGTCATGCTAGAAGACACAGTCTCGGTGACCTTCTCGGGAGCCTCTACTTGCTCAGGCTTACGACCTCTGACGCTGCTGAAGGATGGAAGGGCCGATCGTGGCTTCATTATTTCGTTAATGTCGTCGTTG
Source organism: Aureobasidium melanogenum CBS 110374 (assembly GCF_000721775.1). Classification (NCBI taxonomy): domain Eukaryota; kingdom Fungi; phylum Ascomycota; class Dothideomycetes; order Dothideales; family Saccotheciaceae; genus Aureobasidium; species Aureobasidium melanogenum. The sequence goes on from NW_024470064.1 coordinate 118,925, forward strand.
GCCCATGATCCTGAAAGTTCTCTTCGTGCATTGGGGTCAACAGCAGGTGAGATGGGGGCACTACCATCTTCGCTGATGCGGACGCTCTTCTTTGCCTTGGCCGGTTTGATCCCATCCTGAGAAGCCAAAGACATAGTGTCAGATGTTTCGCTAGGGGGCGCTCTTGCTCCGCCATTGACGGCAACGTTGGGAGAAATGTTTCTGACGGATGAAGCAGGAGACTGTCTAAGTGCCGATTTCATGGGCGAGACAGATCGAGGTGGCGGCTGATGTCTAACACTAAGTGGGGTTGTCAAAGCCTTTCCTTCACCGAAATGGGCGTGCACATTGCGCGAAGGGCTCGAGGAAGCAGCACGCTGACCACTGCCTCGGGGAATATCCAGGCTGACAGCTCTTGGACGTGTGCCTCCCGGAGCAACATAGGCCTGGACTGGTCCCTCGGATGTGGTGATCATACCGGAGGCAGTTCCTGGATCTGTGTCTCGAAGCGACCTTAGAAGGCTGTGTTGCTTTTTCAGAGGAGTAGATTTTGGCTTGGGTTTGGATTGAACTTCAGCAGTGGCTTCGGCTTCCGGATCCTCGCGTACCATGGATGGTTGTTTGTGCAAGATAGCTGTGGGTCGAGGAGAGCTGGGACTGTTTGAAGCATCCGTGCTCGGAGAGGGGTTGACAGGAGCAAGCGACGAGCCCGCGGACGCTTGGGTATCAACAGGCGGCACGACAGTTGTCTTTTTCTTCTTTTTGGGCGTTGCATCTGCCTGGACAGGTTGAGTTGGCGCGGGTTTTGCTTGAACAGGCTGAGTGGGCGCAGGTTTTGCTTGAACAGACTGAGTGGGCGCGGGTTGTGTCTGAGCAGCTTGTTTTGTTGCGCTGCGCACAGCAGAAGCAGTAGGAGCTGTATTCATAGTACCATTTGCGAGACGAGCACCTTCAGTAACAGTCTTCTTATTTTTCTTGACGGGCGCACTGGCAGCGTTTTGCACATCTTGCTGTATCTTCCTCGCTGCTGGGGAAGAAAAGTCCATGGCGGACTGGGGTCTGGCGGGTGAGGGATTCGCGCGAGGAGTTCCATTACTGACCTTGGGCGAGGTGAACCAACCAACACTCGAGTTTGGACGGGGAGGAGGAGAAATGGCGCGAGCAGGACTCATGGGTCGCGAGAAGTTGACGCCAGAGCTGTCTTCCCTCTTCAACTCAGGCATTGTGGGTAAGTTGAGCGTCCTGCCTGCTCTGTCGACACTGGTGTTGCGTTTTGCACTCCTGGGGCTCTTGGGAGTGCTTGGGCTGGGAGGCATACTAGTGCGATTGGGTACGTCCAGACTGGCAGCCCTTCTTTGTGTTTTGACGACATTCTTGGGAATGGCGGGGACTGGAGGAGCATCGGGCGCAGGCGACACGGCCCTTGGTCTGCCACCAGGCGAGGGCGATCGGAAGGTTCGGTCGGTCATGGACGAATTGCTAGCTGTTCTGACCATGCTGTTCCTAGCATTTCCGCCCATGATGGCGCTGCCTGCGACCGAAGATTGGGAACCTCTCCTGACCATGCGCTTGGTCTGGATGGAACCGACTGGTTCCGGCGACGAGGTCTGCGAGCGCAGAGCGGTGGCGGCAGCGGCCGAGGATAGAGAGGCAGCCGAGGGAGACTTGTTAAGAAAGGCGGCGCTCGCAGCTATGGCAGCTGAAGAACTTGGAGGAGGCCCACGGGGCAGCGGCTGTAGTGGTTGTGAGCAGTAGTTACCAAGACACATGTTGCACGGGACCAACCGGCTGCGAGCTCGCGCGCTTGCGATTAAATAATGGCATCTTGACAAGGAGACGTCCAAGGCGTCAATTGATGTCTAAGAATGCCTTGAGGATGGTGATGCGTCTAAGAGGGAGGCTTGCGACACGACTCTTGGTTCGGAGGGTGATAGAATTCCAGCGCGTCACAAATCCAACATGACGTTCCCGGGGAAGTCTTGATTGGAGAAGTGCCAGGACCTGGTTGACTGCGTATGAGGCTGCAGGCGCTGTGCGAGTCGCAGAGCCGGATATACTGGAGCACAAGAATACTCGTGATGAATATCGCGTCGATGACAGGAGCGAGAAGAAGGGAGGTTGCAAAGACTCAATTCGACCGTTCCAACATGGCCTGTCCTGCCTTTGCTCCTTCCTCCTTGTCTCGACCTCCATCTTTAAGCTCCAGCCCATGACGATCCCGCTGCCGACCATGTCCGTGCGCTACCGCTGAACCACTGCGATGCCACAGGAACAAACCACAAAACAACCTCATTGAACTGATGCCAGTGGCGCACCACAAGAAATGCTGTGTCTTGATTTTCCTTGTTTGTGGCATCTTGTTGCACACCATGGCTTGGGTCTATTTCAACCCAACATGTTTATCATTCTCGTCCTCATGGTTGTTGAATTCGCGCGTCATTAGCATGCAGATCTATTTTGTCTTGGCCGGCTTGTGAAGCCTCCAAGACCAATTTGTCAACCGTGCAATTTCATCTTCGACGAAGAGAAGAAGCATGAGACATGAAATAGACGACATGCCATGCGTTGCGGTCAGATACTGACTGACACGATTGAAGCCTTCGTCGTAGCCAGACGAGCATCAACACTCGTTGCACCTTCCAACCGTCTCGCTGGGACTTGATTGTTGATCACCCCGTTGATCTGTCCTCCATGCGCTGCGCTCGTGCCAGGTTGATCTCGAGAAAAGGTGTCTCCGAGGGTGCCCTGATACGCCCATAGCAAGCTAAAAAAGATGCCATATAAAGATGAGTGGGGTCCCAGGGCCCAACAAAGGCAGCTTCAAACATCCTGACTTGAGAGTCTCTGGCGGATGGCTCATGGCCCGCGCACACTTTGCGACTGCGCAGCTCGGACATTGACAACTCCGGTCATGGAATGGACGGACGACTCAACATCCGCCAGATATAAATTATTATGCTGGATCATCAAGCATCTCGTAGCTTATTATCACGCAAATCAAAGACTGACCTCGGCAATGCGGAGCGCTGGAGCTCCAGCTTACGACTCCTCTCTGACGTGACCATCGTAGTTTATTAATCTATCCTATGGGGTACATCTCTTGCTCCATCCCGGCATAATAATTTTTGTGCACAGCCGTCTTGACCATTGCCAGATATTCATCATGACTTCGCTTGAACCATTGCCGCTGCCAGAGGGCCTGGAAGAATCATACATTGACTGCACAGACTCATGCGGACTCGTGTTCCATATCATCTCTGCTGGACAGAAGAACAAGCCACTGATACTCTTGACCCATGGATTTCCAGAGATTGCCTTTTCATGGCGGAAAATCATGCCAGCTCTGGCAGCACAAGGATACTATGTTGTTGCACCGGATCAACGAGGATATGGCAGAACCACTGGCTGGGACACACGGCCATTCCATGAAGTCGACTTGAACCAGTTTACCATGACAAATTTGGTCAGAGATCTGGTGTGTCTGGTCTACGCACTGGGCTACAAAGAAGTTCATTGCCATATTGGACACGACTTTGGTGCTGTTTCAAGTGCCATGGCACCTCTTATGCGACCTGACATGTTCAAAAGCTGCATTCAGATGTCGCATCCTCACCATGCACCGCCGACTCCATCTTTCGAAGTCCAGGCCTCAGCAGAACCTATACCAAATCCTGGATCAGGCTCAAAACCAAAAATGGACATTCAAGCAGAACTTGCTAAACTCGATCCTCCTAGAAAACACTACAAATGGTACAACTCGACATCAAGCGCTTCGAAAGACTGGGAGACAGCATCGCAGGGACTGCATGATTTTCTTCGAGGGTACTTCCACGTCAAATCAGCCGACTGGCCACACAATGAACCAAAGCCATTAAAGGCATGGTCAGCCGCCGAACTGGAACAGATGCCTCACTACTACATCATGCCAAGAGATTGTAGCATGCCAAAGACGATATCCGACATGATGACAAGTGAAGATGGCTCTGCGACCAGAGGCTGGCTGCCTGATTCGGAACTGGCCGTGTATGTGAACGAGTGGCAGCGCGTAGGATTCCAAGGTGGACTGAACTGGTATCGAGCGCAGACCAGTTCGTCACAGATTCAAAAGGCAGACATGTTGTTGTTTGCAGGAAAGAAGATCGAGGTGCCTTGTGCATTCATAAGTGGTGAACAGGACTGGGGTAACTACCAGCAGCCTGGAGCGCTTGACGGCTACAAAAATAGTTGCTCAGACTTTCGAGGGGTCACGTTCATTCCACATGCGGGGCACTGGGTGCAGCAAGAGCAGGCCGAGAAAGTGATTGAGGCGGTGAGCAAGTTCCTCGATGCACTCTCTGCGTAGAGGTCAGATGGCAGTCTTAGGTGCATATTGTATGTATTATGCATGGACCTTCACATGTCAAGTCGAGGTATAACAATGCATTCGTGCACGTGCCTCTTCCATGACTTCTTTGTTCAAAATCGAAGACCAGCGAAAGAGAAGCATGAGAACGGTATGCCGTCAGCTGCCCAGCAACCACTGAAAAGAATTTTACCAGAAAGCTCCATAGTCATCCAGAGTTTTTCACTGCTTCGTCTCCTCTCTGTGAGCCAACACGGTGATCGAGGAAGATCGTGATATACGTCAGGGAGATTTTTGCGTGCAAACCCCTCCAAGGAAAGTCGGGCCAGACCCCGCCTAAATCCTCTTCCTTCAGTCATCAACCCATCGCCCAAAACCATCGCTTCTGTACTACCACGCCCTGTACACATCCCGGACACTCTCTGAAACACACCGTTCGATATCAGTAGCCTTCTTTTCCCTCTGGCAACGATGGATTCGATGCGCAGCCTCAACACATCGCTGCCGCGCACCTCGCCTCGTCGCAACCAACAACCCCCGGAAGAACTCCTCTCTGCCTTCAAGGCTGCCGCTCTTTCCGTCACAAACCTCTACAAGAATGCTGCATCTGAGCAGGCACGATCACGGGCTGCTGGCTATCAAGATGCCTTGGACGACTTACTCTCTTTCCTCGACAAGGAGAACCTCGGCCTCGATGACGGAGAGGGTTGGAGGGTCAGGCAATGGGCCACCGAGCGTTTTGATGGAGCACATTCCGCCAGCCGGGATAGCGATGATGAAGACGAGGAACAAGAAGAGCAGCCAAGAAGCTCCAGCCCTGAGGTCGTAAGGAAGCCTACCATGGCTCCTGCTGTGACTCAGGAACAACCACAACTCGATCCTATCATCGTCCACTCCGATACACCTTCTCTTCCGCAGCAACAGCAATCACAAGCCACACGCTCAGATACCGCTGTTCCTCAGGCAGATGCCTTTACGTTTCGCTCATCATTGGCATACCCACCATCACACCTCGAACGGGAAGTAGACATGGATGGATCCAACAATGGTCCCATTGACTCGCCCAATTCGTCAACTTCAAATAACCCACTCAGGCTTGAAGTCCACCCCAGACGACGACACAACCACACCCGTTCAAACAACACCAACAATACCAACAGGATCACATCGATAAACCTTGGATCTCTAGGCTCTGGTGCTGGTTCCAAGCGCAAAAACCTTGGAGACTTTTTCGACATCTCCGGACTATCGTTCGGAAACAACAGCAGAGATGGTTCTGATCGCGGAGGAAAGAGAGGGAGACATGCATGAGTTCGCCCCCTGATTTTGTTCATTCTTCTTTTTTTCTTGCAGGACTGCATCACACAAACATTCCCAAATACCCAATACAGCTTTGTCCGTTTTTTGTTGTTAGTCGTTCATTTTCCTTTTGTTCTTTCTTTCTCGGAATACTCAGCAATGAATCACGACATACTTTAGTTTAGTTTTGCGCTTACTTCGTTTCTTTGCATATCAGCGTGCGGCATAGGGAAGGTCCAGCTGCTTTCTTGTCTTTGATTCTACTGTCTGTTGCATACCGAATGTGGGTGGATACTCTTCTTTTACCACCTCTGCTGTCGTTGTTCTTGTGATTTTCTAGTACTTAAACCACTATACCCTCAAACAATTTATCACGATTAATGCTTTTCAGCTTTTCCTTCTTCTTTGCCGTGACAGCCGACTCTCCCGTCTGCTTACTGCAGTGCCCCCCTCCAGTGACATGTCTTCGTGCACAGCTGGGTAAGGCTGCTGACAGCTTCATGCAGAAACCGTATGTACCTTTCCACCTGCAGGTCCACATCAGGACATTGCAAGTAGCCGTCTTTGATACACTACAGATGTCCACTCAACAGACCGTGCAGACCTTTTCACCAAGTATCTACCCACACGCAACCTGTACATAAAAGTTTTGACCAAACCCTTTTTTGGTTGAGGATTTTGGTGATCAAGTGCATCACATGAAGGCTCTCCACAAGCCCAAACCCATCAGCATACCACTCAACCCAGTGATACCTAGTCTCCTGGCAGACATTGTGAGCTTAGAACCTGATCTCAGGATTTCTTGCTCGCGGGTGCGGAGTTCGCGGTGGCCGGACCAGTAGGTATAGGCTCCTAGAGCACCGAATGCTGTTGCACCTATTCTTTTATCAGTACATTTTCCTAGCGAAACAGAGAGATAGCAAAGAATGAGAAAAGAAGACAGAGAGATAGCAGAAGGATGAAAAAAAGATGGGGAGCGAGAAATGTGCATACCCATCACTCTACAACTCAAACAATCATAATTTGCTTGTTCTCTAGCAATGACCTTTTTCAAGGGCTCGGGCTGTGTGTCTCTGGCGGCTAGTTGGGCGTATATATCCGAGTCTTGTGGTGATTTTGACATTTTTGCTTTGGCGATCTGATGAGTTTTGCTGATCTGGTTGAAGTGGAGGTGTTTGAGGTTGATGTAAAGACTTGTTGGTGGCTTGACTGGTGGATGCGCGGGATGGGTGGCTGTGGCGCAGAGCCTAGAGGTCTTTGGTGCAGTTGCAGACAGAGTAGCAGACTAGACTGTTACAGGACAAGGGCAGGACGGAAAGGCAGTGGGCGAGACACGAGGCCCTGTGGGTCTCTTGGCCGTCTTGCAGTTGCTGCTCCACTCTGTCCCCTTCTCCATCCTCCCCTTGTTGACCGTTCGTCTTTTGCGCAACCACCAAGCTGAGATCTTCAAACGCGACACGCAATTTTACTACCCTCGCACTAATAAACAACCTTGTATTAACTACACAGCACTTCACTCGCTTTCGCTGCTGTTTCTTCTCGTCTCTCGCTTCTTTTGTTGTCTTTCTTTCTAGCAGCGCAGGTCGTTTATTATACCTTCTCCATTCTTTGCTCTTACGACGTCTGTTCTTCCCCTTCCCCCTCTTTGCTCGCGCCGGCCGTTGAAAAGCGGTGCCATTTCGCGATAACAAACCAAACCCTTCCTTGCCATCTGCGCCCACCCGGCCTTCGTCGCACAACCAGCCTCCTTGATTAATCCACTTGAACAAAGCACAAGAGGACAAAGAAAACAAACCAAATCTTCCTTGTCGCCTTTGTGTTAGGTCTCCGAGATTGCGACGCCTATACCGACAGCCCCCGACGACACAACAAAGAGCTTACACCGACGAACCTCTCAGCCATGGAATCTACCTTTTCCAACGGTGCGCCTCCTATCTCTTCTGGCTTAAATCAACAAGATGCCTTATACTAACAATATGCTATCAGTGCATCCTCATGTTGAAAGGGCTTTGCACACTCTCTTCAAGCGTAACTGCGTCGACTGTCCTGGAACCACCCCTTCTTGCCCCTCGTGTTCCGGAGGCAAAGTCTGCTCACTAGTCCCTCAATCTTGCGACACTTGCGCATACACAACTTGCGTCGTCTCCAACGATGCCCCATCACAACACTCTGGTCCCAATGTCGGTGCCATTGCCGGAGGAGTAATAGGAGGCGTCTTCTTCATCGGTCTTATCGTCTTTGCCTTTTACTGGTTTGTGATACGACCGCGCCGCGTAAGATTGGAAGAAGAATGGGAAGAGGAGGATGAAGCAGAGAACCGCAAGTCCAACTTCAACATGCACAGATCCGAACGCGCGTCGGTACATACTGTGCACTCGGTCGCCAACAGCATCCTCAGCCGCGCTTCCAACTTCATCCCTATCGCATACATTCCTGGAGTCATGAACAGAAACGGCAACCAAGAACATGTTCCTCCTGTGCCGCCGATCCCTGCTGCTCATGGCCCACCTGTCAGCGGTCATTCGTCTAATGGAGAAGCTCTGTTCTTTAGCCCTGCCGACCTTCGCGACTCGACATACTCGGATTCGTCTTCATTGGACAACCGCAGCACTTTCTTCGGTCGACCCAGTATTACACCCTCACTCGCTCGCAGCAGCATTGCCACCTACCGCGACGATGCCGTGGTGAACCCCATGCCCGCCCAAACCGTTCTACGCGGAAAAGCAAACGTCGTCAGCGTAAAGAGTGGAAACAGTGGCACACCAACCTCAACACCACCTCAAACCACTCCCGCCGATGAAATCGCAAACCCACTAAACAGAAGCGCCAGCGGCAGAAAACTAAACATTGTCATGCCGACTTCAGTCGATGCCATCAGACCCGGCTCCTCAAACTCGAACTCCTCACAACAAACCCTTAGCAGTGCAAGCTATGGCAAGCCCACTTTACTCACTGTAGGAGGCGGAAAATCCAAAAAAGGCAGATTCCCAATTTCGCCTGAATCTTCTTCCATTACTTCGCAAACGAAACCGAATGTCTCGAGTCCATTGGCGAGTTCTACAGCCACAACACCGGATCAAGAAATCGACGCTTCGCCATTCTCAGATGCTGCGAGCATTTCTCCTCCTGTACAGCCGAAAAGAACACCTGGAGGTTTATCGGCTGTGATTGAAGAGACGGCTAGTATGAGAGGTAGTCTTGCAGCACGGAGGTTGAGCAGACAACAATATCAGGTTCCTCGTGGTGAAAGTCCTTTTGGGGACGAGCACGAGGCTTGATTTTTGCTGGCCTACGTTTTGCTGTTTCTTATGACCCTTGGCGAGATGGGCGCTTTTTATGTTGATGTCATTTGCACCTCTGTTTTCTATCCTCTCTCACGTCGATACCTCTCTTCTCACCTTTACACGACCACCGAACCTCTTTTTTCTTTCGACTTTTTTGCTTGGGCGCTATTCACACTGGAGGGGCATCTTATCTTGCGCTGGACGTTTGTAGATGGGATTTGTTTTGTTGCTTTTGCTTGCCTTTACAAAACGCGGGTTAGCTTTGGATGTTTTTCTTTTCAGCGAGGTTTGCCCCTTTTTATGGTTTCCTCTTTTGCTTCTTCTCGGGATAGCCTTTTTGCACCTTTTGAATTCTACATCATTTCTGGATATGACCTCGCTGCTCTTGACTCGTCCTTGGATGCAAGTTGTGTGATATGTGTGATATGTGTATGTTTTGCTTTGAGTGTGTGATTTCTAGCAAATGAGCAAAATTGCGTCGAAGAAGTGAGAGGAAGATGTTTCTTGGGTTCATATGTTTCTGCTGTCTCCTCTTTTATCTTTCTTTCTGTTTCTGCAAAGCTAAATAACCCTCACGCCTCCCCCATCAATCACAAGTTCGAACCCTACATTCCTATCCCTCTCACTCCCCTCCTTTCCCCATTGATTGACGCTGACTCTGAATTTCGCTTCCCTCACCGCTGCATCCCTAGCTCCTCTTTGTCTCAAAGCTGTTTCTGCATCGATGTCTTTGTTGAAGCCTTGGACTGGGAGTTTGGAGATTATAAGGCGGAGAGATGGAAGAGTTGCGAATGGGGGTGGTAAAGCCGGAGGGAGAGATAAGAACGAGGGAAGAGTGGAAGGGGTTGTGGTGTTTGTAGAGGAAGCTGAAGGGCCAGACAAGTGCGAGGTGGTGTAGAACACTGGAGCTTGAAGAGTAACAGCCACACGTTTTAATGTCGATGCCAGAGCTGGTAATTTCCCTGTCGTCGAGGAGGCTGAGGTAGGAGCAACCGCAATCTTGTCTTCCCAGAAATAAGCAGATGGGCGGGAAATCAAAATGGCGCCTAATCTTCTTTCTTTACTCGTGTTGGAAGGAGAAAGAAAGTAGCCAGGTAGAGAAGAAATCGTGGTGATGAGGGAAGGTAAAGAGGTCGGGTGGTAGATGTGGATGTGAGAGAGTGCGGTGTGGACTTTGGCTTGAGCTTCCAAGAGGGAGAGGGTGGGATTTCTGGAGAGCAGGTGGCTGAGGAGGATTTGAGAGAGTCGAGGGATGTTGACGAGACTGGTCGAGAGGAGGGCTATCGCTTTTGGTGTGGGTTTGTTATGTCGACTGGGGGGATTGGTTTGTTGTGCTGAGTTGTGGAGTGGTTGATCTGATTGGTCTTCGGTTTGGAATGTCATGGCATCCGTTTGGGCAGCTGCAGATGCATCTAGTGTCGAATGCTCCTCCGTAGGTTGCTCCATATCGTCTCCGGCATGATCTGATGTCGTTCCCAAACCATCTCCCACCTCATCAACCGCATCTCCCACTTCTGCCCCTTCCACTTCACCGTCTCCACCTCCCAGCACCAAACTCGCAATCACCCAGTACAAAAACTCAGTCTTACCGGACTTGGGCACATGACTGCTAATCTCAATAATGGGAGGTGCCGGTATGGTAGAGAAGTTTGTAGGGTCGTATGGTTTGGTGTGAGTTGAGAGAAGCTTGTCCAAAGCAGGGACCCCGAGTTTTGAGTTTGAGGATGGGTCGTGTAGGAGGCGGAGGGTTGTTAGAAGCTTCTGTGGTGTTAGTAAAGAGTAATGATAGGAGTGGAAGTGATGGTGATGCTAGGGGTATAAAAATCTTGTGGGCTTGATGGGAGCGAAACGTAATGATTTGGATATGCATCTTTTTTTTTTGGTCTTGGTATAGTGTGTACAGCTTTGTTACGTCTGGAAGATGACCAAATTGAAAGAAACAAGAAACAATGATTGTGGTGCAAAACAAACAGAAAAACAATAAAAACTCACCTCATCCAACCTCTGACTTCGCACCTGACCCAGCTCCCTCGTCCCCAGATCTTCAGCAGACATCTCTTGCTTCCTTCTTACCACCAACACCGATTTTCCACTCTACAACTTCAACAATCCCCTCTTCTTCGTCTTTGCAATGGCGCCAACAATCCACCCTTTCCACCCTTTCGATCTCGAACAAAAAGTTCAAATCCTCCCCACGGGAAAACTGCGCAAACCTCAAGCCCAGCAGAAACTCTCCGACTGCGCGTTGATGGAGATTATGCAGTTCAATTGTGATGTGCAAGCACACAAAAAACACAAGAATGGGATTGTGGTGTGTGAGCCGATTCAGAGGGTTTTTAGAAGGTGAGCTACAAGGAGAAGAAAGATGGAGAGAGAGCAAGAGAAGAGGGTGCGGGGAAATGAGACGGCCAATGATAGGCTGACGAAGGTTGTTTAGGTGTAAAGATGGACTTATGGTTGAGACGACGGCTTGGGAGACGGAGAGTTGATGGCGAAATGGCTGCTTTGTATTGACATGGCGTTGGATGATGGGCATGGAGTTCTGGTAATAGGCAGGCGTCATGGAGTTCATTTCTTTTTATTCTCCTTTTTTCTTCCCTGGCGCAAAGGAAGGAGCCTACTACGCATATATCGAAACGGGAAGAAAGCAATCGCTCGCAAGATATAAGATCAAAGAACAACGCTGGTGGCACTTCAAAGGCATAGCAAGTGTGTGATTGATTTTGGGGGTATCTCATGACTGCCTTTAATTTTGCTCATGTCCATTCCATGCCCCATCCCCAGCCAAAAACTCCCATGAAAGAACAAAACGCCTCGCTAAAGATGAGAATTTTGGGTTGATCAAATATGCACAGCGCCTCTTCCTCTTCGCCAATGATTGCGGTCGTGGTTAACCATCAATCCACCACCTCTACGTATCAAATCAGCCATACTGGCAGCCTTGTCACTTCCATAATCATTCGAGTATCCATCTAGCCTGATGTCTCCATCTGCATCCTTCGTTGTGGGAAGAGGATCTTCACCGTCCTCCTGCAAGTCTGAGATGGTTTCTTGCCATAGCATATCCTTAGCCTTGTCGACAATCGGTTGGCGTGAACGAGCTTTGTTGGCGGTTGTGAGTTTGCGTAGAGCATGCTCGGCTTGGACACCTTCGTCTGTTGCGCGCTCGCGGATGCGTCTCGGGTCTTGTTCTCGTTGTGTGAAAAGGGCGGTACTTTGCCAGGCGTGACGGCTGGGCAGCGGTGGGAAATGTGAAGGAATGTATGCGTATTGCTGGGCGGCAGGGGTGACCAACTCTGGCCCAAGCATGGGAGCAAGATCGGGTGGAGGAGCTTCGTCTGGTCGTGGGGGTGGTATGGTAGGATTGGCAATGTCGTCCGGTAGGCGCAGATCAAGGTGCGGATCCAGGTGATGTGATTCCAGACCAGCTTCTGCGAGAGCGAATATGAAATCTTGCGGTATGGCCGTCGTCCGTCGCGAGGCTCGCATCGAGTCTTTGACTGTGGTGAGGAAGTTGGTCATGTCTGGATTGCGTCGCATTAGCCATTTGTGCGCACTTTGTTCTTTGTTAACAAATTTCTCACATTCATCAACCTCTGCGCGGAACATCTCCAGCGCTGAAGGCTTGACACTGTCATAGCCGACGACGGTCAAGGCGGTGCAGATGGAGCGCAATAGCTGCGCCTGCACAAAAGCTTCATCTTGCGGCGCGGGCTCGGTCGCTGGCGGCAGTTGTTGGATGTGACTGAGTTGATGTGTACGCTTGATTGTTGATCCGGCTCTTTGTCTCTTCAGAGGATTTTGCGGTGCCGATGACATGTTTTGTCGTGTGTTGCTGTATAGAGATGATGTAGCGCTTCTGAGAGTCGCGATTCGTCTCGGCCCAAGCCGCGACTGCCTCTCCGCGTTCAACACCCACGCCGCGACCCTGTCTCGATCAGAATAGTAACCCATCGTCACCTCACGTCGAGTAACGAAAGACAAGGTTATGTTGAGACCGAGTAATCAAGTAGTCGAATCGATGGTTCTCCGTCTTCCATTACGGTGAGCTCTTGTTGCCTCTTGAGTGCCCGACTTGACAGCTCAGAAGTGATTCGACGCAGCCTTTCACATCTTCACATGCCAATTCCTCCAATATAACAATAATCCGAGGTCACTCAAGATTCACATTATCGCTATGGGCCATGCAACTTCAACAACTCCGGAACACTAAAGATCTGCTCGCTCATTCACAGCAGTTAGGTACTAAGCTATCACTATAACACACCTACTTGACCATTGCATAGTAGAACAAATGCTAGCAACCAAATGTTCCTACATCAGCCACAGATAGTATAACGATATGGACATCGACTTAGGAGCCAGACGACAACAAGCTTCAAATCGTCCAACGCACAAAACTCGCACATCCGTAGTAGAATCTCCCCCAGCCGTAGACTTGTTGGTAACCGGCTCGTACAAAAGTCCATCTCGGCACTTGACTTTGTCTTCGGAAGTTGGACATGACCACGAATGGCATCAATCTCATACGAATCGCGTCTGATCGATGAGATTAAACGTCTTCCAGGACACGGACGCGTCGACGCTGAACCGGCACATGGCAAATCTGTCAAGAACATGTCAACTTGTTCGGCGAGACTCATGGAAGAAGCATTGCGGAATCGCCTTCGGGAATGAAAATTGTCGGCCTGACTCTCATGATTGGTTGAGGCATCCGAGCAGAAGACAAAAGCTCGGGCGCTTCCGAGCTCGCTCGGCGTCGCGACCAATCATAGGGAGGCAGGCTTCGATATCAACTCGGCATCTCTTCTGTATGTCGTACGCTTGCAACGGATATGTGGACCTGTGCTTGATAATTGTGCGGAAACATCGAGTAAGCAGTATTTGCCGTCTGAGATATATAGTTTGAGGAACCCCTTTCAAGATGGGCATCCATATCTGTGTTTGCGCCTTCTCGCTATTATTCTCCAAGCCACTTCTACGGGCATACGCTCAGGCTCTTGAAAATGGCTGAGAAAGAGGTAAGTAAAATAGGATTCCTCCTTTCTAAAGTATAGATCATTCATACTGATACTATCTAGGTGAACGAGCTGCCAGTCTACAGACCAGATGGTCGCCGCCTTGGTGTTGTTTTCGAGAACATCACCGTCACAGGCGTAGCAGCAGAAGAAAACACAGTCACAGATTTCGCCCAGGTGCTAGAGAACATCATCACATTACCCTACCAGGCTGTAAAATTATTCGCTGGCAACCGCCGAAAGAATGTTCGCAACTTGATCCAAGATGTTTCTGGAGTCGTTCAGCCTGGAGAAACGCTACTCGTACTAGGAACTCCTGGAGCCGGATGCTCGACGACACTACGTGCCATTGCTAGTGATATCGAGTCTTTTGTTGGTGTAGAAGGTCAGGTCGACTATTCTACTATCCCTTCCGCTGAAGCCAGAAAGTTGTACAAGTCGGAGATTGTCTATAACAACGAGGAGGACAACCATTTCCCAAAGCTGTCTGTTGGAAATACGCTCGATTATGCCTTGGAATTGCGCAAGCCAGCAAAGGACGAACAAAAGAAGGCCGACTTCAAGCAGAACATGCGATCAAAACTTCTTGACAAGTTTGGCATTTCGCACACCATCAACACCATTGTCGGAAACTCTTTTGTAAGAGGTGTATCTGGTGGTGAGCGCAAGCGTGTGTCACTGGCTGAAGTCTTGACGACAAATCCGGCTGTTGCATGTTTCGACAATCCTTCTCGTGGTCTGGATTCTTCATCTGCTCTCGCCTTCTGTCGCCTACTCAAGGATATGTCGAGAAAGACTGGCATGGCCAACATTGTCACCATGTATCAAACATCACAATCCATCTACGATCAATGCTTCGACCGTGTACTCGTCCTTTACAAGGGCAGAATGATCTTCTCTGGAAGAGCCGCTGCTGCACGTCAATACTTCATCGATCTTGGTTACCACTGCGAACCCAGACAGACCACACCTGATTTTTTGACTGCCGTCACATCCGTGACCGAGCGAACTGTTCGCAGCGACCATGTTGGCCCCGTCCCTTCGACACCAGACGAGTTCGCACAGGCTTTCAGAGAGAGCGCGTTTTACACAGAGATGCAACAGGATATCGCAGCCTACCGCGCCGAGCACGCTTCGAACGCATCTTACGTCAACGACTTCAAGGCTGAAGTCCAGCGAGTCCGCTCATCTGGTGTCAGCAAGACAGCGGCAGAGCCACACTCGCTACCCCAGCAAGTCGTTACCGCCATGAAACGTCACTACCAACTCACCTGGGGTGATCGTAACACTCTCTACACCCTCCTCATGCTCAATGCTGTCAACGCTGTCATTACTGGTTCCGCTTTCTACATGGCACCTAAGACTGCAACTGGTTCTTACGAGCGTGGTGGTGCTATCTTCTTCTCTTTGATTTACTTCTTCCTCAACGCGCTTGCCGAAACTCCCGCCACTGTGCTTTCTCGCTCGATCGTCGTCAAGCAGAGAAAGCTTGGTCTTTCTCACCCGTCTGCTTACGTTCTGGCTCAGACTATCGCTGACCTTCCTATCTCACTGTTCCAAGCCCTGGTCTTTTCTTGCTGTTACTACTTCATGCTTGGTCTCGGCAAGACGGCATCTCAATTCTTCATCTTCTCCCTTATCGTCTGGGTCCACTACGGAGCTACCAGTGCTTTGTTCCGCATGATCGGCGCAATCGCTCCCAACCTCAATCTCGCGTTGTTGATGGCTGGAGCTGCGATTCCTCCCTGCCTTACATACTCTGGTTTCGCTCCTCCATGGCCGACTTTGCACAAGTGGGGTAGCTGGATCCGCCGCATCTCACCCTCACCCTGGGCTTTGGAAGCCCTGATGGGAAACGAGTTTTACGACATTACGCTCTCTTGCACTGATTCTCAGATGGTTCCTAGTGGTCCCGGCTACAATAACCTTGCCAATCAGGGCTGCACATTGCCTGGTAGTGTCAAGGGCAGTCCGGATGTACCTGGTTCAACTTACCTCGCGTTGACATATGACATGCACAGATCCAATCTTTGGAGAAACTTTGGTATTATCCTTGCCATGTGGGCCATCTACACCATCATTGCAGCCGTCGGTCTTGCCTTTACTGCTCGCGAACAGGGTGGTGCTAGCGGTCACGTCTTCAAGCGTGGTGCTCAGACCGAGACTATGCCAACCACTGCCAACTCCAGTGGCATGACACTCGGCGAGCAAGACCTTGAAAAGCAACCCAGCCGTACCGTTGAGAACTTGACCCTGGACCCCGCATCTTCTGCCTCTTCAGCCACTCACATCGACGATAATGCCAGCGAACATGGAAAGGTCGGAGACAATGGATCTTCATTCACCTTCGAGAATGTCAACTACTTCGTGAACGTGGCAGATGGCGAAAAGCAGCTCCTTCAGAACGTCTCTGCCTACGCCCGTCCAGGTCAACTTACTGCCCTAATGGGAGCTTCTGGAGCTGGAAAGACTACTCTCTTGGACACTATCAGTCAGAGAAAGAGTGAAGGCCGCGTTGAAGGTGCCATGAGACTCAATGGTCATCCTCTTGACGCTACCTTCGGAAGATCTTGTGGTTTTGCCATGCAGCAAGATGTGCATGAGCCATTCTCGACTGTCAGAGAAGCCCTTCAATTCTCTGCTGAGCTCCGCCAACCTGCTGATGTTCCTCATGCTGAGAAGATGGAGTACTGCGAGTATATCATCAAGCTGCTCGAATTAGGCCCTATCGCCGATGCTCTCATTGGTACACCCGGTGAGGGTGGTCTCGGAGTCGAGGAGCGCAAGCGTGTCACCATTGCAGTTGAGCTCGCTGCTAAACCAAGCTCACTCCTGTTCCTAGATGAGCCTACAAGTGGTCTAGATTCGCAAGCTGCTTACAGTATTGTCCACTTCCTGCAGAGAATCGCAAGGGAGGGCATCCCCATTATCTGTACTATCCATCAGCCATCCGGTGTGCTCTTTGAAATGTTCGATCACGTCCTTCTCCTCGCACCTGGCGGTCGTACCATTTACTTCGGTGAGACTGGCAAGAACTCTGGAAAGGTTGTCGAGTACTTCGATCGTTATGGCGCACACATGAACGAATCCGAGAATCCTGCCGAATTCATCATCTCCACCGTCTCTGGCGCCGACAACTCCGCTGTCTGGCACGACAACTGGCTTCAATCACCTGAGAAGGCTCGTGTTCAGCAGACTATCGAGATGATCAACGAGAAGGCATCTGTTGTCGTCCAGTCTACTTCCTCCAGCAAGGGTGAATTTGCTATGCCCATCTGGCCTCAGATCAAGGCTGTTACCAAGCGTCATTGGATCTCGGTCTGGCGTGATGGCAGCTACAACTTCAGTCGCTTCTTCAAATTCTTGTGGTGTGAGCTTTTCATCTCCTTCACCTATTTCATGGTCAAGACCGATATCCAAGGTTTGCAGAACAACATGCTCAACCTTCTCATCATTGTTCAGATCATTCCTGCTGTCGCTCCTGATCTTCAGTCCATGTGGTTCAGCAAGTGGGCAACGTTCGAAGCCCGCGAGAGAAACGGCATCTATTCCTGGAAGGCTCTGACAACTGCCATGATCTCTGTCGAAGTGCCTTATATGATTGTCGGCTTTACTCTGATCTACTTCTGCATGTACTGGACAGTCGGCTATAGCACCGAGACCACCATCGCAGGTTACGAGTACCTCCAATTCATCACCTGTGGTATCTTCGCTTTAACCTGGAACCAAGTTCTTGCAACCATGTTCTCCAACATGCAGACTTGTGGTCTTGCCTCTGCACTTTTCTGGAATATCCTTATGATTTTTAACGGTACACTGATCCCTCACGCCGCACTCAACGACTTCTACCGCAATTGGCTCTACTGGCTCGACCCCTTCCGCTGGTTCTTCGGCGGCAGCGTGAGCAACCTTTTGAAGCCTGTTCCTGTCAATTGCTCTGCCAATGACCTTGCTCGCTTCGATCCTCCCGCTGGCCAAACTTGTGCTGCGTATGCTGCCGACTACCTTGCCCGCAGCACTGGATACCTTGTTAATCCTGACGCAACTGAGAACTGTGGATATTGTCCTTATTCTACTGGATCAGAGTATGCAGCTACCATGGACTATTACTACAGCCAGAGATGGAGGGATTGGGGTATCTTTTTGGTGTTTGCGGTGGTGTCTAATGTTGCGCTAATCTACTTTATTACTTGGTTTACCAGGGTTAGAGGTAGAAAGACCAAGAGCGCTTGAGGGAGTCTCGGTTTCACGCATTCGTTGTATATTTCTTTAATTTAGCGTTTTGAACAGATACCCTTTAGACTTACATAGATAATCATGCCACAAAAGGCAAATCGATACACACCACAAACAATGAACAGATACAATTCCCAGTACTGTTTCCATCCGTGGATACCGATGCTTGAGAGTACAAAATTCGATACAGAGAAGGATTTGATGATGACCTCCCTCGCCATGCTAAGCCAATGTCGCTCAACAAGGTGTGCTCACTACATCTGAGCCTACCTGATCGTTCATTCTACTACAACGATGTTGTCGTCGATGCTCTATTTCTTCATGTGATTTAGGTAACCCTGTCTTGAGCGCACGAGCCTTCGAGTTTCAGCTTACGTCATAAGCTGCCTTTCCGCAGTCAGTTCCTTCACCTTTGTTCAGCAACAAAACAAGTGTAACAAGGAAAAGAGGTAGCTAGATATAACTATAGCGCTTTTATAGCTATGCACAAGTGGGTATAAGAATAAAAATAAGAAAAAGGAGGCGCAAGAGGCTTGAACAGGGTCTGATGGACCCTGTCTACTAGACCGGGCCAAGCCGGAGGGGGAAGCTGCCCACAACAGCGAGGTACTCGTACCTTGGGCATGAGCATGACGCTCGGAAGGAGAAACACAAGACACTTTCTATCGCTACCGCAGACCTATACGACAAGGCAGAGCAGTAGAGTTACAGCTCGCATGCCGACTTGAGATCACATCGCGCGGCTCCTGGGGCCATCCATTGTCTGTTCCTGACTGGCCTACTGTTCAGTGATTCCCTCCTTCACAAGTTGCTAGTGTGACATCGACAGCACCGAACAGCAGCAACATCATGTGGAACAGCTTGTCCAACTTTGCCCAAAAGGCCCAGGTCTTTGTTGACCAGAATCTGCAACCTGCCTTGAACAACCTCACCCCCTCGGACAACCGCTCGTCCAAGGCCGCACTCTTCCGTCACCAATTCCGTCTGCCAGACTCGCAGAACCCGCTGTACGAGATCACTGCCGAGTTGACCCTGCCTCCCAAGGCCGCTTCCTTGTCCAAGTCGCCATCCGATACACCACGCAAGAGTCACGAGCGCAGCAATTGGGACCGTGAGCGTGGAAACCACTACGTCGGTCGCTTACACTTGTCCGAGAAGTTCCTGTGTTTCTCCACTCAGAACTCGAGCTTCTCTCCCACCGCGAGTACCTCGCTGTCTACTGCCTTTACAGGTCAGACCAATGGTGCAGGTCCTGCTGGCAATGGCTTCACCCTTCCGCTATGTGCCGTGCGCCGTGTCGAGCGTCTGCATAGCCAGAGCTACATGTTCGCCTTGTCCATCACTACTTGGAACGGCTATCCCGCCCCCGACGAGAAAAACACAAAACACACTGGCAAGACGGCGCCGCCAGCACCAAAGCTCACAATCCAGCTGGCTGGCAGTAGAGTACAGTGCGAGAAGTTCTGTGACATGCTGAAGAAAGGTCTGCGTGAGGGTATGCGCGAAGTCGATGGCATGCGCAAGGTCGTAGGAGAGTGCTACTCGGAGTTTATGCTGGCTGCTGAGGCCAAGCGCCGCACTGAGAAAGACGCTCCTTCCGAAAAGTTGGTCGATGATCAGAATCCGGAAGATCAGCTGAAGCCTCCGGATGCCGGTCTGGGCATGCAGTTCCGCTATCCTGGTGATCCCAAGAAGCTCAGAGACAAGGGCAAGATGAGATTGTGGTACGAGTATTTACGAGGTATTTATCATTCGGAAAGCACCCAAGCATGAACACGTACTAACAGGCCGCAGAAAATGGTCGCAATGCTACGCTCGTCAGACAGCCAGATCTGCCTCGACTTGTCAGAATCGGTCTACCAAACCGTCTACGCGGTGAAGTGTGGGAGCTCACATCTGGATCTTTCTATCTCCGGATGCAGCAACCGAAACTGTACCAGGACACATTAGCAAAATTCGAGGGTCAACAATCGCTTGCTATCGACGAGATCGAAAAGGACCTGAATCGCAGTTTGCCTGAGTATCCTGGTTTCCAGAGCGAAGAGGGCATTGGTCGTCTGCGCCGTGTTCTTACCGCCTACAGCTGGACCAATGTGGAAGTCGGCTACTGTCAAGCTATGAACATTGTCGTTGCCGCTCTCCTCATCTACCTTTCCGAAACCCAGGCTTTTTACCTCCTCTCAGTCCTCTGTGATCGACTTCTACCAGGATACTATTCACAAACCATGTACGGTACTCTTTTGGATCAACGAGTCTTCGAATCGCTTGTTGAGAGGACTCTTCCCATTCTTTCCGAGCATCTCGCCAAGTCAGATGTTCAACTATCTGTCGTCTCCTTGCCCTGGTTCCTTTCGCTCTATATCAATTCAATGCCTTTGATGTTTGCGTTCCGAGTTCTTGATGTTTTCTTCCTCGAGGGTCCCAAGGTCTTATTCCAGATTGGTTTGGCTATCCTCAGAGTCAATGGTGAGGAGCTTTTGGATGCCGCAGACGACGGTACCTTCATTTCAGTCCTCAAGTCATACTTTGCTCGTCTCGGCGAGTCAGCTCACCCCAAGTCTGAGAACCCCAAGTTGAGAGCTGTCACCAATTTCCAAGCCTTGATGGTCGTCGCTTTCAAGGAGTTCTCTGGCATCACTCAACAAAGTATTTCTGACTTGAGAGCCAAGCACAAGGATGCTGTCCTAGACAACATCGAGTCCTTCGCAAAGCGTACCTCTATCAGAAATCTTGGCCCTGAAAGCAAGAAGCTGAGTACTAGCGATCTTGGTTTCTTGTATGATCGTTTCTATGGTGTGCTTTATGAAAGACAACAAAGAATGGAGATGATTCAACAAGAACAAGAGCGCAGAGCAAAGGCTGCCAAAACAAAGGCTGCTGAGATTGTTAGCGGCATCCCCAGCAATGTCGAGAAAGGCAGAGTCGGACTCGGTCCTAGCCCTACAGAAATGGACTACGACAGCTTCAGAGAGTTCTTGGCTGGTCTTGCCAAATGGGCTGTTACAGACTCGCCTAGCTCGCCCGCTAAGCAAGAGTCCGAGAAGAATGGTGGCTACTTCGCAAACACTTTCCGCGCCCGCTCTATCTCTTTATCACCCTGGGGTTCTGGTCCAGAGCCTGCCGAGCATGAGTTCTTGCAGCGTCTTTTCAAGTCTTGGGACACAGACGACGCAAAAGCTCTCAGCTTACAGAAGGTTGTCGCTGGATTCGCTCGCATCAAGGGTCCTCGCGACATCATGTCCAACATTAGCTATTTCTTTGATCTTTACGACGATGACAAAGACGGCAAGGTTGACAGAGAAGGTATCTTGCGCATTTCAGAAGCTTTGCTATTCTTGTCAAGGCGGGGCGTGACCGGATCTGTCACGCCGTCTGTATCTTCTACCAACCTTGCTGCTCAGGCCGAGATCGGGCCTGACGGTATGCCATTGAGAGGCGTAAACAAGGATGAGCAGTTCTTGAGTAGTATTTCAGCTTTCATTCGAAGATGCTTTGAGTATGCCGATCCAGATCAATCGCCAGCAACTACACCATCTGCTGAGGTCACTGCAAACACCGAGAAGGAGTCAGAGGACTCAACTTCCGCCGTAGCAGACAACCTAAGCTCCTTCAGTATCGGAGACGATGAAGATGATGAGGATGGCGAAGAGGATCTGCTTCAATTGAGCGACGAAAAACCGAAAGACAAAGATACAAAGACGGAAGAATCGCCAGCAGTAGTGCCAGCCATCACCAAGACTCCAGTCACACCAGTCACCAATAAGCCCTTCGATTTTGGCCAAACGACACCGAATCGTAACGCAGCTGCCAACAAGGCACTCGATCCCAACCACCCTCTCTTCATTACGCTCCCAACCTTCCGCATGCTTATTCTTGCGGACGAAGCTCTCGAGAACTTTTTCGACTCTGGCTTCCCCAACTCTTTCCATCTCGCCGACGCACCCTTACCTGCTGGCACCGTCTCCACAGCCAACCTCACGACTTTCAGCAATCTTCCCGCCAAAGTCAACCTACCCATCCTCAGTCCCGGCGGCCCTGGCGCTGGCGTCATGGCACCAGGAAAGGGCCTTCGCGGTATGCTGGACAACATTGTCACCGATGGCATGCGTGTAGCCGCCGAAGTACGCCGCAGAATGGACGAAGCTCAAAAGGAAATCGACCGTGGAGGTTCAACTCGTGGCACAGAGTCTGACGACGAGGAAGAAGATGAAGGTGGCAGAGATCTTCTCGAGGGAGCTGAAGTCGATGCTGCAGCTCCCCAGACCCCTGCTAAGACAAATAGTATGGAGGTTGCTGAGCAGAATATGGAAAAGGAGATTGAAGCTGCTAAGGCGGATAAAGGCAAGGGCAAGGAGAAGGTTGCTGATGATGTTCAGAAGAGTATGGTGTTTGAGCGATAGGATACATGATGACCTTCAAGTTCCAAGAAGGGGAAGGGGGAAGTTAGACAATAAGGCGAGAATATCGTCTAACGGGAGGTTGGGTTCAAAATTAGACTTGTTTCCAAAAGAGAGTCGATGACTGCCGGGAGCGTTCGGCGTCATTTGTCTGTTCCTCTTTTAGGTAGGCGTTATTATGGGACGAATATACCTCTTCTTTTTTTTCCCCCTAGTTACTCGCTCATCTGATGTGTTTCTTTCTCGCTATCGGTATAGTGGCTATTCTGTCCTCATCCCATTCCGCCAGTATAGATTGATCTATCCCCGTAAACAGGCCGAAAAATGATTCTTGGTTCAAACTGTGGTCAGAGAGAGTCCAGTAGAGAACAAGTCCTTGGTTCTGATGACTGCGCCGATCATCGCTTGCGCGAATGCACAAGACTTACTGGCTTTGAAATAGCACTAGAGAAAGCCAGCTTGCCATAGTGATGAAGACATATGTTAGCAGATGAAGTCAACGAAACTTGTTGGGTTCATCTCTCTAACACGATCTCAAAGCGTTTCACCACCACCACGACGTGTGTTCCTCAATCTCCCACCTTCGAGCTCTGTTGCCTTTCACTTCCTCTCTCTCCGCTGAACACGATTGTAAGTCTTTCAATTCTTGCATCACTACACAACCATACTGATCTCACGACACAGCAAAGATGTCAACCAAGGGCAGCTTCAAGCGTACCTTCAGGGGCAGATCCCTGCAGGGCTGTCTCACCTGCAAGGAGCGTCATATCGAATGTGATGAAGGCAAACCGATCTGCCAAAACTGTATCAAGGTCAACAGGGAGTGCGTACAGAGAGATGACTCTTGGGCACTGCCGTCATCGACAAGCAGCGATTCGACTGCTGTTGACACTTCCAACACAACTCCTCCAAAGTCTTTGGCTATAGGCACCACTGTCGACAATCTAGGTGTTGGCAAAGAGAACGGCAACACTAGTGAGACTGAAGAGGCTACCAACACGATCAGCAACACCAAATCAGAGCCTCTGAGCAAGTATAAAGAAAACAAGATTGGTTCCACCGACCATCACCACGACGTCAACAACCTCGTCCCAAACACCAACAAGATCAATTACCTTCAGACCATCACCATGGACAAGAAGACTCCACCCAAAGTAAACCCAGCAGCTTCAGTCCCCAACAGTGACAAGAATGTCCCCAAGTCTACCACCACCTCAACTTCCAGCAGCCCAAAAATCAAAATCAACAGGAAACCCTCCTCGCCCGCTCCTGGCCCCAAAATCATCACTCCCCTCGCACTAGCCTCAACAATCACAAACCGTCATCCTTCCGCAACCTTCACTCCTCTCAAGCCAATCCACCACTGGCTCCCTCCTCGCCCCACCATCATCGCCAGAACCGACTTGCCAGCAGCCGAAATCGCAGAACTTCGTGCTGAAGAAGCAGCCAGAAAAGCTGAAAAGGAAGCTGAAAAGAAGAAGAGGGAAAGAGAGGTTGAGATGATGAGAGAGAGGGCTAGGGAAGTGCAGATGCAGATGAGAGCACAGGAGTTGGGAGGACATAGGGATTGTCCGTTTGGGATTTGTGAGGAGAGTGCTGCGGATTGCAAGTGCAAGGCTACGAGGTTTGGGGGATGAGAGTGAGAGGTTTCGGGCCTTGAGAGATCTTAGAGATGAGGGAAGTAAAGAATGGAAGAGTGGATGAACAAGAAGAGGAAAGCGATGAAGCGAGGGCTTGGAAGCACGAAGGAAAGAACGAAAAGAACCACGAAAGCTGGAGCACGAGGAAATGGTATATTAGAAACTACTCACACTCCATTTGAATCATCAAACCTGTTGTAGATTCATCATTCCCGTGTCCACAAGCACCAATAAAGCAACCATAGAAATGCACAATCGTTCTCCAGATACACTTGCAGCCAGAGAAGCATCCAAGATTGACGCTTTCTCAGTGGTCATCGCTGCTGTCAAAGAAACATCGTGCCTTTCTATAGCCAGTCTGAGGATTATCAGCGCAATGGAGAGGATAGACTCGATTGGAAGGAGGTTAGGGAAGAGTGTCACACTGGATAGGGCCACGTCATTGAAGACATACATTGTATGACATCTTAGCATCTGTGTCTGATGTAGAGAAACCATAGAGATACAAAATTGTTTTTGGAACGTAGTTACAACCATAGAGATATCTCAAGTCAACGTCATCTCGCTGGGCATGACTGCTGTCAAGATAATGTTGTACATTTAGAGGCAGTGTGAAGGTGTCCAATACGACGGAGAAATCAAATGTGATTCAAGGAGTTTAGAAAGCAATCGACAAGAGTGAACAACAAGCTCTGACGCGCCGCTGGTGCGGCATGAACCCACCTTTTTCCATCGCAAAACACTTTCAACCCCTCTTCTCTACTCCAACAACCCATCTTCCACTTAGCTACCCTAAGCTCCACTTCAATAGTAAGTACAAGTCTATCTCCACTGTCGTAACATCAGAAACACTAAGTATTCCAAAGATCACTCGCAAAGCACACATCCCATCAACAACATGGATCCCCCCTGGCCCACCGCTGCTGCTCCACCAATCCCACTGGCCCCGCCATGCACCCAAGAACAACTCGATCGTGTTCGCGCCGAACTTGCCCCTCGTTTCCGCATTCTGCACGACTTGCTCGATGAGCAGGTTGCTGAGGAGAGAGAGCGCGTCAAAGAGCGCTTCATCTTCGTTTGTGTGGCTGTTCTTGCCGTCAAGATGGAGATGGAACTTCTTGCCGATGCTGAAGAGCGCAAGGATAGTGAGACTTGCTGAAAAAGGTATGTTAGAACATCTGTGGGATTGGATATGCAAGTTGCTAATGAGGTATAGTGAGCCGCCTTAACAACAAATTACTGATCTCATCCCTTCGGCACGCTGGAAAGTTTCGATAACCCAAATGCTCAAACTTGTTCCGCTTCTCCTTCTCCTCTGAGATACCCATTATCAAGCACATTGTGAAGTTATATGCATGCAAGAAAATGACTTTTGACCCTCTCTCTCTGGTTGCACACCTATGATATGTTCGCATTCTGCAGTTTGATGGGTCACCAAAAACACTGCTTCCGATATCGAGAGCTCGACTGGCGATACGCTAAAAGTGTCCGCTATCAGATCTGCGCCGTATCTCACAGCTTTCTTGAATATCAAAGATGAGACAAAGGCGCTTCAGCGGTGATCTCGCCAATCCATGCGCCTGCATGCCAAGCATATCCTGCATCTGTGGCGTCCAGGTGGATCGCACTCGAACGTCCAACCTCACCTTCAACATTTTGGTGAGATTAGCATTCGTTCCTCTTGAGCCTCATCATCCTGACAATTCCACGCCGCAAGTCCAGTCATCCCATTCGCAAGCAATTCTTGACTCAGCATGATACTTCCGAAGCCTTTGTTTACCCTCTGTCGCGTCGTAAGCTACGTTATGATACAAGTTCTCAATCTGCTTCAAACTGTTTTTGAACGGGCATTCAGATCGAGCAAGACTTATACGAGCGCAGAAAATGTCAAATCGCATCAAGTGGTCCCTGTTCATATGTGGGATCTGCCAATACGTTCAGCTGTGGTTTATCACATGTCGAGGTTCAATGCACCGCTTGACGCGAACAAGCTTAGAGACTCCTTGATCAAGCTAATTGATCGCGATGGTGGTTGGCGCAAACTGGGTGCTAGATTGCACCAGAACGTAAGCATGGTCTTGTTACTCACACGCGAAGCAAAGCTGATCTGATATCATATTCCAGGACAAGAAAGCGCTAGAACTTCATATCCCACATCGATTCGATACCGATCAACCTGCAATTGCATTCAACCATGAAAAGTTCGAATGTACCATCAACGAGCATCCGCTGGCTTCGCGTCTGCCCTCAGCTTCTCAGGAGCCGGAAATAGTTGCATGTGCTAGTGACTTGGTTGCCCTCATGCGCAGTAAGGGTGATCCAGAATCCTTCCAGGACTATCTCAACAAGGATCGACCAATACTAGGGTTGCGTGTCGTAACATTCGATGACGCCACTCTAGTAACCTTATCCTGCAATCACTTGCTCTTGGACGGACTGGGAGGGAAAGCGGTGTTGGACGCATGGTCTCTTGTACTTCATGGCCGTGAGCACGAAGTTCCGGATTTGCAGGGAGTCTACGAGGATCCTCTTGCTACTTTGGGGACTCAGTCTACCGTCCCTTACAAACATGAGTCGCGTGTTATGGGTGTCCCGCAGCTCATTTTGTTTGGCGTTCGTGCCTTGCTCCGCAGAACCTTTTCGAAGTCTGAGATCAAAGACTACATTATTTGTGTCCCTAGCTCATACGTCAAGGAGCTCAAGAGCAATGCTCTCAAGGAAATCACTAGAGCCAGCGACCCATTGGCTGAGACGCCATTTCTCAGTGACAGTGACGTACTCTGCGCTTGGTGGTCGAGATACATCGCATCCTGCATGTCAAAACAACCAACCGAGACATTAGTCATCAACAACCTGTTGGACTTGAGGCCAGTCCTGACACCAGAACTTTTCTGCCCTGAGAATCCATACGTATCCAATGCGCTCATGATGATGCCTACATTTACCACAGCAGCGCAGCTTCTTAGAAAACCCTTAGGCGAGACTGCTCTATCGCTACGGCAGACAATCAAGCAACTAAGCACAAGGGAACAAGTCGAAGCTCGGTTCTCTTTGGATCGAGAATGGCTGCGACGAACAGGTCATCCAGCACTCTACGGAGATCCATGGATGCGCATGATCATCTGTACAAACTGGATCAAGGGCAAAATCCACGAGGTAGACTTTTCTCCTGCTCTCCTAGAAGGAAAGTCCAGAAATACTGGTCCTGTGTGTCCGTCGTATAATCAGATACATGCTATCATCAAGGACTTTGATCTCATTAGCGGTTTTGCCATCTCGAAAGATAAGGATGGCAATTACTGGATCTACGCTCGACTGGACGCTAAGCACAGGTCTAAGGTAGAGCAAATGCTCTCTGAGGAGTTTTGGGCAGACTAGCATACATGACTTCGCGGATTGCTTAGGTTTACGGCGTCACATGATCAACAAAACAATCTTAGAGGCTCCAAGAGACGATAGTTGCATTTCTCCATCAGTCCTGCCATCAAGCGTGACTACAACTTAGTTACCACTTACTTGGGATAAGGATTGCACCCTCTTTTGCTAAGATTGTGGTCTTCCATCGCTAGTAAGGTCTATGTCGCCACACCCCCGTCCCTGATTTACTTTTCTTTTTCCTTTGTGACTTGCCTCCACTCTTTAAACCACTTATCGAAAGCGCGAGATACTATATTTTTACCCTCTGCGATCATAACCTCATTCGTGACGTATGCCTTCGCGACGTAGGGTGTCGATGCATCGACTCAGCTTAACGCGGTGGCAGTACGCAGCACCAGACAATGTCCAGGTTATTCTCGAGGCAACACTACATAAAGAGGATGTTCAAGGATGGCAAAGAAGCCATGCTTGGAGTGAGAAGGAGAGGTTTATGTATTGGTTAAGTGAGGTATGCCTTGCTTGATCTGGAAGTGAAAGCATCCCTTGCTTCACAAAATACAGGTCTTTGCCGAATCTAATAATGCGTTTATGGATTTGTTTTTCGTGTTCTCGCAGTGATGGCAAGCAAATTCTTAGCTGTAGAAAGGCATAATAGAATCTTGGATAGAAGTGTGTTCAGGGACAGCCACTCATCAGCGAAAGGACTCAGTGGATAACAGACATTTTCTCATCATCATTGTGCATCCTTGTAAGCTACACAAACCACACACTTCCGCATTCGAGATGTTCAAAGGTTTTCTTGCAAGCTTCTTTCTTGGCAGCAGTACTCGAAACGCAGGGGTTAAACCGAACTTTAGTCACCAGTTGCACGTTCTTCATTCCCTAGACCGCGAAACACAGCAGAAGATGTCCGATGAGGCGGCGGCCGTGAGCTGTGTGGCTTGTTCTGCAAGCTGACCGAAAATGCCATGTGTGCCATAGCATTTGATAGTCGCGAGACCAGAGAAGCTGCAGTGGGGTCCATGGAGTCTTTCCGAAGAGGCGTCACGGAATGTTTGTAAGACAACAGTTGTTCTTGCTTGATATCGACGACTGTCAATTTTTCGGAAGGCAGGTTTGGTGAAGCGATGTTGGGATCTGCACTGCCTAGCGATGACCGACGAAGCGCTGTCGGTTCAAACAGCGAGGCGAACTGGTTGGCTAAATCTGTCACATGTCGGCGCGTTGGAGAAATTGCTGTGGTCACTGGCGTCCCGGCTGCTGGAGGGAACAAGGGCGAGTGGCGCGGATACGATGTCTCCTGGCCGAGACCTACAGAAGTGCTGACCTCGCCAATGGCAAGCGACCGAATGTAAGCCTTAATCTCATCATGTCGATCTTGCAAGTGATCGACTTGCACGCCCTCAGCCAGAAGCTCGGCTTGGATACTCCCAAGTACATCGAGGTTGGGAGGCCAATTCAGTGCTGTAGATGAGATCTTGAAGTCCACCAGTAAGTTCTTGAGCGCGGTAGAATTGTTCACGAGCTTTGATTGCAAGTAGCGCAACCCTCCGGTCGCCAGACACGCCTTTTCTTTAAATTGACATTGCTCGAGCTGGTCCAGCTGCGCGAAAGAAGTCCAGATGCTTCGAACATTGAATAAGCTGTGGTCGCATGCCTCGAGGACACTCCAGAGTTCTGACGCTTGTTCTCTTGTAGCCATTTCAAATAATGCGACAGACGGCGCGGTCGCATCCGCTAACAAACCAATCGTCTCCGAGAGGTAGCTGACATTGGGAGCGATCGTTCTCAATTCTAGAGGACCTTCTTCGACGCATTTCACAGTCGCTCTCGAGCTTCGGTGCACTTCGACAATTTTGTTCTCAAGGTAGAATGGCATGACGTCGAGCGGCTCCCTGCTTGACGAAGCTTTAATCGGATACGGCGGGTCAGGTTTTCTCAATTGATAGCGAATAATGTCGAGCGATTGTGTTTTCTAGAAAAAGAGCTTGAGTCTTACTCACGCTGTCGTTATATGCTTTGCCTCAAAATCACACAAAATTCAGTGACGCGTACTGTCGCCATGAATGCTTCAGAGTGCAGAAGCAATTTGGTCGTGTCGATCGCCCAAGCAGAATGTACGGTACCTTTGTACCAGACCGCAGCACGGCCACGTAACCTGCGACCATGACTTCTTGCAACTGATACCTCAAAAGCGCATGAAGATGAGTCGGGCATGCGACTGATATAATCCCTAGAAGCTCGTCATACGGCGCACCACATCAGTTGACGTGGACGGCAACACGAAAGCAAGGTTGTCGCGGCTATCAACCTTTCGAAGGTTGCGCTGCCGCCAAGCTGTTGATGACTGCGCCCAGAATAGCTCAAGGACATGGATGGATGCTCCTAGCAAGGGACAATAGTTTTGATGAAACAAAGAGCTGGGGGTCGTTCAGGGTTATGCACTTCTTTGTTCTAAGGAATTGTCGTGGTGCGGTACTGGCTCCGACTCAAAGAGCGACTGAGCTGTCTGCCTGCCGAGTAGATTATGTAAGCAGACTTCGCCTTACCTTGACCCCTCCTTCCTCCATTCTCTTCTTTCCAGAATTCTGCCGAATGCTGTAACGAACAAAGACAAGACGAGACTCTTTCTTGCTTCTTGCTCTGATGGTCAGTGGGGTGCATCTCGCATTTCAAGTCAAGCTTCTGCACTTGAGCCCGAGTCCATATTGATGATCAGAGCTTCTGAATTTGCTGTCAGGAATACGGAGGGATGGATAGATCTTGACGAGGGTGCATAGATTTTTGTGGTGCGGAGTGCTGCCCGGCCAGAAACCTCTTCATATTTACTCATGCTCAATGATGCCCGCAATAAGCTCCAAGTGTCTCTTCACCCAGTAAGTTAGCCGAGCATTCGGGTAAGAAATTGTATGAACCTCCTTTGAGACCCCAGTATGCCCTTCCTTTGACCTCCACATCACGTCCTTCTTCTTTGGATCAGACGATATTTCCCCTCCTTTTGGTTAATCCTTACCATGTCTCCTGCTTATGGTGAGCTGCCCATGGCTGCAACCGTGGTGATTATGCCGAGCATTTGCCAGTCCGGACAATCCTTCGTCGATTTATCACACGAATGCTTCAATTCAGGCTAAGCTATTGTGCCATTCCAAAAGCACAGTGTAGCTCGGCAGAGAAATGAGATTTGCCAGAAGATACAGACCTGTTGAACCAGGTTCCCACGTCGATCTCAGGCAAGCAAGAATCAAGATATACTCTCCTCATGATGCAAGTTCCTAAAAGGCAAATCAAACGTTTCTTCTGTGTTGTTGCATGAGTCGTAAGCCCGCATCTGTATGAAAGTTGTTGTTCCGAATGAGCTTTGACCGCCAGCGAACAATTCGTCGACCAACCATCCTGCGGTTCAACGCGAACATAACACTCTTCCTCTCGTCTCTTCACACTCCTCATCTCTCTGTATCTCTTACGACTCATCTACCACGACGGCTACGCCATTCGATCAAGATGGATGCGTCCCCTCCTACAGCGTTCCGCATCAAGGATCTACCTCCTGAGATCTTCAAACTGGTACTGGAGAACTTGGAGAAGTCCGCCCTTGTAGCCACCAGATCTACCTGCAAGCAGTTCAAGGAAGAAACCGACGATCGCTTTTACATTACTTTCCTCGCCGAAATCGAGTCCAATCTCACGCAGAGGAAGCTGGAGAGCTTGCTCTGGCTTTCTCAGCAGTCTCGCCCTGCCCGCCACGTCAAGTCTTTGTTATTTTCAATCGACGACGACTATACTGCTCGTCCTCACCATCGACTCATCAACAGAATCATCAACAACCTCGGCCTCTTCAGCAGCTCAGTCACTCTCGGTGTTGCATCGCAGCAGTGGAATCATCCCGCCTTCTTGGCTCACTGCACAGACATGGCAGACTTCCTAACGTTCTATCTTGTCCCCTTGAGAGATGTCGTTAACGTGGGCACCTGGAAGATTGTGGTCAGGACACATGATCTCAGCCGCGCCGACTGGAGCCTGGAAGACTGTTTCGGCGAAATCGGTGATTTCATGGACTGCGTGGTGGACGGGGATGTCACCCTTGCACAAGACACCGCACTCGAGATACACGACGGCGCCGGAGACCCCGTTCGCCACGTCCAGGTGACCAACCATGCTACCAGGCATGCGACTCTCAAAAACTTTATGTGCGAAACGCTCGACAACAACAACAGAACCTGCTCACTGGATGATGCCGGCTTTACCGACTCTTGGAAGCCCAAGACTCTCACCATCAAAGATTCTGTCTTCTTGCAAGGGACCTTGCGTCGTTCAGTCAACAAGAATCCCATTTTAAGACACCTAATTCTTGAGAATGTCTGTATCAGACGCTGGTTTGACCAATCTCAATATGTTATCGAGCCTGCAGATTGGATTGAGACCTTGCAGATGCTTCAGCTCGGTCACCTCGAATCCTGCCGCCTGGTCAATCTGCGCGACGGCAATGATGACTTCTTCGTCGAAGGTGTTTGGGAGTTCACTGCCACGCCTTACTGCAGTGTCAGTAACGCCATTGCTGGCCTGATCGAGAACGTTCAGCGCGCTCGCTATATCGAAGACGAGCTTGAGGCTCAGTAGATCCTTCCACGGAGGTTCACAACGGCGACAACAAGGACGGTGTCTCAGGGATACTATTCAGCTTCTATAGATGATTATGGTGTCAAACAAGTAGGAAGAGGGGGGCACTCAGAGGTTGAGAGCACAGCACTATTGCTGTCGCAGGCTCTCTGCATCAAGACATGCCTTGTGGTTTTGTGCACACACAACCTCGCTGTAGCAGATAGATGAAGCGCAACAGATGGAAGCTCTTCTAAAACACCCTCCCTGACCTACGAAGATCTTCTGTTTTCGTGATAGTGTAGTGCTGTATCAGTGACACTGATAGATAGGCACAAATATGTCAAACTGTCTGTTCTCTGTTGATGATGAGTGAAAGCAAGGAGTAAGTCACAGACGAGGTGTTTCTTGTGCTCGAACTGGAACCAAGGTTGGTTGACAAGAAGGCTGGCTGCTCAGACCTTGCTGTCGTCGACTGATCGATAGAGAGTCTCGGACTTTCGTTGCCAGGGCACTGAAACCCGGTCTTTCATTCGTTCGTCGCTCGTGGTGCGTCTTTCGTCTTTCTTCGTTCATCGTGCGTCTTACACCTTCACCCCCAACACTGAACCCCCCTAACGCGAAGATCTTCCAGACTAGCAGCATTGACTGTCTCCTCATCATACCCAGTCGCCGCTATGGAACACTACAGCCGCGCCGCACGCATGGCTCGCTCTTCTTCTGCGAACCGCTCCCAAGATGGTCCTGGTTGGTTGGTACTACACGCATCCTCGTCCCACTGCTGACCACATATAACCATAGGAGGAGGTATCTTCGCCTACCTCAACTCGCGCCGCACCCCTGAAGTCGCTCAGATGGCCTTGAAGCTAGGCCCAGATTCGAGTCTGGTGTCCCTGCCCACGGAACTGCTTGAGATGATTATTGCTCTTGTAGCCGAGGACGAGAAGAGTCTTCCAAGCGTGAGACTCGTCTGCAAGCTGTTCAAGAACTTGAGCAAAGACTACTTCCACTGCGCTTTCCTCACCCACCTTCACGTTGCACCAACCCGCAGAGCATTTGGCAGACTGCTGTCGACTGCACGAAACCCCGAGCTCAGCACTTCTGTCCAAGCCATCACTGTTCTCTACGACAACGAAAATTTCGCTGACTCGGGTGCTTTGTGCTCTGGTATGCACGAAAGGGGCAAAGTCGATTTCTTCCTCGAAACCCTTGAGTACTTCCATCGAATCGGTAAAGAAGTCGACCTCAACGTTACAGTCGCCAATCCTCCTCTCGATGCAGGTTCCTCGGTCATTCGCATTCTGTACCGCGTCCTTGGATATGTGCTCTATGGCTACCCCGTTTACGGCCCTCCTGGTGTACGAACTATCACTATGCACATCGACGATACCTCAAGCGCCGCTTATCCCATCTTAACCGACCCTTCCGAAGCACGCGAGCTCGCTGTATGTTATAGCGCCGCATTCCAAGATATTTGGGTGCGCATGGCCGAAATTCAAGCTCTATTGGAGGTCAAAGTCAGATTCAGCAAGAAAGGTGAAGAGACGCAGCCACCTCGTGAGCTGATAATTCAACATAAGGAAGGATTCATGCATATCGGCATGTACAACCTCGCAACCTGGCACTTTGACATCATGGGCCGCATGACTATTTTCAGCGAGATTTACCTCCTTGACATCCAGAACTGCGCACTCGACATCAGAAGAGTGTGGGATTGGTTCCACGAACACGCTAGAATGCAGCACCTGGTCCTCAGAAACGTCAGTGTTCACGACATTAGCAGACTCTACAATCCGCCACGGCTTTCTGCGAGGCCCATGGAGTGGAATGAATTCATGAACGAACTAGCTGGTTCCACCAACCTGCAGTCATTCTGGGCAGAACACTTGATCGACCATGATGGCTCGATTCTCTACACTGAGCCCTGGCACATCCAAGCAACTCCAAATGCTTCGGTCTCTGATGGCATCTGGACTCAATGGCCTTGAGTTGTTGTCAATGGGAAGGTGGTCTTTGGATTGGGGTTCAGATAGCACGTTGATCGCTTGGAGTAGCACTGATGAGGCATGCATTTGACCATGCGTCAACAGCATTCATGACAGGGTCGGTCCCTACAGAACGTTTTTTCTTCTGTTCTTCGAGTTCACAAACGCGTTTTTGGCATCTCTCTTTTGCCTCTGGATCGTTCTGCGTTGTCATTCAAGCTGTATACTAGTATTTACCACCGAGACACTCATCTCTTCAAGCCAATGACCTCCACATGAGACCCATAAAAATGCAGAATAGTTTTCACAGTCATATTGAGTCCACTGAAACAGCCCACATGGGTCAGGGGTGGCAATGTTCTCTACCCTTAACCCGTTATGCACGTTCACGAAAATGCAAGATGTTATTCTTGATTTAAAGCAGATCCACTGAGATACTCTTGCATGAGCAGCTTTCTCTGGATATCTCAGACATCAACAAAGGATTATGCATTCTATAGCCTATCCATCTATATTTGTGTGTCCTGAAAGCATCGTCAAGATGAAGTGTCGAGAAACCAAGGGTAAGGTCTTTAGCTCTCTTCACCGCATTTGCAAGCATCGAGAACCACTTCAATCCACAAACGAACAATTCAGATCTCCAAACGAAAGTTGAGTTCATCCTCGAGCAGGGTGGAGTTTTCTACTTGCGTCGACCCGACGACGACATTTCCATCCACTCTCGCTCCCCCTTCAACTTCGACCATCTCATAACCCCTGTCAAACCTCTCCCATCTCACACCTTCTCCACCACCATCTCCTCCTACACTGCCAGCACACAACCAACCATGCCTGCCAACATCCTCTCTCTACCACCCGAGCTCCTGCTTCTCATCGCATCCTCCCTCCCTGCCTCTTCAATCCTGCGCAAGAAACGACTTGTGTCGCAGCATGAAGCAATATTCGTTCAAAAGAAAAAGATGGGAAGAAGAAAAGAAGGAGAAGAAGGATTCAAGCATCACAACTATGCATTTCTTACTGTTCGCCAGCCATGGAAAAACGAATCAACGGCTTTGTCCTGAGGAAACTCCCAGGAACACAAACACTCCACGCTCTTTTGGTGGTCCAAAAGATACAAGAGAAAAGGATCCAAGGCACGATGACGGATCACAAACATCACCAGAAACCACATCGACACGATTTCTCGGCAACAAAGCATTACATCTCCCCAGTGCTCGCAGATGCACACGAACAGACAGGTGCATAGTAGAAGGAGCAAGACGCAGTATCGAAACAGTAACGACGAGCATATTCTACAAGAAGCAGGAAAAGGCAAGAATGACAACAACAAAGACAAGACACGGATGGAAAGAAAAAAGCTGGTCATTTTGGGAAAAACACACAGGGTCAAGAGAAACGATCAATCATACTCTTTTCGATCCTTTTTGTACAAAAAGTGAAAAATCCAACGCAATCCCAATCTATTCCGAAAACACCAAACAAAATGCCGCTAGAACCACAAGACTGAAAAGAACTCCTTGCCTCAAGTTACAAGAAAGAGAAAATAATTAAGTGTTGACTAGTAATATACAAAAGGACAAACGTCTCGGTGCACGCAAGACGCTTATAATAGATACAACCAAGGAGATGGCGACAAGGCGATTAATCGCTACAAAACAGTCAGTATACATTTCTCACATCTTTCTCTCTCCCGAAAAGACTTACTAAATTTCCAAAGGAGCAAGTTGATCAATGTTGTAAAGCCAATTGCCACCTTTTTCTTCTCTCTCAAGCCTGTGAGTTTAGTCAGCGATTGATCGTCTTCGAACCTTTCAAGAGAATACTCACCAATCATAAGGGAAAGTCACCAAATGCCCCTGAACGAGCCTCAGCAAGCCCTCAGCCTCCTCTTTGGTGAGGACTTCGGGCTCAAACGCGCCTGTAGCCTTCATACTGCCTCTGGTGTTTGCACGATTACGTCTGCGCTTAGAGGTGCTGTGTTGCATGTTTCCACTGCCACTGACAGTAGCCGCATGTTGAACCTGACCAGGCTCAAAGTTCTTTTCCTTCTCGGTCATCTCGGGGAATTGTATAGTGCGGGACTTTGTAACGCGGACAGGTGCTCCGTTAGCACTGCTGTTGGTGGGGATGCCATCAAGTGGTGGTGGTGCAAGTGTAGCGTCCGTGTTGGCCGTGTCATTGCGTTGAGCGGCCACCTTCTCGTCAAAAGGCTCTTCGTTGGCGGCATCGTCAGCGCCATTGTTGAGCGCAGAATCAGAGGCACGAGGGCCACCGTCCATCCCTTGCTTCTCAGACTTTTCATTCAGGTCGCCATTGGTTGCAGCGACGTTGGAGTGAGAAGTGCTGGGACGGCCACCAAAAAGCCTACTCAATCCACTGAATCTGTTGCTGGCATGTTTGCTTGCGCGATCTGAGACGTTGGCCACGGATGAGAGGACATCGGTGCCGCCAGAGCCAGGAGGACCACTAGAATCGGGTGCATCTCCGGCAGGCTTGGGAAGCGGCATACTCGCGCCCAAACCTTGCGACAGCATGAATTTCTCGTTGTATGTGTTGAAGTTGCGATACTCGGTCCACGACTGAACTTCGGAATCCGGCATGCAACGGAAGACTTGACGGTAGATGCGAGTATTGTTTTCAGCTACCTGGTGCCAAATCTTCTTGTAGAAGTCGTTGGCCAACGGGTCGCGCATACAGTCCTCGTCAACCACAGGTCGCATCATGGAGTTGAGGAGTGGGTTGATGATGTGAGCATTCTCAGAATCGACCTCCTGGACTAACGACGGGCCACCTATGTCCGAGTCATCGCAGACAGGAAGTGGTGGGAGTTGCGAGAGCTGTGTCAAGCCAAGCTCGCGCGTGTTCATACGAGGTGGCATGGGTGGGGGCATTAGACGACCTGCCTCTGTGGCATTGTGAGGAAGATCGTAGATCTGGTGGTTGATGACTTCTCTCTTGATTGAGGAGGATCGGGGACGTGTGGCAGCGTCAAGTAGATTGGCGCTCTTGAGCACTTCCCTGCCGTCGGCTGTGATGTAAGTATCTCTGGCAGACATGTCGACTACGTTCTCAAGGTTCTTCATGTTATCGGTACCAAATCCGGCGACGTCGAGGTCATGGGACTTCTCGCCAGAGTGCTTCTTGCCGCCAGCACCATCCATTTGATCAGCGTTATCGTTGTCAGTTTCGTTGAGGAAGTTGTGCAACACACCAGCCTTTCCATCACGCTCACTGTTGTGGTTCAAATTCTCCTCGGTCAGGCCGTGAGCACCTGCGGGAGTCTCCGGTGGTGTGATGAAATCGTCTCTGTAGATACGTTCCATCTCCTCGTCTTGGAAAGCCCTCTCAGCTTCGCATTCACGACGGTAGATTTCGTCAACATCAACTCCAAGATGCTCGCGCATAAGACGCATGCGAAGTGAGTGCGGGAAAGTTCCGACGTCGTAAGGCTTGCCCCCCATGAAGGAAGGAATCATCTCTTGGTCAGTAACAATGGCAGCAACCTCGGAATCTCTCGAGCCCAGCATGGAGCGCTCGTTGATGTTGGCAGATCCGATGATGACACTGCGATCGTCAACAACCATACACTTGGCGTGGATGTAGAGCTGTTCAGTGGTCAAACACTTGCGAGGACCAATCTTGCCCCATTGTCGGAGAGCATAGAACTCAATGTACTGCGTAGGGTCGATGCCTTGGGCACGTAATCTGGCAAAGATGGATGATTCACCTCTACAGATACTGCGGTATTGACATTGCATGATGAGACGAACACTAGTTCCGTCTTGTGAATCCACTTGGTTCTGGAATCCGGGCATCAGAGGGATGATCAAGCATGCTCTCCAATTGTCAC
Organism: Aureobasidium melanogenum CBS 110374; assembly: GCF_000721775.1. NCBI lineage: Eukaryota > Fungi > Ascomycota > Dothideomycetes > Dothideales > Saccotheciaceae > Aureobasidium > Aureobasidium melanogenum. Next base: position 156,929 of record NW_024470064.1, read on the forward strand.
CTCTCTCATGGGCAAGTATGATTCTCTCGACAAGAGCATCACCAATCTTGTTGTTGATCTGGGTACCTTCGACAACACAGCTTGTGATAAAGAACTGGTTCTCGATGTACACGAAGTGCTCAGAGTTTTCGATGAGATAGACATAGGCGTTCATGATACTGCACTCGGTCTTGTTTGGTGTGCCAATCGACCACGATGTGCAAGAGCGGAGGATTTGAATCTGGCAGGTACCAGTCATGCCGAGACGTTCAAGCTCACTCTGATCAAACTCGGGTGGAGGCAGTAAAATTGGCGTAGGACGAGAAGGCACACGCTGTCTGAGAATGTAGTTCCATCGTTGGACGAAATGACGAGCCACATCTCGGGCAGGCTGGCCAACAATGGTCATGGCAATATCGTGCCAAGGCATACGAGGCACCTTTGTGCGATCGTACATTTCCTCGTACGGGCGGTCCAGTCCGTAGAAGTCCTGGACTCTGGGATTCGAGTAATCTTTGCCAGGCCAGACCTGACAGTTGTCCGCAGTCCTGGGTCCTTCCATGTCCAACTCGAAGCCAGTGAGCTTGTCATCGGTCAGGGAGTGGTGAGGGTCATCCCATCTTCCAAAACACAAATCTACACCACCCACGAACGCCATAGCATTGTCAATCACCACCAATTTCTCATGGTGCGCCCAAAAGAACTGATTCTGCCTGAACTGATTGGGCGAACGTTGAACACAGACGTTGGGGTGGAGGTCTAGGAGGGAGGCTTTGGTGTATTCCGAGTCGATGGGGATGGCAGACTCGATATTGCGGTAGACGATGACGAAGATCTTGACGCCTTCTTGGGCCTTGCGAAGAAGTAGACGGTCGAGACGCCACTTCTGACTGATGGCAGCTGGTCGGCGAAGGTAGAGTTCAGGACTGAGCCACCAGTCGTGGATGTACACAAAGCTTCTCGCATTGTCAATGGCTCGCGAAACTTGCCACATGTGATCTCTGCCATCAACCAGCCAGCGGGCAAAGACATTCTTGCGGACCGGCGCAAAACTGTCGAAGCGATGTTTTAGCGACCAGATTGTGTTTTTTACCATGTAATCAATAGACTCCTGAAATTGCACTAGTTGGCGCTCATTCTTGGCCAACATCTTCAGTTTTCGCTCCGAGTTGTACAGACGAAGTATGTGGTGCTTGGGTTGTGTGGCATTGCCAGCAGTTTTGGCCAATTCTTCTGCTGTTTGGTCTCTCAATCGCTTTTTGCTCGCCTTGTCGGTAGTGAAATCGCCATCTACCAGGAAGACTTCGCGCGGCTCTAGTGACTCGGGACTATCCAAGGCAACAATGTAGCTGTGGCGGATCATGAACCATTTGGGTTCCGCATTTCTCTTGAAAGCCGAGACTGAACCAGTGACAGGCCTTCTACGCAGGTCAATGTTGGGCTTGGAGATGATGGACATCAAGCCCTCCTTGCCGTGATAGCCGCCTTCTACTGACAAACGCAAAGATAGAGCTGAAAGTTCGAGGAACTTGCACAATCGTGTGCTGTCAGGGCGGAAGACTAGCCACCTGATCATCTGCTGCAGATAGTTCTCGAGCTTCCTGCGTTGACGCTCGTTGTACAGATCCTTGGCTTTAGCACCTCCTGCGGCACCTGCAATACTGCCAGCTCGCGCGACTTCGCCAGTTACACCATCGGGACCAGACGCATGTCCAGTGCTTGACTTGCGTCTGGATAGAGCAAACGACGTTCTACGTCGCTTCTTCATACCAGGCCTATCAGGGCCACTGGCTTCACCATCAGGACCGCTTTGTTCAGCTATGGCGTTATCATCGTCTTCCTCCTCGTCATCAGCCAGACCTCTCACACCACGAAGGTATGGGAAAGCACTTCTGGGGAATCGAGGAATCTTTGCTTTCGAGCGATCGTCGGTCTTGAGTATCGAGTATCGCTCTGACTGACTTTGAAACTTGTACTTGAGGTGCAAATTGCTAAAGTCTCTGAGAGAACGGTGGATGGTCCACGACATACGTGAAGGCCCGCTTCCATATTCAAGATTGATGGTGAAGACCATATGGCGATCACCAGACTTGCTCTCGCGTTGCTGACTTGAAGGAATGGTGATTTTGAGTTGCTCAAGCAAGACAGGAATCTTGCGACGACCATGTTCATCACGCTGGTACATGCTGGCCAGGAAGATAGCAGCGGGTGAACCAGCAAGGAGTTCAGCCATGAGTTCTGTAGACTTTTGATGGTCAACTTTGACTCGCTCGTCTTTCTTGCGTTGACCAAGCAGTTTCAAACCAGCCTTGACTTGTTTCCATTTTTGAGCACTGGTGCTCTGCTGGCGCTCTCCACGGCCTCTCCACGGTGAGGCTGAACCGTCAAGTGCACCGAATCCAGTGAATCTCCTCGAAGTGGTTGGACGATTGGAGTCAGACTGCTCAGCAGCATCATTTGTAGGTCTGCTACTGCGAGGTGCATAACTCAGACCTCGCGCGCCCTCGAGACCACGCCTCCAGGCACTTTTGGCAAGACGATCGCGGCCTTCATCCTCGCTAACGCCTGCTCTTGAATTTTCAGGAATGTCTGTCATGGTGGCTCTGCGCGGTAGGCGTGGAGTTCGATCAGCGTGGTCGCGCAAGAAAGAAGGAAAGCGCGGAGTACGTGGTGTCGAAGGACCAGCGGATGGCGTCTTCTCCATCTTTCTCCTGGCTTTGCGCTTCTGACGAGGTTCGTGGCCCTCGGCAGCTTCATCCATTGAGCTCTCCTCGATATCACCCTCGGCCTCGCTGCCATCATGCTGCGACTGCGAGTAGAAAGGGAAATGTGGTTCTTCCAACTCTTCTGTAGGAGTCATCAAGACTGAAGCATTGGTGAATTCGCTAGGATGGCGCGAGTGGGTTGGTGTAGCCATGGCTTTTAGACGGGAGAAGAAGGAGCCCTGACGGCCGTGTTCATCCGCACCATCGAGCTGGTCTTCTCCTGCTTTTCTTTCAGGCGGTGTCTGAGTACCACTGCCTCCACTAGCATCTCTATTGCGGGACATTGTACGCAGGGTCGGATCTGAGTCATGACGCAGAACGAATGGTCGCGGACGAGGGCTTGTGGCCGAGACGGAGCGAGGAGCTGAGCCATTCTGGAAGTTCTTGAATGATGGCAGATTGAAGTCGGCAGGAGTTGGAGGGCCGAAATGTACAGAAACAGCGGTTGGGGGTCTGAGCAATTCGTTGGAGAGAGTGGTCTGGGCTGGGGTAGGGACATCCGGAGTAAAAGTAGTTCGTAGGGGAGACGAGGGCTGGCTGTGACCTTCTCCCAGGCGAGTCCGCGCAATTGGCGACAGGGACCTGGGCGCCTCCTCTTCTGCCACCATCTGCATCTTGACCGGAGTTTGTAGAGGTTGGTAGGGTTATGTCTCAGTTCATATTACGATACTAAAAGCTGTAGGGTGTGGAAATTGTCGTCACGGATGCACGCGAGTCGAGGCTTCGGAGGTGCTGGGAACGCTGGATAGGAGAAGGTGACCGGCGACTGGACCAAGGCGATTGCAGCTACGGAGCGAAGAAGGAGACTGGACTTGACGAAACTGTTGTCGAAACAAAGGGAAAGAGCGTGCAAGAGAGAAGCCTTCCAGAAGTCGAGAGTGCCTGCTCGTTTCCGACTTTGGATCTGAATTCGATAATCTTGAATTGGAACTGGAATTCATCAAACTCCCGCGCCTGCCCCCTCAACCCGCGACGCCGTCATCTCCGCCGCGGCCTTGGCCATCAGAGTCAAGCTATTAACATCACCCTGTCCATATTATTCTGGAGTGAACACCCCCTCGAAAAACCATCAATTTCTATATTGATGATTGCTTCAATGATACAAGTTCACAATGATGGAATGTCAGCTTTGACGAGACGCGACTCTTGTAGACTCAATTGTTGCCATCTTCTGCAATCGACTTCGAAATACATTAAGCTTCGATGAAGTCACCAGTCAATTGTGATAAGGAACAAACTTTCAGAAAAATGAACAAGATTGATTAACTTGTACAACCACACTTTTCAAACGCCCGCTACCATAGAAAAGCCATATGTCAAAATGCTACCAACAAAAGATATGCTCTCTCTCAAGCTCGCTCACACCATTTATTCCTGGCGTTGACGCTTGTAGTTTCCACCTTGTCTGGGTTGACTGCCGTATGCGCGACGAGCGCCTTGCTTCTTGTCCATCTTCATGCTTGAGCCCAATTGCATGTCCACACGCGGCGGTGTGTTGAAGCCGAAACTCTTGGCTACCTTGACAAGGTCGAGCTCGTTGACGTTGAAGACTGAGCGCAGCGAGTGCGATGCGTATGCCTGAAGATATGAGCGGTAACCATCCTTGGCCGACTGTAGAATTCATCGTTAGCACCATGATCAGCAACAGCAGCAAATAGATCATTCTTACCTTGTTCAAGTAGTAGTTCTTGCCAATCAACATCTCAAGCTGGCTCTGAATGTTCAGCACCTTCTTCTCGGGCATCTCAAACTCGGTTAACGGCACACGAGCCTCCTCGAGGTGCTTCAAGAAGCCAACTTCATTGGGTTGCAAGAACATCAAACTCTTTCCCTTGGTGTTGGCACCTCTGGCAGTACGACCAACACGGTGAATGTAGTCTCTTGGGTCATCCGGAGGGTCGAATTGCACAATCCAGTCAACGGCAGGGATATCGAGACCACGAGCTGCAACATCGGTACAGATCAAAGTGCCCTGTTTGGCGTTGCAGAACTCGAAGAAAGTGTTTGTGCGCTTTTGCTGCTTTTGCTTGCCGTGGAGATCCAGAACGGGCAGGTCAATGTAGTTGAGGAGTTCGGCGTAGTATTTGACACAGTTGCATGACGAGAAGAAAACAATAATCTTCTTCTTGGGGTGTTTCTTGAGGAAGGTGAACAGCAGACGGAAACGCATATCAGGCTGGCAGACAATGAAGCCCTGCTCCAGACCTTCTACGGTACTGTGCTCTTTTCTGTGGTCAACGTTGATGTAAAGAGGTCCAGGTCGCAGCGAGATTCTTGCAAGATCCTCGACCTTTGTTGTCTGGGTGGCTGAGAAGAGCATGGTCTGTCTCTCGTCCTTGGGCAAAATCTTGATGATCTGGCGCATTTCATCTTCGAAACCGACTTCAAGGATGCGGTCGGCTTCATCGATAATCAGAGCCTTGATGTTCTTGTAGACAAAGCCCTGGGTGTTTTGCAGGTGATCGAGGAGACGTCCAGGTGTAGCGATGAGCAAGTTGACACCCTTGACAAGCTTCTCGGCCTCAGCGCGGCGGTTGGCTCCTCCAATGACGATACCGAAGGTCTGCGAGTGGTGGGCCATGAGCTCACGGGCGACACCGAAGATCTGAAGAGCGAGTTCACGGGTAGGCGAGACGACAATGACACCAGTACCTGAACAGCATAATTAGTACAAAGTCGACAGGATAAATCAGACAGGCACATGCTTACCGTTTCTGGGCTTAAACTTGAGCGAGTGCAGCATCTCAATGGCGGGAATCAAGAAAGCCAGAGTCTTGCCGGAACCAGTCTTTGCAGCACCCAGAACATCCTTGCCGGCAAGAAGAGGCGGGATACCTCTTGCTTGGATCTCGGTCATCTTCTCAAACTTCATGTCGGAAAGAGCCTTGAGTGTCTTTTCGGAGAGGTTGATGTCGGTGAACTTCTCGGGCAGGGCGTCCTGTCCAGGGAGGGAGACTCCAAGCGCTGAGGGCAGATCTGAAGGCTCGCCAATGTCCTGCTTCTCGACCTCTGCGCCGTCCATGTTCTCGTCTGCCTCCTCTTCATCGTCGTCGCTGACGTTGGCGGCTGCGGACTCAGCGGCGGCCTCGCGCAACTCCTCATTTACTTCCTCCTCCTTCTCGACATCCTTTGCTCTTGCTTCGGCGGTCTTTGACTTCTTGCGGGGCTTCACTTCCGCATCCTGAGCGGCGACAGTCTCTTTGGCGACGACGGGGGCGGGCGCATCGGCAGACTTGGAAGAGCCGTGCTTTCTCTTTCTCTTCTTGGATGCGAGCTCCGGGTTCGACATGTTGATATGCTGTGGTAAATGACGGATGACAGGCGAAAAGTCGACAGCCCAGCAAAGTTTGGTCGGGCAGATCTTCGAACAAAAAAATTAAGGTTATCGCAGCGCGTGACGCCAAGCACAGATTATCTTATCAGATCAAGGTCGCCAATCCCCGAAACACCGAACAGACCATGCGAGACCCTTTCGACATCATCAACCACCCATTAATCATACCACCGGTGACGGATAGATTGGCTGGATATGATGACTCGCATATCCATCGTCCTTGACTTTCATGAAGTCTGTCACAGCCTACAGTATAACAGTGTATAGCCTATGCAGAGATGCTCATAGCCAACCCCTCTTCTCTCCCTCCACAGCAAGCTGAGTGCCGCTGTCTCAATCTCCGAACACGAACAGGAGCCGTGTCGAACCATGGATATCTTCGCTTGCGACTATTCATCCTTTCTCCTTTCCAACACGACTGCATGATGATAATCGGTTTCTAGACTTCGCGTTTTGAGCCCTTCTTCTGGAAGCTGTTGGCAATCTTGTGAGTGTGGTCCAACGGTCAACTGCCCGTTGCTAGGAAGATTAGATCCACGCCGTGACAACAACCGTACTGATATGTCGCCCTGTACTACAACAATACCTTTGCATAGACCTACCACTTTCAGTACTTGTATATAGTCTTACATAAGGCCGCGTATTGTGAGAACGACGCTGCTCGGCACCGTCCTCGCCCTGACCGCACTGGCACGCCGCGTTTTGCACACAAGTATATGCTGCTGTGAAAGAATCATCACGCGCAGGCCCAGTCCTGCCAGACAGATTATTTTAAGATGAGTGCCAACCATGTCCAAGACCTTTGTACTCATTGTTTGTCTATACCAAGGCTGGCGCAGCTTGTGCTGTTGTCCGTATGCAAATACGCTGGGGCTGGCCAAGAAGATCCCTATCCGTATTATGAAGCTTGGCGACTCAGATCGAGATAGCATGCGACAACTCCGCTGCTGATCTCTGAAGAATGCCTCCAGAGGACGATGGGAAATGATGTTTTCATGCCGAGCAGGTGAAGCAACGGCCACACTGAATTGCAAGGAGAAGAGAAGACATGAGGGGATGGGAGAGCACCAGAGACTTTAAGCAGTGCTGTCGCTGTACAAAGGCCGTTTACGGGACTGCATAGCCGTTGTCTATTTTGAGCACGCGCGGGTTCTGTTTAACCAGGTGATCCTGGGAATGATGCTGTGGCTTTACGAGTCCGGCTGCTACGGATGTCGTCTTGTAGGTGAGACTTGAAGAAAAGGCCTGAGCCGGCGTGTGTACGTAGCCAGTGTACAAACTCAACAGAAGTCGCAGGGATTGCGATGGACAAGAAGTAGCATCGACAGGGCTCGATGGCGTTTCAAATGGTTTCCCCAGCTTTTCTTGGTGCCGCGTAATAAACAGCAGTATGGTGGCGCACTGATCGCCAAACGGGAAGAGTGGACTGGAGCGCCGTCTCAGGTCCAGGACCCCTGAAGAGCGAGCGTGTGGGATTGGATTGGATTATTGCTCGAAAACAAGCTGCACAGCCCCCTTTGTCCAACAGCCAATCTGGCACGTAAAACAGCAACCCCGATGCAGGCGCCCATACGGCAGCGCTGCTTCAAATCAATTTTCATCCGTTTCTTACAACGCTCGCCTTGTCCTTGAGAATCTGTGACGAAGGCAACCAAGGATCTGCTTGTCCGACTCGGAAAAAGGAAAAAGATCGTAGCGGTCGTTGACATCAGCTGGCGTGGCTTTGGCGCTAATCTGCGCTTGTTGATCGGGTCACGCACGTCTTCCGTCTTTGGGAGGCCCTTTTGGCTGTGTTGAGGGTCGTGTTTCTCGCCTTTTCGTCGTTCGGATTCCTGCTGCATCCCACGTTCGTTGCCCTTTCCACTGAACGAACCGCCCGTCGCCGCTGCACTTGCTGCAACTGCTGCACCCGCCGCGACTCGTCACTTCCAACTTTCCTTCCCTTCATCTCCAACTCTTGCCCTTCTATTTTCCCCATTCCCAGCCTCCCCGCGCGCCTTCCCTTTTTCCCATCATCCACGCACGCCGTCACTCGCTCAGCAGTCTCTCGACGTCAAGACTTGACTTTCCACTCTGTTCCGGTTTTAGCAGAGCTGTCTCAGGCCCAAAGAGTCCTGTCGTCCGCATTTACATTCCAACCACCCATTTGCCATCAAACACACACCCACATCTCCGACCACTCACCTCCCCACTCGTTCTTGTCGCTCTGAGTCGCGACACCATCTGCAGCATTGCACGCCTTTACCAACATTAGCATACTGCTTCTCCGGCACTAGCATCACCAGCAGCATTTATTAATTGGTATTTTCTATTGCTCGCCCAGCATGCGTCCTACAAGGTCGCCTCTAGGCTTCCTAATAGCCCTCCTCGCCGCCCTTCTCCCTATGACCCAGGCTTCCGGCATCAACAATGAGCGTGTCATCTCGTCTTCATCGCTTAGTACGTGTATGGCGAACTCCAACTTCTCGGCCACTCTGTTCAATGTCGCCTTCACTCCTGACAACCGCACTCTTACCTTCAACGTCGTTGGTATCACCACAATCTCTGGCAATGTCACCATCGACATGGTCATCAGCGCATACGGCTTGTCCATCTTTAAGAAAACATTGGACCCTTGCCAGGAAGGATGGGCTGGTTTGTGCCCCATGAACGAGGGTCAGATTGACCTTGACTCCAACATTGTCCTGCCTGCCGATGCAGTCAGCCAGATTCCTGGTAAGAAGTCTCGAGTTCTCAATCCACGAGTTGTCCACTAATTTACCATGCTAGGCATCGCATACACCGTTCCTGACCTCGACGCCAAAGTCCAAGTTTACGTTAACAGCACCGACACTGGTAGAGCCACTGCTTGTGTGCAAGCTGAACTAACCAACGGCAAGACGGTCGACCAAAAAGGTGTCTCATGGGCTGTCGCCGTTATTGCCGGCCTCGCTCTACTTGTCTCTGCCATCACTTCGGGTCTTGGACACTCCAACACTGCTGCTCACGTCGCTGCCAACACTCTTGCCCTCTTCGGATACTTCCAGGCACAGTCTCTGGTCGGTATGACTGCTGTTCCTCTTCCGCCCATTGTCGCTTCGTGGACCCAGAACTTCCAGTGGAGCATGGGTATCATTCGTGTCGGCTTCCTTCAAGACATCGCTACCTGGTACCAGCGCTCTACCGGAGGCACTCCCAGCACTGTCCTGTCTGAATTGTCGACTGAATCTGTCGAGGTGCAAAAGCGTTCTCTTCATGCTGCCCAGCGCCTCATCGCCCGCGGTGTTATGAAACTGCACCAGCTTATGCCTAGAGCAACATCAAGCACTACTGACGCCGCCACCAAGACTATCATTCTGCGTGGTATCGAGCGTGTCGGTTTCCGCGCCAAGATTGAACTGACCAACATCTTCCTTACTGGATACATCTTCCTCCTCATTTTCGTCGTCTTTGTCGTTCTCGGAGTCATCATCTTCAAGTTCATTTGCGAAGGTCTCGTCAAGATGGGTAAGATGAAGGGTGACAAGTTCCAGGACTTCCGCAACGGCTGGACCACCGTTCTCAAGGGTATTCTTTTCCGTCTGGTTCTCATCGGTTTCCCTCAAATGGTCGTTCTCTGTTTCTGGGAGTTCACCAAGCGTGACTCGGCTGCCGAAGTCGTTCTTGCCGTCTTCACTGTCTTCACTATGATTGGCATACTCGCCTGGGCTTCTTCCAAGGTCATCCGTCTTGCCCGTCGTTCCGTCTCGATGCACAAGAACCCTGCCTACATCCTCTATTCGGATCCCGTCTCGCTTAACAAGTGGGGTTTCCTCTACGTCCAGTTCAAGGCCACTGCCTACTACTTCATCGTCCCAGTCTTGGCTTACCTCCTTCTCAAGGGCATGTTTGTCGCCTTTGGTCAGGGTAGTGGCACACTCCAGGCCATCGCCTTCCTCATCATCGAGGCTGTCTTCTTCATTGTTGTCTGCGTCCTCACCCCGTACATGGACAAGAAGACCAACGCCTTCAACATTGCCATCTGCTTCTTCAACTTCCTGAACTCCATTTTCCTGCTCTTCTTCACTGGCATCTTCTCTCTACCTGGCCTGGTCAATGGTGTCATGGGTATCCTCTTCTTCATCTTCAACGCCGTTTTCTCTTTGATTCTCCTCATCTCCATCATTGTCGCTTCGGCATTCGCCATCTTCTCCAAGAACCCCGACACCAGATACCAGCCCATGCGCGACGACCGTGGTTCCTTCATCAAGTCTCAAACTCAACTCAACACGGAGCTCGATGCCCTGGGTGCTACCGCTCGTGGTGAAGGCAAGACTGGCTGGAAGGGTGCTCGTATCGAAGACGATGAGGACGGCTGGTCTGGTAGTTCCACTTCCGAGCCTCGCATCGGTGGTAACAGCTCTTCAATGGCCGGCAGATATGGCGAGATTCCTCGTTCTCCTCACGACGCTAGCATCTCGAGCTTCCCTTCGGATGGTGGCTTGCCAAGACACAACCCTCCCACATATCTCGACGAGAAGACTGGTTTCACAACGCCAGATGTGCGCAGCAACCACAGCACGAGCCCAGCACGCTCGCCACAAATACAACAAACAGGCAGAGCGAGCCCGTGGCAGCGTGGAGCCGGCTATGAATAAAGGCAGCGATATGTTTAATTATTGCAGGTCATGACTTTTCCTTTTATCAAACTCTTTTTTCATTTGCTCACACATTTTCTTCACTGTTGCAGGCGGCTTCTCGATGGAAAATGGAAGCCAAAACATGTATCAACACAAGCTATTCTCCAAAAGACTTGACAAAGGCACACGATCCTTTTGAAAAAGTGACGATGGTCTTTCACATCTTTTCATTCGCCAGGCTTGCTCCTGTGCAACATTCTTGTTTCTTCTTTTTTTTTTTCCTTTTTTGGTTTGTCACAGGGACTTAGGAATACCATTAGGGTTTGCAGAATACCCTCAGGAGTGGCGTCTAGGCCTTGTCCACAAATGAAGAACATGGCATGAGTTTAGTTTTTCCTCTATCTTATCTACCAAAAGGTCTTGTTCATCTCTGGTACTGCAAAGATCAGAGAGCGAAGTCCGACAAATATCAGTTTTCTTTATGTCCAAGATTGATACTTCCCGTTGTTCTCCAAATGCGATTCTTCTATTGTAATTGAGGTAAATTTTGTAACTTGTAAGGTTAGAGCAGCGTGTGTGTATGTGTGTGCATGGCAGTATTCCCGAGATCTTTGGATGAGAAGGCCGCCCGCCCGTTTCATGAGATCTACAAACCACCTGCTATTTTTTGCCGTGATCCTTGCGGGACTTTATCAGAGACATCACTGTCAATATAATGGCACAACGGTGCGAACGTGGGAGAGTAGGAGCGGGAGTGGGAGTTCTTTCGGGTACGAGGTCTTTTGCCGTGTGGGAATTGTAGAGTAGGAAAATTGCTTGGTTGGGAGGAGTTGGGCTTGGGTGTAAGGATTTGGGACTTCAGAGGAGGATTTGGGGGACAAGGGCAAGGTGTCGTTGTAGGGAATCCGGTATAGTTGAGAGATCTGATGACTTTGATTCCTATCGAGTAACGAATCAGCTTTGTGGTATACCTTGTGCTATGGAATGGCTTTTTATACGGACTAAGGAAATTTAGACGATTGTTCTCCATGCGAACAATTCCTTGTGGTGCTGCAACAGTCTAAGTCCACAGTTCTCGTTAAGTGTGCTTGGAACATCAAAATTGAGGACCATACCATTAAATCGATATCAATTGATATGAACCTCTGCCCAATGAGTCTTCAAACAATACTAGCCAAACTTGATAACTCTGACCCCCAGATATCCCTTTGTAGCTCCCACAATCTCACCGTCAGTCTCGAAAACCCTTGTCAGTGGTATAACCCTGCCAATACCGATCTCCTTGGCGCAAGCCTTCGTTGCCATCAGAATGACTAGACGTTGCATACATGCTTCGAACAAAAGCCACCGATGTCAACGAAGAGGGAGGGACTTGCTTCTAGCTGCCGCGCCGTCCCGACCGGCATGCATGTTTTCCACAGTCGTCACAATTTATTGATGCCCGAAAGCTTCGAATGAAGTTTGTGTGTTTATTCCCTGAACTTCCACGGCGGTAGTCTCAGAGGTCGAGTAGGTGGCTTTCTTTGTCTTTTGTGTTGCGGTTGACGCGGTTTGAAATCAAAGGCAGAGAGAGGGTTGAGAGGACGAGAGGACTAGGTTGAGATGTTGCAAGTATGGTTACTCGAGGAAGTGTGTCGCTGCCAACGTATCAAAGGTCTAACGCGACCTTGCTGTCCTCGTTAGCCTTCGAGTCCGCCGATGCCACGAAGCCTGCAAAGTCCACGAAAGTGCAATTTCTGTGGTCGCTTTATCATGGTCACAAGAGATTTGCTAAGACTTGTCCTTGCGAAGGCAATCTTGCCACGTCTTGCAGATTTCTGATATTGGAGTATGTGACTCGGCAATGCTTACCAAGGGACACCGAAGGTGCAGCCAAACTAATGCATGTCACGGGAAATGGCTTTCTACCCGATAGACAGCTGGGTTGGGCTGGGCTTGTTACACGATAAGTTTGCCCTGGCCTGGCCTGATGCAAGCGACCTCGAACTCAGCTAGTCTTTCAACTGGACACGAAGGGGTTTGCTCTAGCGACTGTCGTCACTTCATCGTTGTGTGATGGCACCACAGCTGAGGTGATGCAAGTGTTTGATATTGCTTCGACGTGGCAGATTTGCAATATCACCATTGACGTGTCAAGCAAATCTGCAAGTCGTAGATCCCGAGATATGGCAAGCAAGCGATACTGGGGAACTTCGCAGTGCTTTGCTTAACCGCCCGAGGATTTGCGATACTTGTACGACGGAGCGTATCTGCATATATATATGCACAGGTAGGGTCAAGTAAGTTTTGGGTATTCATATCTTTAAATTTGGTTTGTCCTTTTTCTTCGCTGCTTCCTTCTATACTGTTTTTATATAGTCTCGTCTGCGGCCTTTTGCTGATAGCAGGATCACTGGTTGTCAAGGCGCATACATGCTCTTCTGAACCAACACCAAGCCTCGAAACCACACCCATCAATATCTCCGCAGGTACCAAACCACAGATTAACCATGTCCAACGACCTTGCATCCATTCTCGCCCGCCACAATCTCCGCGGCATAAACGTCGCAAATTTCTCCTCTTCCTCTCAGCGTCCTACCCCTCAACAACATCAACCTTATCAATATCCAGCGCCTGTGCCGCAACAGAGGGTACAATATCCATGGTCAGGTCAAGGCTATGTGAATACGGGTCAAGGCGCTGGGAATGTAGGCCAGGTGAGACCATCTTTTGCCTGGCCGGCGCCGCCACAACCGCAATATACGATTGATCCAAGACATTATAGTTATAACATCTGGGGGAAGGCGCCGGTCTATTCTTTGACTGGGGAGGATGAGGAGGATGAGGAAGAGGGAGAGGCAGAAGAAGGTGACGATGTTGCAGGGGAGGAAGAAGCAGCGGTGACAGCCGAGGGAAAGGAGGAGGTCAATGCCGAAGGTAAGTTAAAGGTCGGTCATGGAGGTGATTCTGAGACTGATGTGATATAGCTGCTGCAGAAGCGGAGGAGAATATAGAAGTGGAAAAGCCTGCCGGAGATGCTGCCACAGAGACAACCCCAGTGGCAGTCTCACCAGATGCGGGCGAAAAGGATATACCACCCGAGGATCCAGTCGAGGAAGTCGCTACTGAACCAGCGGCGGCTGAAGAATCGAGCCTTGATGCGGCAACTGCGCAACAACCCTCTGACCCTCCGCAAGAGGAAGCTACCACAGCTATACCGGCTGCATCTGAACCAGCTCAAACCGGACCACCTGAAGAAGAAACAGCAATGGCGTGCGACGACACTGCCCCTCAAGAAGCCCCACCGATTATTATCCCTGAAGCTGATGCTTCGTCGCAGCCAGAAGAAGCTCACGCATCAGAGCCTGCGCCATCAGATATTATAGACGGAATGGAACCAAATCATCAAGATTCTGGAGACGTTATAGAGGCTGCAAATTCTTCAGGAGAAGAACCAACTGCTTCTGACGTGCCTGCCCCGGTCGAGATTGTTGATAATGTGAAAGGAGAGGACACCACTCCAACTCCCCCATCAAACCCAACCGAGGATGCGTCTCAACCTTCTGAAGCCCAGGCGGAAGAGGTGGAAACGGATGTTATAGATGTGGCTGAAGTGCAGGATCCGCCGTCTGACGAATCCCCTCATGTCGATTCGTCCGGGGAAGAGACATCCCAAGAAGGCCTACCCTCTGATGAAATATCTACGGCGGAAGAGCATTCTACAGCAGAGCAAGGTGCCACGCCTCCGGAAGCACAGTCTAGTGGCTCTGATGCCTCTCCAGGAGATACTGGTGAGACTTTTACTGTAGAGACTCACACCGCATCAGAGGATATACAAGACCCCGTTCCCGTAGCCTCCGACGATATCATCCAAGTTACCGACGTCGATAACAATGACTCAACGGACGATACAGCAGCAATCATTGTTATCGAGGTCGATTCTCCAGGTACCCTCTCAGACACCGCCATCCCACCACCACCGCCTCCAGCCCCTCGCGTCACAATGTCCGAACCAATCAAACCTTCCAAATCCAACAAGAAGAAGTCCAGCAGCAAAAATAGCAAATCTCGTCATGTAGAGAGACCTGTGGAGATTATACCGCTGAGAGAGGGGAAAGCCAAAACTGTTGCTAAACCGAAGAGTAAGAAGAAGGTCAAAGTTAGGGGCGGGAAGGGAGTTGAGGTTGAGAGTGGTGAGGCAATCCCGCCTCCACCGCCGCCTGCGCCTTCGCCACCACCGAGTGGGTGTGTTATAGAGGTTGTTGGAGTTGAAGGGATGCAAGTTATTGACGAGACTGGTGTGAAAGATGAGGTCGAGGACACTGTAATACCTGATCTTGAGGCTGCCGCCGAAGAGGCTGGTGCGGTCGAGCAACCGCAGGTTGATGAGCAGCCTGAAAAGGAAGAGAGTCCTCGTGCTGATGACGCTGACACAGCAATGTCGCCAGGCGAGGAGGAAAAGATCTCAGAGGTTGTCCAGGCTGCAGACACTGTCGTTGTTGCTGTGCCTGGTCAGCACGAGGAGCTTGAGCCCACTCCCGCCACTGCCGATCCATCTCCTGACCTCAACGCAGGGATCGAGAAAACTGTCGAAGTCGAGGCACCTGAGCAGAAAGAGGATGATGCGCTCGCTGTCATATCCTCTCCACCTGAGCTCGATGTTATAGAACCATCTCTGGAAGAAGGAGACCAGAACAAGGAGGCGAAGGGCGTTGCCGAACCCAACGAAGAGCCTCTACATAATGAAGAGGAAACAGCTTCAGCTAAGCCAGAGTCGGACTCTCCACCTCAGGACCCTCCGATGGATAGTGTTCCTCAAGATCAAGACAGTACGCCAGCCGATGTGGAACCCCAGTCTGATAGTGCAATGGCACCAAAGGCAGAAGAGCTTAATGACGCGCCAGCGGAAGGAACGACCGACGACGTACCTGGGGCCGAGGCTTCGACTGCGCAAAAGGACGAAGCTGCCGAACCTTCTTCGTCAACAACAGAGGGACCAAAGAACACAGACAATATATCGGATCCTGCAGTCGAAGCAAATGATGCATCCAACATTTCAACGAACGATGCAGTCGAAATAGCGACCCCTGGGCCATCAAACGAGCCAGGAACACCAGAAGACAGCACATCAGAAGTACCCAGGGAGGTATCAACACCAGAGACCAGCGAATCCGATCTAGCAAACATGACTGGCCCGAATACAGTGCCCAGTACAGAAACTGAAGCATCATCTGTTCCAGGCTTCCCTGCGGCTGTCGATGAACCAACACCAGTCGCCCCTGCAGAAGTTGTTGCTGAACCCGCACCAACCTTGATGGAGTTGGCTGCACTTATCTTGCCAAATGATCCAGTTCTACAGAGCACAGAGGATGTTGCTGCGGAAAAGGATGAATCGAACGATGCGGCCGTTGATGGCAAAGTTGGCACGAAAGAAATGACTCATGGAAGCGAAGAGTCTGGTCCTGTGTCCGGTGCGGCTGCGGGAGAAAAGAGTGAGGCCAAGGAAGACATTGCTATGATAGATCAAGAGGATAACGAGGACGGCAAAAATCAAGAGCCAGGAGAAGCACTGGATGAAGGCAAAGAGCCAGAAGTATCGACCGAAACCGTGGAGCCTGAGAAAGTCGTCGCAGATGCCCAAGAATTGGACCAACCAGATCCTAAGGCTGATCAGGATCATGGAATCGAGGCAGAGCATGTTGACGAGAAGAGTGTTCCAGAACAAGTTGACAAGGGTCAGACTGAAGGCGAGCCTGCGGTCGATGAGAGTCCAAACCTCCCAGACGGAGATGCTCAGCCAATTCAAGAAACGGAAGCTTCAGAAGCTTGCGAAAAGACACCCTCAGATGTCGGCGACGTCCAGGAAGTAGATGCACAAAATACAGTGCCTCTGGCGGAAGTCGCGACAGTGTCTCCAGAGACCCCTTCCATTGCCTTGAAGGAGCAAGCTCATGGCCCAGATGAATCGAATGAGAACGTGACTGTCTTGGAAGCATCGGAGACTGCAGAGGCTGCCGAAGATGTCACGAAAGACTTATTGACGGCGGACGTCGAAGGACCAGTCGCAGTCGAGACGGCAACAGGGGAAGCAGGTGACGCAGAACAAGCTGAAGGTACTCCTGCACCAACAACGGAAGAAAAGCTTTGTCCAGAAACTGGTGATGAAAGCGTGGTCGTCGAAGGCACATCGGCGCTGGTGGCTGAACCAGAGACTCGCTCGACAGAGGCATTAGAACCAGCTAGAGCTCCTGAGGAAGGCATTGAGGCAGAAAACAAAACTGAGGCTGATGAGGTCGCAAGCCAGCATGTGATCGAGGGCGTGGAGGATCAGAAAGCTGCTGAAAAACTGCCAGCAGAGCCTGTTGCTGAGAAACCTACTCCACAGAGCATCGATGATGTTGTTGTTGTCCAGAAACCTGCTGCTGCTGATAGCCAAGAAGCCAACGACACAACTGTCGCCGAGGCTGCTGATTCTGTCGCTTGTGAACAGTCAGAAGCGCAAGATCCTATAAAAACGTCAGAACCTTCTCCCAAAGAAGATACTTCGACACAATCTGCTGAAGCAAAAGCCGAAGATACACCCGAGCAGCTAGTTGATACAACAGAAGATGCCCCACTTTCAACAACTGGAGCTGGTGCGGATACCTGTCAGGAGTCACCTTTGCCTGTGTTGGCCGACGAAGCGCAAGCCACCGAAGTCACGGAAGCACTCGAACATAAAATTTCGGAAAATCTATCCGAACCAGAGGAGGCCACAGAGGCAACACAACCTGTAGATACTGCTCCATCGCTTGAGGGAACACAAGGACCTAACGAGGAATCTAGTCAGCAACCTATACAGACTTTGGAAGAAGAAGCTGTCGATTCACCACAGCCAGAAGACGCGACAACAGAGCCAGGACAGAGCCCAGAAGAGCCACGACCACCAAATGCAGAGAGTACGGAAGCCTCTGTACAGGAGCCAGTCACCGAGGCAGAAGTCTTACCAGGAGACTCAATATCGCAGCAAAGTCGCTGCGAACCTATATCAGACTCGACTTCAGGTCGCAGATCACCCCTGATTGAAGAATCAACACCCGAAGAGCCAGCACCAAACCAGCCCGCTCCAGAGGAAGCCGCGCCGCCTTCACCATCTAAGCACTCCTCGAAAGTCTCTTTCGACGAACCGCCAATTTCGACAAAGGGCAAAGAACCAGCCTCACCTCCCAAAGAAAGACGCAGGTCTTCCAAGTCATCCTCTTCGAACCGTCACAGCTCATCTCACCACAAAGTCAAAGACGTCGCACAACCGCCATCTGATCAAAAGACATCGTCTGCTGCTACCTCCTCACGCCGCCGCAGTTCGACAACCACGGCTCCTCAACCTGGTATACTCCGCCGTCTCAGCACTACAAATTCACGTTCCTCTCGTGCTGAAGCGGCTGAACAAGCAGAGATTAGACGCCGCGCTGCAGAACTCGCAGCTCGTGAACAAGGAGTTCAACGTCAGCTAGAAAGAGCTCGCAAACGTGCAGCATTGGAAGAGCAAGAACGGCTGTTACGGGAGAAAGAGGAAGAGCTGGCGAGACTCAGAGCGGCGGAAAAGGAGAAAAAGAGAGCCAGACGCGAAGAGCAGAAGCGGCGTGAGCAGGAAGCTTTGGAGCAGGAAAGACTTGCTCGTGAGAGAGCCGAAGAGGAAGCCAGGGCGAAAGAAATTGAGCGCGCAGAACGACGAAGACGGCGACGAGAAGCTGAGAAGTCGCATCATGACAATAATCGCCCTAGGACTCACAGACACTCCTCAAATCGAGAATCAAAGGCCAGAGATATCTCGCCAACAGCAAGACCAAGGGCAAGGAGGCAGAAGACTGAGGAGGTAGGTCCTGAGCGCCAGAGAGCAAGAGACGAATACGATACGCCAGAAGCACCAACATCTTCGAGATATCCAGGAGAGAGAAGACACCATCGAAACTCTCGTAAAGATCCAGAGAAAGCTGAGAAACCCAAGAAGAGCATGTTGCAGCGCCTTTTGTCAAAGATATGATGGTAAGCCTAGATTTGTGGCAATGGGATAGTTACGAATGTGTAGATGAGATTTGTAGGATCTTTTGACGTGCGTTGAAAATGTATGGGAAAGAACACCTGTTGTAGGTTCATGGGAATAGAAAATTTTCTCAACCATACGTCTCCTCTCCAGGCCCCCGTTGTATCATTTTGAAGGGATTCAGGAGGCGATGTCAAGCCGAGAGACATTGGCGTGGTGAAACAATTCATTCGGAGTAAAGACTACCTCGCTATGCTAGAATAAAGGGGAGAAGCCGGAAAGACCACCAAGGGAAACAAAGCTTTACCAAGAAGATAAACAAAGGCTGTGAAGAGAGACTGTGGAGGGCAGAACTATGGAAACACCAATGACAAAGGTAAGAAAGTCGCAAACGGAAAGAAACGGGACAACAGCCCTCCACCATAGCTTCCTGTGTTCCTGCCGGCCGATTCCTTGCTGTCATAGTTGGGAAGAAAAAGAGAATGTCTCATTGATAACGGATGACTTCGGTGAAAATCGTCTCGAGGCATGGATAGCTGCTGGCGGCGCGTGAATGCATTTGTCATCGGAATTTAGCGGTTTTAGTGAAAGGTTGCATCGAATTAGGCACAGAAGGATCGAGGTTTGTGGAAAACACTGATGCGTGGTTGTATGGCCCAATCGGAACCTGATGCTTGTAATCGGGGGCTGAATCTCATTAAAGACGGTAGAATTGTGAAGGACCTGTAGAAAAGGCAAAAACAGTTGGGGAAGAATTTGCTGGAGACTTTCGGCGCTCAAAGTAAAGTGTGCCGTGTCTTGAAGTCATTTTGTGTGGCTTGGGAGGTATTCTGTATTCAGGCAAAGATGGGAAAGCTTGTGATCGTTGGATCTAAAAGTCTTGATGGAAGAGTTTCTACTCAAGCTGAGGTCGACCTAGCTGTGTCTTCAAGGCCTATCGGTGAGATGCGGCGAAGGTCGTTCGAAAGGCAATGCTCGAAGGCATAAAGTAGCTCTAGGCTGAGCTTTGGGCGTTGGAAGTAGTTGTTGCGGACTTTCTCTTCTTGTGAGTCCAGCGAGTCTTCTTCATCTTCGGGGCCTTCTTGCGGGGCTTGCGTGGCCCAGTAGAGGGAGCATTCTCCTTCTTGTACACCATACGCGAGCGTCTTCTCGTACGAAGCTGGTGAAGAAGCTCGTTTACATCATCGATGTTTCTGGCCTCCCATGTGGGTCCAGTGAACATGCGGTCATCGTTGAATAGAAGATGACCCAGGCAGCAGTGCGCCAGAGCGTGACACCGGATGCGCAAGGCATCGAGCACTTCTTCCCAGTGGCGATCTGAAAACGGCCGGCGTATCATTGTAGATATCCAAGTATGAGCTGGTGTGGAGAGACGATATAGATACGCGTGCTTAATCGTGAGACTTTCAAGCGAGGGGTTAGTAGCCAGGTAGAGAAAGGTTGAGTCCTCGATGGAGCAGTCAGTCAGGGTGATGGTCTTCAGCATGATTGGACGGGTGAACCATCTCTGCAAGAGCCACCAATCATCAACTGTGAGACCAAAGCCGCGGAGAGATCCAGCTTCAGGATCATATGCCGAGTGTCGAGTACCCTCAGCGCGAGGTCTGACAAACCTGAAGGTATGCTTGGCATTAGGGAATGAAGCTGATCTCAGATCACGCATAGTGTTCATGACCTCGTTGGTTTCTGTCGTGAATCTACGCGTGGCTCTCCTGGACAGGGCCCAGCCGCGGCGGAGGACGCCCGACACGAATATGTCCTGACAATGGCCGACCTCAAAGATGATGTTGTTGATCGGAAGGTCTGCATCGAGTGCCCATTTGAGCAGAGTCTCCTCCAAGAAGTGTTTGATGTGTCTATGTGCTTGCTGCTTGTCAGACTCGAAGTTCACTCCGTCGTCAGCGTGGCGAACACCGATGGACTGAAGTTTGCCAGAAGGGCTAAGGTTTTGGAGGGCCTTGCGCAGGAGTGGGTAACAGCTAGGGGGCTGTTGGCGACCTGAGTGGGTGAGGATCAGGGTTTTGACAAAGCGTGCGTCACAGTTGTTCATGCTCAGTCGAAGCAAAGCTGTCATCCCAGGGATGGAGAACTGAAATGTCCTATCAGCGGCGAAGGTGCTGGCAATGACTTCTGGCAGGAGTTGATGCATGGCGCGGCAAGTCGAGTTAAGTGTGAGGATGTCCTTGTCGTCGACGTAGGACACGACGATCAACTGACACTCGGTGGGTAGGGTCAACAACGTGCGCATTTTGGCGATGTGCGCGGTTGTCAGAGTGTGATTGATTGTCTTGGTCTGGTGCTGTGTAGGAAGGGAGTCTGTTGGAAACGTGGATGAGAGTCAGCGGATGTTGTGGTCGGCTAAAGCTGACCTCGTTTATCTGAGCAACGGGACGAATCACATCTTCACGCTCACAACTCTCCTTCGTTTTCACCTGTTGAGCAGCAACAATACAAGTACCTAGCACAACGGCAAAGGGAACAATACCTCGTTTATCTACTTGGACACCACCAGCATCTTCTCCTTTTCCACCTTTGCAACCACAATGGCTCCCTGGTACCAACCTCTCAAGAGCCCTGTCTTCCTATGCGGCGTCATCGTCAACGCCATGCTCGCCTTCTTCTTGCTCTGGGCAACCAGGAGCGGTAGCCCCCGGGTCTGGCTGCCAATCGTTATCGCCATGATTGGCGTGGGCACCTTTCAAGCCACTTTTGGTAAGCATCTCTTACCAACGCACAGCTCAAGACACTGCTGATTATGTTCACAGTCTTGGTTTCCCTGTGCTTGGAGGAGCCGCCTGCCCCTGTCATCATCAACATCCCGCTGGTCGAGTTCGAGCCCGTTGACGACTCCAGCTCCGACGAGGACAACAACAATGAGCAGTAGGAGGACATGAAGATATCGTGTTAGGTAGATTAAGAGAGAGAAATTTGTAGGAGTAGTCAGGGGCACGAAAAGAAACGACTTCCCAGCTCCCAGCAGCATTTCAATGACTCTTGTGAAACTGCACGACATGATTATTATAGTAGCTTGTAACCAAAGAGACGAGAGGAGACCAATGGAATGTCTTCTTTGTTTTACGACTCCAGAGACAATGACAGGAGAAATAGATATAGTGACGAAAGTGCGAGTAGTTGAGACTACGTGATACTGTAAAGACGAAAGGCACACCGAAGAACCATTGATCATGAACCTGCAAACCATCGCAAAACTCCTGAAACCCATGGTTATCTCCTAACCATGATAGCAATGCTCTTCAATCCTTTCTTCATATCGTAACTTCGTTCAAGCGTATGTCTGTTGACTTTGGTTGTTGGTTGCTGGGAGGGAAGGTCAGTAGCTGATTGTTTACAGCACGAGGATATTGACTTGCATTGGACGAGGCACAGTGGCCGGTTTCCGAGACCCTGGGACCTTGAAAAACTTGGAAAGGGGTAATGAAGTGTGCGGTGCTCAGCACTGAGGGTTTCTTCCCATCTTCTCGGCCAGAGTGTTGATAAGATCGGGACTGGAGTGACGATTAGCAAAAAACTACTTCGGATGTCAGGAAACGAGAGACTGACCTCAGGGGGTCGTTGCGCTGAGGTTTGACACCTTCGAGAACGGCAAGTGCATGGTCACGCTGAAGGTTCTTGTACTCGACACTACCGGGTCCGAAGAGAAGGAGGACTCAGGCTGTTGTCAGTAATTGCTGCTAATGAGTCTCGGAAAGCATGGGGAAAACAAGCGACCCACCACGCTGGTACTCCATGGCACGCTGAGTGTACTCGTTGATGGATGAAGCAGTAGTAGGGGCATACTCGATGTCCTGCTCCACCTCATGCTCATCACCAAAGGGCGAGGGGCAAGTGCTGAAGGAGCTGGTGCGATCAGCCTGCTCGAACAGGACGGAAGGTACAGTGGAGCAAGGCGAAGAGGGGTAGGAGCTTTCATTGTCGTCTGAGGAGGAGGCGTCATCAATAGCAAGAGAGTAGCCGACTTCGTACTGGTCCTCAAAGGGTGATGAGGGGAGTTTGCGCGCCTGGGAAGGAGGCGAGGAGAAGATGGTTGGGGACGACAAGTCGACGTCCTCGAAGTTGCCTTGCACGGTGAATGTGTTGGTGCGAGGAGAAACACTGGTCATGGCCTCGAAGTCGAACATAGCAACAGAGGTGCTTGAGGAGGGCGAGACGTCGAGTTCAGGGATGGATCTGACTGAGGTGGGTAGGAACGATTTGACCTTCTTGGGGCTGGGCTTCTGCAGTTCGATAGCACGAGCAGGTGGGAGGCAGTCGAGGTCGCCAGCAGTGTCGCCCTTGCAGCACTTGAAAAGGTTGAAAGAAAACATCTTGTGTACGCGTGTTGATGTTGCGCAGCAGGGTTGATGACGCGACTGCGGATCGATAAGAAGGTGTCTTCGAAGGTTGATGATAACAAGAAGCTGTACCAGAATAGTTGTATGATGTTTGAGGAAGATGGATGTGATGTTGTGGTGGTGGTGTAAGAGAAGGGTAGAGTAGGTAGTGGTGAATTTTGTATGTGAGAATAAGGGTCTTGCGCCGAGCCCCAGCCACACCATCCATGAACTTCTATACCAAAGCTTCTATGCGCAAACACGTCAAGGTCATCCAGAAGAGTCTTTGATATACGGACTGATTGACTTGTAAGACACGTGTCTAAGAATTGCTATTGGTACGTGATGACAGCTCAGAAGTCGTCTACCATGATCTCTTTTGCGTCCCTGTTCCTCCGGCCATTGAACCACTTGACGATGCTAGAGTTTCTACCTCGAATGATCTTCTGCCACCCATGCATCCTTCTTGATACGCTGGACGCATACTAATCCAAGCCGTCGGATCTCCCAATCTTGCGTGCTCCAACTCGGCGATCAACATATTCCGTCAGCTCAAAGCTCAGTGAGGTTTTCCAGAGTATGTTAAGAGTCATTGAAACCTTGCGAGGTGTATTATCGTGCCCTTGCTAGCAGTCATTCTACCACGTCTGTGTGAAGCTAGTCGACATTGGAGGTGTGTTCGAGAGTGCCTTGCCAATGCGGCAGTTTGCTGACAAAGTATACTATGGACTGTGTCTCCATCTTATGCACGTCAACTCGGACCTCAGTCAAGCACGGTTGCCTGAAGATGATGTCTAGAATTGCGACTCTGTCGTTTGCCTGGCTAAGTTCTGTAGATTGAGAAAGCCAGCGTCAGGAACACGAAAGCATCTACATGACACCCCCAAATTTCTCTCTCTCTTCGCAAAGAATTGTTGCTTGTACAATGAATGGAAGACATCTCGCATGTCTCGTCGTCGTGAACCTGGAAGACGTCCTCCAGCGGGTGAGGTCGGCGATGGCGTCTAGATCTGATCGCCGACCTTTACCGAGGTTGAACCTTCTTAAAGTCGACGACGTCAACTCCTTCGAACTCCAACAGGAAGGTCTGCTCCGCCCAATTGAAGCATACATACACCTCGATATTCATTCTTGCGGAGGTTTAGAACTGGCGCTACGTTTTTGGAAGTCTTTCTTGAGACAAGCGACCCGACAAAGACCAATTGTGAACAAAGGGAACATGACCGACCAGCCCGACGCCCGCGAGCGTCTCCGCCAAAACTTCCTCAATCATGACCCAAAGCAGCACCCCAATCGTTGGGAGCATCTCTGGCAGAAAGACGACTTGCCTTGGGACAAAGGCTTTGCTTCGCCGGCATTAGCAGATGCTCTCGCTGAGAGAAAGGATCTGCTGCCCACCGCTCAGTCTGGCCGACGCCTGCGCGCTCTGGTACCCGGCTGCGGCAAGGGCTACGATGTACTCTTGCTTGCCAGCTGGGGATACGATGCTGTTGGTGTTGAGGCTGCTGCTACCGCCGTCAAGGCTGCTAACGCCGAGTCCAAGGGCTGGGAGGAGAAGCCTGAGTATGCGGTCAAGGACGAGACCAGGGGCCGCGGAAGTGCCAAGTTTGTGTTTGGTGACTTCTTCGAGAAGGGCTGGGAGAAGGATGCGATTGGAGAAGACGGTTCGAAGGAAGGACAGTGGGATCTGATCTATGACTACACCGTAAGCCCATGTCGCAGAAGCTTGCTGAGATTTGTGGATGGCTACTGACAACGTGCAGTTCTTGTGCGCCTTGCCGCCAGCCCTGCGACCTGCGTGGGCAGCTCGTCAGTCATCGTTACTGTCGCCTGGTGGGCGTTTGATCTGTCTTGAGTTCCCAACTTACAAGCCTCCATCAACTGGTGGACCCCCATGGGCTCTTAGACCAGAGACTTACCTTGCCCATCTGAGTCAGCCCGGCAAGGAAGTCGAGTATGACGAGGAAGGCTTTGCTGTCTGGAAAGAAGGCCAGACTCCTGGAGAAGGCGCTCTGGAGAGGATTGCTCACTGGAAGCCGGAGAGAACTCACAAGATCGGTGAAGGTACTGACAATGTCAGCATCTGGAAGAGAAGATGAGAAACCTGAAGGTTTGCTTCTCGATTCGTGTGGTTTCTTAAGCTCCGAATTACGGTTGAAACAGGGTTGTAGAAATGCAAAGAGATTCTTCCAATGATGGTATGTCCACAGAGAGTCTTGAGCATTTTTCATCTCAGTGGTGTCTCTGATCGTGATGATTTGTGTCGTGGATCATTGTAGCATTGGATCTTTCGATTGGTCATGACGAGAAATACCATGCCAATTTCACTGAACGAACTTTCACTTTGATCGCCAGCCAGTTCTTCAAGCTTTTTGCGCCACCTCACACGGATTGAATCCTTGACCTCCTTTTCTCTTGCTATCGAAAACAATCATGGGTGCTGCTGCCTCGTCCTCGTCTGGTGTTCCTGCTACTCGCGCCAGCCGTCGCTCCTCGACCGCTCCTCCACCACCGTCTTCTGACCCATCAGGGTACACTCAACGCGCCCTTGAATGGCAACAACGTAAGCCAATTCGATCCTAGAGTGGTTCGAAAGTGTATTGACAACCTGATAGTCCGTCAAAGTCACGGGCCATCGAGCCCAGAGTTCAGAACCTTCGCCCACAGGGCATACACACTCGCCGCCCTCGAGGGCAGAACCCAAGAGGGTCAGCTACCTCCGTAGGCTATTGTACGCTCGGAGCCCATGCTTCAAGGCTAATCATTCACTCTAGAAAACACTGAACAAGGCGGCCGGTCGGTTGCGCCGTGCTGCTCCTCTCCACTACTCTGACTCCACTATCCCTTCTTAAAAAAAACTTGAGTAGGAAATGGCATGCATCGTTGCAGCGTTGTGTCGGAACACAAAGGCGGATGTTGGGAGAAATGCAGATGATGACCTTCAAACAACAATGAAAGCTTCCAGCGTGTGACATATTCAATTCTTCTTGCAGACTGCGTTTCCCCTTGGAACATGCGTAGTGTAGAAGTGACAGATGCGAGAGCATGATTCAGGGGTCTGGTGTATCTGGTTGCTACGACATCACAGTCGTCTTATGTCTCGGCACAACACCACCAAATACGTCCATTCTACACGTCTCTCGTCAACACCACTCCACGCGACTTACCAAACATCTCACTCAAGCACATCCGCCCATCCACTCTATCTCTATCATACAACATCAATCACTACCGCCTCGAACAACCGCACTATCAAACATCCTACACCATGTCTAGCATCTTCTTGACTCCCTTCTTCATCGCCGCGTCCATCATCAACTCGGTCTTCTTATCCCTCACCATCTGGGCTGCTCTCCAGCTCCGCGGCTCGGATTGGTGGATTGTCTTCCTGGTTGCCCTCATCATGGGCGTGCTGTACCAAGTTGACTATCGTGATTCCACCCTTATCTCCTAGCTCCTGAACCCGACTGACTTATCCAAGTGCGCCGTAAGAGACCTGGTTACCATGCCGAGCACCGCGATCCGATCGAGTTGCGCCTCCGCAACTTGTACGGTCTCAGCGCCAGCAACTATATGCACGGCACCAGCAGCGATGGCATCGATCGCTCAAGCATCCGCATCGATCGGCACCAGCGCGAGAACCCCTTTGACACCCCTATCGCTCGCCCTCAGACTGCACACACGCGTGTTCGCCCTACTTCAGCTACTCCTGCCAGCCTTCTTCAAACCAGTCAGACTCGTGCTCCTCGTCGCCCTGTCACTCCAGCTTTCGTCTGAATCATGATACGGCAAGTTTCTCTGATAAGGGTTACTTGAAGCATGCTGACAGGTCACTATAGGAGTCAAAACAGCATACACTTCCGCATAGCGGTTGAGCAAGCAAGAAGCATGAATGAGACAAAAGAGACTTCTGTA
This sequence comes from Aureobasidium melanogenum CBS 110374, assembly GCF_000721775.1. Classification (NCBI taxonomy): domain Eukaryota; kingdom Fungi; phylum Ascomycota; class Dothideomycetes; order Dothideales; family Saccotheciaceae; genus Aureobasidium; species Aureobasidium melanogenum. The sequence continues at coordinate 183,853 of NW_024470064.1, forward strand.
TCTGGAGGGCTTCATCTTGGGGAAAGCAGAAATCATGCTGAGTCTCCAGGGGAAGTCGCCAGCACATTATCAAGTCAAGTCATTAGGGGCATTATGGGAAGAGGTCGAAACACATGGGAATACGAATCACGAAAGCAAATGATGGGATGGAAAACTTGTCAAAAGCATAAAAACAATGAATTCTCTCTACCCCTCGCTTCGAGGTTCGCCGGATCCGGCGGTTCTGTAGGCCTTGCATAAGTCCACAAAGAAAAGTCCGTAAGCCCCATCTTGCCGCAGCTGCTGCGAGAACAAAGGCCCTGTATAGAGGCAACCAGATATTTGTTAGTCTTCGCGAAAATTTAGGTTTTGAGCTGCAGCTACGCTCTATATCTCTTCGAGCCCTTGAGATTCAAGATCGACAGGTCTGTTTGGTAGGCGGGCAAGGGGGGCTGCCAATGGTAAGGTCACGCCGCCGCGCAGAATCGAACAAGGACTCATGCATCTCTTTGTACATCGAATGCATCTGTCTTCCTGAGATAGGCTTGCATGATAAGACAGTTTCATGTGATAGTCAGTTGACTAAGGGTGTTCGAGAGTTGTCGTCACATTGCTGGAGGAGAGACCTCAGGTTGTGCGCTCTCATGCCTTAGTATCTGACGCAACCGAAAAGATATCTAGACATGGGAATGATCCGAGAGAATCCTAGACATAGCATTATACAGGCTATCTACATCAGGTTCTTCAAGTGCAGGTTCAATGGGCGATGGAGCGTGGGATACAAACTTAACAGGGTAACCCAGTGATCATAGAGTCTTCTAGCTTCAATACAAGACTCTGAGACTCAACCCTTTACCGTTGTTGTTCCTCTCTTGGTCGATAACAACTCTCTCGATGGTTCACACAAGCCAAGTCAAGTTTGAGCAATAATCAAGCCCAAAGCGGATTCCCAAACCTCTATCAACAAGACTATTGTCTTGGCGACCACCTCCACCTTGATCAGAACCACCCACACGCTTGTTTTGCAATCACTCAATCTCATCTTGCATTCACTAGCCACCATCCTCGCTCGCCGACAAGGTCATCACATCCCAGCATACTTTTAATGACACAGGCTCTTCATGCAACAGCACAACTTTAATTGACCACGTTACAACCGCAACTGTATGTTTATCGTCTCCTGCGCTTACAGACGGCCCTAGAGACTCTATAGCGGTGTAACCCACAGAGAGAGCTAGCGCTAACTATAGAGCAGATGCAGACAATCAACATTCCCCCTGGCTTCCCCTTAGAGCTTCAAAGAATGATCGCTGCCCAGGCAGATGAAGAAGATATCCCTACCCAGCGCCTAGTCCATTCTCTCTGGTCTCGTGCTACCCTCCCGAGATTTCTGTCGTCCTTTGGTCGTGTAGCCTTCTTATACACGAGGTCCGGCATGGAAAACATGATGAGAGCTTGTCAGCACCCCATTTATGGTCCTAGAATTCATACCCTGGTTCTCGTAGTAGACTGCAAGCGCCGCAACGCCACACAGTACCAGCAGCTCTACAACCAGGCTCTATTCGCACTTGCAGCGCATGGTCAACCAGTATGCCTGGGTATCCGCTGGCGCCCAACTCCTCTGGGTGAAGAAGTCCCCCCTGAGTTAGCCTCGGGTCGTTTAGTTACGTTGTTGAACAACAAGATACTTCCTGCCGCACGTGCCGCTGGCCTAACGAGAGATGACCTATTGATTGAGCTCCCCGACCCTCAATTCCTCTCCAATCAGCCCAATACCTACGACAGCCTGATCCGATGGCTATACCGCCGTTGGTCTACTTATGCACAGGTGGGCGGATCGTGCAGAACCACCATCCGCTTCGACAACTCGATCACTCGCTTCTCCCGCCCTCCCTCACTCGAGTTTTCGCGCCGCCCTGACACGATTGAGTGTCACGGTATGCTGTCGCGTCACTTCGACGCCTTCTATCACCTCTTCGAAGGCTCAAACACGGAGCTGGCTCTCTACAACTGCCGCATCCCAGAGACCTTCTTCCGCGCAACCAACCATCACTTCACCTCTATCATTATGGAGGGAGTGAGCGTCTACAGTGAAACTGTAGACCAGTTCAGAGACGTTGTGAGCCGTCAGTTGCCAGCAGGCTGAGTGAGCAGCCTATTCGAGCCCCTGCTCGCCACTCACCCTGGTCTGAGCCATCTGAGGCTCAAAAACCTCTACGAAGGTGAAGCCACCTGGCTCAGTGACGGCTCTCACCTCTTTGATGTGAGAGGCGCTCACAAGCTGGGTGTAGCTCTCACTCGGCTTTTGGAAGGCTACCGGGGCTGGGAGATTGTTTACTGGACCTGTGGTGATGAGGCAGTGAAGGCAAGGATGCTGGCAAAGTGGGGAGGCACCAACTTGGGTAGTGGCTTGTTGGGCAGCCCTGACTTTTTGGGCTGAAGTGAAGACAGTAGCATGTAAGAGTAGTAGTGAAGAAAGAGCGAGTGAACAGAGAACAGAAAAAAGATGTACTATAGAAATAATGATATCCGCTGCTCTCCCAGAAACGACCCTGTCTTTGATGTACCTATGAAAATGCACAGTAATCTTCGCATCAGAGTTATGTCCACAGAAAGCCCAAGAAGATTGATGCTTTCGAATAGCTCTCAATGGACAATAGTCAGAATCCTATTATATTATGCATTTTTATATATAACTCATCTGGATGTCACGAATATGAGAGGCCTCAAGCCCATCTTCCTGGTTATCAGCCTTTCAGGTCTCTCAAACGTGACACTCAGTTTCATATAGCTATAAAAATGCATAATGTTTTACAAAATCAAGATGTGTCCAGAGAGAGCCCAAGAGGAATGGAGTTTTTGACGGGCTCTCAGTGGACAGCATCCAGAATCATATAACATCCTGCATTTTTATAGATAAGGAATGGTGGTGATTCGGGTTTGAGAGGCGGGGTTTCCTTCTCACCCGCTCTTGCATTCTAAGATACAGTACCTTGTCTTATGTATCTATAAAAATGCACGATATTTTACAAGACGAAGCTGTGTCCAGAGAGAGCCCGAGATGAAAGCAGTCTTCGATCGGCTCTCAGTGGACAACGCTTGGTTTCGGAAGAAATTGTGCATTTCTATAGATATGTGTCATTTGTGATACAAACATGGGATATCATACTCTTTTGCTCATCAAGAATCTCAGTGGACATTGTTCAACACTACTTGACATTGCGCATTTTTATAGATAATTTATCGCTGAGCTATCGGTATGAGACAACACAGTTCGTCCTCCTTTCGATCCCTGTGCTTAGTTGGAGGACCAGCAGCCAAAGACTATGCCTGGTAACCTAGCATTGAAGTCAGCAGTGCGTCTCATAAACAGAACGAGTTGTAACTTGCACAAAAGCCCAAACTCTCGAGGTAGTCCTTGCTTCCAAAGTCTGCACGACTTTCTCAAGCAGGTAAAGCTGTTGTCTACTATGTCCAGCCACTCGTCGCGGTTGCTGTTCAGGTCTTGAAAGCTCAATTTTCATCTCAAGGAGTTTGTCAGCGTGTTCGCTGGCAACTTTGACGTGCAAGCGAGCTTGATCGTAGTCTCCGAGCTTTGTAGCTTCTTTGGCAAGGTTTTGATATTTGTCAAGACCGTACTTGAGAACAAGGGTAGCGTTGAGATATCTCTGGCCCTGCTGTAGACTCTTGTCTAGGATATTTTGCTCTCGAGCCAACCTGATGGTGACTTCCTCGCAGAAACCAACGTCTTCAGTACGATGAAGGCGACGCTTGGCTTTGGAGACCCGTCGTTCAAGTGTCTGAAGGTCAGTCGACAGTGGTGGTAGAAGGGACAGCTGAGAGGCGCGAAAGGTGTGCCACGCTCTGACGATCTCATCTGGCTGAAAAGTAGCGATAGCCGTGATGACATTGTCGTAAGATACAGGATCACCCTCAGTGATAGCACGAGCATACGTCGGGGGTTGTTCGGCGGCTTCCTGGTAGCTTGGTGGCAGACCTTCGACTGGTCCAGGTACTGGAATGCCTGGAAGTGGTTTGTCGTGAAGGGCAGTGGCAGAGCGCTCTGCAGAATCCCGCTGCAACTCTGCAAACATGTTAGTGTTGGCTGCTAAGCATTCTCCACAGGGTCGAATTAGCCGGATTGTGAGCTGATCCTTCTGAATCTCACAAGCGGGTCTACAGATACGAGAAGGCATGATCTCCCGATTTGATTTACCGCAGGCGCACTCGTAAACCATGACTGTCTGTCCGCACATCTTTGTTAGCTGTGGTTGTGTAAGTCGTGCCTGCACGAGTTAATTGCGTTTTTTGGAAGTGTTCTGACTGCGGCATGTCTTCGAGAAAATGCCTAGCATATATCGAGATCAGCCATTTGGAAAACAATAAGGTTGTTCTCTTTGTGGTCCCAGAAATAATCTTGGTATCTTTGTGCTCTTTGTGCACATTGCTTTGTTCCCCCAAGACCTCTGCGTCCAACCCGGTTTCTCTTTGTCTCAGACACCAAGAGTCCCGAGACAAGTCAAGCAGAGAGACTTGGCTGTCTCGAGAAAGCAGCATCAACCTCGGGTAGACCAGTGTTCACAATGAGTGTGATATAGACGAAAACTGTATCTCTAGTTATATGTATCTATTCTCTCTGTGAAGAAACAAAGTCTCTATACAAGTTTAGTGAAAGATATGGCTACACAACGACAGCTTTTGGCAACCGAAGAAGTGCATCAATTGTTGGTTTCGTGTCCAGCCTAGGCATGGCCTTCTCGTGTAGTGCCTCCCACAATGCGTGTCTCGTAATTCTAGACAATGACGGTCAGAAGTAGGGTTCAAGAGGTAAGGAAAGTATGGTTTCAGCATGTGGCATTGAAACGGCCAACGAGATGATGGCAATGTACAAGTCGAAAGATCCAAAGACACAATCAGGTAAGAGTACTTACATCCTAAAGTGTGACTTACTTCCGTCCAGCGGTAAGGTGGCACAGTGGGCCCCTGTTTCAGATCCTTCGGATAGGTTACATGTCGTTTGAGCCATCAGATCATCGGCCCGATTCCGACGCTGAGCATTTTACTTCTTTTGCCCTGGATGTTCTAGAGCGACTTTGGCACAACTATACTCTTCGGTTTGACACAAGGTTTCTTCACTTCCACAGGAGTCGATTGAATGCAGCTGTGCTAGCTCTGTGCGTGTCAATCGTAATGCCAGGGGTTGGTATAGGTGTAACAGGAACGGCAAAGGACGAAGTTTGGCAACCTTAACTTGGATAGTATCCCAGGGAAATAGATGACAAGATAGCCCAAGGATACTTTTCAAGCCCTTTCGCGAGTTGGCCATTCATCAAGGTCTAAGGAGCGAATTTGTTCTTATGGGGACTATCAATTGCAAAGTTTGTGCAAAAAGAAGAGAAGATTCTTGATTTTGTTTCTCCATAAGAAGAAGGGGGTTGAATCAGAAGAGTAAGCAACAAAGCCCAAAAGGTTCTGCAAGACCTGTAACGATCAGGGGTGCAAGGAAAATGAGAATGGAAGAAGGCGAGAGCGCATGCCACGTTCCTCTCCATGAGTGCAAGGAGCTCTGAGTGGCGCAAATCGAAGAGGTCAGCTATGGAACAAGCGTCGGAAGAACCCTCGCCAAAGACATCGCGAAGCGATCAAGGGATGCACTACATCTCGGAGGCCTCGCGACAGCGGGACATGCTGACCTCTTTGAGCCGTTCCAGAACATCATCCCAATCATCATTCTGGACGAGTTCATGATCCATCTCATCTACGCCCACGTTGAAGTTGACTTCCTTCCTTCTAGTCTCCCAATCAGCAAAGAGTTGCGGGCGTAGCTCGTGTATCTGGAGGTCTTGGCCTGTGGGAGGCTCGTACGGACACGAGCCGGGCAACCCTAGGGATTGCCAAGAGTCGGCAATTCTGAGAAGCCCTAGTTGTACAAGCGGAATGCCATCAGCCCATGTGCGGTGACAGACCCAGAATAATTCGTGAAGCTGTCCACAATCGGGCGGATGACCCTGAGTAGGACGAGATCTGGAGCAAGGTAATTCAGAAGGGAAGGATTCAAGACGAGGTATATACCGGCGATGGAAAGATATGTTGGCTCGCAAAACATCATCAAAGTATGCCAGTAGGTCCACATGTGCTTCGGTCTTCTCAGACGTCAAGTGACGGTTTCGAATGCTGAGAGTGTGGTTGACGGAGAAAAAGAAGGCTGGAGAGATGGGGCATGCCCGCCAACCAGTGATACAGGTGACCATCTCAGGCTCTCCGGACTTGACAAAGATGTGGTCCAACGTAAGACAAGGCAAAAGGGTTGGCATTGGAATCGAAATAACGCGAGGATCCTTGGCAAGAATCCTCAAAACACGACGAGCGTGGTTGAGCAACTTGACATGCTCTTCTGGGGTGCCCTGCCAGCAGCGGTTGGAGGTCCAAGAGTTGTTCTTGTTGGCTACGTTGCTCAATCCAAGACTGATGATGCCGTTAGCGAACTCGGTCGTGTTTAGCCCTAGACTTGTGTTAATCTTGTATGATGATGCGGTGAGCCAAACAACATACAAGGGCCGCCATAAGAAACACACGCAAGTTTCTCATAGAGGTCCTGCTCGATAGGTCCGCACTGAGGTCCAATGCAAAAGTTGTGACCGAGGTGAATCTTTCGAGAAAAAGGCAAGCTATCCGTGTCAGGCAAGTACAAGCCAACTTATGCCGGGAAGCAAAGTTCCGAGCTCTTTGCCAGTTGTTGAGCAACTGATTTGAGGCATTTGAACTTCTGGACCTTTCCCATACCTTGCCAAATCTGATGCAGAGAATTACCAGAAGCGTGTTCCACTATCATATAAGGATGGCTAACAGTGCTTTTGCTGTCTTCTCTCCATTCCAGAATCCGAGGCACAGGAATGTTAGTTTTGAAAGATACTATCGTGTCATTAGATCTTAATAGCAGAAGGTCCTGACAATTGAACCTACAGTACTTAGTGGTGTCGACCTCTGAGTTGACATTGCGGCTGGGATAGGCAGTCTCACAACAACGCGCTTGCCATTGTCGGTGTTGAAGATGAGGGTACGGGAGATCTGACCGTCTTGCTCGGACCATGAAGCGACTGACTTCGCACCTGCGCAACACGCTACAACTCTCTTGCAGAGTTCAGGAAAGTTGAAGTGGATTTGACGAGCAGCTTGACGCGCACTGTCATGCGAAAGCCAGTGGCCACGCGAGAAGATGAAGGGTCTGCAGTCTGCAGGGACTCAAGGTGTTTGATCTAAGAGCTTGGACACTGTATGCTCGTTGCTTGTTTTCTTGAGTAGAATCGTTGACCGTGATCAAAGATTCTTGTGAGTGCGTCTTGGGTCCACTTCTGGATTTACATGCGTATCGGGTGGTAGTTGGCCCGTATGTCGCGATGAACGACCTTTTGAATGAAGCACTGAGCTTAGGGCGAAAGAGTATCCTGCTCAAGGACGACATCATTCGCCTTTGTGTTGTTATCGGCGCGTCAAAATGTGTGTAGGTATGTTTGATAGTGATCAAGCACTGGCTGTGTTTGTGGATACGCCGTTCGCACCACCCCGGTCGGAGACGCATTCATCGATCAATCAAAGCATCCCGTTTTCACTTGTGCTAAATGCTGCTGACTTCTCGGTTTCGGCGTCAATCTTCACACGGGTGCAGAGAAACAAAGGGATAGGGGTTTAATGAATAGACACGGGCTTCAACACAACCTTCTTTGTTTTGGATCGCCGTCTCTTTGTCGCTTTGTCACTGTAACAATGGAATGTCTTTGTCTTGCACAATCTATTCTCTCAGCTGCAGCTTGGTTCCAAAAATACTTAATCGACTCCCTGGATGCCTCGCAAATCGAAGTCGCTTCTACAAGAACAACATTTCCATCACCAATTCTAGAAACAGATATCCAACAACTAAACCACTACAAGATGTGCATCGGCTCGATTGTTACCATTGAGTGCAAGTCCTGCGGCTCTACCTTTGACAAGTCTTCGTACCTTGGCTGCGCCACTTATGAACACGCTCGTGAAGGCTGGGAGGATCGTACTGACTCTATCATCAGCAGATCCACTTACAACATCTCAAGCTGCAATGAATGCTCCGACTTTGACAACTCCGTTGACTCTGACTCTGCTTCTCTCGAAAGTGTTTCTTCTTTGGCTGAGTTTGATTATGAGGTTGATCCTTCTACTTCCTACTACTCCCTTGGTAAGTCATCTGCTCTTACTGCCACCTGGTCTGAACGTGATGCATCGTCCCTTGAGAACTTCTCTGATACAATGAGCATTTTGATTGATCGTGTAGTTGCTCTCACATCCACCGCCGCCACCGTAAAGCTCAAACTCAACATCGGCATGATCTACAGTGAATGCGATGCCTACCTCAAATGGACCGAGACTGAACGCGAGCGTGCCATCACAACTGAAACCGCCCTCTCTGAAATTCTCAACACTACTGGTGTCACTGATGAGATCAACGCTGCTGTTGTTGAAGACATGACTGCTGATATGATTCAATTGTTTGACAACTTGACTGTCTTTCACCCTCACTATGATGCCGAGTACAATGCTGGTAGATTCAATGGCTATCTTGCTGTTCTTACTGACAAGTTGGACAAACTTGAAGCCGAACAGTTTGGTGCCGATGCTGCTGCTGCTAGAAACTTTCTTGAGCTTGCTGAGAACTAGATCGCCATACTGATCATGACGTCCTTCTGGTTGCAGTGATTTTTGCATCTGTTTTGGTGTTTTGGAGTTTGATTTCATAAACAAAATGGAACAGAAATATCGTTCCGTGGGAACTCAAGTATCTACCACGTCTTCCTTTCTAACATGTGACCTCTGTGTGTATAGCATGTGAACACGTACAGCTGTGAGGATTGCACAAAGGTAACAGGAAACAATATCATGTCCACTGAGATGTAACCATTTGTCGACTGTGTCTATTGAATATGCCTCGGCTCCCTAGGATTACCATGCGTTTGGATACCTCGTTGAACCTGACCCGCAGTCGAAGCATGATAGCCTCTCTGTCTGTGATATGCGACAGTCGAATTCGCCCTCACCTCAGCCTCGCAAAATCTCGGATGCGTAATCAAAACGCAAACTTGGATACGTCAAACCACTTCTGACGCAAGTAAGTTTAGAGCCACTGACCCTGAAAAGTTGAGAGCTGCGATGTTTGGAATGAGGATGAGTTGTATTGCGTTGCAAAGGAGATAGACCGAAGGCAAGAACCCGAGCAGAGCACTGGAAAGGTCACCACGGTAGTCGTTATCCTTGATTGCTCGAGTGATACGTAAAGTACATTGACAACGACCATGCCGTAGTAGTTTGCACCGCCAGCAGACGGGTTGATGATCGTAGAGACCAGGCTCTGAATTACATGGTGATGCCGTTGACAGCAAGGAAAGACAGGGGTATGGCAATCTACTGACTGCACAAAACTACGTGAATGACAGGCAATCACATAGGAACAAAGTAAGCCGTGAAGGTATGATGAAGCATGTATATTTGCTGTCAAAGAGGGGAGTGGATTTGAAATATGTCATAACCAAAGCGAAGAGGTATCTCAAGCACTAATGTGTGGGAAGAACAACGCAAGACTGGGGGTGAACAATGCAACGTGGTGAACAAGAAATGATTCGGTCGTATAGAAAAACAATGAAGAACAATGCAAAAACCAAGAAAGCAGAGATCCAAAAGGGCAAGACGCTTCTAAACAAAGGAAATCAGTGATAGCTGCACCCCATCACGTCGTAAGATGACTACTGCTTGCGCTGCTGTAAAGGCTGCGGAGGCTGTTGGTCATGCCGGAGGTCGTCTTTGTCAGGAGCTTTCGGCGGACGATCGTAAGCGTAGTCGGCAGCATATCCATGATCTCTAGGTTCAGCCGTGTGGGTCACAGCATCATAGCCATCGTCAAACTCTGCATCCTCCTCATCATGCCTGTCGTCAGGACCGACATTCTCGTCAGGATATGTCTGAGCTGGAGCAGGCTTTCCCTTTGCACTGTTCTTCTTCCCTTTTCTGTTCTTTTGCTTTGCCTTTTCCAACAATCGTCTTCTTTCCTCTGCCTTTTGTCTTTCCTTGCGATCCTTTATTTCGTACTGACGAATCAAAGCTTCGGGACGAACACCCCAGATGTCTTCGTACTCGCAGAACTCGCAAATCCACATTGAGGCCGGTGTCGGGCGAGTGTGGTAGTTTGTGTATTCCTGCTGGAGACGTCGCTGCCGTTCTTGGAGGGCGAATTCCTTGCTGGGACGGCGAGGGCGGGGCTTGCGGGGTTGTTGCTGTTGTTGGACAGGTTGTACAGGCGGTGCAGGAGGGTTGGGGTGAATGGGAGCATGAGTTTGTTGAGAGCGAGAAGCCGAGTGATTGGCCAGAGGTGAGCGGGGCATTGAGTTGGGAGTCGGAGTGGGCTGTTGCTGGGGCCAGAGCATCTTGTTGGACGAGTCGGACTCGCAGGTAAAGGTGAACTGCGTTTGCGGTGTCGTCGTCTGCGAGGGCGAGCGAGCAAGGAGACTCTCATTGTTCTGCTTGGTGGGAGTGGTTGGGGCTTCCTGGTCTTGGTCCTGGTGGGCGTTGGCAATGGCCTGGGAAATGATGCCATCTGCTTGTTCTGCGCAAGTCGTGTAAGTCTCTTGTGCACTGTCAGAGTCACTGCATCGTCTCTTACTGGTGCGAGTGCCGTCGCCCTTCCAGTTGCCTCCGCGCGACTTTGCCGAGAGGCTGGAGGCGTAAGCATTGTGTTGTCTGCCGAATCTGCCACGTCCACTGCCTGACAGTTGCCTCGAATCCTGCAAGTGCTCTTCCCTTGATGCGATACCCATGTTTGCCAACTCTTGCGACAGACTGGACTGGTGTACACCGCCACCGCCAGAGAGAGGAATCTTGCGCTTCTTCTTGTTGCTTGTGTTTTCAAAGGATTCGTAACCGTCAGCTGAAGAGGCGGTAGATGCCGGGGCTGGAGGGGCCTTTGCTGCCATCAGCTTTCTCTGGACGCTGTCAACCCTGGAGCCGTCATTGACGGGTGAGGACCAGCGGTAGTTCGGGTGGTCATATGCAATCAGCTCTTCATCCTCGTCACTCTCATCGACATGGTGATCTCCGTTGCAGGTGCAGTGACTGTGCGAGTCGTGGTGGTTGAGGGCGCGGGGATCCATCTTCTCGACAACGCCGTAGGGGAAGCTGAAGAGGGGCGAGGTAGACGGAGGCTCGGGTGGATAAATGATTTGGCTCTGCTGTTCGGGGGACAGCTGTTCTCGTAGGCGATTCTTGGGGAGGGGTCTAATAGGCCGATCGGGGTAGACTGGCGATAAGGTGTCGGGGGATCTGGTTAGTGATGACCTGCGCGGCCACACATATTCTGCAAGAGGGAGAGGCTGTCAGTTGTCTGTCTTGCTACTGTAGGCGAACATGGAGTGTCTTGGATATCGGCTGCGGGGTGTTGTGGGCTAGGTTTGGGCACACGACTTGGCTCAGACCGCCGCCACAGCGCCGCCGACAGCGCAGGATACACCGGGCGGACAAGATGGGGACTGCGTGAAGACGTAGGAGAACAGAGTCAACTCACCTGCGGCCGCCATGGTGATAGCATGCGTTGGTGGCGGGCGAGAGGTCAAATGTCCTCACCCTCGTGCAATATGCCCAATGCCCAATCTGCCAAGCCCCGTCTTTTTGAGGATCTGCCGGTGATTGTCCGTCATTTAGTCAGCATCTCTCCGCCAGACCTCCGACAAAGACCGCCTTTCCGAACATCTCCTAAAGCATGCATAAGGAAACAGAAAGATGATCGAAAGACAGGCGTCAATGTCCCCTTTCAAAATCATGCCGGCGAGAAGTGACAAGGCCGTGGAAGAGGGACGTCCACATCCATAGGGCAATGCAGAGATGAGGCTCAAGGTGTTTGATGACCCTGTCCAGCCTCGGGAGTCGGAAACGAGGCCTGGTCCGTGCAGCAGTCTCTTGACTTCATCTCTTGAGCACCAACTTCTTCTGTCTCCTTCCTGATGAGCAGAGACAGGGAATGTCCGGGAAATAGCTGTAGTGGCGTTCGATGTTGCATGCTTGACAAAGACCTTCTCACATCCGGTTTGTACCAGAGGTAGACTGGGTATGTATGCATTGGCTGTTTGACTGCGACAAACACGGAATTGCCGACACCTGCAAACGAGTGTGCAGAAACATGTAGAAAGGAAACCAAGTGATGGGCAGCCCGTTGGTTGGAGGACAACATCATGGTGTCTTATCGAGCAGTCAGTCGATGTCTTGTACAAAGTAAGTAGGCAGAAGTCGGGGTCCGAGCCGTGAAGCTGTAAGTCGAAGACACGAGATAGCAGGCAACGAAAGCATCACACCTTCCCTTCGCACCTTCCTTCCAGCACAACTTGTGCCTCTGAACGTTGAAACACCCCAGCGCTTCTTTTCCAATCATTCACTTTGCAGACACCACGGCGCGTCTACCACAGCGACTTTTACTTTCTTCCTTCTTCACCTTCACCCTCCACTACACGACCAGTCTATTCCCACATCTTACACTCCACCCTTACATCTTCTCTCTTGCACTCCATTTCTTGCCTTCTGCGCGCACGCCATCATGCAGCGCTACTCGGTCGTCGTCAGCGACACCGGCTGGCCAGAGCCTCTCAAGCTCCTTGTTCCCTTCCAGTCGTCGTCCAATGCCGCTGCACTCATTGCCGAGATTGTCAAGCGCGCATCTCGCCATGGCAAGACCCTTGCTGCCGCCAGCTGCACTCTGCGCCTGGCTAGCATCGATGGTCCCATCCTCGACCCCGAAGACACTCTGTCTGACTTGATCGTCGATGAGCAGCTCTTTGCTGTCTTCAGCTCCGCCAACCATGGCACTCCGCCTCAGGTGAGTTCATTCTTCACCTTTCACTCTCATGACCAAGAGACTTACGCAAAATAGGCCGCCGATGTCCCAATGACCGGAACACAAGACCAGCGAGCTGCTATCCAGCAGTCGCTCACCATCCGCAACGCCATTCCAATTCGCATCATCACTCCAGCCATTGCCAAGCTGATGGTCAAGGACCTCAAATCCCTGCCTGCCCCGGCCTTCAACCTCCCCGCTACAGCCAGGATCAAGCAGCTCCACAACGACGCTGTTCGCCATCTTAGCAACAACCCACCTGATTGGTTAGATGCCGATTCCATCCTCGACCTTCACATTCACGAGCTGCCTATCGCTTCGTCTTGTCTGGACTTGACCATTGAGGAGACAGGTCTTACTTCGTGTCTCAAGGATGGCGTCCTCACTCTCTATGCTGTCCCACGTCCTGCCTCGACCACCCGCTCAACCCACCCTACTGCTAGAGTCGGCAAGAATGACCTCTTCGCTGCCGGCCCTCACTGGCAACCAGACGTACCACAGTCTGATCGTGGTGTCGCTATGTTCTTGTCATCTCTTAGAGTTTTTGCTCACCTGCTGAAGAGCAACTCCATTCCAGACGAGCACAGAGACAGAGTCGTCTATGTCTTTGATCTGCTTTGCTCGTTTCCCCCTGCCGTACGCGCTCTCCACTTGTTGATCCAGGGACGCACAATCTCTCACATGGCCAGTGCCGCCCTGAGCCAAGCCTTATACTGCGTGCTTGAAGATTTGGGCCACAAGAAACTCATCAAGAACGATAATGCCAGGCTCTTCGAGGGTGCCCGTCTGGTTTTCGGTCTCATCATGGAAAAGGCAAACCAACTCAAGCCAACCAACTTTGTTGTGCCTGTCTATTCGTCGCAGATCCACAAAGTGCAGTTCCAAGCTTCTGGTCCCGCTGCATCTCTCGACCTCATGCCTGTTGGCGGAAACAACGCTCGTCCTGCCGCATCAATATATGTCCAGCCCAACCCCGAATCAGGAGAGCTGAATTTGGAGCTGCTGTCAGAGTCTGAGCAGAGCGCTGTCATCTTCAGCCCTCCAGAGGACCTTTTCGCTCGCGGCCAGACCCTTGAGGAAGTCATCAGCCCTAGTGATCTTCGCAACTTGCACCAGCTTGCGAACCTCTGTGGCAAGGTCTCTCTGTCAGTCATCAGACCATCTTTCTTGTCTTCGGTCGCGCCTGAGCACTTGACCTTCGACTCAGAGGGACATCTCGCCGTCTATACTGGCAAGGCTGACTGCGCTGGTCCTGGTGAGGACACTGTCATCTTTCGTCCATTGCACGGCGAGGAGACTCCCAACACGGGTCAGGTGGAGCAGCAGCTTGCTCCTATCCTTGAGACTTATGAGCAAGATGGCACCAATGTCTTTGATGTGCTCGGCTCTTCCAAAGCCCGAGCCCTCGAGCAACCTGATGAAATAGTCGTGTTCGCTGTAGACTGCAGTGCCAGTATGTCAGGATCAACCAATCTCTTGGGTATCGACACCGGTCCAGATATCTCCCGCGAACCGGACATTCATCAGATCCCCCCTCTCGCATACGTCCAAGCTGTCCTCGAAGAGACCAAAATGTCTCTCTCTGAACACGAAGCATATGGTGACATACTGGGCTGTGTGGTCGATACTTCCCATGCTCAGCGACCTGAAAGTGCGGCCAAAATGCTGAATTTGCTTTTCAACATGCTCAGCGAAGAGGCTGCAAGCATCCATAGAGAGCCCATTTACAGCGTGTATCAGCGCCAACAGAACAACATTAGGACTGACAAGCTGGAGCTCTTCGCTGCTGGCATCAAACGCTTCGAGCAACAACTCATCGACATGATGATCCTTCACGCAATGTCTACGCCTGCAAAGGAATGGAAGTGGAAGCAAGGTGAGGAGATTCCTGGGCGTACACAGGTTCCACCTCTCCCAAACGAAGTCACCTCCATTCCTGACGCTCTGAAATGTCCCATCACGCTTGGTCTCATTGAGGATCCCGTTGTAGCTGCTGATGGCCAGGTATATGGTCGTCAGGCCATACGCAAATGGATGGCAATCAGACGTTCCTCCCCACTGACAGGTCTGGACTTTGAGGACACGGAACTCACTCCTCATCTTCAGTTGGCTGAGCAAGCAGAGGAGTGGTTACAGGCTAAAGCTTTTCTCGAGCTCGAGGAACGTCCGGTCAACAAGCGTCGCCGCACCTCACCTCATCCTAACACGATTACGTTCTCGAATCCGTCTCACCACTTCACTCGTGTACTTCCACCTGATACAACCTTGCTCGACTTGTTCAAAGTCGTATTCCGTGCCATGAGAGGTCGCTACAATACTTTCCAGCTATCTTTCAATGGATTGCTCCAGCCAACTGCGGCTACAATCTCTTCTGTGGGTATCGTAGGAGGCAGTGCCATCACAATCATCATTCCCGACGATACCAACACAATCCAGGCGGGATCGTCGCCGCTTTGTCTGGTCAAGGTGTATTCGAGCTCGTCAACCCAAGCCCCAGACTTCTGTTTCTGGGTCCCGAAGAATACTCAAGTCTCTTTCAGATCTCTTACCATCAAATGGTGGCGCGTTCTTTGGGCACGTCAACCTTGGCTCAAGTATGTGAAGTACGAGATCTGGACAGACCTCAAAAGCAACGGGGACAACCACTATGTGGGTAATATTGCCGAACATCGAGAGCTGCTCCAAAACTACCTTACCACCTGGCATGCCTTCGGCACACTCGGACCTGAGCCTGTGTACCTGGTCGAGTCAAGTGGCTCGACCGACTCTGAAGACCCCTACAGCGATGAAGATAATGGGCAAGCCTACAAACCTCTGGTGTTGAAGATCAAGTTCTCGGAGGCAGCTGGTCACGAAAAGAGGAAACGTGCTCTATCGCGTCTGCAGGTGTTGAAGCAAATGTTCGAGGCCATGATCAATCGTATGATTGCGTACTCTTATAAGACACATATCGGCTTGGTCACCTTCGACTCGACAGCGATCGTTTCTCAGTCCATCACACATGTCATCGAGAACTTCAGAAGAAGTGTGGAGAAAATGAGAGCAAAGGGTGACACTGCGCTCTGGGACGGAATCAAACTTGCTCAGACGGAAATCATGAAGCACGCAGAAAGATACCCTCAAGCACAACGCCGTATCATATGCCTGTCTGATGGCAATGATACCAAATCAGTTGCTGGCCCTGCGGATCTCTGCTGGCAGCTTCGTGAGAACAAAATCGCTGTCGACTCGGTTTGCATCGGACAGGATGACAACATGGACCTGAAAGCTCTCTCCATCATGCTCAAGTCCTACTGCTTCTACCCTAAAGATCTCACCACCGCGCTCGCCATTTGTGAGATGGAGTCTGTCTTGTCTCAGACGGAGCGCCCAGCCCCGGCGGCCACTCCCGATCTTCCACGCAGCTCCGCTTTGAACAATTTCTACGCAATGCGCCATCGTGCTACTTTCACCGTCGTCACGCAGGATGTGTTCCCCAAGCGCAAGGAACATCCCAGACTGGAGGACACGTTCATCCAGCTGGCCAATTGTGTTCGTTCAAATGCCAATCCACAATCCAGTCTTCCCACTCTGAGAGCATCTCGTCTCCTTGTCGAGATGCGCAACATGGCTGCCGATCCGCATCCGATGTATGACTGTTACGTTTCTGAGGCTGACATGTTTTTCTGGAAGATCGTCATTGAAGGCGTAAGTAATACCGCATGGTATGAGTAAAGGATGAATTCTGACATATGATACAGCCCCCTGAGACCCCATATGAAGGCTGCGCTTTCTTGCTGTACCTTGAGATGCCGGAGAACTTCCCTGCCTTCCCTCCACAAGGTCGTTTTGTGACTCCAGTGTTCCATCCCAACATCAACCGCCACGGCCGTATCTGCCACAGTATCTTTGACCGTGACTGGACCACTGATACTACCCTCAAGAACGTTCTTGATACTGTCTATGGTCTTCTGCTTCAGGCTGAGACAGGTGATGCTGTGTAAGTCTGATCAGATTGTGATCTGATAGCAACAATCACTAACGATCATAATAGACACACCACCGTCACTCTCGGCTTCCACCACGATGAGGTTGCCTTTGCGGAAGAAGCTCGTCGTTACGCCAGAAAGCACGGCAGCAAATCTCGCGAACAATGGGAGTACGAGTTGCTCGGCTACGACATAGAAGTTGATGAAATCAGCTGGGACGACGATGAGGAAGACGACGAGGATATGGACAGTCAGTAATGGACTCACATCTATCCTCGCACTCAGTGACAAACATGGATGAGGCGAAAAGAGATGGGTGAAGCTACACAAATTGGTGGCATGGAGAGCTCGCTTGAAGCTGCTGTGATACCATCGATTATTGCTCTTATGTACAACTCACTCGAAGTCGCTCTTAGCTTTGCTGCATGCTCTCTAGCTAGAAAGAAATTATAGAACGTTTCTTTCACGAATCCTTACATTCAGCTTTGAGAGCGTACGATGTTTCTTCGACATCAGACTGTTTGTGACCATAGGTTTTTCACCAAGAGCTGTTGAAAGTGTTCAAGTGCACAACGCGCGCAAAACCGTGCGAGAAAAGGTGAATCACAGCTTGAGAAATCTTCATGTCGTTTAGTTGAGAGTATCACCCTGTCTCATGATGAAGCATATAATCTACGTTTCTTCTTCTTCTTCTTCTTCTTCTTCACGCACATTCAATTGTATCTCGATGTCGCTATATATGTCGTAGTAGACAAATGCTATAATTCTCCAGTCTATATTACTTGCCTGAGGGGAAGGTGTAACAACATCTTGGTCGTAGAGTTCCCAGTCAATCATGGTTCTGCACTGTTGATGCGGGCTGTGGAAACTTGTGCTTAACATGTTTCCACAACCATTAATGACGGGGTTTGAATATCGTGATAGTATCGACGACGGCTTTCGGATGGAGCCAGCACAGTTGCTTCTCTATCTTGTAGTCGAGTTCAAAACGTAATACATAAGCCGACTTTTATCTCGACAATGAGTATTTTGCAAAGGAACAAATTGAGGGAGAAAAGCGAGAAAAACAAAAATCATGCACATTTTTCAGAATTTGAAAGAAGGGACGTTTATGTTTATATCTTGCAGGTTAATAAAGTAAGGCCATCTCACTTGCTCGATACATAATCGTGTGTATGCTACGGGATATCTTCTGCTGATCTTGAACACCTTGTTCATACCCTCTTGGGTCTTAGTACTTCAGATACTTGTCTGTTGCTGCATGTTGGTTGATCTGTCGCGTCAGCACAGCAAGCCGCTGATTTTCAAGTCATCTATGGAGTTATAGAGGTGAAAGGTTTCTTCATTGTTACTTATCAATCATCGAGCATGGGATATTGGTTGCTCGAACTGTACCAAGACGATCAGGTATGAAGCATATCTGCCGCAAGACAAGAGCATGGCAAGATCATGCCAGAATCCCGTGCTATACATGAGCATAAGTTGTGATCTACTTGGATAGTCGTTGTGAAGTCCTAGGTGCTGTTGTCAAGGTAATGACTATGAGCATGAATGTCTGGACAAGTGCATGCAGCGATCACAGCGGAGTCGATGTGTTAGTATCAAACCTCATGAGCATACGTCTGAGCGTGATATGGATTGCGAGCCGCCAGGGCAGTTTCAAGGTTCAGATGGAGGGAGGTAGAAGGAGGAATCGACGGGAGAAAGAAACAAAGCTGAGGGATTGACGAGTGATAAAAGGATAGGAGGCTATGGGAAGCTCAAACATGCGATAAAGCGTAGTGCTGACAACGCGGAACATTGTGCCAGATCAACAGATGGCGAAATGCGACGGTCTGAATATGTCATTGATGGACAAGAGACATACTTCAGAGAAGGCGTGGAGGACGAGTACAAAACGGGACGGGAGCGTTTTGTGGTCTCGCGGGCAATGGCCTTAAGTGAGTTCCGCTTGCAAGACCAATTCGCGAGGTTAGCAAGGGACAATCCTTGCTCAGTTGTGTTTGTGTACGACGGCAGGGTCAGTCATAGGAAGTCTGGCGGGAAATACGTCTGCGGCCAATCGGTCGATATGAGTGCGAGAGAGTAGTGTGCTCGAGAAGAAGGAGATGCACCTCGCAACAAAGCAGTAAACAGGGAGAAAAAGGGGTAGGCGACGTTGGTAGTCAGTACCACTGTACCTCTTCAACAGAACTCAATGTCGGCGACGTTGTCGTTTAACACCACAAAGTATCGTCGTTAGACTCAAGGTCGGCGACAGCTGAAGATGCGGTTCGTCAAAAGAGGGCAATGCGGCCCCACGAGCCATCAACGTTCCCGAGCTCTTCCATCAGATCAGAAGTGTGTGCAGGTGGTCTTGAGGATTGGGTCGAAAGAATGGTGTACTGAGCGTTTGACGAGCAGCAACCCAACTGAGCCGCGACCATAGAGGCGTTGAATCTAGGCCATGACGAGTTGGCAGTAAAGGTGCATGCCATCCATGCAAGCAGTTGAAAGCGAGATGATATGCAGATGGATGCGCAATGAACAAAGCGGCTCGCCCTGCAGAAGTTCGTGCCACTCGCTCGGGGAAATGGTAAGACGAACGCCACAACACTCAAGTGGCGTGTCTATATAGCTTGACGTCTGAGGTACGCCTGGTTGACGGGCGGCATCCTCATCCGATGGTCAATCATCCGATGGTCAATCTATCGAGGGTACTTCCAGGTTGATGGTACATTGCATGCTTAGGGTTGACATGACCAAGGAGATCAGTGAGATCGGCCATTGTATTTCGGAAAAGACATTGAAGCTTGTCCCGGCAACGACTCTACAGGCTTGGGTCTGGATGATCCTCATGAGAATCCGAGACGATGAGAGACTGAATGCAGATTATTGTTGTTGGGAGACAAGGGTGGAAGGAAGCGTCGCGCACAAAGTGGAGAAAATCTGACGATGGCGGCCGAACCAAGGGCAAGAACGTTTGGGTACGTACTTCCTTCTTTGGCTGCAACATCTGCGAAAACAAAACTCGTTCTGATCATCCTCTTCTGGGCTTGCCAGATCTAGCCTGGACATGAGACAAGATCCGAGACACTTGCTAAAGAGATGGACGATGGCCTGACAGACAGCCACAAGTTAACCAGGAAAAGCCTGCCGAGCCTCTTGCGACTCACATCCTGACTCGGTGGAGCTACTACGCAGCAAGCAGCACCTTCATGTTTCAATAGCAGATCAACTGTCGCATGTAGACAGACACTGATATCGATATTTCCGATGACTCACGCCAGACTGCACTTCGCAAAGCGTGTTGTCAGGTGTCAAGCCGGAACTGACAGCTGGTCATCCATCAGCCAGGCGACTGGCCGGGTGATGGCCACTCGCTCGGGTTCTGACCATGCTCGGAGTGCAGCCTCCCTTTTAGGTACATATTGTAATTTGGATACATCGAAGAACCACAAGGGGCAATATGGCAGTTGAAGGTCAATCAACCTGGTCATTATTCGGAAAAAAACACAGCGCCTCTGAGCCGTCACGTTTTGCGGAGCGGGGCGATCCGTTTCTCGCGGGCCGTCGGAACCTCACACCAACAGAACCTTCTTTTTTACAAAATCTCGACGTCTACTTCCTCATTGCAGAATGAGTCGCATGGTTAACACGTTGCTCTCCAACGAACTTCAACAAGCGAGAATGCACTGTTGTGAAAGGGGCATGCGCGTCCATCGATACCGAAGCCAGGGCCAGGCGCGACGACGAGTGTGGCAGCGTTGTGAACAAGCCTCGTGCACGCGCAGATAGGTCGAAAGTGCCGTCGCTAATGCGGGCCAGTTTTCAAGAAATCTTTACGCATGATGGCATCTGCTCTGTGCTTCTGCATGGCAAAGGCTTGGGCGTGTGGCCATGTCCAAGTGTCTCCTGATCTGTGAATAGCAACAGACATGCTGCATTCACGCTGTCGACGACATTTACAGCTACCTCGTCGAATCAGCTTGCGTTCCAGAGATCTCGCATGGCTTTTCGGCATCTCATCTGAATCACTTTTCAATCTGTTTGCATTAGTTCGATCGCATTATGTGAGGCAGGCCGATCACTTCCCGGGTCCGGGTGGTCTCCAGCTACAGGGCAGCCCTGCAAAGATTTCCGCCAGATTGGGTGCTGGCTAAATTGACAGTGCCTCTATCTTCGCGCTATCAATGCAAGAACACGAAATTGAGTCTCTGAAAGAAACTCATTTATATTGCATCCCACGACCAAATGAATATCGCAAAGCCCGAAGGATCTGTGGATGCACGTTGACCGTTTTCACTCAGGAACCGGTACCAATGCAGACGGTGAGCTGCCCTTGTTGTTTTCTTCTGCGTTCTTCATGTCGGTAATGCGGACTGGACAAGTAAAGGAGAGCTATACGGGAAACGGATTTTTGGAAAACATGAATTCGTACAACATGTGGGACCACCCTACCAACGGTCGCCCTACACATCCAAACTGAGTATCGACTTGCACATCACCGTTGCAACTTCTGTCTACATTGAGGCATAACCCGACAACCTGGTTTGACGGACCCAAGGACAAGGATTGGGAGATCATCATGACGCCTCTCCAGATGCAATATGAAATTCATCTATTCTGCAGTCCGGATCGAGGATGTGAGATGGAAGGCCGTAGCTCGTCGCCAGAATGGGATAGCACTCTTTGAGATTTGTCAAACGGCATGGATCCTTATCCACAGGTGTGGCCCGTCTGTCATTGTTCGTTCTCTACCTGGAAACGACGTCCAAGGCTCCCCGTTACGCCACCATCGTAGTAGAGGGGCCAGTGTGGTAAAACAAAGGAAGTCGATGCTGAGTCTAATCTAGCGATATCGACCATCCCGTGTCATGAATGTATATGTACTGGCTTGACGCCTCTCATGTTTGTCTGCATCCTCACTCATACCTCGACACATTCTTTTCTTACTCATTGGGCTTTCCACGAGGTCAAGGCTGGTGCAACTCGGTATCACCTCCTTTCGACATACAATACCCTGCCAATTAGTCTTTCTGTTAGTATAATATCTTGATCGCTCAAGACGAAGCCTATCTCTTAGCCTTTCGAGATGGCTTCCCACAGCTCATTCGGCAAGGACTTGGAGAAGGGTAGCGACAAGCAGGTCGTTACAATCACAGAGAAGAACTCATACTCTTCTTTCTCAAGCATATCAACATCATCAACATTGGTCAGCCTGTCGAAGCCCGAGTTGACCAAAATCGAGGAACCTGTTCCTCCGAAGCGCCAGGCCAGGATCATTCGATACTTACGACACACTGGTCTCAATGTATATCGGCGAATCTTCTCGATCGTCTTTGTCGCCAATCTTGCAGGTTTGATCGGCTTATTGGCGGCCGGTCACTCCTCCATCCTGACCCACATGCCATATGCGGCCAACGCTGCAGCAGCCAACTTCCTAGTCGCAATCCTGATTCGCCAAGATTACATCTTCAATATGATCTTTCGCGTTTGTCAACTGGTACCACTATCCGCCCCACTACGATTGCGTCGTATACTCGCAAAAGTTTACGAGCATGGTGGCATGCACTCTGGATGCGCTATTGCCGGAACCATGTGGTTCATTCTCTTGACAGTCCTCATCGTCGTCAATTTCGAGACTGGTCGCATCATTCACACACCCCTGGTACCAATCTTTACTGTTCTTCTCCTGATCTGCTTCCTCGTGCTGTGTGTCTTTGCGCATCCGGCCATTCGTCACAGGTTCCACAACTCTTTCGAGTTTACCCACAGATTTGCTGGCTGGTGCTCGATCATTGTCTTCTGGGTTGACCTTGTTCTCATTGCCGACACTGTCCGTCTCCAGAACACCACTAGTCCTGAGCCGCTGGGTATCGCTCTAGTGAAACTTCCTGCTTTCTGGTTTCTCATCATCATGAGTGTGCACATCGTCTTGCCATGGCTTCGTCTCCGCAAGGTTGCTTTTACCGCCGAACGTTTGTCGGAGCATGCTATTCGCTTGCACCACAAGGAACACATGGGTCCTTACCGGGGCATCGCAATTGCAGAATCGCCTCTTGGTGAATGGCATCCTTTTGCATGTTTCCCCGATGGCGACGGTGTTAACAACAGTATCATGATCAGCCACGCTGGTGACTGGACTCGCAGAACCATTGACAACCCCAAGTCACACTATTATGTCAAGGGTGTTCTCAAGACCAATGTCTTGAATATGGCTTCCATCTTCAACCGTGTCCTTCTCGTCACCACCGGCACAGGCATCGGTCCTGCTCTTTCATTTGTCGCCGAGCCTAGCCGTAAAGGTCAATGCCAGGTCTTGTGGGTGTCATCGTCTCCTGAAAAGACTTTTGGTCAACCCTTGATTGACTGGGTGTATACTCTCAATGGCAACGCAGTTGTCTGGGACTCGAAGAAAGACGGCCGTCCTGACATGGTTGCACTGACGTTGCGGTTGTACAAGGAGATGAATGCTGAGGCTGTCTTTGTTGTGAGCAATCCCAAATTGACCAAGCAATTGGTCTATGGGTGTGAGAGCCGTGGTATCCCGGCATATGGACCTATCTTCGACTCCTAGATGTTCGTTCTTGTCGTTCCTTTCATTTTCTTCATCCTTTCCTCGTCTTTTCCCTTCTCTTCTCTTCTATCATTTTTCTGACCTTGTACACTTTCTCTCCACATATCTTTTTCTTTACCTTCTCACTATCTCTCTTTTATCTTTCCAAATTGGTTCCTTATCCTTCTCTTCTCTATTTTCTATAACTATGAGCGACGCAAGTCATCTGTACATTTCAGCATGTTTTTCTTCTGTCTGATTAGCGACTTCCAAAAGCCAGCGTGGTGGCAAAATTGGCTATCTTCATATTACCTTCTTATTCTTACCTATTTTATACAACATCCAATTCGATCTTTGTGATCTGACAAATCTCTTATCAAGTCTGTTATTCTGGACGATGGTGCCAACAGAGCTCAGATCAAGCCTCGCTTGTCGAGCAAATTTCATCTTGCCGTGTCTTTGTGAGATCTTCTTGTTTAGATCTCGTCGATTCGTTCAAGTCGTGAGCGGTCCAATCTTTCTACCCACCGTTTTCGTTAGGTAGAGCTTCCGAAGAGATTTGCATGGCCACTCGCTTTGTTGCACTTCGGCACTTCCGCGTGGCTCAAGCAAGATCTTCCATATCGGGGTGTCAATAGATCCTTCTCTCCCACATCACTGACTGGAGAAGGAAAGTCAATGAAATCAATCACCAGACCGTGTGATTTGTGCTTAGATGTCGCATGAGAGATGGAGTCGCAAAAACCCAAATGGTTGTGCTGCATGAAATGTCTCAGATTGCCGAGGACCCTTTGACCTCGGGCTATCGTACTCGTACCCAAGTTGTCGGGAGTGAAAGATGCAGCTGGCCTTACATGATCTGGTATGACATGGTCGAGTAAACAAGTACCTTCGATCCTCAAGATAGAATTGATCAAAGCACTTTATCCTGCAGGTGATGACTTTGACGTGAATGTCGAGGCGTTCATGGACAGGTTGGATTGCGGCGAGCGCTCGAGATGGCTTGGCACTCCCGCTTTCTGTTCATCCGGTTTCGTGAGGCTTGCCGTGTTTTCTCTCGGCGAATGTCGAGAGGACCAATCAATCGACCAACATGTGCTTGATAAAAGGTCAATTGAAGCCTTCAAAGCATCGTACTGGCGCCACAGAGCAGTGGCGACCAAGTTGTGGTGCTAGTGGTGGAAGACGTCAATTCAGCAGTCAAGCGACGACAGCTTCATCTTGTTTCGCGATCGGGCTTGATGCTCGACGATGCCTATCTGATAAGGATGGTATCAAAGACACCTGTATCAGCGCCCGAGGCGAGGACCGAGATATAAGAAGCACGGCATCCCTCGCAGATCAGGGCATCATTTCCTGAGCTCTTGACCAACCCCACAAATTACCAAGATGTCATGACGACCTTCCTGATTGGCGTCTGGCGATCGCGGTCGCGTCCGACAAGATTTCTGGCGGTGGAGAGGCTTTGAACCAATCATTCGCTGCACGCTGCCTTGTCGGACGACTATCTCGTCTGCAGTATGGCTTCATAGTTGGCGCAGAAGAAACTATGACGATCAGAGGTATATAAGAGTCGAGCGTGGCAGCACATGGCCGTGTTCAACACCTAGCTTGTGCTTGTTCATTCTCGTCAAGATGCGCTACTCAATTGCTACAGCTTCGCTTTTCACAACTTCAGCATTTGCTGTCTTGTATCCTGGCCAGAGTGACCTCAATCACACTTGCCAGATCAGTGAGTAGATTATGAGCCATTGCGGCAGCAGCTAGCAGGTTGCTGACGTCCTATAACCACAGCCAACGACGACGCCGTCTTGTCCTGCTCCAGCGCTGCCAATCCCAACACCGTCGACTCGTGCTGCGCCGAAACATACGGAGGACTCTTCCTCTCGACTCAATTCTGGTCTACATACACTGGCCTCGAGGCTGAGGGTCAATTGCTGCCTGCCGATCAGTGGACGCTGCACGGCTTGTGGCCCGACTTCTGCAATGGCTCGTACACTCAGTACTGCGACTTGAACAGACAGTATGACCCTACACCTTCGCCCAACACTACCAACAGCTTGCCCAATGGCACTGTTGTTCCCCCTTACAAGGGTCCCAACATTGGCACTTTCCTCGAGCCTTTCGGCAAATACGACCTCCTCGCATGGATGAACAAGTACTGGATCAACCAGGGTGCTCCTAACAGGTATGCATGAAGCATTGGGAAAACCGTTCACAAACTGATATGGAAACAGCGACTTCTGGGGACACGAGTTTAGCAAGCACGGAACTTGCTTCTCCACCTTCGACGTGCCTTGCTACGGCCCCGAATACGTCCAACACGAAGAGGTCGTTCAGTTCTTCGAGACCGCCATCCTCTATTACCGTCGTCTTCCCACCTGGGGCTGGTTGAACCACGCCGGCATCAAGCCTAGCAACACTACCACATACTCCATTGGCCAGTTCCAGGACACCCTCACTAGAGGATACGGTGCTTTGCCCTACATCGGCTGCAGCGGTCCTAGATACAATGAGACTGCCGCTGGTGCTGGCTCTATGGACAATGGTAGAACTCAGATCTCCGAGGTCTGGTACTACTTCCATGTAAGTGTGATAACTTCTCGAATACGAAAGAGTGGTCGACTGATGTATATCACAGGCTCTCGGTCAACCCCAGAGAGGTGCTTGGGTACCTACCAATGCTACTGGCTCTGTCACCAGCTGTGCAAAGGCCGCCAATGCCCTTCACTACCCTCTTCGTGCCAACGGCTCCACCTGGCACTGAAGCATTATGACAGATAAGTAGAAGAATCTGGGTGAAGGTGGAACGAATGTGTAATGTATAAAAAGTTGTCGAAAGTAATTACTGTGTATAGAAACTCGCGCGATCGCAGTATCATTTCGTGCCATTCATCCTTCTTGTGCACGTTACTCCCATGTGCGCCCTTTCCACGCCTTGTACTGCGCCCTACTATTACTCCCTGCCATCTTTCTCTTGACCCGATTTTGCCTATCAACCCCTCAAACCCTATCTGCATTCGCGGAATTTCTTTTCCAATTCTATACATGCATCTCCTGCTTATCTCGCACAGAAATCCGACTCGGATCCTTCAGGATGGTCGAGTCATTGAAAAATTGTTCAACACCGAGAGTAGCCGCAGCAGCTTCGGCTTGCCGCAAACAAGGTGGTACGAACCATTCGGCTCATTACCCCAGCCCTGCCAAGCGACAGTCCCCCATACCGATTCCATGAGTCTGTCAACGCGATCGAACTACGAGGTTTTCATTACTTGATAGTTTGCTATTGGATGCGGAGGACGTGTTGCGGGGTATGTATGATAAGGGCATCTCTTTTGCTGTGGTGGGTGCGGAAGGTAAAGTCCTTGGGTAGGTATATGAGGGCTTGCTCGTCTCTCGCTTTCCTGTTTTGTGTTTCTTTCTCGTCGAGGCCTTTTCTTCTTTTTCTTGAGGCTCTGTTATAAAAAGTCTTTGTTCTTGCTTCTTGTTTTCTTACGCCAACATGGAGAAGAACGACGATATGAAGGAGTTTCCTGAGGTTACTGCTGCCGCTACCAAGGATATCGGCGATGTCGAGAATGCAGGTGCTCGCAACCACACCAAGAGAGGCCTTTCATCTCGTCAAGTCCAATTCCTCGCCCTCGGTTCGTCGATCTCAACTGCCATGATTGTATCTTGACTAACCATCTTGCAGGCGGTGCCATCGGTACTGGTCTGTTCGTTGGTAGCGGAGCCACCCTCTCAGCTGTTGGCCCTGCTCCCTTGTTGATGGGTTACATCGTAATGAGTTTTGTCGTCTATGGAGTCATGAATGTTCTTGCAGAGATGACCACCTATCTCCCTCTTGAAGGTCTGAGTGTACCGTACTTTGTCAATCGCTTCGTGGACCCCAGTCTTGCTTTCGCCATGGGTAAGCTATGTCAACATTGCTTCTATCATCTGGATCACTGACAAGACCATAGGATGGAACTACTGGTACACGTTTGCCATGTTGCTCGCCGCCGAAGTCACCGCAGCTGCAATCATCATTCAGTACTGGACCGAAGCTGTACCCGTCGCTGTATGGATCCTTATCATTCTACTTGTCATTCTCGCCTTAAATATCATCGCTGTCTCCTTCTTTGGAGAGGCTGAGTTTTGGTTCGCATCGATAAAACTGTTGGCAATCATTGGTTTGATCATCCTTGGTGTTGTGCTTTTCTTTGGTGGTGGTCCGAATCATGACCGACTTGGTTTCCGCTATTGGAAGGAACCTGTAAGCGCGCCTGGACCGCAACACTCTGAAGGTTGATGCTGACATTGTTCCTAGGGAGCCTTCAACCCCTTCGTCGCCAAAGGTAACGGTGGCAAGTTCCTCGCCTTCTGGTACGCGTTTATCAAGTCCGGCTTCGCCTTCATCATGTCCCCCGAACTCATCGTGACCGCCGCCGGAGAAGCTGAAGCCCCTCGTCGCAACATCCCTAAAGCTGCAAACCGCTTCATCTACCGCCTATTCGCCTTCTACGTCTTGGGAACATTGGTGATTGGTGTCACTGTCGCCTACAACGATAAGAACCTGCTCAACGCCATCAGCAATGGTTCACACGGCGCCGGAGCCTCTCCCTTCGTTATCGCCATACAGAACGCAGGCATCAAAGGCCTCAACCACGTCATCAATGCCGCCATCCTCACCTCGGCCTGGTCATCGGGAAACGCCTGGCTCTTTTCTGGTTCCCGCATGCTCTACTCCCTCGCCCTCACAGACCAAGCCCCCAAGATCTTCCTCCGCTGCAACAAAAAAGGTGTCCCTTGGGTAGCCGTTCTCTTCACTTTCTGCATCGGTTGCCTGGCTTTCTTGAATGTCAGCAATAGCGGCGCTTCCGTGTTCAACTGGTTCACAAACATCACCACCATCTCTGGCTTTATCGCTTGGATTGTTGTCCTCATAACCTACCTGCGTTTCCGCCGCGCAATGATTTACCACAACATGCTTGAGGCCTTACCTTTCCGAACGCCTTTCCAACCTTATTCAGCATATTTCTCACTCATCATAATGATCCTGGTCACCTTGACTAATGGCTTTTACGTCTTTGTGCCTTCCAGGTGGAATGTTTCTGATTTCTTGGTTTGCTACATTACTATTCCTATCTTTTTGGTGTTGTGGTTTGGACATAAGGTCTGGAGCAGGAATTGGCAGTGGTGGATTGAGATTGAGCAGGTGGATGTGTGGAGCGGAAAGGATGTTGCTGATGCTGAGGAAAGAGAGTATGAGATTAGGACACCAAGAAATTGGATTGAGAGGGTTTGGTTCTGGGTTGTTTGAGTGTTATTCAAGAGAGAAAAGTTTCATGATTTAAGAGGATAGATTGAGGGTAGGAGGGATAGATGGGCATATCAGAGTGGATACACGACACTGCAATGAGATATTCAATGAATGTACCTTGCTGAATGCCGCCTACACCTCCTTCTCACTATTCGAGGTAAGATCTACGTCAAATCCACGAACCGAGAAGGTAGAAGAAACAACATACGCCAGGTGATATTTCGAAAAGTTAACCGCGATAAACATCATCCTCTTGCCCCAAAACACGTTCTACATCTTCTTCAATAGTCCAATGCCCAATCGAATACAACATCAACTCTCTAGCCGAGACTTCAAAACTAGCCCTTAGCGTAAGCGCCTCTCTCACCCCCGTTTCTTCATCTCTGTCTCCTGTAACGCTAACAAGTAACACAGTATCATCTCTCATCGACCTCTGATCCATAATCATAAAAAACTCGGTCGTGATCTCTGATTCTGTCTCTTCGCGAAGTTTAAGTAGCAGGTTATGGCATTTTTGCGGCCTCTTGTTGATGAAGGGTGAGTGAGGGTTGCTGGCGGATTCTACTGGTGGTGAAGAGATGTCGTCGTAGTAGTTAGTGAGGTCATCCACGAAGACACATTCCCACCATTCTTCTTCGTAGCCACTGGTTACGATGAAATGATCCATGAGCTGTTGACCTTGGTGAGCAATGATAAATATCAAAACAAATCAAGATTTACAACTGACCTCTTTGGTGAGCGGAGCCGCGCATACTATAGGATGCATAGTGGGTGCCATGATGAGTCCTGAGCAATGGCTTCGGAAGACAATTAATCGAGTGTTGAAGTAATAGACAATTGTATAAGTCAGGAGCAGGAAGCACGACAAGCCCAGGCTTCCAAAGTTCTATAAGCTGTTGCTAAGCTGTTCAGAAGACGATATTGCCAAGACATTATGTAAGCTGTTAGTAAGTCAGGATCATCCTATGACCTACTTAAAGCTATTGATTCATGGGAAAGAGTTCTGAAGGATAGGGACCCAGAGCACACTGATTAGGAAACGGCATAAGCATCTAGATAGCAAGCAAAATTACATTGCAGAAGATGCTTATCCTATGGCAAAAAACGAGAATCTGTTAGGACAAGACTTGTGGTATAAGCATGCTTATCTGATTTGCGTAAGGACAAAGAAAAACCTAGAGGACAGAAGAAAATCATACTACGGGGAGACAAAGATGAACGTGAGGCTAGTGCAAATAAAGCTTCAAAAGAAGCGAAAAAAAAAGCACAATCGGGCAAGAGACACATCTTTGGTCGTGAGATACAAAAAGGGGCGAAAAAAAGTTCTTCGATTGATATTTATACTAATTTGTCCGACCAAACTCCATAAAGCATGAAACAGAACGAGAACCAAATCTTCCGAACTGCATCTTAGAGCACTAGTGAGAGTCACTTAGGATGTAGACTTCAGCGTGGAAACCGTCTAGTCGATTTCCATAGGATCACCCGGACTGTCGGCTGTCAGATCAATGACCACTCTTGGTTGATCAGCCTCAAGCTCGATCACTTCCCTAGGATCGTTGGGACCGGGCAGGGGTCGAGGGGCTGGTACACCAAAAGCAGTAGGAACGCGGATAGGGATGTGGGTGTCTGCATGGACAGGACCACGGGTACCGTCACGCCAGCTAGGCTTGTCTTGATCACCATAGTGATCATTGGGGCGATAGGTAGAAGGAAATTCCTTGTCACGGCGCTTGATATCTGCGATCAGAAGTTTGTCAGTATCGCTTGCTTCGACATAGGTACCGGACGTCTCGTCCCAGTTCTCACCGTGCATGATCCTTTGGTCGCGGACTTCCTCTTGTTCCAAGATGCGGTTGATCTGTTGGCAATCGGGGTAGCTGGAACCATCAGGAAGTTTGTAACCATCTACAGGATTGTCTAGACGAAAATCAAGCATAAGCTCGTATTCGAGTCGACGGATCCACTCGGTGAAGCGGCGAGCATGGCTGCGCACGCTGTTTTCAGGGTTTCTTGTGATCTCAGCTACCCACTCAGCAACCTGGTTCTCAGTAGCACTGGTGGTGTTGTACTGGAAGACGATGTTCTGGCGGTCATTTGCCTTGTTGTAGAGTCTGGCCAATCCTTCCTCGAGGTATTGTGCAGCATCAGCAATCTTCTGCAGCTTAGTAACAGAACAGCGGTGTGGCATTATCATGGCTGTGGAAGTGGCGTCAACAATACTCACAATCTGATTCTGGAGATCATTCGATA
Organism: Aureobasidium melanogenum CBS 110374; assembly: GCF_000721775.1. Classification (NCBI taxonomy): domain Eukaryota; kingdom Fungi; phylum Ascomycota; class Dothideomycetes; order Dothideales; family Saccotheciaceae; genus Aureobasidium; species Aureobasidium melanogenum. Next base: position 214,791 of record NW_024470064.1, read on the forward strand.
GTGCCTTGCGTAGATAGTAATCATAGTCAGACAGTCGTTTCAGTGTACGCAGATTGATGGGGATATCACCGAGATCCCACACGGAATAGACTGGAGCATGTCCACGACTCGCAACCTGATCGTAGGCAGGCAATGGCGTATCGTTGAGCAGAGCCTGTGGGAGGGGCCCTTCAAAGACTGCTGCTGGGATCTCAGAACGTGACAGAGCGCGGACGGGAGTAGTCGGTGGTGGAGGATGAACATCGTCCGCATCAGTAGTAGCTCCGATTGAGTCGGCGACGTTTGGCGTATAGACTGACCCCTCAGGAGCCAGGTCATCTGCATTTCTTCTTCTGATGATGTCCTCGATCTGGCCGAGCAGATGGTGCTCCGGTACGTTCTGTTGAGTGACAATCGAGTGGCCATCACGGGGCTGACGATTCAGCTCGCGAGCGACTATCATGGGGCCTGTGAGCTCACCTGACTTAAGAATCGCTTGTTCAAACTGCTCATAGGTTGGCAACGTAGGCAACGAGTGAGTGTGATCTTGAGGATGCCAGGTTACAGGGGTGGGAGGAGGAGGGGGCGATTTCTCGGTCCATCGAGTGGAACATTCTCTGCACATTATCTCTTCCTGGTGGTAGACCAGCCAGGGCTCAGCGCAAGTACCGAGAAAGCTGCCCGCATCGCATTTACCGCTGTCAGGATCAGCATCAAAGGCATAGTACTTGGTTTCCCAATGTTTGTTGGTGCATCCATCGACGGAGCAGACGAACGTGGTACGTTCGCCGAAGCACATAGGGCTGGTGTTTGTTGTTGGTTTTCCTTCCTTTCGGGAGTTCTTGCAGTCGATGATTGAGCAGAAGTTGTGGAAAGGACCTACTTGAGCATTGGTCGCAGCTTATATATGTTTTGGTCTTGCTTACAGACTGCGACTGCCTGGACGAGACCGACACCGCGAACAATGAATTGTGTGGGCGCACAATGACTCGCCATAAACGCTGAAAGAAGTGTAGTGAATTTTCGCAGCACGATTCTTTGTACGATCTATGGCTTCGCGTGGAATGTCAACTCTAGATGTTCAAACTCGGGTGAAGCTATATCATCGACGCTAGGTGGTTGGCTCATCGCACTGAAGAAGATGTCATTCGAAATTTTGGCAGATTATTATGGCTTGTGAAGAAACTGTGTTCTCTTGTTCGATAGCGGTATCAGAATAAGGAGTACACACCGATGTTGTTGATTCATCTAGCCACAAGGACCTAGATCATCTTGCCGCTGTCACCCTTCTCGACCTTGGGTTCGATCTTTATGCCCTCCTGGTCATCATCCTTCTTGACCTCCTCGCTAGCCTCTGCGCCACCCGCGACTTGGTCCTCTTCCTCGTCAACCTCTTCAATGACACCGAGACCCTCTTCGGCCTTGATGTGAGCCACAGTGCGATCGGCAAGCTCCAGCAACTTGAGCTTCTCATCGTCTGTCTCTCCAGACTTGGCAATAGCCTCAGCGGCTCCATTGGCGGCCAGATGGGCGTGCAACAAGGCGTCCTGGCCGACTTGGGCGAGGAACTGGTGAAAAGTCAGTCTCTGGTCGCGTGCTGCATATTATTTAGCCATCAAAATGCACGATTTTGACAAGAAACACTAGTGTATCCATTAAGCGGACTCCTCATTGGCTCTCGATGGACCGATTTCAGAATCCTGAACTTGTCGTGCATTTCGACAGCAAGACCAAGGTCTTATGCTGAGAAAGGGAGATAAGACTTACCAGACGAGCGTGAACCTTCTCGGGGTAGGGTCCCCAGAGCACTAACTCCTGAGCCAACTTCTCACCCTCCTCAATGTTTCCCATGGAGAAGTGCTCGAGCATCAAGGTGTAGGTCTTGACTGGGTCATTCAGGAAGTCTTCGTCGTGGCTGTCGAGCGAAGAGGTAGAATCGTGGGTCTGCTGTACTCAGTCGGTAAGGTTTTTCTAAAAGAAGGATGTTGCGCGCGAGCTGGAGATGCAACGTACAGCCTGATGGGTGGTAGTGTAGTCAGAAGCTTGCCGATCGGTGGTAGGAGCCTCCTGGTGATCAGGGTGCTTGTTGGTGACCTGCTCATCGTGCATCGAAGCGCCTGCGGTGGCCTGCTGGTCGGGCATGATTGCTGGAAGTTCTGTTGTGTTGTGCTTGATCTATTACCATATGTGATGGGTGTGAACAGCAATCGCAAGGAGAGTCGACAAGGGCGTCTGATTGGATGTACGCAGTTGGTTGGACGGAAAATGTGCCTCGACGACGACCCTTCCTATTTCGGACTAGTCTTTCGTCCGGCAACAACGCAGTATCACACTCGCGTCTTAGGTCACATGATGAACCAGGGAGATGGTCATTGGAAAGGAAACAATGATTAGATATGTACAAAAGAAAAAGGACATTACGAAATTCGAGCCTTTCTGGTCATCATCTCAGCTCACCTACTTACCCATTATAAGCAACGAGGAAGAAGCCCAAGAATGCATATCCACCTCCACATCTGACGTTGGAGCTATTCGGTATCATGTACAATGCTTGCGTTGAGGGACACCATCCAAACCCATACACGACAGGATTGCCATTCGGCGGTCCACTACTTTGGCAGCCGCCGAAGTAGCTTCCAGCACTCCGCCCTAGATTTCTGCAGGTCAACGTGTACGATGCTGAGGAAGGTGCCTCGATGTAAATTCGGTTGTCTGCAGTGCCAGAATTGGGCTCATAGTGGTCCACAAGTGTCAGAGAAGGATCCTGCCACGAACGAGGCATTCCAGCATCGTCGATAAAGAAAGGCATGGCGGCTGAAGCGTCGCTGGTGAAGACAACAGCACCAGAGCCATCGCGGCTGACATACAGGGCTCTGTTGCCTGATTGAGAGAGAATGAAGAGATCTGGAGATTTGGTTGCGGTTGCATATGCTGTAAGTGTTGTCGTTGTTGTGGTCACTACGGTAACTGTGGTAGACACAGGTGCGGCCTCAACACTACATGCGTTGGTGACGTCCGAGGGCGCGAATGTGGCAAGAACGCTGGGTTCTCCAGTCATGGTGCTCGACGTTGTAGTTGAATTTGCGGCGGACGAATCAAGCTGTCGACGTCTCAAAGGCTCGGCCGTAGTCCCTGGCGCAGCAGTGACCATACCTCTCTTGCGTCTTCCATAGTTGACGGTAATGGTCGAGGTAGTTGTGGTGCTGATGACTTGAGTCGAGGTCGTTGTTGGTGTGCTGTACGACAGTAATGAGGAACAGTAAGGTTGTAGAGTAGCCGACTGGATAGCATCTCGGGCTTCTTTGAAACCGCAAGTCAGAGCGGCGCCAACATCAGTAGGGTTGTAAGCGCCTAGTAACCTGACATTGTTGAAGCCGAGGTTCAGTGTTGGCCATGGACCACCCGGTTGACCTTGACAGTATGCAGTGATGGTGAAACTGCCTGTTCCATTGTAACTTGCAGAAGTCGTCGTATTGAAGGACACGAAGGCAGGGCTACTGCTGTCGTAGCGCACATAGCTCAGAGTATCGTGGTCTGTAGCCTTGACCTGGATGTCGCAACGCACACCGCTAGGCAAACCAGCAGGATAATTCAGGAAGACATCATAACCAACAAACAGTTGTTCACCCATGTAAAGTGTTACACCCGGCTGGCTGAGTCCGCCCCAAGCATAGCCGTTCACGAAGTTGCTGTCGGGAGTAATGGAAAGCATACCTGCAAATGCGTAGCAAGATCCTGTGGCGTTGACTGCAGGTGTGTTGACTTGCATATCGGAACTCTTTCCCTGAGTAAACTTGCTCCAAGGAGTGATAGAGCTTGCGGCGAAGTCTCCATTGCTGAGCAGCTTCTGATTGGTTGAGTGTGTGGGATAGGTGACGGCATTATTCGAGCTCAGAGGCACAGCCTTGAGTGTGATCCCGGTTGTGTTGCCTTGAGACATAGCAAGGTATCGAGCATCGCCAGTACTGACCGCCCAGCTCTGGAAAACATCGGGGGTGCGAGCAGATGTGTACTGGCAACTCAATACAAGACTGCTATCGAGACTGCAACTCAGAGGCACATTGTTTGAGTCGCCAAGGGGTGCCACTACGGTTGACTGACTTTTCACCGAGAAAGCTTGTCTGTTACCTGACAAGACTGAGTTCGATCCCCAGTAGACGTAGCCGGTGGTACAATCGAGCGTGAAGTTTAGGGAGACGTACCCGACATCGAAGCCAACTGCAGTAGCACCATTCGTCAAGCCTTGCATTGGGGTGCCATCAATTGCAGTGTTGGTCCCATATATGTATAGTTGAAAGGTCTCGTTGGCAGCGAGAGGGGACGAGCAGGTTGGGCTTGGCTTCGCAACAGCGGTGGTAGATGTGCTTGCGACATCGCTGGTCGGGGAAACGAGACTTGAAGTTGCCAAGATCGTTGAGGTTGACTGAGCCTTTTTGCTTGTTATCTTCATAGTAGCAGACTTGGGCTTAGTCGAGGTCACGGTGGATGCTGGAATGGTTGAGGTTGATGCGGCAGAAGAACCGTCGTCAACCAACGTAGATGTCGGCGATGAGCTATCACCAGAGTCATCATCGCTTGCTGAAGTGGTAGTAGCAGCACCGTCATCGGCCGGTAAAGTGGTCGCTGCAGATCCATCATCTCCTGTCGGTGTGGTAGTAGCAGAACCATCGTCGCCTACTGAAGTGGTGGCAGCAGAAGAGTCAGATCCATCACCTCCAGAACTTGCATCGGAGCCATCTCCTGAGCCAGGATCGGACGTCGATGTAGGCTTAACCCTGCGCGTGGAAGACGAAGACTTTCTTACAGTGACACCTTTAGCCAAGGTGCCTGTGACAGAAGTTGATACTCTCGTGCTACTCTTCGAGACACTCGACACCTTAGTACCAGCTCTCGAGGCAGATGAGACCGACGATGCTTTGGATGCTGGAGACTTTGTCGAGCTCTTGGCCGATATACCGCCCTTAGCTGATGTAGTTGATGAGGTCTTTGCAGTAAGCTTGCTGCATGCTACACCAATACAACGTCGACTTGACGAGCTTGATAGAGTGGACAATGCAGTGGTCTTCACAGATGTCTTGAATGAGAAGGGCTTCAACGTGAGGTGGCTACAAGGATATAGACCACAATAGCGAATCGAGGAGCTTGAGACAGAAGAACTCTTAGAAGTTCCGCGTGTAGTCAAAGCTTTTGTAGATGGACTGGAGACTTTAGGCGATGACTTGACGGCCGAACTTGTGGGTTTCGTCGTAGTCCTCAGAGTGCTTGCCACAGTTCTGGCAGTAGTCTTCGCAGTAGTTCTCGCAGTAGTCTTTGCAGTAGTCTTCGGGGTCGGCTTAGCGGTGGTCTTCGCAACGCGTACCACGGGAAGCTGTAGAGCAAGCTTCATCTCTTGTGCGGTGGCTGCGATACAGTCACAAGCTGCTGTGAGCTCGGCCGGAGTCATGCCCTCGATTGGTACTGTTTCTCGGGGACTAGACAAAGAGTTAGTCAGATGCAATGTCGTAAATTCGACATTGGCGCGTACCTGTTGAGCCATGTTTCACAGAGATTGGGATTGCTCTCGGCATTGAACTGCACCAAGGCAACGTCCGCTTTGTTACAAGCTGCTGACTTGTCAGACACCTGTGTGTTTCGTCTGGGAAAAGATATGACGTACAATCAAGAGTGCTCGAGGAACTGCTATCATTTGCAGCTGCAGTAGCGAGCCCTGCCAAGCAGATAGGAATGAGATGTTGTAACAACATCGTTCCGCTGCACCAAAAGAACTCACCAGACGTTCTCAAGATCCCCAAGGAAGTACAGGCGAGGCTTTATACAGTCTTGGAAGGCCATGAGACAATATCATACATGCTGCATGACCTTCTTCTCCAACAGAAATTACAACCACAACGGTATCACCATGTTCAAACCGATCAAAAGCTCACGCCTCATGTTGTGACCATAAAGTTCAACATGCTCATTTCAATATAGCAGTTGGGCGTAGGACTTGCTCGGATGTTCTTGCTTCCTGACTGAGACGGTAGCAATAAGGACGAAGAATTTTTCTAGCACATTGGTGGCTCGTTCCAGGCTTGATGAGTATCAACCGAGAAAGGACTATGGCGCGACAAACCTCAGCTGAAGGAGTATGAACGTTGTCGAAAAAGAGAGTCTGCTGCTTAATTCAATGGGCGGGAAGACCGACATACTTTCGCTCGGATATCAGTCAACGGATAGGGCAAGAAGCGCTTTTCGAATATTCACATAAACTCCAATTCATGATTGGCTCTGCTTGAAGGAGGTCAGGTGATATTAGATGCATAAGGTTTGACAGATGTTCGGAGCAGCCGTGAACGAACGAAGCAGAGAATAGTGTCTGGGTCTCCGTTATATACGAGACCGTTTGAATGGTATACAAAAACCTTAGGGACCCGGGCTCCGGTGAGCTCAAAGTAACTCTCTTCGAGAGAAGACCCCAAGCCGGGCTTCTTCCACGAGCACCTGTCTAGAACCCAGTCTCTCCAGAGACATAGAGAGGATGAAACATGAGTAGCCACTTGTTTGTCGAAGACGACGGCGGTCGAGCGGTAGTGACATATCGAGGTCTCGGAACTCGAAATCGAAGAACGACAAACCGTGAGCTGAAGAACGTCTTTTGAGGGGTGCATCCTTGGCGTGCCTAGAAGCTCGATCAAAGCTTCGACATCAAATAAACGAGATAGCGTTATGCAACGTTCTGTAAGAGTGCCAAGCATTAGTTGCTTCCACCTTCGACGGAGGATATTGGTCACAGAACTTTGTTCTACGCGGTTCGAAACAATTGTTTTAGCTTGAGATATAATAATGAAGATTAAGCTGAGAGATCAGAAGAATTACAACGAGGTTGTCTCGACGCAGTACAGCGACAACAGCTTTTTGCTCATCTTGCATAAATTGCACGTTCTCTACCGAGTGCAAAGATGCATTGAGCGGAATCCAACAGAAGCCTTCTCCGACAACCGGTGGAGCTTATTCGCGAGCTTGTCTCCTACTCGGAAAGACCTTCCAAACGTCCACGTCCTCGACTCCTCTTCATCGTTGTTGAAACGTCGAATAATCCGAGGATCTCCTTCTGCACCATTCTCATACCATGTCGAACATACATGGCAATCAGGGCGTTCAACGGTATCTCAGCTTGTGGAAGTTGGACATGTCTGACCTTATGGGTCCTTGAGCGACAGATTAGGTGAGCATAGCAAAAGCTAAGTCACATATATATACTGTAGCGCCTGGCATCATGTACAGCAGAGCAAGGCCGTCGTCGCCAACTCGTCTGTGTGCCTGCTCAATCCTTTGCCCAGCCATTTTTTGTACCTTCGTTTCCCTTGATCACTACCGCGAACATCTGAGGGGATGTTGCGATTCTCGACTTTGATCACTTGGCTGGTTTGGGCGATTGCCTTTGGGCAACTTGCGCAAGCAGCTCCTGCCTCGAAGCCGTCCTGCAGTTCTACTGATGCTGTCCTTACTGCCATCAAGAATGATTTTGGCTCGCCTCTCAACTTCTGCCAATGGTGGTCTGGAGCTTCATACATCTCTTCCAGTCCTATCAATGGTGTCGCCTCTGCCGACATCAGCAGGGTCTGCAAATGCATCGTCGCAACGCCATCTCTGATTGGCAAAACCTCGACCAAAGCAATGGCTTCACCTACTGGCATTAGCAAGGTGCCCAACTTGGATGCTCTTCGCAAGTTGGTTGCCCAGCCTTTGCCCTTTTGCAAGTTTTGGTTCAATGCGTAAGTTCCGTCCCGGATGCCCCAACTCGCTTCTTGTCACTCAATATATCCCAGACCTACCCGCAAAGGCAGTCCTTTCGCAGCCCTTCCTGCTCCCGTAGTGTCTCAAGTCTGCAAGGCTGTCACTGCTACACCTTCCCTGGTAACCACTTCGGCGAAGCCAACACAGCTTTCTTCTTCAACAAAGAAGATACCGTCTGCTTTGCCCACAAAGCAGTCGACGACCTTGTCAAAGCCAACAACATCGTCGAAGCCTGTATCTAAGCTGTCGGTTTCAAGCAAGATCGTGAGCAGCTCTGCCAAGCCGCTCCAAGCCTCGTCCAGCTCAGCCGCATCCTCCAGCACTTCGACCAGTGTTGAGAGCGCTCTGCCTACGCCTTCCGCAGTGGGATCTGTGTTTACAGCTTCTGAAGTTACCTTACCCCCAGCACCGACTGCCACTCTTGCAGCACTGATTCCACCTGGCTTGGACTTGAACAATGTCGAGAATTTGACCCCTGACCCCCAAGCCAATCTCTACTTCGGAGGTGCCCAATCTGCTAACAATGCCACTTCGACCGTCGCTAAGGTTGGTGTTGGTTTCCAGCACCCTTCAGTCGTCCTTGACCACACCAACTATATCAAGAGTGTGCATTGTGACAATTCGAGTATCACCATCGTTTTTAACGACGCGACTGCATTCCAACACTCTGAGACTGAATGGCAGACTGATGGTCACGTTATCCTGGTGACTTCAGAGGATACTTGTGGTGCCAATGGAACCAGCACCATGTTCCTGACCGCATCGTTCACTTTCGATACCACAAACTTGATCGCTGTCGGTCAAGGTCAACAAGCACATTTGGCTGATGTTTTTGATACCCTTGATCTTGATTTCGGCACTGTCACCACTTCGAACACCACCTATGTGCCAAACTGCGGCACTATGAACGGCACTAACGGTACTTTCCCTTCCGCTGCTTGTGGCAATTCTTTCGATGCCACTCTTGATCAAGAACTTGGATACTACAGCGGAGCGGATGCCGATGCCGATTCTGTGCTCGCCGCCATTGCACCCTCTAACCAAGCTACCCTCAACAGAAGATGGCCCAAGTTCATTAGCAAGGCTGTCAGCAAGGTCACCTCAGTTGCCAAAGCGATTGCCGCTCCGGTTGCTAAAGCAGCTGAGAAGGTCCTGCCTGCCTCCGTTACCAAGGCTGTCACGTCTCTTGCCAGCACCGTGAAGTCGGTCGCGTCATCGGCCCTGTCTTTGATACCTGCCGTGACCCTTTCCAAGTCTCTAGATGTTCCTCTCAACCTTGGACCAGCCCAAAATGACCCTTCTCCATGGGGAAATCAATATAAATTTTTCGAGTAAGTGACCTATGTCAGTGTATAACAGACCCTATGAGCTAACAGACATCAACAGATACAGTCCCGATTCTCAGAAAGATGCTGCCATGATCGCTGCGACCCAGAAATCTCTTAACGGCATGTCAAGCTCACTGAACGGCGTCTCCAACCCCAAGCCTGGTATTCAAATGTACTGCGTCGATTGCGGCATCAAGGGCGACTTCCAAGCCGTTGGTACAGTTTCGGCCAGTCTGGCGCAAGGAGTCACCAGATGCGATGTCAGCCTTGATGGTAACCTATACGCAGGTGTCTTCGTCGGTGTCAATGCCTTCGCCGCTTACGAAAAGACCATCAACAAGGATATCATCAACAAAGGTCTTCCCACCTTGAGTATTCCAGGTATCGCGGTCTTGGGTCCAAAAGTCACTGTCTCGATGAACAGTGACCTCAAAGTCCAAGCTGCTGGTCAGATGCTTGTTGGAGCTTCAATGTCCTGGCCAGCCATCCATGCTAGCCTTAATCTCCTGGACAAGACCAAATCTACTCAGTCTGGCTTCACACCCGTGATCACGAAAAAATTCGATGCTTGGGGTGATGTGACGGCGTCTGCCTCTCTAGCGCTTCCCGTCACTCTCTTCTTCGGCGTCGACATCTTGAACGGAAAATACTCGAAGGGTATCTCGCTTGTTGACACTCCTGCCGTCAGTGCGTCTGCCGAACTTGCTATTGCTGCAAGCTATGGGACTGGAGCATCCAATGGTATCACGAGCTCCACTGGATGCCTTGGTATCAAGTACAACATCGGATTGTCGAATGACCTCTCCGTTCATCTGTTAGATATCTCGACGTACACTCTGACTTCTTACCAGAAGCCCAACTTGGCTAATGGTTGTCTTGGTCGCGCCGTCGCAACTGTCCAGCGTACTACGTCCTCATCCGCTGCCCCAACCTCCACTGATGATGCAAGCGGCTCGGCGGCCACTGGTGATGCAGGATCTGGGTCATCTGATGGAAGCGACAGTGGAAGCGGCTCTGCAGCAACGACAACAGACTCGGGCGACTCCTCTGCCCCTACCGATGCCGGCAGTCAACCTTCTTCCAATGCTGGTAGCCAGCCCACCTCTTCTGATGCCGGATCCTCTGACGCTGGAAGTGCACAGACTACGACCAACGCTGGAAGTGCGCAAACCACTGCCAATGCAGGTAGCGCCCAAAGCGCCACCAGTGCAGCCACTGCACAACCAACGGTCTCATCTACCACTAGCAGTGTCGCTGCTCCTACTCAAAGCGCGCTTAAGTGTGGAGATTACTACACGACCAGCGATGGTACTTACTGGCAGGTAGCATGTGGATTTGACTACCCCGGCCATGATATCATGCATACCCCTTACTCTAACATGTCATCTTGTATCGACGCATGTTCGGATTACGGCTCAAGCTGTGTCGGAGTTATTTGGGTTCAGCGTGGTCAGGACGCTCAGAACTGTTGGTTGAAGAGCGCTATTCCGAACAAAGGAAGTATTCCTGCCGGTCTCACCCTCTTCGCCGCCACGCCTGTGACCTATTCACCTCTGGCATCTTGCCCTGGCGCTGACGGTACCACATTTGTTGATGCCCAGAAGCAAGTTTATCAGATCAAATGCAATCTCGACTACGAGGGCTACGATCTAGGCGGTCTGTCCGGCTACAGTAGCTTGGAAGCTTGCATCAATTACTGCGACACGAATCTCGACTGCATTGGTGTGTCTTATGCCTACAATGGCACTTACAAGACACCTCTCTGCTATCCCAAGTACGACATTACAACTTCGCCGCTTGACGCTACGAAGTTCAGATACAAGGTCGATTCTGCTATCAAGATGAATAGGCCGGCCAAAAAGGCTCTTGGCTCATGTCCTTCGATCGACGGCAGCACCTTCTACGACGCCGCAGGAAAGTACTACAAGATCAGCTGTGGTCTCGACTATGAGGGCAACGATATCATTGAGAAGGATGGTATCTCGACTCTTGAGCAATGCATCAATGCTTGCGACGCTACAGCTGGATGCACAGGTGTCGGCTTCGCCCACGATGGCTACTACGGTAGCAACCCGGGATGTTACCTCAAGAGTGCGCAATCGAGCAACCCCATCAACAGTACCACTGACCTCTCCTACATCGTCGACTCTGCCTTCTTGGTAGGTGGATTGCCTTCGAGGAAGAGAGATACAGTAGTGTCCATCAATGACAAGGTCGCCTCACCATCTCCAACATTGACATCCTCCTCGTCGGCATCCGCTTCAACTAGTGGATCGATCTCCTCGACTGCTTCATTAGCACCATCGTCCTCGTCAGTCTCCGCTTCTTCTTCTTCGGCTTCGAGAACATCGATCAGCTCTTCCATCTCAGCGACATCCTCTGCCACTTCGAGCAAGTCAAGTTCTGTTTCCAGCTCGCTGACAAGGTCGTCCACTTCTTCCTCAGTCAGCTCGTCGGCCACAGCCACATCCGACAACTCGACCAACATCATCATTACCGATACCACCGGTCAGCTCCAATTGACCACTTCTGGCGACGGCAACATGTACATGTCTCAAAATGCCTCCGCTGCAAACTTCGCTTCTGACGGAAGTGTCGTTCTCGGAGATGCAGCTGGAAACTTCTTTGTCTACTACCCCGACATGATGGCCGCATATGGAGCTTCCCGTTTCCGTCTCGCCGCATGGGGATCAATTCCTCACGGTGCCCATCTTCTTACTCTGACTCCTTTGCAGAGCGGATCCGTCACGGCATTACTCGCTGTCGATACTCTTGGTAACTTCTTCTTCCCCGTCTTGTGCACATTCGAGGGCGCACAGCAGGCCAAGGTCTTCCTTGTCAAGGATCCTACAGCTGACCTCAGCTTCATTGCTGCGCAAGAGTTGAGATTTACCATGACTGGTGGTGTGGTCAGCCAATGTAATCCGTTGGCGTTGACGTCTAAGGGTCTCCAGGCACTTGCTTAGGGTGTAATTCTCGTATTTCCTTTGTCATAACGTTCATAGCGATATACCTTTTTCGTAATGTATTAATTTCGTTCTCACTTTCCTTGCATGCTGTTCTGCTCGAAACTCGTGACGTCGTTGCTGTGTCCCGGAAGCATACAAGACTAACCCCAGACAAGATTCAAAGGTCTTGAGCGAAGATTCATCTAGCATCTGCTCGGAAGATAGCAGGACGTCGTTATTCAAAGTTGTGATCAAAGTTGCTGGCTTTCAGTAGCAAGGCATGCTTATCCTTGACGTTTGTAAGAAAAGACATTTTCATCAGGCAGTGAAAGCCAAGACCTGGCTACTCATTGGCAAGGAACGTCGCTTGTCCGCATCCATCTTGGTGCTTCACATACGCGCCAAGTTGCATTGCCTTTCTGCCAATCTTTCTACTCTCAGTCAAGCCTGTCTTCAATTATAAGCAGTTCTGCCTTGCAAAGCTCACACAAACACACACACAATTCAACATGATCGACAACGAACGAGGTCGCGTTACCAAAAGAGCGCCCAAGCCTTGCGGCAAGCGCCACCACCATCGCGCTGCCTCTCACATCGCCCGCGGCGGCAAGATTACCACTGATGACTACGCCAAACCTCTGCTTCTACCTCGTCGTATCCTCTGGTGCAGAAGGGAAGGTGAAGCTGAGAAATGGCTCCGCCGCACCCGCCTTCCCTGGTGGTTCTTTGGATCTTTCATCAATTTCTGCTGGCGGTTTAGGAGCGGTGACTATGGCCTAACACAGTGTTTGAGGAGTTATCCCATGGACGAGCAAGTGCTGATCGAGTCAATGGAAGAATATCTTCATGATTGGATCGGAGAGGAAGGTATGGATCACACAGTCATAGTCGATCTCTATGAGCTCGGTATGTGTTCATGTGGTTACCTCGAGGACTAGAATGCGCATACTGAGTGAGAAGCAGAACACCACAGACATCCTGCCTACTTCCTCGAGAAAGCACAACGAGATCTTCTCTTCCTAGTTCAGCACGCCCCAGAGAGAAACCACTTTTATCTGATGCAGAGGCGTAAGTTGGGCATGCTCAGCGAAGAAGATAAAGAGTTCTTGCGCATCAACCCTACTGGCTGGCCTTCCTTCACCCTGCCTATTCGATCTGGTGTCTCTCATTCCGTCATAGATCTGGCCCACGCTCCGCGCGTATCCACCATCAAGCCTTCTCAACAGCTTCAGGATGACAAAGCCTTGAGACCCGATGCAGTTGTCGTCCCTGCTCCTGAGCCCAAAACGGAGCCATCAGCTGCCAACTCTGCTGATTCTCAGACCTTCACCATGGCTCTCCGTCCTAACCCTCGAAGATCTATCAGAGCTGCTCCCGAGCCGGCTGAAAACTACCACGGCTTTCTGGTGCTTCGCTCTCAAACTCGCATCAATCGCGCAAACTTCTTCGGACGCTAGGAGGGATAAGGAACAACCCTGCACAAAATTGCAATGACGGCTAATCTGGACAAGGAAGGCCAAGGGAAAATGTGAACTTGTGTCTATGATTCCCGCAACCATTGATCGCCAAAGCAAGAAGCTCAACATTCGTGGGGCTTTCTGATGGTGGCTTAAGTTTCGTTGATTATCAGAGAGGGTTTGTGGTCTTGCTAAGGAATCAGAGGGGAAGAGATACGTAAGCTCAGGTGGGGGATTTTTGGGACTATCAAAGGACGTTGGGGGATGGATAGCTGTTACTTGTTGGGATCGAGTCCATGCGACGCATCAGTGTCATATCAGAGCATACGCAAAGCAAAATCTTATGCTCTGCAAACAATGCTCTGACAATAGACTACGTTTCTTATTATAAGAGTCCATTGCGAAGATAGCTTTCAATGCCAATCCTACCGAACAATGCTGAAATCAAGGATCGTAAGGCGATACAGCACGCTTCCCGCTGATAACCTCTGCAGGCCCGTTCCCCTTGACAAGATAGATATCCTCATGTCTGACACCAAACTTGTTCTCGAGGTAGATTCCCGGCTCAGCGGTGAACGTCATTCCCGCTCGCAGCAGAGTGTTGTGGTTGCCCTTGTTCAAGTAAGGTGACTCGTGTGCTGCTACAGTCAGCGAAGTGGACGATCAGTGAAGTGCTCAAAGTCATACCTTTGATTCCGATACCATGTCCTAAGCGGTGAGTGAAGGTTCCTTGATAGCCAGCATCATCGATGACTTTTCTGGCTGCGATGTCAACGCTAGCTGCTGTTCCATTCGGTACAAACATTTTTCCGGCTTCTGTCTGAGCTTCCAACACAATATCCCACACCTTGAGTTTCTCGGCGTGCAGCTCGCTCTTCTGCATCTCTGGCGTAGGTAGACGCAGTAGGCGATGAAGGAAAGACTTGGTTGGAGGATCGATGAAGAAGCTTCGGCAGACGTCAGATGAGTAGCCCATATAGTGATACCCAGCATCGATCAAGACCATTGTCTCATGAGTCAGAACCTTGTCTCCAGTAGCAAAGCCGCCATGGGGCAGAGCTGCGTTACCGTCGAACAACACGATATCGAAGAAGAGGTCGAAGCCGATGGTCTTCAAAGTGTTGTCGAGAATCTTGATGACATCGTTTTCTATCAAGCCTGGCTCCAGACATGGTCGCATAGCTCTAATACCCTCGATAGTCCCTGTGTTGACTGCTCGTAACAATTTGATCTCAGCAGGAGTCTTCACTTGACGCACAGCCTCGACTTCACCACCAAGACCGACTGTCTTGAAGCCATTAGCATCCAGCCCTCGTACAAGAAAATCGCGAATTTCTTCGTCAACCATCAGTGTTGCGTTCTTGTCAGGAAATAGACTGTCTTTGAGAGTGCGGTAAGGGTTCCAGTGTTCTTCCCAAACGATGATATCGAGTTCACCTTCGGAAGGGATACCTAGCATTCTCACTCTGCCTTCTTCAAAATGTGGACTTAGGAAAGAGGTTTTGGCTTTGACTTCTCCTGTACTGGTGTTCAGAGAGGGTTGTACAATCATCAGGAAAGGACGTTCTTCTGGCTGCGTCGATGTTAACTATGCTCTAGAAAACCTCTGTATCAAACTCATCGTACCTCCCATGGCTCCCACTGTGGTTGCGAGATGTTCGCATAGTATTGAAACGTATATCCTGGCTCAAGGACAAACCCATCAACACCAGAGACATGTAAGGCTTTAGCTAGATTGTCGCGTCTGTCAAGGAATTCTTGAGCTTCGATTGGGCGCGCATTCTCCAGAAAGTAGAGATCTTTGTGCAAGTTGTCTATCGAACATTGCTGCACACGATCGAATTGTGATTCTGTGGTGAAAGGCTTCTGATGGAAATGTTAGCAGGCAGTCGATGGTGGGCGAGAGGAATATGGCACACCACCATCCATGTCACATAGAGTGCTGCAATGCTCGCTGCGATCCACAACTTCGAACGCTTGCGAGCCTGTTTCCGGCTATCAGACCATTTTGCGGAATCAACATTGGTTTCCATCTTGATATCCATGGCTTTCGAGGTCCGGATGCACACGTATATTCCAGGGCACTGGTCGACGTGAGGAGCTATGCGTCCTCCAAAGCTTCTTGATTTCTGTACAAGGATAAGAATCGCAAAGGATCGATCAGAAAAAAAGTTGTCACTGGTCCGGCATGACAATTGATAGCGGAAAATAGTACAAGATAGCTATCGCATCCTCCCGAGTTGCCTATCTCCCACGTGGCTTGCCCGCTGCTTGCCCGACGCTTGGCCGTGCCCCTCATTCGGGCGATCTGCCGGCGGGGCCTGACACGATGCATGTCGAATGCCAGATTGCTTGTCGCGTGCAGATACATAGATATTGAGAAGTTTGTTTTTCGGTAGGAGATACAATGTGAGGTACCGTGTGATTGCCGAAGTAGGACTTATAGATATTGGCTCCAACTCCCCACTCCATGGTAGATTGTTATCCAACCTATTTTCACCAACCAAGAAAGAAGCCATGTCAGCTTCAGTGGAAAGCATCACGGCGACCTCGTCGGAGCAAGATGCTGTGCATGATGTTGATAAAATAGATGGATCGAAAAATGGTGCTACTGGAGTGGTCGAAGTCATGGACTTGGAGGAAGGAGAGGCGGGAAAGACATTCTACAGCAAAGTATCTGTGGTCATGATGGTCATCTTCTCCGGTCTTGCAATTGGATCAGACGGATAGTAAGTCGTCTTTGGCGTTTGAGCGTGTTTCATCGCTGACTTTTGCAGTAACGCTGCAGTCATCGGAAACGTCGAGCTGTTGCTGGCCATTCTCTATCCAGAATCTCTTACGAACTCAATCTACACCCGACTCTCGAATGCGTTCCTTATCGGCATGATCGTGGGCATGCTGATGTTTGGTGTCATTGCTGATCAACTTGGCCGCAAGACTGGCGCTGTAGCGACAACTGCATTGCTGGTTCTGGGCATCGTGTTGTCGACTGCTGCAAAAGGAACCGATGAGACTGGCATGTTCTGGATGCTCATCATCGCCCGCGGTATTGCTGGCGTTGGTGCTGGCGGTGAATATCCAGTCAGTGGTGCTGGTGCGGCTGAGGCAAGCGATGAGAACAAAGGCATGCGCAAGCACCGAGGCTTCATGTTCGCTATGATCGCAGATCTCTCGGCTTCTCTGGGCTACGTCTTTGGCGGTCTTGTGCCTCTGCTCCTTCTACTCTGTGTGGGACAGAAGAAGGAGAAGTATGATATCGTTTGGCGACTCAGCTTTGCTCTGGGTTTGATTCCGCCAGTGTCAATCTTCTGGTTCCGATATAAAATGGCAGTCTCGACCGCTTACCGCAAAGCATCAATGAGAAAACAGAAAGTTCCTTATCTGCTGGCCATCAAGCGTTATTGGCGACCTTTGCTCGGCGCGTCATCAACATGGTTCTTGTACAACTGGATCGCAATTGTAAGTCCTGTCATAACCTCAATCCTGAGTATCGAAATTGACCACGTTTGCAGCCCTTCGGTATCTTCTCTGGCACCATCACAAATAAAGTCAATGCTGGCGACTCACTCATCACTAACCTTGGCTGGGGTGTCGTGATCAACTGCTTCTACATCCCAGGTCCATTCATCGGCGGATATCTTTCAGACAAGATTGGTCGCCGCAAGACCATGGCACTTGGATTTGCCATGCAAGCTGTGCTTGGCTTTGTCCTGGGCGGAGCATACCACAGAATCGTGCCCATCTTCCCCCTATTCGTGGTCATGTATGGCGTTTTCCTCACGCTCGGAGAAGTCGGTCCTGGATCTACTGTCGTTTTGGCATCCTCTGAGAGCTTCCCTACTGCCATTCGCGGACAGATGATGGGACTTTGTTCGGCGATCTCGAAAGCTGGAGCTGCTATCGGTACTCAAGTATTCATTCCAATCACGTCAAGCGCAGGTGATCAAGGTGCTTTTTTGGTTGGATCGGGGTTTGCTGTACTAGGTGCGCTGATAGCATTCTTCGTCATCCCAGATGTTGGCAGAAAGCTGGAAGACGAAGATGAGAATTGGAAGAAGTATCTGGAAGAGAATGGTTGGGTTGCTGATTGGGGCGATAGCGAGACACAAGATCCGAAAGGTGTCGTCATCAATGACAGAGTTTCCTAGATAGCTGCAAGGTGGCCCATTGTGGATCTTGGGCTTTCAGGAGGCGACGTTGGACTGTTGTAATATGGCGGTTTTGATGTCCGAATGAATCGTATCATGACTTTCTGCACCATGCCTCGGTTCCCCAGCTGTTATGCACTAAGTTGCGTCCCTGAATTCTGTATGGCAAAATACACCATCCCGTATAAAATAAACTTGATCCCACAATGACAGCATGGAGATGCGAAATCCACCTTGATTCTTGCTCAATGTTCAATCTCAAGACCCCTTCTTCCCATGTAAGGCGGAACCCCCATGTAATGTATGGCGCTAATGCAATTGGCTGTTTTGTCGCCGCAAGAATAGCTGCCGCGACCAGGTATACAATGAGCGAGTATGGGCTATGTTTGACAGGCGTCAGAGATGGCTGCACTTGAGAGTGGCTGGACACTGTTGGAAACATACTATAGAAGAAAAGTCCCAATAATGATGAGAACCAAGCCGCTGATGAAGCGGAATATGTCTGAAATGTTGAGTAAGACACAGCAAGAGACAGCAGATATTAACGGTGGTAGACACCTTCTTTAGAGGGCAACTTCATGTTGTACTGACCATTTATCAGACACTACAGAAGCTTGAGATGACATGCAGTCGCCTTGGACGTTGGGCGGCCGCTTCGGCGAGCTTGCTCTGCATAAAACAGCGACGCCGACTGGCCAAAAGTCGTGGCGGTTGAGAACGTGGGTCGACTGGATTTGATGCATCGACTCTCCGACATACCATTACTCAACAGGAAAGCAAACACATCGTTTTCTCTGCATTGAGGCACACTTGACGGTCGGACTTTTGGTGTAACCAATACTGTCGGACCAACCAACATAGCCACAAGCAGGTGTCATGCCTCGAACTCCAGGGATTGTCCACGGAAGTTTTCCTCGGCAAATTATGCCAGCTGTGCGGTGTTGAATCCTGCGGGACTTGGCTGTGTCAGGAGAATTTGAGGTGCTCGATACGACGGTTCGCGTCACAACGTCTCAGACTGGTCATGCCAACAACATGGAGGGTTTCAAAAGTGGTTGCCTGAAGGATGCTGAACACTTCGGACGCTCCGTGGAACTTGAGGACTGGTCAGAAGTCGCGACGTTCCACAGGCAGCGGTGGTGAAGGATTATGCGAACCCGAAACCGAGCATCAGCAACACACAGCTCATCCTGCAGCTCTTGCGCCACATACTTTCCTGTAACAATCTGACAAGAGCGAAACCGAAAGCGAGCTGTCAGCAGAGTGCATGCTCACAACGTCTTTTCGTGTAGCAAGTGACAATAGCGAGACCGAATCCGAGATGTCAGAAGAAAGGATCCCCAGTCTGGCAACAATCCTTCGTGTATCAATTTGACAAGAGCGAGACCGAAAGCGAGCTGTCAGGCGAAAGCGTGCCCAGTTCGGCCAAGCATTGTCAAGCATTTGTGGGTGCCTGAGCCCAATTGAAGCTATCACAGAAGAGGGCTGGACCATGCTCCGAAAATGGTCAAGTGAGGGAGTCGCAGGATCAACTCAGCCACCTTGATGGATTGTGAACATACGACCGACTATACATTACGGCCGCAGCAATTCAGACAAGCCAAAGCCACACTTGCAACCATCCTCGAGTGGTGATCTATAAAAGCTATGTATGCCTCTTGTTCTGCTGAGGGGACTGATCACATCTTTTTGTCTCTCATTTATCATTACCTGAATCACCTATATCAGATCACATGGCTCAAATCATCACCAATATCGTTCAGAATGTCGGAGGCGGCATTGGCTTTGTATCAGAAGCGTACAAAGCTCACAAGGCAAACAAGACACAATCAAAGTCCGAGACGGACTCGCAGCAGCAAGAAAACTCAATTGGTGATGCAGTCTCGGCGCTGAATCCCGAAGAAGAGGCATGGGCGCTTGATGAAGCCCAGGACGACCTCATTGGCGAACCTCAGGCTCAGAACAAAGACGAAGCGACTGATCCGGCCACTCTTGCAGACGCATTCATTTCGAGACTGCCACCCTCCTTGACTGCAGCTGAACCACCTCTTCCAAGAGAAAAGCTGCCCTTCCCGATCATAATTCCACAACGTCGGCCGAAAGATCGCAGCCGCGGTCTGGTCAGAGCTTACCCTCCCATCCTCGAGTCCCGCGGTATCGACCAAACCACTTTCATCGACTTCATCGAGACCTTCAACAAGTCCACACAAGCGACAAAGTGGATCGCAGCCCTCAACCTCGCATCCATCGGTACAATCTGGTTACCTACTGTCACATCCATTTTAGTGTCCATGGCCATCACTGCAACCACCACAGCAGCAATGGAGGTTCAAGGCCGGTACAAGACGAACAAATTCCTGGACAAGATGAATAAAGGATTCTTTATTCCAAAAGGACTGTTTTGCTTGGTTTTGACGTGGAACCCTGATACAGATGAGGCAAGGACTGCTGTAGACTTCAACGGCATGGCGGCAAAAGTGGTGAATGCACAAAATGGAAGTTTCATGACTTCGCTTCGCAAGTCTAATGGTAAGACTTATGGAGAATTCCAATGGCCTGAGACGGCACCTTTGATCTACCCAGGTCTGGATGCTCTGGTCTCGTCAACAGGTCCAGACGCATCATCCACAAAGTCGTCTTTGCAGAAGAAGAGGCGATTCGTAGAAGACTACATGGACCGACGAGCTCAAGCCCATTTTGTAAGTTGGGACGTCAAGCTGTTCGCGGACCGATGACTGACGGAATTGTATCACAGGCGAAAGACAACCCGGACAGCGCTCTTGCTGCAGGTCCAAAGCCAGAGTTTGCTTCTCGTTTTGCTGACCCAAGTCATCCAGCCAACAACGGTTCGCTGGTCGCGTTGCTGTCGGGTGGAGCGATTCAGATACCTGAACGTAACGACATGTTAGGCGGGCGCGGTGGACCTCTCGGTGGTCGTGGCAGTTTGCATGGTGCACGCTTCGACCGCAATGCCATTTCCGGACGAGGCATGAGCAGTCGAGGTCCGTTGGGAAGGGGTCTCGGTGGCTTGTTCGAAGTTGCACAACCCCACACACGTCCCTCAAACTCGTCCAGGAGGATGCAGCAAAGTTCAGGGGCATTGCGTGGTGGCCGAAGCGGCAGTAGCGCCGGGCCATTGGGAATTGTGCAAAAGGTCATGAAGAAGGTACGTCGTATCAGCTCACTGTGCTGGTTCCTTACTGACCATGAAACAGGATGTTCTGTACCTGCTTATCGTCGACATGCCTTCGGACGAAGAATTGGCTGCAGCACAAGGAGTTGCTTCTGAGTTGTTGGCGAATCAGACAAGGAATTGACGTGACATAAGAATTTCGTATTAGGGTTAGGGTATCTTCGGTACAATCAGCAAAATGAATATCTATGAAGCTGTCCAAACTCTGAAGCTTCCAAACTCCCAATATGCGTTCTCAAAAGCTGTGGCATTGTTCTTGACCAGATCTGCGCAGGTACCTGGACATCCATACTCTGTGGAGTAGACGCTAGTTGAACCTGCCCAACTGCCGCACAGATCGATGTTGGCAATGATGGACTGGTTCTTGAAGTGTGAGGAGATGTCGCAATCAGTGCTGGGGAAGTCTGCGACAGGGGTGCCCCATTGTGATGGGTCGGGTGAGGAGTCGTTGGTAGAAACGAGATCAGAAGGCGGGTCCGAGCGGCTGAAAGTCCACATGCGGATGCCTGCATCGCGGAGCTCCATGGCGAAAAGCTGTTAAGGAATTAGCTTAAGAAAAGTAGCAAAAGATTGAAGCTTGACTCACTGCGCCACCTGCTTCGTTCAACGCCGCGCCGTAACTGCTCTTGGGACCGAAAACGCCACATCCTTCATTTTCGTTTGTCGAGTTCCAACAGTTTGTGCTGTGTACTGTGCCAGTTTCCTTGCGCTTCGTTTTCATCGTGCAGCCCTTGGAAGTGTGCAGTGTCATCTGGTTTCCTTTGTTTCCTTGCTCAACGGCTTCAATGACATCAATTTCTCCATGTTCAGGCCAATTGTTGGGGTCCGATAGCCACACAGCAGGCCATGTACCACAACCATATGGCGAGTGGATGACATCAAACACGAACAGTCCATTGTTCCATTGGTTCTTGGATGTGATGCGAATCGAGTTTCTGTCTGTGATACCAGTGCTCGTATCGTCGACTCTAAGGATGGCTGAATTTTCACCGGCGTAGGTGAGGTTGCTGTATGCTGCTTGCGCTGAAGACAGATACACGACGTTTCCGCTGCTTGGATCGGCTTTGTCGAAGTAGTCAAAGTGGTCGAAGAAAGTGGTTCCGTTCATACGCTCATTGATTGTGTAGTTTAATGGGTAATAGTCCGGATACGAGCTGGAGTTTGAGTCTTTTGTGCCTACGACAGCACCCACGACTACGGCGACGATGATTGCGATGACTGCAACAGCTCCGATGCTTTGCCATTTCCGTGACCAGTGTAGAGGGTTGAGTTTTGATCCCGTGGGTGTTTGACCCTGGGGCATGTAACCCTGGGGTTCCGTATCGATGTTGTGCTCGAATTTCGACATGATGGATGTGGATGGAGCTCAAGAGTGAAGAAGAGAGAGCGCGAACAAATATAAGGCAACAGCTTCCCCAACTAACGGTGATAGACATTCATATATCGATCCTTCCGTAACTTTCTGCCAAAACAAGCCACCGACGAATGGAATGCCTCAGGGCGCCTTCCTCATCAAATTCAACATGCTACGGCGACTTGGCGACAACATCCATCCTTGTTGAATGCCGTGCAGACGCGTCTTCTATCGTTCATTATGCTGCGACGATAGAGAAATTTCGCAGGGTCTTGAAAACCGTTGAAGAAAGCCGCGAAGCTTGTGGTTGAAGCCGCGTCGCCATGTCGTCAGCTTTTTGAGAATCGATGTTACGGCCGACTCTGCTGCTTCGCAAAATTTGCGATATTAGACATTGGACTCATCTTGCCGCCAATTGGGTTTTCATACTGTAGTGATACTGTATACTACTGTCGCTGGACGCAGGTTTTTTGACCAGACTGCCGGTCGCTGTGGTTGTCTCGTGTTGTTTCGTCGCGGATTCGCGATGGCCGGGAGTGAATTCGCAATTCTAGCAAAGTTGGTTGTTGCCGATCGATCGTCGTTGACAGCAAGATCAAGCGCTCCATGTCTATTTTCCACGACAAGAGCTCCTCAAATGCTTGTTGCTGCTTATCGCAGACGGGCAATTCAGTGTAGAGTTATCAACCGTATCTGGTTTTGTCAGGGTTACTCGCCCTTCATAAAATGAATGTCGAGATTTCTCTTTCGCCCAATCATCTCTTGATGGACTCTACTGTGCCTCTCGAGAGTGACATGGCGTGCACTTGAAGATGGTGTTCTTGTCGTGTCGTCGCTGTCTCCCCAGCACTTCCCCAACAGCGAGAGCTTGTTTGTTGACGCCGATCACCACGGCTATCGTCCCGACTTCCGAGCCTCTTTCGACAACCTCACCTGGAAATACATGCTCCCACACACGGATATAAAATGGCGCACGAAGACCTTATTTTCCACCTTAACCTTCTTTATCAAACCTTCGCTGCTCTCCACTACATTTCTGCTGACGACATCATCTCCCCACCAATTCCGATCAACCTTGCTGCCGCTCATGAAGCTGGACTTTCGTCCGAGGTGATCGCTCATTTGCAACGACTACCACAATTGAAGAGCGAGATCTATTCGAAAGCAATCCTTCCTGATGGGTCACAGCCTGTGTGCTATGTTGATGATAACCTCGATTGGGCGCGGACACCGACTTATCAGGATGCACCAGAGATCTCTGAACATGCTTTTGTGCTGAGCAATCCGAATATCTATGGTACTTCTTTGATTTATGATACTGTCTCGGAAAGACTGCTGCCTTGGCTGGCATGGGGAAAGCATGTCGATCTCGAGATTCCAGAGGTTAAGAACCCCTTCGAGCTAGACGATGCGAAGCCAGTAAAAGAGATCATGAGTCCTTGGATAGCGAAATTGATAAGGCTGGAATGGGTACCTTACAAAGAGGAACTCAGCTCAGAGCCTGATGAAGAATATCTGACACAAGTCAACGTAGATGTTTTGGATCAATACCAGGCACAATTCATCAAGTTCAGCATGAGACATGTGTACTTGGCTGCTGGATGGGATGACAAGGCTGCTGACTTGGAAGCTGCTCAGAGAGGATTTGATGGTGACCTGTTTGAGGCCAAAAAGTTGGAGTGGATTCGAAAGACGCAAGAAATACTTGATAGGGCATATGAACAAGGATGGGAATGGTCGAGGATACGGACGAACCTGCGTCTTGGAAACAGTGAGAAAGTCAGACTCCTTGATGACTGGCTATCCGAAGGACAACGACCAAAACATATCGAGATCTGATACAAGATTGACTCCAAATGTGAGAACCAATTATCGTGATGGGATAAACACCAGTCACCAGCATGCACTTTTGATGGTCCTCTGAGTTTTCCTCCAGAGTCTCAACTTGTTATTCGTACTTCTTGTTCTTCTCCACTACCCCAGAATTGTAGGCCCTTTCATCATCCTTGAAGACAATCTCCAGATGGTTGTTGTCATTTGCTCTGATGTTCATTGGGAGTTTGAAGAGAGCTACAGTCTCAATCCCAGCGCTGGTATTTCGCAATTTGTCGTCTGGCTGCGACATGATTGCCAAGGCAGTGAGTTCGCCAATGGAATCCCACGCATTAGAATGGACTTGGTTGAGCGTCAGTGTGAGAACAATGAAGGTTGCGATAAAAAGGCAATATGCGGCAAGCACGGCTATCGCAATAATTTTGGTCGGTTGGTCGATATGATAGCCATAACCACGAGTGCTGACATCCATTTCCAATTTGTACTTGCCCTGAGTATCTGCATGTTCCGAATCAGGATAGAAAACATGATCTCCTGTTGAGGGGTCAAGCCATCGAAGCGAAGGATTAGCGTATCCGCTGTTGTTGATTCTGGGGTTGCCGATAATTATATCGCCACCACTAAAGGCAAACCAATTATCCGGGGTATGTAGGACCCAATCTGGCCATTGAGCCATCGTAATAGCTGTGAATGTTGCAAAGAATGTGGCCATATCTACCCCGTCCATACCCTCACCGGCCGTCAGAAGAGTTTCCATATCTGGCATGGTCCGTTTTAACCATGTCGCTGGAACGGCAATGTTCGAAGCAGATACGTGGTCTGTTTGACTGGTGACGACCTTGTTGATATCACGAATTGTCTCCTTGTTACTTGACACCGTAGTGTGAGCGTGGGCATAGCCTGCATATACAGCGCAGATCCCCCATATGAATGAGTCCCCGTTATAATAGCGAGACAGTACCCAGACTGATGGGTTGAGTTTTGAGGGCCCTTGATTGACTAACTGATCATGGTCGAGAAACATAAATTGGAGGTGGTCAAGGCCGGTTAAGTTGCCCAGAGAATCAGATTGAAGGATGTATTGATCCGAGTTGTTCCGGAAGGTTGTATGCAAAGTCGTCGAGTCCAACCAGACTGCTTCTCCACAGCTTGCTGTAACAATTGGTTGGCGACTCGTTGTAGTGAAATTCTGGTTGCCTGTGGGCCAAAGCTTTATAGAGTATGATTGTTCAGCCAAATGATTCAGAGACCAGGCAACAATCTTACTCGGAAGTGTAACAGTCGCAGACAAGGAAAACACACTGCTTATAAAGGACGAGTCGGCCAGTCCATCGCTGGTATTCCATCGGATCTCTCTGTATGGCAGAAAATCGCGCGTCAGACCGAGGGTGCCCTGTTGTATGTTGTGCACAACCGTGGACACAAACGCCGACTGGGCTATGGTCAGGGCAGCTTCCCATCCATAATCTAGACAATCGGCTTCTATACAAGTCCATGAAATATTGTGGACGGATCCCTTTGGACTAAGGGTTGAGGGAAAGATCTGGTCCTCTGTGACGTTGAGCCATGCTACGGCCCAACCATTATGAAAGCCTCCTAGCGTCAAAGCAATAGCGATCGATGGCCCAATACCCGCAGCTAAGACAACACTGAAAGCTATCAAAAGAAGGAATGAGAGCTTTCTAACTCGTTTGAACTCCCTGGATGTGACCACGCCAGCGAATTCTAGGGACCATAGGTAACTGATACTTGTTATCTGCAATCCAGCGAATAGTGCCCCAAAGGGAACCGAATCTGGACCAGTGAAGAGAGCGCGAAGATAAACAAAAACAGCACTTCCCAAAGAAGCCTGGACAAGTAACTCGAGAAACTTTGCCAAGAACTGGAAAGTCAATGTGGAGACATGAGTGCCTATGAAGTAGGACGTCACGTTCAGATAGATCAGAGCGATACATGTGGCCAGGGGCAATACGTGGACCAGAAGTCCGGTCAAGACGGGCACCAATCCAGTGCATAGCGCGATCTTGGGCTGTTCCTTCTTCTTCCAGGGTCCAACGGCCATAGGGAGAAGCAGTCGGAAGCTGCGAAGTGCTTGTTGCGTCCATGTTGCCAGGTTGGGGCCGAGCGCTGTAGACATTCTTCTCGGTTTGAAAGTCCATCTATCACATTCCGATCAGCAGAGAGCTTTTGAACAAGTTCTTCCTACTCACTTCGAACCAACATCTGGCGTAAGCGCAGAGAAACCGTCAGGTTCATAAGAAGTCGTGTTGGACAGGCTCATGAGTTCCAAAGAACTTGAAACGAGCCCTCGACCGAGTTTAGTCTCATTTGCAGTAAGCAACTTCTGGTACGAGGTGTCGCCCATGTCGTTCAATTGTGCTGTCTAATCGGAAACGCTGGATGTAGGATACAAGTTGACCGACTAGATGGTGAAAAGACGTGCGATGCAATGATCTTCTTGAGCGCAACCCTGCGAGCTTTATGTAAAACTTAGTCGAGAGTTGCTATAGGCACATAAACAAGGTATGAACACAGCCATTTCATAGCGTACGCATCCATGGGTCTGCACATGCAGATATAGCAGCGAATTGAAGATGTTACCAACTTATGAAGTCCGAAAAAGAAAACAGTCTGCAAGCCACACACAAGCCTATGGATAAGGACTCGCCCAAGCAATAGACTGTATGGCCATGTGGTGTGCTGCAGGATCGGACTTGGCTTGCGGCTTGATCGAAAGGTTCAGCTCTGAGGCTGGGGCAAGGCTGAAGAAAGCGGCATGTTCCCAATTTGGGACTTGGTGGGATCTTTGATTCGTTATAATACCTGGAGCTGCATGACTGCGGGCTTGAAAGATCTCCATTCAGGAAATGAGAATGCAGCCGTGAATGCATGAACCTGGCGAGGCACGACTGCTGCAGAATTGATGTTACTCTGTTGCAGTCGGGATGTAACACTGCGCGGATTAACAGAAGTCGAGGACTTTCGTGCGACAACATTTCAAGGCTATACCGACGGATCCAGGATCTCTTTACAGAGCGAAATGATGCTCCCAAACAAAGACTTGACAAGGTAGCTGTCTCTGCCCGTCTCGAGTGCGACTTTGATGCAAAGTTCGAATGGCAATGATCTGAATTCCTCACAAGAAGCTGGTGAAGATGCGCCATATCTATCGTAGATTGGGGACATAACTGGATAATTGAGTGCCTTGTACCTGTATGCGATCAATTTGCACTGGTCTGGTCGCATGGAGTCTGGAACTCGGATCATGCAGCATCGGCAGCTGAAGTCTCAGATCCATGCGTCTCAGTCGTCGGATCAATTAATCTAAACCCTGCGTAGGGGAACGATCTTCCAACAGGGAGATATGCTAGAACTCAGCCTTGCCAGTTACACGGAACAACAGCGTTACGTTGTTGCGTTGCTCAGGATGCGCACGGTGGTCTCACGCAGCGCCTAGAAGCATCGCTTTCGAACACGGCTCTTTTTCAGGTAGTTGATCATATGATTTGGGATGCAATAAGAGTATGAATGCCTGTCTGGCGAAATCATGGAAAGGTCATCTCGACATGTCCCTGCCAGAAATGGCACGTTCGGCGATTAGAATCCCAAGATTCGGCCATTTCTGCCACGTGATCTGACCGCCGCCGATGGCATTAACACCGATCGCAAGAGCTCAGAATCTTGCTACTTGTTTTTGCATAGAATATTTTGAAGTCGGTCGGTTGTTTATCAGACCGGACAGCAGAGCGCGAATGGAGATATCCCCGAC
The DNA here is from genome assembly GCF_000721775.1 of Aureobasidium melanogenum CBS 110374. Taxonomy (NCBI): domain Eukaryota; kingdom Fungi; phylum Ascomycota; class Dothideomycetes; order Dothideales; family Saccotheciaceae; genus Aureobasidium; species Aureobasidium melanogenum. Next base: position 242,576 of record NW_024470064.1, read on the forward strand.
TACGGTCCCGATCAATGTTAAATAGCCTGGCCGAACCGCAACGATGAGACTCGATCAACTACTCGACATTCCTCGGGTGCGGCATCAAGACGGTACACCAAATCCAACACGATACGACTCTATCAACACCTTGCATCAATATGGCAGCCATGACCAACCGTGTTTGGTCCGCCTTCAATCCTCCAAAAGTGACCAAGAAGGATGACGCTCTGAAATTTGGTATTCTGGGTGCTGCAAGCATCGCGTGAGTCGCTTCGCTGAACAATTCCTCATCAATTTCTACTAAACACAGATATCAGTCCTCTCTCGCTGATCATCCCCGCCAAATCTCATCCTGAAGTCATTGTTCAAGCTGTCGCAGCGCGTGACCGATCAAAAGCAGAAACATTTGCAAAGTCGCACGGCATCCCAGAAGTCAAGGATACATATCAAGGTTCGTCATGCCTCCTGAGATCTGTTCATCCACAAGCGCTGACAAAGCAAAGATATCCTTGATGATCCGAACATCGACTGCGTCTTCATCCCGCTACCTAACGGCCTCCACTACGAATGGGCCGTTCGTGCAATTCGTGCTGGCAAGCATGTTCTTCTTGAGAAGCCTTCGACATCGAATTCGACTGAAGCTAAGATTCTGTTCAATATGCCTGAGCTCTCTCAGCCAAACGGTCCGGTAATACTTGAAGCTTTCCACAATCGCTTCTACCCATCTTGGAATCTGTTCAAGTCAATGATCAATCCTGCGGATGTGGTTCATGTCACTTCGAACTCGATGATCCCTTGGTGGGCTTCTTCCAAGGACGATATCCATTTCAACTACAACATCTCTGGCGGTACCATGATGGCCATGGGCACTTACAACTGTGCAGCACTTCGTCTGCTGTTTGACGCCGACCCTGTTGAATGTATGAGTTGCGACGTTGGGGCTTACACGGATGGAGTCCACGACAAGTGCGACTACGAGTTTCAAGCCAAGTTTCGGTTCCCCAATGGCGGTATTGGTGAGGCGAGCAGTACTCTTCGGGGCGGAACCATTCTCAAGCCGTCTTTTGTGACTGTGACCACCAGAGAGATTGCTGTGCCCGACAGTACCCTTCCTGAAGACCAGGAAAAGTTTCAAACGCAGATACTGACGCTGAACGGCATGATTCATGGTGTTTTCTGGCACCGCATCGACGTCAAGACCAAATTCGAGATCCGCAGTAAAGATACAGGCAAAGTTGTCAAGAAGTGGGAGGAAAACGAGTCTCGCAAGGCCTACACATTCAGGGAAGCAGGCGGTGAATTTGCTGATCTTCCTGGTGAGACATTCTGGATGTCGTACAGGTATCAGCTGGAAGCTTTTGTGAATAGGATTCGAGGTTGGGAGACCCAACATTGGGTGGATGGGCAAGATTCGATCGCGCAGATGAAGATGATCGATATGGCTTATGAGAAAAGTGGTCTGGGACCAAGGCCAAGCAGCTCATTCTCATGATGGACGAGTCGGGTGCTCATGGCATGGCGTGTCAAGCGGCAATAATAGTATGATGACCCTTGGAGTTTTGTTTCCTTAAATGTCAGAAGCTTCTCCGCAAGCTGTTCAAAAGCCATTGTTTTATTTCATGTCGAGGTTGAAGACAAGGAAGAGTTCCGAATCCGGGCACTTGGGAGCGCAATCTCATCGGCAAATATTCGGTAGTTTTGTTGCTATTGGGATGATGCCTTCCTTCGGCCGTCGCCTAGACCCCCTTCCCTCAGCATCGTCATCTTGTTCATCTTAGATGTGATTCAGCACACCTGCGATCTGCTTCCAAAAAGCAGCAGATGCAGAAGATCAGGAGTCTTCCGAAGCGGCAATCTTGCGACCGATGCCACAAGCAAAAACTACGATGCCTGCGCCCATCCAACGGTGAGAGCGGGGCATGCGAGCGCTGTAATCGTTTGAAGACACAATGTATCTACAGCGCAAGCCTACCCAAGGGTCGACCCAGAGGAGCGAGAGGGACTGCTTCAGTCACCCGAAAGCCTACTGAGTGCAGTGAAGAGGGATTTACTGCTGGACACTCGGCTGTTGATGCGGAGATGGTCACAAATGTAGTGCAACATCCGGACAGCACGAACACCGACATGTGGAATGATTCGATGCCTGTTGACTGGATGGATCATATTGACAACACTTTTACGGACCCAGTGCACTGGCATTTTGATCTTCCGAGTCTTGACAATGAGAATGAAATGTCTAGCTACAACACAGTGGAATCATCGTTCATATCGTCTGAAATCATCCACAACAGACCTGAGGCGCAGATAGACCAAGACGCAGTCCGAGCAAATTCCCACCAGACTACTCCTCCAAAGAAGGTCGAACCTGAGAGCGCAATCGCCATCTTATCTCGACTGAGCCAATACCTATACTCTCTATATAGTGCAGTTCTCGAACTTGCCAATTTCCCAGATGCAATCGACCAAGCGGATACTGCAGCTCTCCGAAAAGGACCGTTTGCAGATGACTCTGCATTTCAAAGACTGACTAGTTGGCTTGTGCGTGCTTCTTCCAACATAAATGCTTCATCTGTCAGTGCCGCCGAGCAGGAATCGAAAACACCCGCAGCCACTGATGACGGCTGCGCTCTTCTTGAGAACGTGTTCTCGGCCTCTCAGAAACTTATTGACACTCTTCACTCTCTTAGTGAAGAAGCTTCACGACTTGATCCAGCACCACAAAACAGACCAGTGCCAGGAGAATTGGACCAACATACGGACACAACTGGCAGGGTTCCTGGCGACGATGGCCATCCTGCTGGTGGGCCCTCTGTATCGTCGAACCATTGGTCAGACAGTATCATCAGGCATATGGTCATGGCCAATCATATGCTTCTCTTGAACACATATCTCGCTGCTGTGATGGCCCTGCAACATGCGGTGAACAAGCAGAAGTCAGCCAGTGAGAGTCCCAATGCACAGGATTTTTCTCTTCCGCTCGGAGAAATGCGTACAGCTATGGTAGCACAGATGTGCGGCTACCTGATGCAGCGTCAAGTAAATGCTGTGCAAGTATATCTTGCTCCTCCAGATTCTCTATCACTCTCAACAACGGGTTCCCCTGACCATACAGCGATGAGAGGGTTGGAAAAGGATGTTCAAGAACGCCTTGCGCGGTTGAAAGGATCGCTTCCTGGGTGATAGGTCGACTGATCGAAGCTGTCAAAGCATTGTGGTTGAGGCATTTTTGCAACAAGCTGCCCAATGAAGGTCTTGGTCCTTAACACGCCCGTGTAACGAGATGCGACAACAAAGCATAAAATCTGATGGCTTTATTAATATCAGGAAAATCAGTCATCTGTGCAGGAGCAGGCGCTGATGCATACAAGCAGATGTTGATTGGTATTCCGTTTCTGGACAGTGGTACCTCCAAGACCCTGCATGGACAGTCCCCCGCATACTTTTCAGCTCAAGTCTGGGGCGCCAGCGCTTCGGGCCATCGAACCTTGATTGACCACTTGATGCATGTTCGGGGGAACAGCACGTGTACGCGACGTCGGCAAGCAAGCGGAGGCCAATTAAAGACCATATTTTTGGTTCGTATGCTATATTCAGACTCAGCTCGCAACGGTCTTACTAAATCTGGACAGTCGTTTGTGCTGGCAACGAGAATATCAACTGAAAGACATCAGCTGAAGATAATACCAACTTACGACACATCCATGCTTCAATGGTAGAGAACGCTGCAACAGAGTATAATTGGTCAATGCAGCTCACCGAATTCTTCCAGTTGCGTTGTCCAATAGCAAATAAAGCGCCCAGTGTCACAGAGACGAACATATAAAGCTGCATCTGCCTCATCTTCAGGTCGGACATACTTCAACCAAACTCATTCACGAAAGCTCAATTAGCAATCATCCAACATGACCAGAACCGTTTTCTACATCCAGAACGATACCTCGTTCAAGATCTCCTACAAAGGCTCTTCTGGTTCCGACTGGAAGGATCTGCCAAGCGAGAACTGGACCATCGAACCTGGTAGCAATTCTGGCAACCATACGTTCTCCATGGGTGACCCAGGCGTCTTTGAGAGCGATCATTGGGGTATGAATGCCAAATCATCCATCAAGTTGGGAAACAGGTGCTGATTTTGTCTTCAAGGCTGGCTTTACTTCACTTTTGTGGGCGACAAGGAGATCCCCTTCTTTGTTTACGGGCTAGTCAAGTCCGAGAAAGACTTTGGTGACTACGGCGCGGGTTTGTCTGTCAATGGAGACCCAAAGGTGAGTCAATATCTGCTGCTTCATGTTGTTGTGCCTGGTTTACTGACTGCTTTCAGCCCAGAAGTCAATCCTTCCCCCGAGGCAAGATCGGCAGTAGCTACTCCAGCGACAACATGATCAGCATCACCTTGAGAGACAGCGACCTCGTAGGTGAAGATATGTCAGTCACCACTTGGCTCACAGACCTGACACGTATCAAACCGGACGTACTGAACTGGAATCTAGCTAAACTCCATTATCCCGGCTCGCACGATGCCGGCAGTTTTGGCACCCCGAAACATCCTGCCATCCTGGGCATCACTCAAGAAAATTGGCAATGTCATGATGAGAACTTCTATGGACAACTCAAGAAGGGCATCCGATACTTTGACTTGCGATTGAGATATGAAGATGACAATAGGTTCTGGCCAAGACATGGAATAGCACATCAAGTTGGAGATGCTTTGGCAGAGAATGACCATGAGTTTCCCAATGACACGCTTCTGGGCCAGATTCTCCAGTTCATCAAAGAACATCCGTTTGAGTTTCTGATTGTTCAACTTGATTTTGACAATGCTGAAGGCAAGCTTGACTTGTTCTGGCGCACAGTGTTCAATGCCGTTCAAGGACGACTTCTGGCTTATCCCGGCGACAACAACCCCGTACCTACAGTCCGACAAGCTCGAGATGACGGCCATCAGATTATCTTCTTCTGCGACAAAAACAATCTACGACCAAGTGACTCAAACTTAGCAAGCACCTTCGACTCGCACATCTGGCCTTCGAGCAGTATGCTCCAAGGACCTTGGAACCAAGAGTCTTGGGGTAGTCTCGATCCCAACAAAGTCGTGCACGACATCAACAGTTTCATGAACAAGACTCCAGAGACCACATCTCGGACCCGATTCTGGGGAGCTCAATGCCAGCTCACTCCGTCTTTTGGTAATGAGGGCTTCTCGAAGAATCCAAGTTTCAGTCCGAGGGTTCTTGCCGGTATCATGAACCCTTTCACGGCTAATAATTTGACGTCGAATGTGACGTGGAAGCGACGCACGAGTATCATATCTGGCGACTTCTTCACTGAAGATCTTGTTCTCAAGATTGTTTCCATGAATCTCTGAAATGTGGTGGGTTTGTAGCTGGTAGATCTTATTGAATGTTTGTCGGTGTTTCTATGCTCTTACCTGAACTCATATTATGCTAGAAGATGACCGTAAGAACAAAGCAGATTTGTCGTTCTTCTAATGACTTTCTCGGTGTCTTGCGAGATGCTGAGTCTGAGTGTCCACTGAAGCTTCATTTTCTGAGTTGTGAGCTGCTTCAAATCTCATTGGCTGGTTTGTTGGAGACGGCGGGCTCTAGCATATGACAAAGCGTTGATGTGTTGGGGAGGGGAATAAGGCAAAAGAACTATGTTCGGATGTCTTCTCCTACGTGTGCTGACAGACGTAGACCAACTAGACCGAGGAAGCAGGATCGCCACTGTAAACCCCGACAATGTCTTCTTTACGGTCTTTGCCGTATCGTGGATCAAGGGTCTTCAGCGGTCTCGTAATGGTCGGCCTCTTTCCTCGAACCTGAAGCTTGGAGTGCGTCTCGCAAGCTACCCATTTCCTCCAAAGTCACGCCTCCTCGCGTGAGATACCCCTCTGCACCACCATAACTATCATCCACATGGTTCTTGACCGCCATGACCCACTCCGCCTCCTTTTCAACCATAGCTCGTACAAGATCAGCCTCGCCTCTACTCTTGAAACGCCCTTCATCAATCTGCAAGCCTTGCACGCAGGAAATGTAGTCGGCCGTAATGTGTTCCACCGGCACTCTCAACACCAAGAGTATCAGAACAACCAGCAAATTCTGTTCTCTCATCCATCTAGCGCCACAGATCAGAACAGGGTATATTGAGGCTTGACACAACGGAGCCTTGAACAAGTCACAAATATGCTTCACACCTGTGTCAAGTACTTCCAAGGTTTCGCCAATAGGGCCATTGACCCACACAGCCTCTGCCACAGGCGCTACTACAGAGGGATTTTCGAGATTCAATGTAAACATAGAAAAGAAAATCTTGCTGGACGTACAAAACCCGTCAGCTTGACAAAAAGACCTCTGAGGCTTTAAAGGAAATGACATGTTCTTACCACGCAGTCCACATCGAGAATCTCGCTCTAAAGTTCTTATAGTACACTGCCGATCGCAAATCAACCCGACACCGAGTAATGCCCATGAATTTGCTGATCAGCATGTTGCCGGATCTGGTTGGATTGGCACCAATGTCAAGGCTTTTGTATGTATCGATTAAAGTTTTGAGTTTATAGTCGTTGCGCAAATGTTCATTGTCCTCGTCGGTCGCATTTTCTCGAGACGCGCTGATGTATAATTTGCCAGTAGGGATGAGTTCGCGTCCAGCGAATTTGTTGATTGAAACACCTATGTCGCGTAGGGAGTTGAGGAAAGGTGGTTCCGTCGTGGTGGACATTCTTCAATCTGGCGAATGCATGTAAGAAGTGATGAAAGGACGAATTTCCTCAGTCCTTGAAGTTGAAGGGCATCTTTGATAACTTGCTCAATGAGGAGATCCATCCTGAACGCGTCTTGGCAGTGGAAGGATTCACTCCTCGGAAAGGAGTGGGAGACGATCTTCAATCACAATCCGAGGAAGACGAACATCAGATGTCGAGATTGGGGGACTCGTGGGTTTGAGGGCAGCAAACCAAATCAAAAATCAAGCAAAGAAAACATTTCCGTATGAAAAAGACTACCCAGCTTTCTTTGGTCACAAAACTCAAACAAAAAGCTACATCGACGGCAAGGACATGTCTAAGCCGAAAGAAAGATTGAAACCCATCAAATATCATAAGAATGCTACTACATAATCCCAGATTTAAACACCCCTCTTCTCTTTTGCGTCACTCAGTGGTTCTCCTCAGCCTTGTAGCCACTTTCGCCAGGACGCGAAACAGCCTTGAATTGGTCTTCTGTGACACCCTTGCCCATGGCAGCGGTACTGGACACACCACCGGAAACCATCTTGAGCAACTCGTCAACGTAGTTGGCACCAGACCATTTCTGGTGCTTGAGGACCTCGACGCCCATCTACGAAATACGTTAGTAACTGACCTAAAGACAAGAGGTTGGGGGCAGGAAAATGAACTTACTGCTTCTTCCTTGCTCTGGATGGTCTCGCCGTAAGCGCGCATACCACGAGCTGCATAGTCTTTGCTGAAGGTATCAGCGATCAAGGCGGTTTGATGCAGACCTGCAAGAGTGATGAACTGCCAGCAGTAACCAAGCTTAGCAAGACGCTTGATGTAGGTTTCCTGGTCGGAAGTGCTCATGGCAGTCTGCCAGTTGAACGAAGGTGAAAGGTTGTAAGCGAGCTTCTGCTCGGGCCAGACGGCGTGGACGCCAGTAGCGAACTCCTCAGCTTGGGCGTAGTCGGGGAGCTTAGACTCCATCCAGATCATGTCGCAGTAGGGAGCGTAGGCAACAGCGCGGTTAACGGCACATTGGCAACCACCGCGGTAACGGTAGTAGCCCTCTCTTGTGCGGGCGGACTCCCAGTCGAAGTGGACATCAACGCCAGTAAGAGCCTTGGCAATGGCGCGGGACTCGGCGTTGGACTTGCCCTTGGACTGTTCGGTGAATTGAGCAATCAACTCGGCCTTGTTGACGTGGACACCAGCGTTGATGGTGTCGATGACGGCCTCGGAGAAGAGCTTGAGGTTGGCTTGCTGGGTCCATGTGTCTTCGATGGCTTGGAGCTCGTCACCAGACTTGCCGGCTGCTTCGGCAGCACCCATGAGCTCGCTGAGAGGCTGGAGGGCGGGGTTGGTAGCACCAACGATGAAGGCGTGGTCGCGGGGGTCGATGGTCGAAGTGATGAGGGTTGCGGCCTCAGAGTCGGTACGGGCAACACAGAGGAGATCGCTGCCCATGATATCTGCCTGGGCACGAATGGCAACAAGACGGTTGATGTGTTCGCTGATGGGGACGAGGACCTTGCCGGCCATGTGTCCACACTTCTTTGTTCCAGGGGCTTGATCCTCAATGTGAATGCCAGCGGCACCTTTTTCGATGAAAAGCTTTGTGAGCTTCATGATGGCTGTGAGACCACCGTGACCAGTATCGGCATCGGCAACGATTGGGCGGAGGAAGTCGGTGTTAGGGAGGTTCTTGCGTTCGGATGGGGAGGCTGTGAGTCTCTCGTGGCGTTGCTTGCGGTCGTGGAAGAGCTGAGCCATGAAAAGATGTTGGACCTTGTCGGGGACGGTCGTGTAGGGGTAGTCTGCAAGATCGGGACCGGGCTCGTCGGTTGATGATGCAGTCGAGGAACTTTGCCAACCCGAGACGTAGACGGTGTCAAGGTACTTGGCCATTTGTGTGACCATGACGGGGTCAAGACATCCGTAGGTGAAACTGGCATCCTTCTCCTGTTGACGTGTGTCAGAATTGGAGCTTCTTGACTCTTAGAAGCTCAACTTACGGCAAATCTCTTCTCGACAATGTTCCACAGCTTCTTGGAGAGAACATTGCCAGGGTGCTGAATGGTCAAGTTTCCACGCTTGTTTGCAATCTGCTCAGCGGTGAAAGGACGCTTGGTGTATCTCCAGCGAGGCGAGGTCCACCATTGCTTGATGGCGGCAACCTCATCCTGGTACTGCTGCTCTTCGGCGGTGAGAGAAGAAGACATGGTCGGAAGAACCTCTTTAACGTGGCCCAAGATGTTCTTGAGTCTTTCTGCCAGTTTGGCGGTGATGTGATGGAATGTGAACTCGTGTAGTAGAGGTCGACAATTCAATTGGAAGATTTGTTCTTGGCAAATCTACCAGACACTCGAGATGGAACGGGGGCACAAAAATGATGTAGAAGCTATGAAGGTGGGGAGACAAGAGCTCATATATACCTCTTAGACAGACTCGAAGGTTTCATATGACTTACCGGTACTCGATGAGGACAATTAGCGTCACAGACCAATGAGAAACACGACCGGAGCCAATCGGGTCAGAGGCTACGATGGTAGACTCAGACGTTCGCAGCAAAAAAGAAGGTATTGTACCTCGGCGAGAGCTCCTTGCCTGCACTTTTGGCCATGACGAGGCCCCGAGCGGTTGCAACTTGACGTTGACTCCCTTCATCCGAGGCTCTTTGAAGAACGAGAACCTAGAATGACAAAGCCAAGCGTCTGGGGAAAAGCACATGAAAGTCCATTTGTCTGGGGAACTTGCTGCCGAACGTTGGCCGAGCTATAGACGATCGCATCGAAATATTGTTTGCTTGACGCAATCATCGAGTTGTGCCCAGTCTGATCAGGCTGTGGCAATATAGCATATGAGCTGTTCTGCGGTGCGCGTTCTATCTTTTGTATTGTACAAATTTGAGGAATGCATCACAGTGTGTCTGAAATGCGCTTGACAAGCAGAGCTGGAGGACGTTCCTTTCACGAGCAGAGACGTTTCGTAGACGGATCTAGATCGCAGCATGTTCATGACCGAGGCTGTTGCTTTCTGCAACGTCTGGCATCGGCCAAGTACCGAAAGAATCCAGTGCTTGTGTACCTGATTGACTCACATACGGTTTCTCTCGGAACAGAATCGGCCACTATGAAATGTCGCCGGTCGCGACATGTGGTGATAACTCTCAAATACCCGAGACGCAGGATACGATGTGTATTTGTATATACTGACAAATAGCGCGTCGAGCAGACTCATATCTTTGACGTTCTGGTGCCTGCTTTCAAGCTACCCTCGCCAGCGAGGTTTTCAGAAATAAAGCGCACTGCTTCGACCTTCATCTTTGCACTGTACTCGTGACCAGCGTCTCCATCGACTATGTCTTCGAGTACAATGCCCTGATCGTTGAACCAACCTTCCTGCTTGTCAAGTCCGGTCTTCAGCCAATCGAGGAAAGGCGCACTGCAAGCATATGGCACGAGCTTGTCTTTTCCTCCTGAAAGACACAATATGTGCTTTCCTCCCAGCTTTTCTTTGATCAAAGGTCGCAGTGTCTTCTTCTGCTCATCCGTCGGTTTAAGCTTGTCGCCCACCAGGAAAGACATTGGATCCCACTTGTCGGTGGCATCGCAAAGACCTTTGGGATAGTCTGTTGAGCCAAGGAAGTCCTTGCCTTCTGAAGCTGTCCATGTCGAGAGTTTCGACTTCTTTGCACGGTCCGTCATGAGGAACTTGTAGTCTGGGCAACCAATGACGACAACAGCAGCGGTGATGCGAGGTTCATGGAGGGCGCATTGCCATGTCGAGTGACCGCCAAGCGAGATACCAAGGGCAAGATGCTTAGTGATGGTCCTTGAAGAGTCGGGGAAGATGTACGAGGAGAGGAAGTCGATCAAGATTGAGGTGTCTTGAGCTGTGCCGTCTGTTCACGTCATGGTCATGATTGTGCTGTGACAGAGCAGGGGACTAGAAAACGAACGGAAGACGGAGAACATGTCCTGGGCATGAGTTGGGTTTCCCTTCTTCCAGCTCTCATTCGCCAAGGCGTTGACTTCTCTTGTGCCGTGGTTACGCTGGTCAAAAGATACAGCAATCAGACCTTTGGACTTGGAGGCAGATCGACCGTTCCAATCATGAATCGAGGCTGCAGCGATTGGCGCCATGATGGACTGTACTTGGAGTCGAGGGTGAAGAAGCCATAATACGGCAACTTCTTTCGCTGATGAAGCAAGCTCGTCGAGTCCGTAGACAGTCGTGACCAAGCCGGCAATTGTGTATGTCTTGGACGAGACGGGTGTGGGATCCGAAGACGAGTCTGCTAAAGGATTGGGAGTCGCCATTGTGTACACTTGCCGACAGGTTGTGCTATGAGGAAGGTGCGACCTGAGCAAGTCATGATCAAAAAGTCGCCGAACAGTCTCATTCGCTCGTCGCTCCTGCCGCGGTAGCTTCGGGCGGGGATAAATTGGCCTAACGCCGTGGTAGCAGCAACCCGCGTCACAACTTGGGCACGGTCGCGTTCGCCGGGAAAGAGCGAGCTTGGAGCTGTTGTGTCGTCTAATTCCTTGCCGTCACACAAATCCGCCCATCAGCTCGGGTTCGATCGCCCAAGGCCGGCCACGGTAGAGCTCCGTTCATATTCAGCCGGCGGAAGAAAGTAACGTATACGGCCACGCTCCACAAGCCAGCCTATTCACTTCGACCGAGTATGTCGCAAAGGACGTGACGGAAATGACACAGATGCCCATGTTATCAGCCGGCATCGGCCTGCTGTTGAATTCTGCGGGGTTGGAGCGCGATGACTGGTGAATTATTTGAACACACGAGAGGAGTCTCCTTCTTGACAAGCTGCACCTTCCCTTTTCCCGAGGTATCTTTTTTGCCTTCCTTCCTTTTCCGTATCAGCGACCATGAGCGCCTCGTTCCGTCCTGCTGCTGCCCGTAGCCTTTTCCAATACTCCAACGCTGCCGTACGACCTCAATTCATTTCTAGACCCGCTTTTGCTGCAATTGAACAGAGACGAAGGATGGCTGCATTCAACAAGATCAAGGTGAAGAACCCCGTTGTCGAGCTTGATGGTGATGAGATGACTCGCATCATCTGGCAAGACATCAAGGACAAGTTCATTCACCCTTACCTCGACATCGACCTCAAGTACTACGATCTCGGTCTCCCCTACAGAGATGAGACCAACGACCAGGTCACCATTGATGCCGCCGAGGCTATCAAGAAGTACTCGGTCGGTGTCAAGTGCGCTACCATCACTCCTGACGAGGCCCGTGTCAAGGAGTTCAACCTCAAGAAGAGTGAGTAGCTGTATGAGCGAGCTTGCACGAACAGCACAAGTCTGACAATCCCAGTGTGGCTGTCTCCCAACGGCACCATCAGAAACGCCCTCGGCGGAACTGTCTTCCGTGAGCCCATCGTTATCCCTCGCATTCCCCGTCTCGTACCCGGCTGGAAGAAGCCCATCATCATTGGTCGTCACGCTTTCGGTGACCAGTACCGCGCCAAGGACCATGTCATCAAGGGCGAGGGTACCCTCAAGATGGTCTTCACCCCCAAGGGCGGTGAGCCCGAGGAGATTGAGGTCTTCAACTTCCAGAAGCACCACGTCGGTGGTGTCGCTCAGACCCAGTACAACACTGACGAGAGTATTTCTGGTTTCGCACATGCCAGTTTCAAGCTTGCCATTGACAAGAAGTTGCCTCTGTACATGAGCACAAAGAACACCATTCTGAAGAAGTACGACGGAAGATTCAAGGACATCTTCCAGGAGATCTACGACAAGGAGTACAAGGCCGACTTTGAGAAGGCCGGTATCTGGTACGAGCACCGTCTGATTGATGACATGGTCGCCCAGATGATCAAGAGCGAGGGTGGCTACATCATGGCCTTGAAGAGTGAGCAACCGTGACTGTGATCCATATCAAGCACAAAACTAACAGGAAGCAGACTACGACGGTGATGTTCAGTCTGACATTGTCGCCCAAGGTTTCGGCAGTCTGGGTTTGATGACTTCGGTCCTCATCACCCCCGACGGCAAGACATTCGAGTCTGAGGCCGCTCACGGCACAGTCACCCGTCACTACCGTGAACACCAGAAGGGTAACGCCACATCAACCAACCCCATTGCTTCCATCTTCGCCTGGACCCGTGGTCTCGTCAAGCGTGGTGAGCTCGACGGCACTCCCGAGGTTGTCAAGTTCGCCGAGTCGCTGGAGGAGGCCTGCATCCACGTCGTCAACGAGCAGGGTATCATGACCAAGGATCTTGCTCTTGCCATGGGCAAGAAGGGCAAGGACGACTATGTCACCACCACCGCATACCTCGATGCTGTCGAGAAGCGCATGAAGACTGTCCTTCAGGCCAAGCTGTAGATATGACCTGCATTTTGCATTTATGAAATTCGATAGAGATACCAGGATGTACAGAATCATTTCCCATACCAAGATACTTGCACACATGTGACTAGAATTCAAGGCAATGCGCCCTGTCCCACAAGCGAGCATGGGACTTGAAGTTATTGGACAGGATCAGTGAGCATGATGCGGGGTACAAAGGAGGTAGCTGGGTTCAAGTGGTCCATATGTAGGTGTAACGTACCGTCAGGGTAGCCTCGCGGTCGGACATGGTGCTTATATACAACCCTGCGCGACCCTGGCTGCATCAGACTTTCACTATCTGGTTGCAACATCGGAATTTGCAGACATGTCGACTCGGCTACCTACATATCCTTTCAGGTGTGGCTTTGCCTTCTCGTCAGCCATGTCTCCGACTCTTCGTCAGTGTTTGTCGATGTCAGAAGATGGTGTAGGAACTCATTCTCGTTACAGGAATTTCACGAAGCAATGATAATTATTTGCGGAGCCACACAGCAAAAGCAAACTACAAAGCAGGGTCAGGCGACGGAGCAACAGCGGTGTGGACACAGAAGAGTCTTGCTGCACGAGGGCGAGGATTTTTCGATGCGGTCCTTGTCCACCAAAGTTCTGTTCCTTGCAGCTTCTTTTTTTCGAGTCGAGAAAGATACATCTCGAAGACTTTTCGTCGTTCTCGTCTTTCAGCCTTTCTTTCTCTTGAACGGTTTTGGTAGAGTCGAGCTCGCAGCTTTGACCAGCTTCAATTTTTGACAAGAGGTCAGTGACGTCGTGGTCTTGCAGCTTCCCCAGAATTGATGGGAGCCGTCGTCGAACGTTGACCTTTTGGCCAGTGGTCACGTCAAGGCTTCCTGCTTGTTCGAAAGCGCTGAGCTGATCAATCTACGTATATAGGTGGGTACTGGTCTAGTCAGAGGCGTTTTCCCACACCCATCCACTTCTGCCGCCTGTCTCTATCCCTACTCATCATCTTACTCATACTTCTCAATTCCTTCCACAACCGCCTCTTGACCGAATCCGAGACTCGGCTGAGCTGACGATTCACCGTAACTCTAACAGTCCCAGCCTTATCAGCATCCCGCATCTGCCCCTCGACAGCTGTGTATTAGTACTACCTACCTATCTCTCCCTCTGCAACGAGACACCTCACACGACCAACCCCTCAGACCTACATCCATGAGCTTGACACCAGCCCACGGCGGCGACAAGACGTCAGCCGCTGGCGACAGCAATGGCAATGGTGATGCATCTACCAGACAGCGTGTTGGTTCGCTTGCCGCCGTCAATGCCGACTCTCTGTCACAGAAGGCTGCTACAGGCAAGCCTGCCGCTGCTGGTGCTTCATCGCAGCAGCTTCCCATGCACCCACGCAGATCGTCGGGCGCCGCTCCAGATCTCGACCCTTATTCGGCTTCGCACATCTACTATGGCGCCTCGCACAACAAGAGAAATGTCGCCAAAGCCCGTACATACTCGGCTGTAGGTCCATCACAAGGCATACATTGATGTTCCGCCACTGACGGCTTGCAGGTTGACCCTGGTGCTCGCGCCAACATTGCCCAGCAGATGGAGAATGCCACCCAGCGCCGCTTGAGTCATGGTGAGTAGATTGAAACAGTACCGTCAGAGAAATGTCAAGACTGACTGGGAGACCAGACGAACAAGGAGACCAACCACGCCGCTATCTCATCAACGTCGCCGATACCCTTGAAGCTCTACTGCACCGCGAAGACTCGGACAACAACCAGCAAATCACCGTCGAGGATGTCGGTCCCAAGACAATCCAATTGGGCACTGCTGGTTCAGGAGGTTACAGAACATTTGACATTCGTGGCACATACATGCTTTCCAACCTGCTACAGGAGCTCACTCTGGCCAAGGAGCACGGTCGTAAGCAGATTGTCCTAGACGAGGCTCGTCTCAGTGAGAACCCTGTCAGCCGCTTGTGCCGCCTTGTCAAGGACTTCTTCTGGCCTAACTTGACTCGCCGCATTGACGGTTCCAACATTGCTCAAGTCGGAAAAGACGCCAAAGACTGGACCGACAACCCTCGACCTCGCATCTACGTCCCTCGTGGAGCTCCCGAACAACACCAATACTACAGCCGCGTTGCTCGCGAACACCCTGATATGAACTTGGATGTCGTATGGCTCGCCCAGCATCCCGACAATGAAGAGTATGTCCGCGATTTGAACGAAGCTCCCGGTCTGCTCGCTCTTGAGATGGAAAGAGTCGAGGACACTCCCGAAGGCGAGCCTGACTACAGAGGTCTGCCATTCATTGTTCCCGGTGGTCGCTTCAACGAGCTTTACGGCTGGGACAGTTACATGACTGCCCTCGGTCTTCTCATCCACGATCGTGAAGATCTCGCCAAGAACATGGTCAAGCATTTCTGCTTCGAAATCAAGCACTACGGCAAGATTCTCAACGCAAACAGATCCTACTACCTTTGCCGTACTCAGCCTCCTTTCTTGACTGACATGGCTCTTCGTGTCTATGACCGCATCAAGGAACAGCCTGACGCTCGCGAGTTCCTGAAGATTTCAATCCTTGCTGCCATCAAGGAGTACCACAGTGTTTGGACTGCCGCCCCTCGCATCGACCAAAAGACTGGTCTCTCATGCTACAGACCCGGTGGTATCGGTGTTCCGCCAGAGACTGAAGCTACTCACTTCGTCCACGTGCTCGAGCCTTACTGCAAGAAGCACAACATGCAGTTCAAGGAGTTTGTTCACGCCTACAACTATGGTCACATCTACGAGCCCGAGCTTGACGAATACTTCCTCCACGATCGCGCTGTCCGTGAGTCTGGTCACGACACTTCTTACCGTCTTGAGGGCTCTGCCGCTCACCTCGCCACTGTCGATCTCAACTCGCTTCTCTACAAGTACGAGACTGACATTGCTCGCACTATTCGCAACTACTTTGGTGACAGCCTTGCTGTTCCTGCCGAATTTTGTGTCGGCGACCAGAAGCCCGGTCATGTTGAGACATCAGCAACCTGGGATCGCCGTGCCAGACGTCGCAAGCAGACCATGGACAAGCTCATGTGGGATGAGGAGAAGGGCATGTTCTTCGATTACAACGTTGTCAAGAACGAGCACACTGGATACGAGTCCGCCACAACCTTCTGGGCAATGTGGGCTGGTGCTTGTACTCCTCGTCAAGCCGGTCTTCTTGTTGAGAAGGCCCTCCCTCTTTTCGAAGAACTTGGTGGTCTTGCTGCAGGAACTGAAAGATCTCGTGGTGAGGTTGGTCTCAGCCGTCCCAACCGTCAATGGGACTACCCCTTCGGATGGGCACCTCAACAGATTCTCGCCTGGACCGGTCTGGTGAGATTTGGTTACGAAGATGAAGCCAAGAGACTGGCTTACCGCTGGGTGTACATGGTCACCAAGGCTTTTGTCGATTTCAATGGTGTTGTCGTCGAGAAGTACGATGTCTGTCACCCTCAACATCCTCACAAGGTTGCTGCCGAGTACGGTAACCAGGGCAGTGACTTCAAGGGTGTTGCCAAGGAAGGGTAAGTTGAACATCATCCCTCAGACACAAAGCAATTTACTGACATGCTGCAGATTTGGCTGGGTGAACGCCAGTTATGTCTACGGTGTCGCTCTTCTCGATGCCCACATGCGCCGTGCAGTCGGTGCCTTGACCCCGTGGGAGACCTACAAGAAGGCCACTGCGCTGTAAGAAGTCACAACGCATCATTGACGAAATGCAAGACCAGCCACGATTGACGACTTGAGACGTAGTCATATGCAGAATGAAAGAGGTCACGGCGCGGAGGATCAGAGACGGAGGGAGCATGCCTGCATAATATGAGCAGTGGACCTAGAATTTTATACATACGCGAGCGAAACCTGCAAAGGGGCTTTTTTAGTAGTGAAAAGGGCGAAGTTAGCATAGTCTGCATTCGAGTGAAGAAACTTGCCTATATTCGATACCTGGGACATTACCTCTAATGGAAAATCATTTTAGTACCCAGTTACTTCTTCTGACAAACGTGAGACCCGCAAGGTTATGCCGCACATGATGTTTCCTTTCACGTTTAGATTCAATTGAAGCTCCACGCTTATGCTGTGGTCATGGCAATTGTTTGTGAGTTTGCAATAACGCCCTGGTCGAAACAGGATGCTTTAGAAAAGAAACGCCTTCCTCGAAAATTTTTCCACCCAGTTTGGCATCCATATAGCCAATGCTCATGTATCTCGATGTTCAGTACCAACACTCTTCTTCTACCTCGATACAGCGACCAGATTCTGTAGCATCGATGCATAAATGCCGCCGACTTGTGATTTTCAACATTGTCAAGAGGAGCACCCTGGCTGTGCTGGCTCTATGGACCCTTGATGCATTCAAAGCTTAGCACGTTTTGCCGTCATAGCCGAAACGCGGAATTCTTGCCGCGCATCCATCGCGATGAGTTTCTTGATTCGATCTTTGTTCCCTGACTGACTTGTTCGTTTGTCGTGTGACAGCTGTTTTTGACAGTGGTGACAGTGCAGATCTGTAAGGTTGTTGAGTCAATGCAGACCCATCCAAAGTGCTCATTCAGCGTCTGAAAAATCAAAATACAGGAGAAGGGTTTCAGGGAGTAAAAGGTGTACGGGTACAATGTACTTGTCATTTATAGGGCGACTGCGGTGTAGGCTTTTAGGGCGGATGCGGGGCCGTGTACCTTAGCCGCCATTTTCGGGCAACCTGCGTGGTTCGTTTTCCGAGTTTGTGTTGCAACTTGCAAAGTGTTTTTGAGATTTCTTCTCTTTTGTCTTTTTTGACTCATCTTGATTTTGTCCCTTTTACTTGGGTCCAATTCGTTCACTCGACTTGTCGCTCGTTTTTGCATCTGCAAAAAGTTCTGTTTTGCGTCTTTCAATCGCTGAAAGTTTTTGGCTATTTCTATTTTGCTGCCACTCGGAATTACTTGGATCTACAAAGAAGCCAAAAGTACTGGATCGAGGAACGAACGCCCTCTTTCCCTCTTCCGCGCGCCCCGACATCGCGGATCAAGCCCAAAAGAGTTTCGGGGTTCTGCCCACGAATTCTTGCGACATTATTGAGGGGCAGTGAGGGGTGCAATTGCCGAATATCCATACTGGACTACTGGTGTTTCTACTGGATTGGAGACTGGACTTCAGCATTGATCACGATTGCGACACACTTGCGCTGGTAGAGGTGGAAAAGAGAGAGAGGGACGGGAAAGAGACTTGGACCCGAGAGGAGAAAGGGAAATAGAAAGAGCAAGGACAGAAAGAGCAAAGACCGAAGCATACACAACACACAACAAACACACCATCACGATGGTCGAAGAACAAGAAAAACCCTCGCCGCAGGCTTCAACACCATCCACTCACTCCCACACCTCCCACGACACCGATTCAATCCACGAGACCCAATCCATCCGCCACGAAAACCAAACCAATCGTTTACATCTCGTCCGCAGTTATGCCTCCGGCTACTCAGGATTCGCCCCCGAGACAGAATACACAGATATCAAACCCACAACTACAGGCGTAACACTCAACTCCATCGCAACAGGCAATGACCCAAACTTTGAAGTCGACTGGACGGAAGACAATCCTGAAAATCCAAGGAATTGGAGTATGGCATATAAAAGCCTTGTTGTTTTTGCAATGAGTTATGCCACTACGGTCACAGTCCTTTTCTCTACATCTTACACTGTTACAGTGGGAAAACTGGAACAGGTGTTTGATGTAGGCCATTTAGTCGCTTTACTAGGTCTTACCACTTATCTGATTGGTATGGCTGCTGGCTCTACCGTCCTAGCTCCCCTCTCGGAAATGTATGGACGCCGTCCTGTATACATCTTCTCGACTGCGATTTTTGTCTTGTTGATTCTGCCGTGTGCATTGGCGAAGAATATCGAGAGTTTGTTGATTCCGAGATTCTTTGCTGCGTTTGCGGCGGCGAGTTTGGTATCTAATGCTCCGGGGTCTATTAATGATATTGTGGTGGAAGAGTATAGGGCGCTTGCGTTTAGTATTTGGAGTATTGGACCTTTGAATGGACCGGTTGTTGGACCTATCATCGGAGGCTTTACATATCAGTATTTGGGATGGCGATGGTAAGCCCTACCTCTAACTCCCATCATCCCATCACACTAACGAGTTTGTTCACAGGACCAACTGGCTAGTCATGATTCTCGCAGGCGTGGCATTTGCTTTTGTGGCTATTGTCAAAGAGACTTATGGACCTACTTTGTTGCGCAAAAGAGCTGCTAAGCTGAGAAAAGAGACGGGAGATCCGAGGTGGTGGAGCAGATTTGATGAGAAAAAGGCATTTTGGCCGCTGCTCAAGGTCAATCTCAGCAGACCGTTCGTGCTGATGGTTACGGAGCCGATTTGGTGAGTCTTTGTTCTTGTCTCTTGCTGTCTTTTGTTTCTCCATCTCTGCTTGCATTCTGTCCTGTCTGCATATCTCCGTCGACTCGAACGCGGGCATCAAAGCATTGAACAGCGGGCAGCACCAATTCCGCGTATATAGACAATTGCTAATCTGTATCTCACAGCATCTTCTGGGACGTCTACGTAGCAATCGTCTACGGCACCCTATACCTCTCCTTCGTCGCCTACCCCATCGTCTTCCAACAACAGCGCGGCTGGGCTCCAGGAATCGGCGGCCTCGCCTTCTGCGGCATCGGCATCGGAAACCTCCTCACCATCGTTCTCGAACCACTCTGCCGCCGCCTCATCAACTCCCACAAAAAAGACCCAGAAACCGGAGATATCCCTCCCGAAGCCATGGTATCCGTTATTTGTATCGCGGCTGTTAGTCTCGCAGCCGGCGAGCTCTGGTTCGCATGGACTTGTACACCGAACGTCCATTGGATTGTGCCCATTCTTGCGGGAATCCCCTTTGGAGCTGGCAATGCCGGTGTTTTTATTTACAGCAATAATTACTTGGTGCATTCCTACTCTGTGTACGCAGCCTCCGCATTAGCTGGAAACGCCGTCCTACGCTCAATCATGGGCGCCACAGTCCCTCTTGCCGGCTCGGCCATGTACAAAACCCTCGGCTCCAATTGGGCAGGTTGTACACTTGGACTCATCGAAATGGCTTGTGTACCTATTCCTGTGGTGTTCTACCTGTACGGCAAAAAGATTAGAGCGAAGAGTGCTTTGATCAGATCTATGCAGGAAGACAAACGCAGAGCAGATGAGAAGAAAGAAAGGTATCTGCGCAAGATGGAAAAGGAAGCTATCAAGAGGGGCGAGATGGAGGCTAGTGTTGCTGGACCTGGCAAGACGGGAGCTGCGGTTGCTGAGGAGAGGGATATTGAAAAAGGTGCTTGAAAATGTAGTAATGCGGTAGACGCAGCGATGGCAAAAACCCCAAATCTGAAGCGTCTTAAAAAGCATTTCGCGAACGATAATCAGACGGCTGTCAAGCCTGGGGTCGTCTTTCGCATTTTGACCCTTTAAATGGAATCAAAAAGATATAACGCTTATTTCGGCAGCTGGCACGAACGTCCAAAGCTGTCGATGCTTGCTCCAAGTTGCTTGTCTAACCAGAGTTGATTTGTGTTCTAGACCTATTTTGCCATGCATCAACAGAGGTTTGACGACGGGTGATTCAGTGGCTTGAAACTCAGATTTGTGATTACTATGGGTGATTTAACAGCCGAACGAGCAAAAAGTATACAAGTATCCTTGCACCACCAATGCGAACCCGATAGCGAATCCGAAAAAAGAAAAAAAAAGACATATTCAATAATTCCAGATCTGCAAGAACACTCTTTTTTGTGTGACAAGTCCCAACTCCCCCTTTGTGTGCAAAGTGTGGCCTCTCGATGCCTGAAACATCGGTATGAAGATTCTGAGCAGTGTATTTGGAGATAAGGCTTGTAAGTATTGATTCTTTTTAACTATAGCTCGTTTGAGATACGTCTTGCTCTGGAATCTCAACAAGACTCTTCTTTAAACGCGACAGGACAGATTTCAATGATATCTAGGTATTCACTCGTGACTTCTCAAAAGTCACGCAGGAATATCAGTGGGATTCTCGTAGAGCCGGGAAGTGATAGGTCCTCTCGGACATTATTTCTTCCACTGTATCTCGGTGCCAATCTGTCCTCGTCGGCATCGTTGTGGGATGCCTTGACAGCTTTGAGGTAGGGTGATTCCTTGAAGTCTTTGCTGTAGGGAGACAACGAAGGTGAGGTTTTGAAGTCTCGTAGCACTCCCTCATCCACAATGAGGAATCTGTTATAACGAGGATGAGGAGGACAAATTTCTTCTCCCTCTTTATTCTCTAGAATCTCTGTAACATGGCTTTCTAACCACTTTGCAAAATGGACTCGTAAATCGTCGTGACTAGCTCCATGAATTTTCTGTCGTCCACGAGAATGTTTTTTTCAGACAAACCATTTCGGAATCGTGGTCGCGGGCATCTTCGTTCTGTTTTAGGTTTCTGGCTACTCCTGTGCTTAGTGAGCTTTGGAGATTAGATCCAGACATTGTGGCCAGAGGATATCGGATTCGGGTGTATAGGTTGTGCGGTAGATTACCCAGTTCTAAAGGTTGGAGTTCCAATTGTAACTGACATAATGCATATCCGCAATGATTGAAGTGACCATTGTGAAGTTCGCTTGTGAAGTTGGTTATGAAGCTTGGATGTGATGAGAGGAATTGTGCGTCTGAGGAAATGAGGTGAGACGCCACGATTCTACTTATCTAGGAGCCAAGAATACTAGCGACCTACGAGGACCTGCAAAAGAATTCTTGACTATCACCAAGGCGTGTGTCTTGTTGGACCATGAACCATGAACCATGATGTATGATGGTTTTGTGCCCAAAAGAGAGCGACGTTAAATGAAGGGCCTGCGCGCTCTCGAAGATCGACCGACGGTGAGCAGATGAACGACCTGCGTCCTCATTGCCAAGGGTAATGTATCTTATAAGATCATTTTTCGAGTTTTAAATCTTGAGCATGAGGTGTCGAGGATAGCCTCACATAGACTGTGATATTATGGTCGTGTGGGCTTCAACCGTGATTACTGTGATTGATCCTGCGAGGGATGAGACAGGTCTAGAACCAATTCTAGAGTCGATGATTCCCAAAAGCTGCCCCAGGACCAAGTTCGAGAAGTTTTTTTGTGAGATGAAGAGTATGTTGTCCTGAATGTAAAGCTAGTTGTCGATCGAAGAGACAGCATCCGGATCCAGTTGTTAGGCCTCTTTTCACAGTTTGCTTGAGCGGAGATGCATTCACTGTTTCGGTCCAGGCTTCTGGATTCGCTCCAGTCCTTCGCGTGGGTTGTACACTGCTTTTGCTACCCTGTGACACCACTCTAGTTGCCTCGTTTGACCACTAGATAAGTAGAATTCGGTCGAAATTCCGAGAGGTATCGTAATTACCGCCCGGCCCATGGCTCCAAAACTTCTGGCGAAGTATTGTGGTATGACCATAGAAAGATCAGTGACTACTCGGAACATCTCTAGCTCGAGCTCTGATGTGGTGAGTCTGTAGTGGATGTCTGCCCTCGATTTTAAAATTTTGTGAATTGTTTTTAAAATCGCGAAGTGGAAAACCCAGCCCAGGGTGACGTTCCAAGCAGTCCTATAGGAAGCAAACTTGTAAACCGGCAGGAAGGTCGTGTCGCCATTCATTTCTTCATTGTATGAGTCCAGCTCTTTGAGATCAATGGTAGTGCTAATTTCATGTGCCATTGACGAGAAGAAGTCATTTATCCAGGTGACAACCGCTTCACCGGTAGATTCCAGCTTTTGAAGCAGTTCGTAGACGACATGCTCGGAGGAATTGCTGGCGAGAATCTTGTCGGTCTTAGCGAGCATACCAGGTATCGATGATCCGATATCTAGGAGAGGAGTTGCATGATAGGCTGCAGGTGCGGATTTGGTAATGGCGAGCCATTGCGGCTGGTTGAAAAAGATATCTTCCCTGCGCAACATGCCGATAATGATAGTGAACTGACGGGCGTGATTGAAAAGTGCTGTCTCGTATGGAGTGTTCAGAGGTTTTGGTCCTTCAGCCTGGATCATTTGAGCAGCTCCGTCTACGTGTGAGATCCATCCGCCCGCCTGTGATATTGGTGAAAATGGCTACAACGGGTCAGTATCTCATGATTATCTTTCAGGCCTGTACACGGGGTATACCTCAGAGATTTGAAGAAGCATAATCGTCAGAAGGACCTCATTGCGATCGTAGTCACCAATATGCTCAATTGACCGTCTCAGTAGTGCAATGGAGACTGTGTAATTTTTGATTGCTTGTTGGGCGAGTCGTCCGTCCTGCAATCTAACAGCAGCTTGAGTAAGACTGAGAGTATCAACAGCCGCAGCGAGAGCAGGTAAACGAGGGTTAAATAGCGAGCTGTTATGAGGAGTTAGAAATGACATTTTTGACTGATTCTCAAGGTCGTCGGATTGCATAGACGATTCTTCAAGTGGCAGATAATGTGACAGCGCTACAGCCAGCGCTTGTTTGCGATTGGATTCCGCAGTGTCAACCATGGGTCGCATCCGAAATCCTCTTGGGTATAATAGCTCTATGTGTGAATGATTCCGCCTCGATGGCACCGGTCGGGAAAAGGACCAAGAAGTCGGAGAAAGATGATCATCCGGACTTGTGCGATCAGCGATCCCGCAGCAAGTGCCCTTGCGACCATCCTCGAGAGATATGGGCATGAGATCTGATACGCCATGTGAGGGCCAGGTCGCGACCTTGCTTGCCTGTATGGAGCTGGATGTAACAACAGTACATGGTCGATTCCAGGGACGAGTCCAGATACACTCTCTCTTTGCTCGGATACAGTTGCGACATTGTGGGTGCTCTTCGTCACACTTGACTTTTCGTGAACGGCAAGTTTGGCAACCTTGTCGGGATCTTGTATGCTTGTTGAGCCGAAAAACAACTGGCCGTCCATCATTTCGGTCTGTCATGTTGTGCTGGAAGAGCAAAAGTTGAGTTGACATTATCGCCCAGAAGACGGCGATGATATGGGTTACTATGTTGGCGATGCGATACAAATCATTTAACAAGTTCGAAAGTCAGAGTGGCATAGCCTCAAATGTGGAGATGCAGAGTATTTGTACATGCCCGCGTGATTTCCCGCAAGCGCAACGTTCTTCCCGCGTTGTACCTGCGTGTAGTCACTTTCTCCTTCCGCTCTCCCTTACAGACAAAATGTCTAGAAGGCGTCGAATCCTTATAGAGTATTTCATCAAAAAGTCAAACAAGTCGAATTGTTTATTCTTACAAGCATAGACATATAAGCTTTAAGCCTCATGCATATGAGAGTTAAGAATCGAGATCTTTGAGCTTCGTAGGTTCGTATGAGTGTCTAGATTCTTGACCTCTGTAACTCTTTGTCGGGCCGTGTAGCAAGATCTGGGGAGTCGATCTCGAACTCTCTTGCAATTTCAACCTGCAAATGCCAAAAAAAGTGAAGGCCGCCTCGGGTACTTGCGGTACTTGCAGTAACGTTCTAACGGTTCGTCGCATCATTGCGAATTAAGAGGCAACGGCTTCCGGAATAGCCACCGACGAATCGACGATGATAATCCGCTGTATCTCTGCACTAATCTGGAGAACCAGGTCAAACGAAGACGGAATCTATTTGACAGTTCGTTGGCAGCTTTACATGTGAGCATCTCACTTCGCGTGGTTGCCACAAACGATACGAGAGCTATACGCAGCTAGATGGTGACAAATTGCCATTTCGCTCCGACATGCTGGCAGAGCATCTGTATCCTGCTCTCAAGTTTATGTGCGCTGACTTCCTCCTGATAATTTCTACCCGCAAAGCTCTGTGCTTCGTATGCTATCATTCTCCAGTCCGTCTTCTACTGTTATACTGTGGAACGAAGAGTTCATTCTCTGAGACTGCTTCCGAGTTTAGTTCACCCCTGACACGCGTGCCGTCTCTGTCCCCCCTTCTCAGTACCGCGCACATCGCGCTGTCACACTTTGACAGCCTCCCCAGTTAGTTGACTCTGCTGAGTCAGATAGTTTCGTGATGCGAGTCAGTCACATGCACCAATCTTCTTCCTCAACACGATGGCGACGCTTCTTGCCTTGCTGAGGTCTGGGACGACAAGGGGAAACTGGTGCTGGCGTTGGGCAAGGCGAAGAGCAATAATCTCGTTTTGGCTGTCGACAATGGTGATAGATGGGTATGCGCCAGCGATGAGAGAGGTGGGAATCACTGTTCGTTGGTGTTCTGGCGAGGAGGGATCTGGTGAACAATCCAACATGCCATATTGGTCTGAGTAATGATTTCAGAGTCGATGGAGATGCTGAAGAGTTTAGGAGGTGTGTTGTGTGCGGTTTGAAAGATATAGACGCACTTCTTGGTGGTGTTTGGTCCCCCGCGGAAGTTCCACCGCCGGTAGGTATCCAGTCTGTCATCGATGGCGATCTTTCCCTCTTGCGCCTTTCTGCAAAGGTGGTCATCGAAAGACTCTAGGATAATCGCATGACGACTGCTGATTGTGGTCCAGCAGTCCCGGCCGAGCTCTTCGAGATCAGCAGCCCAGAGCTTTGTTAGTTCAATCTCAGTAGTTCCTTGGCCGATATGACCACCGCCTTCACTGTCTAGAGGTCAGAGACAAGATGATCTGGCTGAGAACCGGCAGATTGCTTGCAAGTCAAGTCCCAAGAAACAGTACTTTGAATTGATCGTTCTACAACGACCATCTACAGCATTGAGCTCAGCGATGCGCAAGAGTACGAGCTCAGCGGTGACGCGGACGGTGCAGTAGCTGTCTCCCGCTCCATTGTGTCTTATGGCGCCAAGTTTGTACTCGCGTTCAGTGTCGGTCATTTGGTCCAGCTCGGCTTGAGTTGTCATCTGGACACCAATCATCCAGGCAGCCTCTCCAAGGTCTAAACGTAAGAGTTCAATTAGCCTGGAACGAGGGACTAGGAGAAACATTCGATACTTACTGTGCTTCTCTTTACCACAGTCACCTTTAGGATAGCGATAACGGAACCACTCTTGGCTGTCGAGCACATGGGCGAACAAAATATCGCTGTGAAGAGGTCAGTAGGCATTGGCAACATGGGTCTGCTTCACAACGAGCTGATCTTCATCTCCTCCAGCTTTGCTTCATCACCTCTATCAAGATCCCCGCGATCCCAATAGCTTAGTACATTCTTGACTTCTGATGAGCAGCCATCATCCTCCTGCGTGATTATGTCGATGAAGGCGTCGGGGGAGATGTTGTCAGGTTTGGGCGCGTCAAAGACCCAGGGAAGGAGGTGTCTGGTGCTGGGGCGTGTATGCTTGAGTCTTCTAGACGGCATGTTGGGTGGTTCTGTGTGCTCAGAGTTCCTGATTGGCGGTGGTATGTGCTGTGATGAGGGAATGGTTGAGGCACGAGAGAGTAGAGTGGTGAAGAAGTTCCGTGCTGCACGACGAAACAATACCAAGGCCCGAACACGACATTGACACCACCACCGGCAGACCACGCGATTGGTCAGTGCTTTTCCCGGACCAGCGACGACGAGGTCGTTCTCCCTCGCTGCCGACACTCACTCTAGACAGTTTCCGGTCTCCTTCCCTCCCATACCACCACATCACCACCACCACAATGCCTGAGTACCTTATCTCAGAAGGCCTGTACCTGGCCCCTTTCATGACCCGTTTGTATGTCCTTTGATCATACTATACTACTCTTTCAACGCTGACAATGGGCTTGTTTTGCTTTGACAGTTTGCACAATGCCACAAAGAAAATGCTCTTCTCCGACGCCCTAGCCGCCGTATCACCACAACAACTCTGCATTGCTACAAGAGCACCTGGCGTCGTTTTGGTTTTTGAAGAATCAACTCAGTCGAGAATGCCTTCCGACACTCCCAACAAAGGCTCTACCAACGACGAGGAGTGGGTTCCGGTGGAAGCTGGCGGCGCAGATGATTCCTGGGTGGACGTTGACGAGAAGGTCCCTAACGACACTGGTCGCGGCGCCTCCGACGTCTCCAAAGGAACTTCCAGCCCCAACCAAACCAGAATCGTGCTTCAAGTCATTAAGAAGTTCTACAAGGAGGAGAGTAAGGAGGCGTTTCTCTGGAGAATGGCAAACACGAAGAAGTAGGTTCCTGGAGACGTGGTTCACCTACAAGGTCAAGAAAGATCCCTTTACTGATTCTTCTTTTCCTAGTCTCTCTTCGCGCCCTTCTCGCGGTGGTTTTTTGGATTTTTGATTTTCCTCTGTACTATCCTATATTCTTCTCTACTTGAGGGAGCAGTGGCTTTTTAGCCTGTGGCAGGTGGTTTTACCGCTGTTCTCCATGATGGCTGAGAGGGATTCTTAGGCGTACGGTATCTGGGATGTTTTTTTGTGTCGGGGCCTCATCAGGATCGGACATACTTTTTGGCATTCAGCTCTCGCGATCAAAAGCGAGTTAGAGCACGGTATACGGAATGGTCTCTTTTTTTTTCGTACTGCAATAGCAATGAATATCGTTTGTGTCACCGAAATACTTTTTGACCGTGCCATGTGATACTGTCACAGCTGTTATAGATGTGTATACTACATGAAGACCTTGAGATAATCGCTTGAAAACAAAGTACAATACCTTCAGAGTAGGAAGGGAACAACAAAGAGAACCCCATTTTTGAATGCACGACAAAAACAAAGGGCTTTGTCTTTGGTGACCAGCATAGCCAGTGACTTCCAGTCAGCTGTCGCATTCGAGCCTGTCCTAATCGGTGACATGGCTCTTGACCCGCTTCATGCTCATGAAAGAGGCAGAACTGCTAGAAACCAATCACTCTGGCGCCAGCAGCCGGAAGATCAAAGGACGGTGAAGCTGTGGACAGTTTGAGAAGAAGTACAACAGACTATAATGCTTGGCATCCAGACTGCTCGGAATGTAAGGACTAGACATCTGGTGTCCCCGCCCAATGCACCGATCTTATAATTCTACCAACAGCCTTGTCGAGCGCATACGAGCATGTCCCGTTCCAGTCATCATGGGTCACTAAGACGTAGTCAGCACGTCGTCCAGCCAGAACTATACTCATTCGATACGTACTCGCAGACACCATCACGCCTCCCAAACATTGGCCTTTGGCAAAATCGACCTTGATACCCAAGGTTTCCACATCATCATAAGCGATCCATTGATCATCCCATGTGACTACCTTGACAGCAGCATCTTCATAGAAATTTGGCTCAATGTTCTTTTCGATAAGCAAAGTGTCGATCTCGGTGTTGTGCAAGACGCCAATCTCAAGACTGCAGTTCCCACACAGCGAACCTGATTCGAACGGACAACCGGGTTCCATGCATGACGGACTAGTAGCTATGTAACCACGTCCGTAAAGGGTAAGTTCTAGGACTACTTTGTATGGGTAGATGTTGTTGCGCCATAAATGATCTAGAGCGCCTTGTATCTCAGTCAAATTCGTGTGTGCTGCCATGCGAGCTTCGGTCCATTGATCGCCTTTGTCCCATGTTCCGTGCAGGTCGAATGACTTCAGGTTGAACCACTCCACATCATTATTCAGTGCCTTTAAATCATAGTGCTGCAGATATCGAGAGCTTGCTGGTAGGGTGACAGACAATCCTTGGCGACCAGTTGTTCCTCTCAAAGCTTCTTTTAATCTGCGAATGAAGATTGGGAAGTTGTGATAATCTGCTGGCCTTCCACCTCTGTTTTTGGCACCTGGATAACTCCAGTCCAAATCCACGCCATCAAACCCATACGTCGACATGAAGGAAGTCAAGGACTTGAAAAATGCTCTCTGATTTTCTTCAGACGCTACAAGGTCCGAGAAAGTGGTTGCGGTAGGTCCTGAAGGTTGGTTGAATGTCCAGCCTCCGATCGAGATGAACATCGCGAGATCAGGGTCCCATCTGCTCTGCCCTATCATGGGATATAGATCTGCGTCTCCACGGGTTGGCGGCAGGACTTCGAATGTTTGCGGGTCGATTGTTGCATATGCAATGTTGATGTGTGTATAGACCCCAATGGGAACGTCTTGCAATTTGTCTTCACGGCAAGGTCGCTGGGAACTCCAGCCTTCATAGTACCCGACGATCTTGGATAGGCCTCCGGTTTTGGTGCATGATGGCCGCTTTACTTGTGCTTGTGCGTTACTGTTTAACAAGAGGACAGAGACGCAAAAAAGCAGTACTGTGGGGGATATTCTGCTTGGAAACATGGTTGGGCTGAGCCAGACATGCTAGAATTGGTGGATTCAGGAAGAGCAAAGCTTATACACCAACGGATTGGCGAAGCCCGATCAGGAGTCATTTCAGAAGTCAGAGTCATGACTTCTTAGAAGAGTGGTCTGTCTGACCGAGGCACTGTGACTAGACTCACAGAGCGAGGTCAATGTAGATCAACTCGACTCGCCGAACTCGTGATAGATTTTAGGACAAATCTGGTGGAGATTGCCAATAGGGAATGCGGCCAAGATCAGAGTTTATCTTGCACTTGACGACGCGATCAAGTCCCTATAACGTTTACTGCCGCCATCATACACGACATTTACTGATGTTTGTCTGCATCAAATTGCGCCGACCTGCAAATACTGCTCTCAACAGCAATTTGCAGCATGAATCGAGGTTGCAAAGATCCGACGCCACAAACCCGCGTGTGGAAGAAAATCTCTTGGGCAATCTGCGAAGTATCTTGGCAGCACCGAGACAACCAGTGGTGCAGACACGAACCAGTGTGGACTTATCATTGTGCAAATAGGATCATGTTTAGCGATATAGACCCGCTCCGGCGCTGTCCGAATTAGCTGTCGAGTGATGACAACTTCTATACCCGACGGGCACGCACCATGTGCTGATCAGCTGGTGATGATGCCCAGGCGAGGGACCAGCTGTTGTTTTGAAGGTAAGGTTCTACTTGAGTGTATACGTAGAATAGAGCTGTATGTTCGTCAACTCGAGTTCTCATGTTACCGGTCAAGACTCTCGTTCTCCGATGGGGTTGAATTCCACTTCTTGTAATTCCTCTTATCATAGTAGGGAGCTACGAACTCGCCATCCACTTTCCAATCCACAAACACCACACTTCACATCTCAGCGAAACCTCTTTCCCCAATGCCACCGATCTTTCCTCTCAAAGGACATTCACAGGCTTCACTGTCTATGAACCATCAGACCTAGACAATCTGAATTTTCCAGAAGACTGCCAAACCGCACTTACACAAAAGATTCTCTGTGAGGATACTGTTCAGGAATATGATGGTCCTGCTTGGAGAGGTTCGATCGCGGACAAAGAACTCTATGATGAAGTTTGCGAAGCTTCATGTGGTGCTTCGTTACGGTCCTACTACCAAAAAGTCTCTCAAGCATGTGCTGGCTACGATACGAGTGGTGTGCCGCAATCGATGTATGGAGGATATATGTGGGAAGCCTGGAACGAAACATGTTATATCGAGCCGCAGAGCGGTCACTATTGCAATGGTATAACACCTCAAAATCACAGAACGCTATTCTAGCGCTAACAACAAGAGATAGAAATTATCGATGGATTTACAGAAGTCGAGGATATTTACCACATGCCTCATGTACGTTTTATTCCCACCTACTCAATAGCTTTGCTCTTACTAATGAAGAAACTCAAGAACGAACTGTGTTCCTACTGCAACACAAAATTCTACCAAATGCTGCAAGCATCACAGTATTCAACCTTCGATGCCATCCACGACCCCTACAGAATTGGCCACATCAACAAGCACTGCAGACTTTCCCTCCCAACCACAGCACCAGCACCTCTGATCCCCAAACCAGTCTCTGAAGAGCCGTTTTGCCTATCCAACATCTACCACACCACCCGAGAGGGCGATACTTGCACCTCCATCTCAACATCCTACAACGTATCGTCATACGCCCTATCCGAAGCAAACAAAGAAAACATCTACGGCCCTTGTGACAACGTCAACGCAATACCACCAGGCAGAAAGTTTTGCATTCCCTTGCCCTGCGAAGTCTATGAAGTACAACCGAACGACCTCTGCATCGACATCCAATACACCCAGAAAATCCGCGGATATGGTATTTCCTTGCGCATCTATAATGCGTGGCTCGATCCCTCTTGCTCTGTACTAGAAGCCATAACCCAAGACACCGGGTCCGTAATCTGTGTATCGCCCCAAGGCGGGAAATCTACAGATGTGTCTAGACTCCCACGAACACGCGGAGGAAACGTACAACCGCGCCCCTCCACCGGCAATACAGTGGATGCAAAATATTCCCCTCGAGGCACGAAACTAGCTCATAACGCAACAAGAAATTGTTGGAAATGGCATAGAGTTGAGCAAAAAGAGACTTGTACGATTATCTGCATGAAAGAGGAGATTGATGTCGGGTCACTGGTTGCGGCTAATCCTTCGTTGGAGAGAGGGGATTGTGATAGAGGTTTGGTGATTGGAACGACGTTGTGTGTGAGCCCTAGTGGCACTTGGGGAAGTGAGATGGATGAGTATTATGAGGATGAGTTGGATGACTATTTCAAGGATTTGGAAGATGGGTGGCTTCCGGATGTATAGTAATGCCGGGTAGAGCTTTGCACAGTTATTCCTCACACATGAAGTACGGGTATGTGACTGGAAATAAGGATTGGAAATTGACACCTGCGACTTCAAATCACTCCTCGTCGGACTCACTCTCCTCCACCAAATACGTTTCCTCCTCAAGCACATCTTCATCGAACCATTCCGAATATCTTGAACGCAGTGCCCGCATACTTCCATGCTTCATCCCTTCGTGGTACAAAGCATAACATGAGGTCAATTCGACTTTCATCCAACCAGGGTATTGAGGGTCATCTTCCGATAAGTCCGCGTCATAAGCTTTGATGTATGGCAGTTCATCGCGAGCCAAGTCTTCTGTCCCGGGATTCTGGTGTTGTATGTCCTGCAGAACCTCACGATCGACCACCAGAAACATGTAATGCTCAGGAAACGTTATCTGTCGACTTTGGGGGGTTTGAGCTGCGAGCCACGAGCGAAAATCCGCATGAAGAGATTCCAAGGATGCGTTCTCAAACTTCGTCTTGTCGTCCATCCACCACATTTGCTGCCATGAACGCACCGTCTGACCTACAACCCAGTCTTCAGGCGGAAAGCCTGTCGCGGTCCACGTTGCAAACATTTTTAGAAACTTGGTCCAATTCTCCTCAGAAGAATAGTCGGTGCGATAGATGACCCAGCCCCATCGTTGTTTATGATGGAGTTGTAAAGTGAATGAATTGTCCACCATTCTCGAGCCATCGATCGGGGGCATGGGATGATCGATGATGAATTGACGGTACCATTCGCCCAGATTCATGGTCGTGGAAATTGATATGCCAGAGTGGACTCGAATTTGTGCTTCAATTGATAGGCGGTTCAGTGAGGGAAACAGTGGTTAGTCTTTCCGATGTGTGATCTCATCTTAAAGGAGATGAACGAAATTGCGCCAAGCCATTAGCCTGCTAGAAGCGATTGCTTTCACTCTAGCCGTCTGTTAATCGCATGTCAGGTTGCGGATGTCTGGATATCAACCTCAGAGTCAGATGACTTACTCAAACTGGAGTCAGACTCATCATCTTCCTCCAGATACGTTTCTTTTTCCGGAAGACGGCCTTTATACCATTCAGAGTGTCGAGAACGAAGTCCCCTCATGGTTTCGAAGTACAGGCCTCTACTGTAAACATCAAGTAGAGACTCTAAACCCAACTTCATCCAGCCAGGGTACTCCTCGCCCTCACGCAGGCAGTCTCTGTCTATAGCTTTGACATATGGCACCTCTTCCCGAGGCAGGAAATCCATCTCAGGGTTTTGCGGACGGATGTTGTTCAGTACATCCTTGTCAACAACTAGGAACATATAGCTCTCAGGCCAGGCTCTTTGCTCCACGAAGTCCTGAGTCGATACCCATTCTTGAAAGTGCTGTCGGAGTTGTTTGATTGTGGCGCCGTCAAATTGCGATTGCTCATTCATCCAATAGTGATGTTGCCATGACCTAGCAAGACGGCCGTTCTCGAGGTGTGGGCTGGGGAACCCGTGAAGAGACCAAGTAGTAAACATGGCAAGGAATTTTGTCCAGTCTGCTTCGGAAGAGTAATCCGTGCGATAAATGACAAAGCCCCAGCGCTGCTTTCGGGCGAGTATGGTTGTGTAATTGCTCATGCCGCAAGAAGATCTGATGTGATGTTCTGATTGTTTGCCTAAGACACTCTTTTGCGCGTGAAGATGCAGAACAAGAAGTGTGAGCAAGAAGTATGAGCAAGATGTGGGTAGTTGCTGACAAAGAAGACAAGAGTTGCGTTGAAGATGATATGTCGAGTCCAAGACAACAATAAAATTGCTGCCAAGCCATTAGGCTACCAGAAAAAGAGATCCAGACTTTCTCGAAATGAAATGTATCTTAATGCTCCGCATATGTCTCCTCAAGGTCGATCTCATCTCTCTCGAACCATTCACTGCTTTTCAAGCAAAGTCCTCGCATACTGTCCCTCTCAAGACCTTCTTCGTAGAGATACATGAGATCTTCTAGCGGAACTTTCATCGCACCCGGATAACCACAATCTTCGTCCGGGCCATCTTTGTCTATAGTCATGAAATAAGGAATCGGGAAGCGACTGTAGTCGGGCTCTGGACTTATATTGTGGATGGCGTCGAGCACGTCCTTGTCAACGACTAAGAACACGTAATGTTCTGGCCTCATCATGCTTCGCTCCTTAGCACTCAAACCAGCAAGCCAAGAATGGAAATGTTGCCTGAGTTGGCTGGGAGTCGCGTTTTCGAGATTTTCTTTGTCGCTCCTGTACCAGTTCTGCTTCCACGATTAGATAAGAGGTGCTTCTTCAGGTCCTTTATTCTCGATAGTAGACCGACACCACGTCTCGAGCATCTTGGTAAACTTGATCCAGTCTTCTTCGGATGAATAGTCCGTACGATAAACAACAAACCCCCAACGTTCGTTGAGCCTGACTTCCAAGAAGAACATTGAACTCATGATGGCGTTATGGTTGGGATGTCGGACTGATTATAACTTAACACTGGACAGGTTCCACGTTGAAGGCGTCGTGGTCCAGCAGCGATGTCTCGATGTGCGAGACGCGGATCCTTGATGCAGTAGAGCACCCAAGAACGAGAAGGTTGCTGATTAGAAAATCCAGACCATAGAAGCGAAATTGCAGCCAAGACATTAGTTGCCAAGAGCAGAGCTTGCTTCAGCATCACTTAATGCGTCTGTTTCTTCTTCTTGGTCTCCGTAATGGTCATCCTCCAACCAAACACGTTGACTGCCAAAGTAGTCCGTAGATTTGGAGCGAAGCGCTCTCATGTCTTGAGCATCGACAAAAATAGCTGTTCGGTAAAGATCTAGAAGGGTAGGTACTCTGACATTCATCCAGCCGGGGTAGCCGCTTTCATCTACAATGGATGGGCTTGAGTCCCAGGCTTTGACGTATGGGTACTCGCCAGTATGGTCAGATTGGTTGGTACTATGCGGGTGTACGCTGTTCAGCACCTCCTTGTCAACGACAAAGAACATGAGGTGTTCAGGCCAGCAATGACTTCTTTCTCTCTCCGAAAGGCTGGGGAGCCATGTTCCCTTGAAATGTTGACGGATTTGCGCAACAGAAGCATTGGCAAACTGGCTTTGATCATCAAACCACCAATGGTCCTGCCAGGACTGGATCTGGATCTCTTCTTCAGAGGCCTTGTCTTCACCCCGGTTCCATGTATTGATCATAACTTTGAGTTTAGTCCAGTCTTCCTCAGTGGAGTAATCTGTGCGATAAATCACAAATCCCCAGCGTTGTCTATGCCTGATGTTGCAGTAAAGCAAGGACATGTCGTCAAATGGAGATGGGGTGTTGAATAGAAAAGTTCAACAGCGCTCCATTCCTCTCACAATTGATGCTGTTGATCCTGTGATTACATCAGAGAATAGTCCGAGAAGAGATGGAGGATAAAAGGGCAGAGACTTTTGTCTGACCAAGCGAGATTGCAGGTCAAGATTCGAGATGCCAAGGCACTAGTTGAACGCCCTCCAATTTGGAACGACCAAGAGAACAAATCAATCAGAACCACCTTCATGCTCTTCTGCATCCACCTCCTCTTCCTGCTCTCCGTAACGGTCGTCCTCGTAGCAGACCAAGTCCCTACTGAACCAGTCTGTAGACTTGGACCGGAGTGCCTTCATGCTCTTATCGTCGGTCTGCAAGGCAAGCCCATACAGGTAGAAGACCTCAGGAAGTCTGATCTTCATCCACCCAGGGTAATCGCTATCCTCAGATGGTGCATCCTTGTCCCAGACCTTGCAGTAGGGATACTCGCCAAAGTAAAACCGTGGGAGTTCTATCTCGAGAGGGCGGACAGATTCGAGCGCCTCCTTGTCGACAGTCAAGAACATGTAATGTTCAGGCCAGGTTCTTCTTCGTTCCTCGGCTGATAATCCAGCAAACCAGGTATTTTGAAAGTGATCGCGGAGGGACGCGATGGAAGCATTGTCGAACTGACTCTGGTTGTCGAAATACCACATCTTTTGCCAGGAGTGTATCTCAGCAGCCTCAGAGCGTTTGTGTCGTATGATGTGCATGGTCCAGTTTTGCATTATGGTCATGAACTTTTGCCAAAGCTCTTCGGATGAGTAATCTGTGCGGTAGATCACAAATCCCCAGCGTTTTTTGTTTCTGAGCTCCGAGTGGAATGCAGACATGATATCGATATATAGATTGACGAAATGGGTGACAGAAAGAATGTCTGTATGTTATGGTGATGGAGGGAAAGGAAGGATCTTGTTTCAATCAAAGAGATGGAAGCTGGCGACTCGGGTGCCAAGGCACTAGTCGCTCACGCCTTCCTCCTTCAAACATATTTGAGAACGAGAGTCTGAAGAGGGAGAATGCAAAGAGCAAAGTTTGTACAAAAGAAAATGACAATGCCATGATGCCGCAAGAAGAAAAGAAAATGCCTACCAATCATTCAGCCCTTTGCTTCCCCTTATCTTTCGTCCCATCTTCTGCAGCTGTGGTATAATATTCCTCACTCGACTCTGCCAGATGGCCTTCGACCTTGACCTCCTTCTTTGGTTTGTCTTTTTCCTCCTTGTCATCTACAACACTGTCTTTGGGCTTCAATTGGCCATTAACCTCTTTCTTGACCTCTTTCCAGCTTTTTCCCTTCTCCTTCGCAGTACTTTTGTCATCAGCCTCTGGTCCTGAAGCGTCTAATCCTCTCCACTTGGCATAACCCCATACACCAGCGTCTGTAGCAAAGGATGTTGTGCCTGCTCGAGCCATATCGCGGACGTCGCTCCAGTATTCCAAACGTTTGACTTGTTCATCTGCAGCAGCAATGGCAGTCTCTAGATTTGTAATCTTCTGTTGTTCTTGGGCTGAAATCTCTTCGTTGTGAGCTGTGTGTTCATCGCGAAGCTTTTCGGCTGCCGTAAGTTTTTCGGAGAGCATGGTCAGAATATAGCGACGAGAGTTTTGGAATACGCAGAGAGCCATTATGGTTTCCATCTGGTGAAATTGTTAGTCAATGTGACGAAAGCGCAGGTGAAACAGACATACCTGCTCGCCTAGGTAATGAAGGTCATCGCCACCATTGTCAATAAAGTGACGGACCAATACAATTTTCTCGCGGTCGATGGCTGCTCTCTTCAGGCTGTTGAGTAAAGAGCCAATATCGCGCACATCTTCGGGATCTTCCAGGTAATGCTCTGCCTTGGCCAAATTTTGCCGTGCTTCGCTGACAATAAAACTGCTGGATCTGCTTGAAGCCTTGAGAGGGTGTATGGTAAAGTACTCAGAGGTGAAAGCGTGTCCTTGCTGAGTAGGTTTCTGGGGTTGTTTTCGCACACGCTTCCGTAACCATCTCCTTCGCCTCACCCATGAGTAGCCCCAAGGATGTGTGCCATGCCATGCTGTGCCGTCGCTAAACCAGAACGAGTATTCCCAGCCCTCTTCATCCACATCTCGAGACATGTCGACGTACCAAGACTTCCAAGCCCATTCCCAACTAGGATCCGGGACCTGAGCGTTTGTAATGTTGACCGGGCTCGGCTTCTTATTGCCGTTCAACCACGGCTTGGGATCAAAATTGAGCAGTGTCTTTGACGAGAAGTGTGGGACACCAAAGAACCACCATCCTCGTTGGTTTTCGTAGAGGATATCGATTACGGCATCTTCTTCCAAGGCAAGCTTCATTTGTTTCCTGGCACCCAGCAGACCTCGTACTTTATTCTTGCCTCGAGCGACCTTGCCAGGAGCAGCATGGCTCGAGAGCTCATCGCCGGAGCAAGGATTCTCTGGATCGTCAGGACCTATGAATCGCCCTTCGCGGTAATGGCGGTATTTGCGCGAGGTCATTCGATTCTGGACGGAGCCTTGGAGCGACTGAGCATGGCCGGTCAACGACTGCTTGGTCCACCTTCTAGATAACGAGCCAGATTCTGTAGGAGTGTCTTCATCGTCTTGGACTTGGCC
This sequence comes from Aureobasidium melanogenum CBS 110374, assembly GCF_000721775.1. NCBI lineage: Eukaryota > Fungi > Ascomycota > Dothideomycetes > Dothideales > Saccotheciaceae > Aureobasidium > Aureobasidium melanogenum. The sequence goes on from NW_024470064.1 coordinate 280,071, forward strand.
AGGGTTTTGGATCTCGGGACGATCAGGATTTGTGCGATCGACGAGAGTGATTTGCTGAGCTGTCGACCTGCGCGAAGGCTGAGGAGGAAAAGAGTCTGGCAGAGTGGCCGAGCTGCCTCTATCGGGCGTCGAATTTGTAGGGAGGTCTGTAGTCGACATGGTGCTCACACATGGCGATGCTCGGAGTGGATGTGAGCAAGGGGCAAAGACATGACATCTGTTGAGGTGTCAAGCAAAGTGTCAGCCTGAAAACAGTCGTCTCAGTTGCGTCCAAGTTGCGATCTCCGACTGCCTCGAAAACGGGCAAGAGCTGGCGTCGATCATTTTGCGGAGACGGGAGATGTGCGCCAATGAACGCGATCAAACGTCACACTTGCCATTGCGTCACCAGAACCATGTCGAAGCTGTGGCTGAGAGCTCCCTGTTTCTAGAGCAGCACCTGTCAAACAAATAAGTTGCCGCTGCTCCCTGCCTCTTTCTCATTTCTTCTATACCACAAGACTTTTCACACACAACTTTCCAGTTTCAAACAACCCTCAGTCCCCTACAAACACCTTCACAATGGCCGCTAGATCTCGTCTGCCCCTCTTCGCTGGCCTCGGTGCCGCCACCTTTGGTGGTTACTACTTGTACAGAGCTGGTGGCAGCCCCAAGGTTGCCGAGAAGGAGATGGAGCGTATGTAAAATTACTATCTCTAGCACTGAACCTGTCACTAACTCTCTCAGACGATGCTGCCCGCCTCTCGAGATCAACAAAGGATGAGCTGCCCGGCCGTGCCAAGGAGCTCAAGACCGAGGCAAAGGTCTACGGCGAGCAGATTGGTCAGAAGATTGATGGCGCCGTACGTTTTTGAACAATTCACCACTCCATTTTCCATGGCTAAAACTCTTTCCAGGTCAAGGACGCCCGCGAAAAGACCCGCGAGTTCGACGCCAAGTTCGAGTCGTACCGCGCCGACGCAGAAAAGAACATCGACCAATACAGAAAGGAGGCCAACAAGGAGTTTAACAGCGCTGTTGACACCTTTGACAAGAAGGTCGGTGATGCCGCTGCCAACGCAAAGGCCACTGTCGAGGCCAATGCCGAGAAGGCAAAGAGCGGTTTCTCCAGCTGGTTCGGCGGCAAGTAAACTGGTTGCTGCATAATATCCTGCGCGCAACATGAGTCTCGGATGGCATGAACACTTTTAATTCCGCTTCATTAGCACTTTCAGCGATTGTACTATATTATCAAAGGACGACCCTAGGTTGCGACAATATGAATTGAATAATGATCCTACCAATCTTGTCTTGTCCATTTTGTGCAAGGCTTCCGGTGACTGCGCATTTATCTTTATGGCTTTGGAATCTCGGATTTAATATGCATGTGAGGATGATGGACAGGACGGCAGTGACTTGCAATCAAAAAGGTCGTGCCAGTAGATTTAGCGTGAGGAGACAGGATCGTAGCTCGAGGTACTAATGGTTTCAGACAAGCTTCATGAGATTTTGGGAGGAACAGCGAACGACACAATTTATCAAGAACCAACGGAGGAAGTCTACCGCGCCGCATAGGAGCATGAATCCCTATCTTACCTGCGTCTTCTCGTTTTATTACAACATGTAGCATGCAAAGACCGTCGAGTCATCACGAATATGCTGTTCAATAAGATTGAGATGGATGCGACCCTGACTTGCGGTGAGAAAGCTCCAAAAGCTTGGCGCACTTTACACGGTCGCGAGGCTGACACGAAAGGACGCGCATCACCGGGCCACCACGACCACGATCCTTTGTTTTGGGTCGTCATTGATTGACAGGAGGACATCAGATACCACCATTGCTTGATATTACCATACTCAATTCATCCTTTACCAATCATATCGTATCATATTCGCTATCATGCCTGTCACGAGGAAACGCAAGGCCGTAAGCCCCGACACTGGTAAACAAAATACCGTCGCCAGCCAAAAGTCAATCAACACCTTTGGACGTGTCACCAAAAGTCAGAAAGCCGACCAGTCGACAAAAAAGCGCAGAATATTGGATACAGTCACCATTGATACGTTATCATCACCAGCACAAAACACTACCGAGAATATCACCACGCGACAGGAAGAGCAGGAAGGACAAGTGAAGTCGGCACAATCAAAGAAGAGATCAAGAGAGACGGACGACGAAGTCACGACACCACAGAACAAGAGATTTCGAAATGCTCTGCCGCCCACTCCTGCAGAAACGCCATCTAAAAGTGCTTCCAAGCTGTTTGAGAGATTGATTTTGGATACTGCCGCTCCTGCCTCGACCAATGCAGCACAAGAAGCCGTCTACGACACTCCTCCACTCACTCCGCGCGCTTTCAAGAGTCTTGGATCATCATTACCCACCACCGAGCTTCCCGCTCAACTACAAGAATTGACTCGGCTGTTCAAGGCCTTCCTCACAAGCACATCATTATATTGCGCCCACAATGGCCTCGGCACTCCAATGTACATCAATAACCTATTACCACATGTCACAAGGAGTTGGAAGACAAGAGCTGTAACAGAGAGCGACATGCACACAATCCTCGGTATCCTTGGGAAGAACAACACCTTTGAGTTGGCAGACAACGGAGAAGGAAGCCTCTGCATCGAGCTTCTAGAAACAAACAATTCCACAACCGGCCACTTCAATCAGCCCGAGCTCATCCAAATCTTTCAAACCCGTCTGACAGCATTCTGGAATCAATGGGTGTCCTCATCACCAACCGCCCGCTCAAACATTCAAGGCTTCCTCTCCCAATTGCCTACCTGCGAAATTATCACCAGCCAAGTCGCACCCAGCACCACCGCAAACCTCACCAAAGGCTCAGAACGCCTCCAAGACCTCAAAGCCGCTTCAATCGCTGCACGCGCTGCAGAAGCCTCCGCTAGAAGACCTACCGTCCAATCTTCTGACAAATCCGCCGCTGCAGTCGCAAGCCGCGGTGCCAATCTCCTTGACCGCATCCTCGCCAAACAAGCCGCAAACGCCAACAAAGCATCTGGCCCCTCCTCTGCCCATCTCGCTCGTCTATCTGCCATAGATCGCATCGCCGACATCGTAGAAGTCCTTGACGTCCTTGCCAATGGCCGTGCCCGCGCAAGTTTCTCCACCAAAATTTTGATTTCGCATTTGCAGAATTCATTGCGCAATCCTATTTCTGATGATGAGGGAGCTAAGTGTTTGGAGATTATGGCTAAGGAGGTTACACCGCTGTTTGTCAAGATTGTGAGGGCGGGGAGTGTGGATGCTGTTGTTATCACTCGGGGTGGTAAACCTAGACCTGATGATTTGAGGAAGGCACTTGATGGTGCTAGAAATGCTTGAGGGGAATCGAAGGAGGGATGAAAGAATATTCTTAGACAGAAGATAGAGGAGAAATGTCAAAGACGATTCCCTCATCAAATGATATTGCTTCGAAAAACATTTTTTCTCCATCTTACAATTGCTGTTCAAGGTGAAATCTGTTTCGTCTGTTTCTGTTTTGGCTGCATATGGAGTTGCAGGGAGATAGGATAACACGTCAGGGGCTCTCACGCGTAAACTTCGGCCACCCCCTACAAAGAACGCGTACCTACTTTATCCAAACGTCAAACCATACATGCCAATTTCGATTCTGTTGTTCGAATTGAAGGATTGAACAATGAGAGGCAAAAAGAGTGCAAAAGTAAAACTGGCATTTCCTCGGAGGAGGATACTCTATTATTACCGATTACCTATTACCCATTTCTCTCAGGATCTTGACGCGAAACCTTGCATTTGGATGAACAAAGGAAAGAAAAAACAGACACAGAAGCCAAAGTCCAAATGAAAAAGCAAGCCGACGAAAAAAGGCACAAAGAAAAGCTACTGCTGTGGAAGCTGGATGAGGTCTCCCCAGCTTGGCCCTGCAAGACGTGATGATGCTGTGGATGGCCGCAAGCGGTACGAAGCAACAAAGAGACATCAGGATAAGGCGGTCTTTTCTGTTCCGAGTCGCTGCCGATTGAATCTCGTACAGGGCCATCTTCCAAAGCCAACACACCCTGCCTTGATACCAACATCTCTGTTGTAGTACCATGGACTCGAAATGGGACATTTTCAAGCGCTCGTCGCTTGCTCAGGTGCCCGGACGCTTGGTGACTTTGCACTCAATGGGACCCCCACGAGCCTTCATGCACCCAGCGCAAGGCTTGTTGGGGTCAGGCTTGACGCATTTGTAGTGTTTTTCATGGCAGTTGTCACAAACGAGGCGCTTGTTTCCTGCGTGGAACTTGCCATGGTGCTTGCGAGGGATGTGGGCTTCGGCCTCGTCTTCTTCTTCGTTGCTGAAGTCGTTCTCTTCTGACTCGTGCTCTCCGTCAACATCGTCTTCCTCGGCCTCATCTTCAGCAGCCTGGTCGGCGTCAGATTCGTGCTCGTCGTCATTGCTGGCAGCAGAAGACTCGGAAGAGATGTGGTTGCGAACATCATCAGAGCCAGGGCTGAAACGTCTCTGCTGTCCGACAAGCATTTGAGCTTCCTGGCGGCGGGTCTGGTAAGGGGCACCAGTCTGAACACCCACGCCGAAGGTCCAGGCGCCATTTCTGGTGGCAGCGCCGTGGTAAGGGGTGAAGTTGTGGCTCTGTACTGTGGGGTAGGAAGGCTGGGTGGAGAGAGGAGGGTAGGAGAGATGAGCTGGAGGCGCGGGGACGAAGGGAGGAGCAAAGGAAGGGGCCGTAGGGTCAAGGTCTTGAGGTGAGCGTCTGCGGTAGGCGAGAGCTTGCTGCTTGACAGGAGAATGAGAACGGCGTTGAAGCTGAGGGTTGGCAGCAAGGTTGGGCATAGCTGGAGTGTCAAAGGCACCAAGGTAAGCGTTCCAGGTGGTGTTGCCAGCTCCCTGGATAGCGATATTGGTGCTGCTGTGAGCCATGGGGTGGGTGGCGGTTGAGTTGTTGTAGTCATACCCAACCTGACCAGCACCAGGGTAGTGGCCATGTGCAGACGGAGCTGCGCCAGGGTGATGGCCATAGGCAGCCTGAGCTGCACCAGCGCGATAGCCATCACTGTAGCCACGACCGTAACCCTGCAGACCACCCCAGCGCTGTGCAGTCTGCTTCGATGCAGCGTAATAACCACCGCCCTGCACATCATGTCCAGGAACGCGCGCTACAGGCTGCGAAATCACAGGCAGGTCGCCCAACACAGGAGCCTCCATCACACCAGCAACCCACCTGTCCGAATGGGTCAGTCAAAGTCTTCTAACCAGGTATGAAAACAAGTCAGCACTTACACAGGGTCACCAGTTAAGATGTGGTTAGCTTCGACGAAGATCTCGTTCTCAGTAGACATCTGGTCTCCGCGCAGCACAGTGGGAGCTGTGCCTGCAGGACGAAGGGTGTCCACGAACATGTTGTCCTGCTGGTTCTGGTGCTCACCCCAGAACAAAGGAGCGTAGCCGCTGGTTGAAAGTCAGCATGGATCAGCGGTGGTGGAGAGGAGACATACTCGGGAGCAAAAGCGGCGCGCTCGTTGTCGGGTTGGTTGTACGACATCTTCAGGGTTGCTGTGCATCGAGAGTCAGCAAAAGATGGTTTGAAGTGCCCGTATGGTGCTGTGGATGCGCCTATCAGGGGGGCGTACCTGGTAGTCAAGCGTTGTGGTTGATGTCGAGATACGGCGCTAAGGGATCGAAAGTCAGCGATGCGCACACAGGAGCAATCACGCTGTCGTTCAAGGGCTCTCTCGAGGGCTACTGGATGAGATGGAGAGGAATGTGATGTCTTGCGCGAGCGCGTCGGCAATAGTGATCAGACAAGCAGCGCTCAAAGCACTGGTGCGCAGAGAGGGAAGGGGTGATCTCGCGACAGCGACACAGGTCAGAAAACGGACTTACTAGAGATGCAGCACACAGAAACAGTGGCGCTGAAGCGATTAGCTGTGCTGTGTCTTGTACTTGACGAAGTCAGTGGTTGCGAGTGAGATGATCGAAAAAAGGAAGGCGTGGTGTGTGACTTGAAGTAGCAAGACCAGCAATAAAATCTCCGAACCTACGAAGATCACTGATCACAGACAAGGGTCACAGACACAAGAAGCTCAGACGTATAATCTCTATGGATGTTGATTGGGAAACCAGTATTCATGGTGGGTATCAAGGATTACAATAATGGCCATGAGAGACGAAAGACCAGCCAGCATCATCAGCAAAAGCAAAAAGGCAAACCAAACTCCTGGACTCCTGGCTCTCCTCCTGGGGTATCATGCGAAGACAACAGAGAAACAACCTAACCCCGAACTCCTAGTCTGCTGCCGGGGTACCATGCGAAGAAAACAAAAAGACGACCCTTTACTGAGCTCCTGCTCTTCTGCCAGGGTACAATGCAAAACCAAAAGAAAGAAAAAGAACTCAAGCCTGAGCTCCTGAGATAACCCAACCATCTAAAAACGCGAGGTCTGTAACGCCAGAAACCAGAGAAACACCTCGCTCATGTGACTGTCTTGCCAGCGACCTGAATAATGACAGAGAAGAGCGTTGTGATGGGGGCTTGTTGGTTGGAGTGGTCGATGAGGGTGATTGCAAGCGAACAAGAGGTGTTGATGTTGAGAGTAGTTGAAAGTGAAAGACGATGTGCGAGGCCGGACAAGAATGTCTGGGATGAGCCAAAAGAGAGAGTAAGAGAGCGCGCCCAATGATGGGATAGAGAGCACTCATTGCAAGCTCAACGCCTCTTGGTTCTAGAACCGTAGGCAGCGCGAGGCATGCGGATGCAGCGTTCGCCCTTCTTGGTGCACTTTTGGCAAGGGCCGTCGTCATGTGCCGGCAGGCACTTGACCTTGAGCTTTCTACAAGCCTCGCAGGTAGCACGAACGCCTGGGATCTTGGCTCTGGTTCTGGATCTAACGGGAAGAGGAGCATCGGCGTCGTCTGAGATCAGGTTAACTTCCACTCCAGAAGTACAGGTTGAGAGACTTACTGGGGGATTGCGCAATGTCGGACATCTGGCTGAGAATGTGAGCCCCATAGGGGTCATAGCCATCCTCGGGAGAAGGCAGAGACGCGGACTGCTCTTCGATTTGGTGAACAGTGCTTGTGAACGTTAGTAAGGGCTGGAAACTTCATGGAGGAAGGTACATAAACTTACTCAGAGCGCTCGACAGGAGTCAGGGGAACAGAGATGCTGGAGCTCTTGTTCATGCCTGGACTCAAGTTAGGATCTGACGTAGATAGTGCAGCTGAGGATGCTTACTGTCTTCAGTGTACATGGGACCCTCAGTGGTGTCGGTCTTGGGCAGCTGGTACGCAGTGCGGAGGGCAGTGTTGCAGCTTCGAAGGCACTCGAGGGCGGGAGTCACGGCCATTAATGGTTGGGAGTTGGACGAAGTGGAGGGCATGGTTTGTTCAACGAAGTGGATGGGTTCATGTGACAGGTAGATTGGGCTTGGGGGCAGACGGTTGCTCAGGTGGCCAGATGAGATACCATCATTGTCGAAGAGGGCGGCAGCCATGTCTGGGTAGTCGTACTCCCATTGCTGATCCATCTCAACGTCGCTGGTGTCGTTGTGGAAGAAAGACATCTTCAGTGCTGAGACGACAAGCAGTGGTTGTTGTTGAGTGCGTAGAAGTGACAAGTGCGCAGACATCTGATGTTGTTGTTGTCAAGATCGCGTCGAGGGAGAACACTTTGGAAGCGCAGACGAAACAGCGCAGCCTCAAACGAAGCCACGACGAACAACCACTCATACGGTCATAGCTTGGCTCTATTAGGAAATTTGTGAGACTAGACTACAAACCAAGTGAATGTGTTTTGAGGATAGCATCAAGAGTATAGACCTATTCTAATCTTCTGCTTCTTGCAAACGACTGCCAGGGTCTTGATATGCGTGATTGCTTTGGTGCCTTTCCATCCCCTGTGCTCTGTCCCCTACTCTTCGTCCACTTCCTTGCTGCTTTCACACTGAAGGCCCTCCAAGTCGTACACCAGCTTGCCGCGAGCAGCCAAAATTTCCTAGGGATGCATCAGGTGCTCATCTGGGACGCGAAGATCCTCTTGACTGACGCTGATGTCCTGACCATCGTTGCCCGGAACCATCAACATGCCAACCTTTGGCTCACCAACTTTGTCTTGTTCAACCTCCACCTGCTGCTGCTCCTTGATGTCGAATGGACGAGCAAATGCAGCATCGTTGTACTCGTGATAGTAGTTGTACTCGTGATAGTAGTTGTGCTGTTGGGTGTAGTTGTGCTGTTGAGTGTAGTTGTGCTGTTGAGTGTAGTTGTGCTGTTGAGCGTAGTTGTGCTGTTCAGTGTAATTCTGCTCCTTGACGTCGAATGGGCGAGCAACTGCAGCATCGTTGTACTCGTGATAGTAATTCTCATATGTGGTCTTGTGCGAGTTGTGCTCGTGAGTGTAGTTCTGCTCCGTGGTGTCGAATAGGCGAGCAATCGCAACATCATCGTACTCTTGGGTGTAGACTTCGTTTGTGAGCTGGCGCAAGCCGTGCTCTTGAGTGTAGTTCTGCTCCTTACTGTCGAATAGGCGAGCAAATGCAGCATTGTCGTACTCGTGATAGTAGTTCTCGCCTGAGATCTTGCCCAAGTTGTGCTCATGAGTGTAGTTCTCGTCAGTGAGCTGGCGCAAGTTGTGCTCTTGAGTGTGGCCTTCGTCCGTGGTCTTGCGCAAGCTCTGCTCTTGAGTCTGGTCTTCGTCTATGATGGTGCGGAAGGTCTCCTTGTCGACGATTGATTTGCGGGGGCCGAATTCGCAGATCAAGTTTCTCTGCTTGCAGTTGTCACAGGGAGTAGTGTTGGATCCGTTAATGCATGAGCGGGCACGTAGATGGCAGTAGTTGCATCTAATACGAAGGCCGAGAGAAAGGGGATCGAAACCAGGTGCATGAACTGTGCCATTCTTGGCCACCCTTTTGGGAACTGCTCCAGGCTCTTCTCCTGTGGTGGGATCGTGCTTGCGCTTTCTGTTTCTCTTCTTGACGAACGAACCGAGAGGTTTGAAGACGCAAATTGCCTTTCTCTTAACGCATCCGTCGCAGGGTTTGGTAGGTGATCCACCGCGGCAGGTGCGGTGAAGAAGACGGCAAGTTTCGCAGGTTGTACGAAGGGCTCTAGGAACAGGATCGGAGGCTGGCGTCTGCATCGAAACAGCGTGGGCGTTTCCTGGAGCATCGATTTGTGCATTTGCTTGATTCTCACTTCTGGCAAGAGGTCGTGGACTGTAGAAAGTGTTAGCCAAAACATACTGAGCCTTCATAGCGGCAACAAAGACCACTGCTCGGGATGATGCAGTACAGGATGGGGACGTAGCCCTGGAAAGCGGCTATGCCTGGCTGGTGGTAGTCATCTGCCATGGTGTGTTCCTGCACTCAGGTCAGCGACAGATCGAAAGCAGGATCTGCCAAAGCGCGTAAAGACCTTGGGTACGATGGTAGTTACAAGGTAGATAGAGAGCGCGCGAGAGCGTGTACAAGATTAGAAGAGAGCGCACGAGAGCGTGCGAGAGTGGACAAGTGTGGTCAACTCAGTTTTCACTTGTATCGGTATGAAGAACAACAAGCTGGCAAGATTGACGAGACCTTGTTTTGATTTCGACAACAAGTTATGCTAAGGGCAATCTTGGACTAGTGCACGATAAGTGAGACTCGGACTTTTGGTTCTACATGCCAATGAAGCAAATGGTTCCTCTTCTTCGATCTTCCGCGTTCTTCTCTAGCTCGAACAAACCCCTGTGCTGCTCTCAAGTATCCATCACCCTCGTCGAAGCTCCCGATCTGGTGAAGACCTTTCGTTCCTCGAACTCGCACATAAGGCCCTTCTTGCTACAAAGCTCGCAGACCATTGGATCCGATTCGGAGATTAGGTTGCATTTGACTTTGCGCTGGGCGCAGGTCTTACAGGTGCGCTTCAAGCGCGGAGAGCGGCTATTGCTGACCTGAGCCTTGCTGGTATCGTTGGATCCTCCTCCAGCAGGGGTAGCGTTGGGAGCGTGAGTTGATGAAGGGCTACAGCACTGGAATCAGCTTCGATTCGAAAAGGGGGATAGTCAGGTGGGTGCGGCCTACTTGTTCATGACGACTGGTCCACCCTGGCTGTTGGCAGCGTACTGGTCGTTGATAGGATACTGGTTGTAGGCAGGGTACTGGTTGCGAGCAGCGTAGGCATAGAGGGGTTCACGTGCTTCTCCCGCAGGAGCAGCGCCGAGCGAATAGGTTGAGGAGTGGTCGTGACTGCAGCAATCTTGTCAGCCTTCCTGCGGATAAGGGTTGACCAAAGCTACCCAGATGGGCGTGACTTACCTGTTCATCATTGATTGGCCTGGGTTGAGGGTAGAGTACAAGGTCTCGCCAGGGCCTCTGTTGGAGACTGCGTGATAGTGCTCGCGTGTCATCTCGGAGGTACTAGGAGTAGATCCATGAGTCAAAGCACGTAGTGTTACTGCTAGAGGACAATGACTCACGAGAAAGTAGTGGGTGGGAGGATCTCAAGGACCTCTTCTAGGCTGACCTCAGGGTGGTCGTCGAACTCGCGTAAGAAGGGCAGCTCTTCATCGTCGAGGAATGGCATATCGAGGATGCTGCGCTCCCAGGAGAGCTGATCCCACTCCATGTTGAGGATGTAGCGAGGTTTTCGTATGGAAGAGAATGCTTGTGTCGGTGTTAGGAAGAGTAGAGTAGAGGTGTGAAAGGTGAATCGTATGAGGGAGCAGCATGGACAAGATGTATCCTTTCAATGAACAACTTTCGTGCCGAGACTACGTGAAGTTGCTAGAGGATGTACATGCCCATTGTTACGACTAGGGATCCACATAGGCTACATTGTCACTCAGTAGATGATTGGTCTTTGATCTTGCGAGGTCAGGGGAACAGCGTCCGGGACACTCTATAGATGGTTCCCACTGTAAACCAGCGATGTTCTGAGCTTTTTACAAGATTTGGCTTTGGAATTGTTGCACAAGACGAGAAGCCTAATCAATCACTGTTACAAGGACGCGTGTGTAGTTGAGTCTCTTTTGCTTGAGCAATTGTTGTAAAGCACTCTGTGATGAAGAAAGACAAAAAGCAGCAATAACTCGTGCTGCTAGCAAAATGCCACGTCGAAGATCCACTTCTCATCGAACCTTCTTCGTTCAGCTCAATTGACCCCAGTGATCCAAGTAGTCGTCTATCCACGCGAATAGACACAGGCGTGGCCGCGTGTTTGACACCTGCCGCAAGAAGGAACGGCTCGATCGCAACCCTTTCTGAGAGTCTTGCACCTGTCACAGGTTCTAACAGGACGGGCGAAAGACGCAGCAGACTGGTTTCCAGATCTGCTTGCTGCAACACGGCGTCTCTTCTGCTTGGGCTCAGGGAGGAGGTCTCCGTGGTTCTTCTTGTTAAACTCCTTGGCCTCCTTGATTTCCTCCTGTCTGAGACGGGCAGCTTCCTCTGCAGCTTCTGCGTCTGTCATGTTCTCACTAGAGCATCAAGATCAGTCGAGGCGTCTCAAAAAGGCTAGCAAAGGAGGTGCTTACTCGGGAAAATAGTCGTTGTCTGGGTCGTATGGACCGACATCAGCATCGAAGCCATCTGGCGGCTGATCCAGAGCGAAAGAGTGGTCTGTTGAATCGAGATCGGTGGCCGAGGGGTCTTGGCTAGATTTACCCATGGTTGCGAGAATGCTTGTTCTCTCAGTCTTGGTGCTGTTGCTGGCAGCAGAATGACCACTTAAGAATATATATGGTCAGATAGATGCATTCGGAAGACAACAGCGTCAAGCACTTACCGATCACTGCCGGCGCTGCTGGCCTTGTGGACGAGACGGATGCGCATCTTGCTTTGTTCTCTGGATGTACGGAAGCAGTAAGCATGAGGTTAGATCAATGACTTGGGAGCGCAAGACTTACTGCGCTGGGTGTCTTGTGGACAAAGAAACAGGACGAAGATCAAGTAGAGACAGCGAGGACAAAGAAACACCTTGTTGCGACCACTCGAGGCAAGTCTTGGCGCAACAACTACAATGAAGTTCAAATCACCAATCTCGAATGGAAAATGTCTCTGGTCGGAGCATAGAAAGTCAGAACAATGGTTGTGTGGTTTCGAAACACTTGAAAGAAGGTCCCATTTTGGAGTTGGCAATTTCAGGGGTAAAGACTGTTATAGTAAGGCAAAAGACCTGCCCAAACCCTCTCCAGCAGATACGTTCGATAGACTGAGAGTATCGCCCATCAGTATCTTCCAGTTATGAATCACTCTGCGGGCTCCCCAAAAACTCCTCGCTCAATGGCCCAAGCATGATGGAATAGAACAAAAGAAAAACCAAGTTCCTTCTCCCCGCGAAGAACACAAACCACCATTTTATCCCAGCTCGCTCGACAACAATGCTCTTGGTACCAAAGTTGTAGAAAATACCAAGCCCCGTTACTCACTCATGCCTCCACTCAACCAAATGTACGGTAACGGCGAGCAGCCTCCAATTGAGCCCTGCTGGCCTTTGGAGCAATGCGGATGCCCTTGGAAGTATCAAACTTCGCCAAGTCACTGTATCTAGAGTAGTTATTCTTGTGGCCGGAACGCTGCGTGTACCAGCGTTCCTTGCCGTTCTCGATGCGGGGGTAGGTCACACCACCGACGACAAGAGTCAATCCCACTGTGGCAGATGCGGAACTACTACCCGTGCCGCTGGTCACAGGTGCGTGATCGGAAGGTGAAGCAGCAGCAGCAGCGAGGGGACTTGTTGCGGAGGCCAGAGTGTCTGATGGGGAAGTAGTCGCCGTGATGTTGCGGAAGGTCGGAGCAACCATGGCAAGCGGATCAGGACGAGCAATGGGATAGGTATAGTCAAAGGGTCCAGAGGCACCTTGAGGAACACCAAAGTGATGACCAGACTCACTGCGGCTGGAACGGGTGCTGTCTACCATACGATGTTTTTCAGGGCCGGCGCGATGAACTTTTTCACTCTCGGAAGCCAGATGAATAACTTCGTGATGTTGGGAGGTAGTGGGAGTGGTAGTGTGGAAGGAGCTCTTGCTGGGCGACTCCCTGCTTAGGACGTTGGTGGAGGGTCGATCGTTGAGAGCCATGGTGATGGAAGGTTGGTCATCAAGAGTTATGGTCGAGGAGACAGTTTTGACAACTTTGAACGAGGCATCGTCAATGAAAGCGCTGGTCGAGGACCTTTCTTTGGAACCACGAGAAGTAGTTGATGGCATGTCACGCTCAGGGATCTCTGGGTCCCATCCAGCTCCGGGACCCCAACCACCTAGCGGACCTTCATGGTAGTGATCCCTGAAGTTGTTAGTCAAGGTCTGAGCAAAGCAAACAGATTGTGTCTCACTGAGGAGCTTCACAGAAGGCAGCCATGTCGGCCTCGGAAAACAGCTCCTTGAGTGAGTCTCCAGGCTGAGCAGCGCGAAGCACGGTCTCGGCAGCGATCTCTGCGTTGGTGAGATGAGAGCTTCTGTGGACAATGTCAGTCATGCTTCTCAGGGCGAGGGCGTGCAGTGGTGCACTACCTGGGAACGTAGTAGGGATATCCGAGGTCTGCACAAGTTTGGCAGCGCCAGGGGTACACCGCAACATCAACGGTAGCGAGCATCTCGATAGTGGGCTCAACTGGTGCTCCGTTCGCGTCTTGCCATAGCACATGACGGCAGCGTGGCCACAAGTTACAGACGAGGCTGATTGTGTGTGTCAGTACGGTACCCCTGGAAAGCAGCCGCGGTCGGGGCGGGATACTCACGGCATGGCTGCACGTTGTGATGCTCCTTCTCGAGTGCCTCAGAGGGAAGGCGTAGGTAAGACTGCGCGTTCAGATACCTGAGTACCTCAACGTACAAGGTGCTGCGCGTGAAGTCGTGGATCAAAGTTTAGATGACGATGTCGTGCACTTCTGGAACAGTTTGTAGGACGTGATGATGGAGAAAAGATGTGCGTCAGCGTACGTCGGATGGGATGGTAATGTTGCATGGGGGAAGTTGATGTGTTTTGGTTGACGAAAGGCGAACAACATAGTCCCATCTTTCGACCACCCAGCAAAGTCTTGGCATCTGAGTGACAGAGAGGACAAATGCTCCATGTTGACCAAGTAATACTGATTACTAGAAAGAGACGTTTGTTACATCTGATCATAAGTACTAGGTCGACTTTCACATCGCAGGCCATGTCACGTATAGTCAGGGGCCGTAGGAACATAGGAAAAGAAGCTGTCCCGTTGTTACACGCTACTGAAAGTGTCTGAAGATAGATGGATCGACAGTATGATCTCCTCCCTTTCAGAATGCTTCTAGCTGTCTTGAATGACTGCTCAATCACCTGGAGTATTACCATCACTGCATACGGCATGGCTCGGGGCAGTCAGCTCCGGTCTCCTCGGCCTGCATCATATCTCTGAGGCTGTAGACTGGCTTGCCCTTGTAAAAGACATCAGGCTCAGATCGACGCTCAGTCATACTAGGTCAGAAGGTCAGCAAAACGCTTTGAGAGCGTGAGTATCTTGACGTACGTTCCCCAGATCCAGCCTGAGGCATTCATCGCGCAGCCACAGTTACCGCGGTCGACAAACTTGGTGGTTGTGAACTTGTCAGGGAGTTCCCAGCGCGCAAGATAGTTGCCATCCCTGTCCTCGTAGATCTCATGGCCGCACTCGTATGTAGTGTGTTTGTAGTGGTGTCTGTTTGGCAGCAAGAATCAGTACCTAGCATGGAGATCCTAGACGGAGCATTGGCTTACGCGTTGGTCTCATAGGTAAGGGGAGAGGCGGGTGCAGGGGTGACTTCGGTGCTCCTCTTGGGCTTGCTCTTCTTGCCATTGTTGCGAGAAAGGATCAGTATACTACATCGACGGTCAAAGACGAAACGTGACACGAGACAGGGATAGAGGACAGTAGACTTACGCCATGTTGGGGTTGCTTAATTTTCCCTTGTGCTTGCCCTTTCCGCCCTTGGTGACATTGACATTCTCGTCTTGATCAGCGGCATCAATGTCCATCTTGTCGTCAGCGTCCGTGGGAGTGTCGGTAGGGTTGTTGATGGACATCTTGATGCTGGGCTCAAGAGGCATGATGATTGGTCTACCTGAGTGTAAGGAGTATATGAGATTGTAAGATGGTCATGAGACGCGTCAAGCGAGTGTGTAGAGATGTTTGAGACGGAAAATGCTCACCACGAGGGAGCTAGCCCAATCAGGCTGTGCTTGGTTCGACGACAGTACCACAGCAAATCTTTGTCTGCGAAAAGATCGTTGAATGGATACCGAATATCAATCAAGAGACTGACCATTGATTTGAAGGAACTCTGGGTTTGTTACCTTCCTGCGAGGCACATATGTAGATGCTACATCGTCCTCTTCTACTCTTGCTCTTGTTTTGACCTATCTTTGACCTACCCTGCACTCCCAAGAGAGACCGGCTAGAACTCAAAGGGATCAACATGGATTTCTTGAGATGGCGCGCAATAACCCGAGACCCAGGTATTTGGTCAGCCAATTCATTTCTACGTTGATAACTTTGGAAGCTCAGGAGCCGCAGTCCTCGACACAAACGAGACTTGCCAAGGCAAGCATTGAGGAGAAGCAATCGACGACCCTCAAAAGGCACTCCCAATGATATGGAACGGGATGAGAAACAAGAGCTAGCCAGCGCGAAGATACGGCCGCGAAATCCAGGCCCCGGGGCGTGCTTAATCTTTGGGCTAGGGGCCACGGTCACGTCAATCCCAAGCCAATGCATGTTTGTAGTGTCCCTCGGCAGTCTCCTAGCTTTGTACCATAGAGTCTGTTTCGTGTTCAAAGACCTTGGAGTTGAGGAGATCTACATCGACCGACCTTGCGGAGTTCTTTGTTGAGTCTAGACGCCGCATTCGTAACGACACAATGAATGCGAGTCTGCTTTGTTTTCAGTTACCACTAGCGACTCGAGAACGTCTCGTATCGAGGCATCGCAGGCTTCATAGCTTAGTGATAACCCTATGGTGTATGCGTGAAATCGCAACTGCTTTGACTATGCAGCGAAATCCGTCGATCTATCCGTTCAGCAAGACTTACGAGAAAATTCAGTTAATCGGAAACAGACCCTTTGAGCACTTTTTCTCATATGATAGTTCATCGCGATCAGGTCATCTTCTCACTACGTCCATCATCATATCATTGAGAGCTCTTGCTTAGACTTCAAGATGCCCTTTCTACTACATAAACTTTCCTTGACCATTTCTCGATGGATAGAAGTTTCTGATTCCTGCCTTCGAGATCAATACTACGCTCAAATTGATAGAGACTTATTACAATAGCAGATTTGTACTGTTACTTATTGTCGCAAGCCAAATGATCGATATTCGTGTCGAGCAGACAATTGGTGTTGCTACACAATTCAGCAGTTGACGTCGGAATCCTCGGACCGAGAAGATTGCACTCGCCCATCGCACCAATCACTCAGACCTTAACTATTGCTATCATCCACTGACGATACAAGAACGTTTTCAATATCGACGAGAACCGAGTCAATTCGACAGAAAGGCCTGGCAGCCTCAAAGACCTGATCTTCCTAGTTGGGGGCCAGCCATATCGCGCATCAACGAGCAGTGACACTGGCTATGAAAGAGCCATCGCCATAGACACCAGGGCTTTCACAGAACAGTCGAGTCATCGATACTAGTATTCAAGGAAAGGCATTCGATAATTGAATGCCAGAAGCCTCCTCTAACGTCTGAGCCAATCGCCAGCAAGCGATGCCACAAAATCCAGTCGAAGCCTCCGTAGAAAGTGTAGGGGATGTTAGGATGACGGTCATATTCCACATTGACCAATTTCTTCACAACAACATCCGATATGGTCTAGTGGCTAGGATTTCTCGCTCTCAAACAGTTGTATCTTGTACAGCGATCAGGTCCGAGGAGGCCGGGGTTCAATTCCCCGTGTCGGAATCTTTCTTTTGCAACTTGCACTCTCTCTTTTGAGACAAAGAAAACTTTTTTGATGTGGTGGGAGTAAAAAATGGTTGGTGCTGCGGGGCTTTTTCGGCGGAGCGGAAAGGGAAACCTGACTTCAGCGTGGGCTTCGAGGCTTTGTGAGCTCTTCAAAAGAATTCCTTGAGATTGCGCTTGATCTTTTCTGTGAGATGGAAACCTACGTGTTATGTGCGGATGTGATGTGATGATCGTTCAGTGTTCTGCAAAAAAAATTGTTACGAGCAGAGTGACCCTGTCCAGTATTTTAAGCATAAGTATGTCCAACACATTCCAAATGAAGCCGCATTCGTGGTCATGAACAGAAACCCAGAGGTTCCTAGAGCCTCCAGGAGACTGGTCTACAGCAGTCGCTCTAGCCACTCCTAGAACACGGCATGCTGGAGTGTTTTATGCTTCCTAGAGCCGTGTGTCAAAGTGCGTGGTCCTCGTTTGAGTTGAACACACTCCGATTTTGTTAAAGGACAGAGCACATGCTATGGTAAGGCACACTTGTTTGCGAAAATGCAAGCATATCCACAGAAAGTCTATGTCACTTTTTACTTGCTGTTGCTGAACAACAAGGCAAAGTCATCAGCGACGGTTGGTACGGGAAGGGAACAAGAAGAATCCTCATCATGTCATTAAGAAGTAGAAAAACCCGATACTTACACCATAACCTCATCTCAAAATCCAAACACATCCTCTACCGCTCCTATTCTTGCAACTACGATCGCCGCCACATTCAATCAAGCCTCTTCATCCTTCTTCCTCCACGCCCCATCCCTACTCTGCGGCACCTGCACCTCAACCTCACTCTCAGCATCCTGACCGGGATTCGCAATCTCATACTCCAGAATCTTGATAAACTTATAGAAAACCACCGCAATAAGCGCTCCAATGGCAGGACCCAACCAATACACCCAATGCTCGGAATCCCAAACCCCTGTGACTGCACAAGGACCAAAAGATCTTGCGGGGTTGAGTGAACCACCGGTGTAAAAGACGCCTACGAGTTCGGCGATGAAAAGGGAGAGACCAATGCCCACGGGGGCTATGTAGGTGGCGCGGTGTTTTTCTTTTGCGAGCATGAAGATTGTGAAGACGAGTTCGGCGGTGAGGATTGCTTCGATGAAGACGCCCTGGGCTTTGCTTGTTTCGGCGCTGAGGGTGGTTCTGACGTTGAGGGGTGTGGGGAAGAGCGCTCTCACTAGAACGCTCGCGAGCAGAGATCCAGAGATCTGTGCTAGAAAGAGGAGAGAGCCGCGGACATAATCAAGAGACTTGACCATGACCATGGCAAGGGTCACGGCAGGATTGAAGAGACCACCAGAAATGCGGAAGAAGATCCAGACATTGACCATGAGCGAGAAGCCGAAGGAAACTGCTGTATAAAGCAGTACGAGGGGAGAAAAACCATTAGTCGCGTTCGTGGTAGTCGTTGTGGTAGCCTGAATGTTGGCTACTTGGGTGCCGGCAAAGGCGAAGAAAAGGAACATGGTAGTGCCGACAAATTCGCCAATCATGGCTACGAAATCTATGTGACTGCATTAGCGATCATTGTATTCTCACAGTCGAGGAAGCAACAAGTAACCTACGGTTCTTCGCGGTCGAATTCATCCACCAAGTCAACGGCAATCGCAAGATCTCCTCCATAGGAGGAGTGGAAGGTCTTCCGTCTCTGTAAAAGGAGCCTGATTGACCCCCTCGACCAGCATTGCGTTCGCTCTGGATCTCAGACAAGTTGTCAAAGCGGTAGGATCGTTTCTTTGTATCATAGCGAAGACTCCTGAACGAGTCTGATGGCGCGCGATGCACTTGCTGGAACTGATGCAATGAGCCATCAGCATTGACAGGCACTCTCTGAACATCAGTGTTGAAAGGCTCGACTGAAGCTTGATGAGCGTGAGTGCGAGGAGTAGGCTCCAAAGCTTGTGTATCAGAATCCTCAAATTGTGCGCCCATGTTCTCGTAGTCGTTGTAAGAGCGGCGTTTGTAGAAAGATGGACGGCTTCCCAAGTCATAGCTGTCGCTGTTATAGTCACGAGGCGGAGGACCCCAATAAGATTGCGTGTTAGATTGACTCATTGACCGTTTCCTGGATTGGTATGTTTGTGCGGTGTCTGGACGAGGAATGACAGCCGTTGAAGGGCCACCAGCGGAAGTGCTTGGCTGAGAACCTGGATTTGCAGGTGAAGGAGACACGAAACTCGAGGGCTGGGGAGTGTCTTGAGAAGGGGATGTACGCAAAAGCGGTGCGCCTGTCCCGTTCGGCGTATTGGGATCGTACCCAAGCTGTCTATAAGACTTCTTTGAGGAAGGTGTGGTGGGGCCATACGGATTCTGCGACATGACAGTATCCGGATCTTTACTGCTGATTTGACTGTACGTCGAAATATGTGATTTGACAAGGCTAGGTCTGGACATTGCGATGTAGGTCCCTCGTCGTTATATATATCAGCAGAAGGAGTCTCGGATAGGGTTTGGGTGGCAGTCTCAGATGTGCGAAAATTGAGGTACCGCACCGCAGATGATGTTATCGGAAATGATTCAGTGGAGAAAGTAGTATGGGTGGGATTAGATTGGTGAGGATGAAACAACACGACCCATAAGAATCCCTCGAGCAAGGCTATATGCGACGGGAACGCGGTCATCACGGGTTCGTGTTGTTGATCTGACCTTGTAAAGAGTTTAGCTGGTTGTCAGGAGAAACAGACTTGACATGGTATGCTCGAGACATACTGTGGTACGAGACCGAGCTACCAAAGGAATATTCGGGGACAACGTGGCTGCACACATGGCAGCTATCAAAGTGGGGATTCTTCAACCTGGCAACTGGTATGCCGAGAATGCCGTACGCTCTCGGATGCGGAAGTTCCATTGAGATCACTGCCCGAACCAGATCTTGTATAGAGGATTGAGTCAATCAAGCTGGGCAGGGCTGCGCCATGTGGGCGATGACATGTGTAGTTGGAGGCCTAAACATAGGTCCAAGTATCCCTTCTTCGCCCACTTCAGGGTTCATAAGCTCCAAAGACGAAACAAGTATCCTTATCAAGTGCTCCTAGCCGAGCAAAGAGCCAAATCGGAAGGATTGACAGGTCTACGAGACTGAGAGATGCAATTGGCTGTCGCCATCGTCCCAGCTACCAGGTCCGGCATCGTAAGACATTGATTCGATCTGAAGGTTAGATGAACACGAGGGGGAGGCCTGAAACGCAAACCTTTTTTCTACCCTCTATCGGTCGTCACAGCAGCAAAAGACATTTTGCATTCTTTAGGCGTTCTACTATGTCGGGCTTTCTTCTCGGTACCTACAGAGAGTCATCACTCCAAGAAATTCTGTATACCGACAACGAAGATTGGAAAGCTGATAGAGTGAGAGAAGAGAGGATAACGATTGCGCCGCATGGAGTCACTGCAGACTGCAGAGATAGAAACAAGAGAGTGGTAAGTTCAGAGCTCACGTTTCAGGCAGGCACAGCCCGCAGATCTCCCGAAACAGACAGGGTCTCCGCTCTCTGACATCACCGGGATGCCGTATCAATCGAAAACACTCACAACTGGTCTCCTGATTCAAAGCAGCACAAATAAGCATGAGAGAAGTAGACTAGGAAAAATGGTCAAAACCGAGAAATCGTTGTCTACTATACAACTAGAACAAAAGGGGTATCCATCCGCGCCTACAGTACAAAGGAAAATTTTTCATATCCGCAAAAAGGCTCTCTACTCCACCTGTTTCATCCTGAAAACATTACCAGGATCCTGTCGCGCATTCTTGGCCGTGTAACGAAGCGTAATGTACCATTCGGAAAGACGGATTTGCTCGGCCCTGCATTCCTTTCGCCGTCAAATTTGAAGAAACGGGGAGATACATGATCCAACATGTACAAGATCTGAAGAGAAGAGGGCAGAGAGGAGAGAAAATGATCAAGGCATGTCAACGTAGGTGTTCTTGGAAGAAGACGATCGTTGCCAAAATTTGCTCTTCTTCTTCTCGGCCTTCTCCGGCTTACCATTCTTGCCAACAGCAGGTGCAGGAGCGGGTCTCTGCACAGGCTCAGGAGGGCCAGATGACATGAGGAAATCAGCAAGATCGCTTGTACCCGAAGAGTGGAATGGATCGAGTCTGGCATTCCTGACCACACCGGCTGAGCGAACTTCCATCTTCGGTTTGTTGCTACGAGGTACGTTGCCACTCGAAATTTGTGAAGTAATGTGTGCAGGACGGACTGCAGTAGTCGAGGTGTTTGAGCGAACGCTATTGATGCTTGGAGCATATCCCGGATTAGGCGACAAGGTAGGAGTGGCACCATTGCTCAAAGCAGGGGAACGTCCAGCAGCAGAGTGCATATTGGTCATTGAACCAGCTTGTGGCCTCTCAGCACCTGCAACAGTAGCACTATTGCTGGGAACGGCCGGCAATGCAGTAAGCTCGTCTTCTTCATCATCATCTTCATCCGAGAAATCAGGAATGGCATAAGGGTCCTTGATTCTACTTCGCGTACGGCCGTCGCTTCCGACAATAGGACTTGCTTTCGGTAGGAGAAGATTCAATGCAGGAGAGCCGGGCTGAGTCAAAGGTGACATAGGCAGTTTAGGAGTACTACCACTGCCGTAGTTTGTGCTTGACGATCCATTCATCAACAGACCAGTACGAGAGTCGGAAGTGGAAGACGTCAAAGGTCTGTTGAGACCTGAGTTTGGACTTTTGTCAGATACACCACCGTCCCAGTCTGCAAAGGGAGCGATGTGAGTCGGGACGCGAGCCTTGCCATCAGGGCCAGGTGGTCCACCTCTGATGAAGTCGATCAAGTCACTGTTGTTATCGGATGATCCGGTTGCGGCTCTAGCTGTCAAGTTGGGTCGATTGGCAGAACGCTTGGATGGTGGACCTGCAGGACTTCTTGGGATGTACTTGCCGTTAGATGTAGATGGCTTGGGTACTGGTGGAGCGTCTCTCGCGCTGGCAGCTTGTGCTTGAGCCGTGGCACGAATAGAGGACAGACTGCGGCTAGTAGCAAGACCAGGTACAATTGGGTTCGGCTCCCTATCAGGAGCAGTGGAACGGATGAAGTCTGCGAGGTCCCTTGTTGATTCAGTCTGCATGACTGCTTCACGCGCTATCTGTCCTGAAGGTAGCGCATGCAAATTCTGTGGTGAGGGACGACTGATCGAAGTCTTTCTTCTGGTTTCCTCGACTGGCTTTGAGTCCTTCTTTGCGCTGTTAGAACGCACTGATTGGGTATCGCTGTCTTTCTTGGGGTTCTCTTTCGAGTTTGTGCGGAAGAGCGTTGGTTTTCTGGCCCTTGTCTGTAGCTGTGTGAACAATCTGCTCAGGGTCGTTCTCTGTATCACTGCCACTGTCGGATTCCATAAATGTTTCAGCAGCAAGCTCGGCAGGGGATCCGAGCGCTTGCGGCTTGCTGTGACTGGATGTAGGCGTTAAAGCCGAGTGAGAGCCGCTCAGATTACGACTTGCCAAGAAGTCTTCGGGGCTGAAAGGACGATCCAAGTCTGCTGCAAGCTCTAGACCTTCTTGAGAAAGGTTAAAGGATCTGGCTGATGGAGAACCGTAGATGGCGAGTCTCTTAGGTCGCTGCACTACCTTCATAGCGGGCATGGCTTCATTTAAACTTGTGGGCTGAGAGGATACTGAAGCTTTTTCTGTATGAGCGCTATCCCTTGACTCCGGTCTTTCAGAGTCGTCCATGTGTACGCTGGGGAGACCTTCTCCTGCTTGTCCCTCGGCGAACTGTGAGCTAGGATCTACGATCTCTACAACAGGTGTATCAGTGGGCCAGGCGCCAGGAGCTTCAACGAGGGGAGTTGTCATGGGCAAAGGAACCGAGACAGGTCGAGTTTTGGCGAGGCTCTCCGACTGATATCGTCGATGGGCAGCGAAGCCAGCGCTCTGCGGGCGGAAAGATCGAGGTAGAGAGTAATTTTGCTGAGCAGACTCTGGCCGATCAGGATCTCTGGCAAGGCCTGGTACTTCAATTTCATCAACGTCGCGTTTATTCTCAGGCAGTGGAATGTTTGAAGCCAGTACATGCTCGGGATAATTGTTCTCAGGATGATCTGACATGCGGTCCCACAGACTGCCTCTGCGAACGACGACTGGACTGCTTGCGACAGAGTGGCTCTGCTGAGAACCACGGTTTAACATGCGGACTGACTTCTTCCAGGCACGCCATTGACGATCCAGAGGAGAGTTGAGTACAGCTCGCTCCAAGTCAGCATCATCGACGAGGACGTACGTGACGTCGTCACGGTTTCCATGGAGGTTCGAGTTGGCACCTGCGCGTTGAATGCGACTAAGGGCGACCTGAGACGCCATAGTAAGGAGTATCTCACCCAGAAAATCGAGTACGCCAGCCAAGAAGATCTCTGATGCCAGACTGATGACGCCGGCTGTTTCTGAGAAGGTTGTGTTGAGACCCTCCTCGCGCACATAGCGCTCATCGTCATCAATGTCAAACTCGCTCTTTTCGGTGCGCATCATGACTCTTAGACGCGATCTCTTCCATGTAAAATCGAGGTTGAATTTGGCGCCGCTCTGACTTGAAGGGCGGGATTCATCGTTGAACTCATCGTCTGCCTGCAGAGCGAGGAGGTCCTCGAGATTGTCTTCAGCCCTAGCAATTGCATCTCTTGCGAGATTCTTCTTGAGGACTTCGGTAACGGCGGGCTTCAAGGCGTGTAGGGAGGTGCTTCTGGCGACACCAATGTACTCGTAAAGCTGGCGATCCAGGAATTGGTTGACGGAAGCGACAGCGGTCTCGGCTACGGTGGCTCTGTGATGGAGTCGCCATGAGTGTTCTTCGTCGGCACGAGCATCAGCGACGTCAGTTGCCAGCTGGGAGGCGCTGGATAGCGAGATGTATTCGGGCGCAGGCTTGACGTTGGCGACAATTGACGGTGTGGTGGTGAAAGCGGATGCCGAAGCAAGGGAGGGGGCGTCGCTGGCAGTTGAATTGGCGTATGAGGTTCCCATGGTGGGAGCTGTAAGTGCAGCAGAGGCAGACACTGCCGCATGTGCAGAAGACGAATCTACAGTCGCCGTCATGCTGCAGAAACACGACAGAGTCTTGCACACAGTCAGATCTGGTGTCTTGAGCTGACCAAGACTGCGACAGGCCCGGACTTTGTCTGCGTTTCAGGTGCGCGTTGGCTCAAAATGTACAATGTCGGATGTTTCGCATCAGCAGCGCCACAGACTTGATTCGACTTGGAAGGATCGTCCGGCCGACCAGCGTCGAGGTGAAATCAACGAACGACAGACAGCGAGAGCGACGACAAGGACGACGACGACATGTCCGGCCATCTATCTATTCGTACCCTGACCATGGCCGGCATAATAACCGTACGTTTTTCCATTTCGATTCCTCTTTGGGTGGCTGCTAGTCGAACGCCGGTACGAATCTAACCGTCTGCCGCAAGTGGACCGAGCGAGTGCACGGCCACACCCACCTCCAGAGCCCGAGTCAAAGTGGTGCATACGTAGACTCGAATGGGTGAGAGCGAGCCTTGCTGATGATGATAAGAGTCGTATCCTGATGTTCTCAGTCGTGATGGACAACTATCTTGATGGCATAAAAGTGTTCCTACGGACAGAATGAACCTGAACGTCCATGTCTCATGGGTTTCGCATTTTCCTTGTTTCTTCCAGAAGGCAGTCACAACCGTTGGTAGCTGCGATTCATGAGCGGCTCTACAAACGCCGGCTTCCGTCTCTCGAGTCTTGGAGCCTCTTGCCCTTTGTCCGGCGACCTTCCATTCTTCCACCCACGCACAACCGCTTCTCTGCTCATGCCTCCCGTCACTGCTAGTCAAAAGACCAGACATGTTTCGCTGCTCTGAACCCTCCTATCTCCACCACCATCTCCAATCTCGGCTCTGCCAATCGTTGGCCTTTGAAACCGAAAACCGTTCTGATTTTACTTTGTGCTTCCAGACGTTATCCGATCTTTCTGCCGTTTCAAAGCTCTCTCGAGTCAAGACCTTTGCCTTCGACACGCGAGCCTGACATTCGTGTCTAACGGTTGATGGGCAATCAAACTCTTTTTCTCGTCAACTCTCGCTGCCTGTTACCATAAACTGCTGATTTTCTTCCGGGAGGTCGTCTGTTGTCTCCATGGAATTTTGTTCAGAGGCGTGCCACCTTCGAAGTTATCTCGTCATGGATGGTCTAACTGCCGACAATGGTTTTTACATTCTTTCATCCCCGGGTTCAGCCCTATCGACCGTTTGCTCCATTTCTACTCAGAGTATGCCACTTGTCATGCTCCCGCCTCTGCCCTGAAAGTATGAACATCTAGATATGTATCCTCGGAGCTATGGTCCCCACCACGTGTCTTGAAGACGTCAGATCTGCAAGCACTTCTTTGTCCCTTGGTTCTTGTGCTTCCCTGGTCCAGAGTTTGACTCTCGTGTTCAAGCACCGCAGCACCACCGATGCTGAAGTATGAAGATCGATCATCCGACAAAGAAAGATCTTCGTGGCTTCTACGGTCGCAATAGTCACCAAGGTCGGCAGCACCGACTAGCTTGGCGATCACAACGCACGTCAATTCATGCCACCCACATTCTCCACACAGCTCGAAAGCGAGGGTGTAGCCATGACTAGAGAGAAGAAGCGGTCTGTGATCTGCAGTCCCAATCTTCGCTACTGTACATTTCAGCCGAGGCAGTCAGATGGATGGCCTTCGTTGCTCCTCATGTGCTGAGCACTGTCACAGTCTCCGCTGCAGCGTCCATGATACTCTTAAACCCGAAGCGTGGCCATTTAAATAACCTGGTGTTATCTTTACCCGGACATCATGCCCTTCCGGAGTGCTCCTGTGGAAGCCAAGCAGCACAGTAGTACCATATGCTTTCAAGCCAGGCGGTTATAATGTCGTGATTCCCATCGTGTATTCTAATGTTTGCCAATCGTAGGTTGCGACAGTATCTTCGCTTGCTGCAAACCCTTTCAAGCCTCTCACAACTGCATGGACAGCGTTGTCTCATCATCTCGCATTCACTATTGCGTTCTTTGATTGTATTGACAATGTCCTGCATTCAACATTCACATCTAACTCCTCAAACACTCCAACACAATCCATCGCTGGGACATTTCTGATTAAACCATCGTTAATCCTTCTTGCGAACGGAGGCTCTACACCGTGCACCGAAATACAGCTTGGAACTCATCTACACTTGAACATCTTACATCGACATCATGAGCGCCCGGCCACCATGGCACAAGGGTATACTCAAATAATACTTGAAAGTGTGAGTCATGTGGAAGCTTTGATATGTATGCATTGTCTTGGAATATTGCTCGCAAAAAATGCGCCCATTGTAGCATGTGCTTGGCTGGACATAGACCATTCAATGTGATGACTGTTGGTGATCTGACTATCGATAAGACGTACGTATCAGGCTCGGTTCTTGATTTCCCTCCCTGAACATCGAAGGCTTGAGCTACCCCAGCGAGTCGATTGAGGTGCCTAATACCCAAGCCTGAAATGCAATATCGATCTCGAACCTGCGCGCGTTGTGAAGGGCACTAAGATGACTCGGATAGAAAGAGTCGACGTCGAAAGGAAGACTGGTATGTGGGAATGCTCTAGTACCCAGGGCTGAAAGGCTGGAACCAAACGTGAACTGAAGACATCCGTTCGCTCGAGCGCGCGAGGTAATTCCAATTGAAATCCCATCCAATCCAAGCCAAGTAAATCCGGATAACTGCATCCAGAAGCGATAGGTCTGCAATGCTGGAGTGTATGTACAGCGCGACCGATAGAGATGGGAAAATTGTTGACGCGAGCACAGAAACTTCCCCTCAGAGGGCCATTCTTGGTAATAGAGTGGCAATGGCTCTGGGTGAGGTATTTCCTTGATCATTTGAACGACATTCCGTGCAGTGGATTGACAGAGAGACTCAACTTCATACTCGTCGCCGATGAAATAGATCGCCAAAAAGCGATTAAGTTCCTAATCGAAATCGGTAGTAAGTACTGATCTATCAAGAGGCTTGTTGTAAAAATGATGAAGCATAGCATAGACGGCGTTATCGGATTGTCCCTTGATCTCGAAGGTACCTTGGTCGGCATTTGGAAACTTGCTATTGAAAGCGGCATGAAATACGCCAGATGCGGCTATCAGAATGATTTTATGGGTGTACACTTTATTGTCCCCAAAGCAAAGCACTACGTCTGATAGCATCGCATTGTTGTAACTGTTCTGTAAGTATGGATAGCAAGCAGAAGTCTTGGCGAGGTCATTCGAAACATAGACATGGCAGCTTGAAGATGGGCAGATAGGTCTCGAGTGACGGCAATCCGGGTCAGGCGTTGGAGAGGTCCTCCAGAAACATCCGAGCCACTCGAGAATCTTTATGGCTGTAATAGTCGAGTTTGTTTCACGTGGATCGTGATGCAATTCCCTCTTCTGTTGAGCATGATTGATTGCAAACCTGCGCAATTCCTCTCGGCAACCAAGATTTTGTGGCCAAATAACAATCAGAATAAATGGTAAACTCAAAGCTTGGTTGGTGGATGCGGAAAGTGACTTGTAGGGATAACCATTTGGTGTATAGTGCCGTTGTGTTGAGGTTGTGTATTGTCTATGGATATGGATTGCAGCCCGTCGAAGGGATATAGTTTCATGAAGCTGATGATATGGGATTCAGAATGGCGTCCATCGTCATTTCGTCGTTCCCACCAATGGTACCAGCCTTGGCCCAGAACTTGGACAAATGTCTTGTGCCAGAGTCGCAGAGAATAGTGACAACGCGGTGCCCAGCACCGAGCTCCATTGCAGTCTTGACAGCAGCAACGCAGTTGACAGCCGAGGAACTACCCACAAACAAACCATCGCGTTCGACCAGCCAACGGGCCATCATCAGAGCTTGTTCATCAGTGACTTTGACGGCATCGTCGACGAGCTCTCTGCCAGCCTCGAAATTGTGGGTGACGCGATTCACACCAATGCCTTCGACTATGCTGTCGACTTGATGGCGACGACGGGTTCCTTCTTTCTCCGTAGGTGAGAACATGACACCATGCTTGACTTTGTTGTACAGACCACTTCCTTGAGGATCTGCGAGGACAACCTTCATGTTCGGCAGGCGAGGTTTGAGGTAGAGAGCACAACCAGAAATGGTTCCTCCTGTGCCTGCACCTGCGACGAAGGCATCTAGCCGACCGCCAGTCTGCTCATAAATCTCGCGACCTGTTCCGTGCACATGTGCCAGATAGTTTGCCGGATTCTCGAATTGATCGGCGAAGAAACCACGACCTTTCTGGTTGGGATCTGAAGTATGCTGTTGGGCACGCGCGCGAGCCATGTTGACGAATTGACCCTTGTCGACAATCGAGGCAGGACGAACTCGCTCGACAACAGCACCAAGTCGGAGCAGCAAGTCAGACTTCTCGATGGCCACGTCGTCTGGCATGCAGATGTGTGCGGTATAACCTCTTGCGCGGCAGATGGCAGCAAGCGAAATGCCAGTGCTGCCAACAGTTCCCTCATAAACCTTGTCGCCTGAATTGGGAGTCAAGAAACCCTCGGCCTCGGCCATCTGGATCATTGACAGAGCAACACGATCCTTGGGCGAGTTTCCAGCAGCATTGAGGAATTCTGCTTTGGCAAGTATATCACAGCCTGTAGCATCGGACAGAGACTTGATGCGGATCAAGGGAGTATTGCCGATTGCACCTTCAATGCCTTCTCTGATGGCAGCTGCTGGTTGGGGAGCGGCGGGCGAATCATCCTGAGGTTCGTTGACTTGTAATGAGACTTGAGTGCTGGATCGGCGGCGTGTTTGATTCTTCCGTAGACGATCGTGATAGCGGCGTTCGAGGTCAGGGTAGAAGTCTTTGTAGCCTAGGGTCAGGAGGATGCCGGCAACGAATGCCAGACCCAGGTAGAGTTTTGTGTGCTGGTCGAGCGACATTTCTTCATTGTCACATGCTGCAACAACGAACTTGTTCGAATTTGGGAAGTTTCAAGTTGCGTCAGTGTCGAGAAGGAGCAGCCACAGCTTGAGCCACAGCTATTCACCAGCCACATGTCGACTTTCCCGCAAGCTTGTCTGTCTCTTTGGGATCGTATAGTCGCTCCTGCCTCGTGTATATTCGATGATGGAGACGCCCGCCGTATCGCAGCTGTTCAAGCAGCTTTTCCAACATCGCCCATGCCAGACATGTCTCACGCGCCACGTTCGACAAGCCCCACGCCGTCTCTACAGCTCGCAGAAGCAATACACTAGCCCAAACTACCAAGGACGCCGAAAAGAAGACAGCAAACTTGAGAGCAACTGGCAACAACGCAGCTCCTCTTTCCCTCCGGACAAGCTCGAAGAATACAAGAGATACCCACAAGTCACCTCCGATGGCCTCCGCGCAAGAAAGGAGCGACCGAGGAGAGTACGCATGCTGATGCGCGACTTCATCGAAGATAGCCTGTACAACCCACAATACGGCTACTTTTCAAAGCACGTCGTCATCTGGACTCCTGGTGAACCTTTCGACTTCAACCAACTTCCTGACGAACAATCCTTCTACCGCGAATATGGCCAAAGGTACAACGACTTTGAGGATCAGCTGGATGCAAAAGAATACAACGAGACTCGCCAATTATGGCATACTCCTACAGAACTCTTCCGCCCATACTATGGTGAAGCCATTGCCCGCCATCTGGTCGCAAACTACAAGTTGCAACTATATCCTTATCATGACCTTCTCATCTATGAAATGGGTGCTGGAAATGGAACTCTGATGATGAACATCCTCGACTACATTCGTCAAACAGATCCTGAAGTCTACGCTCGCACCCGGTTCCGTGTCATTGAAGTCTCCTCCGCTCTGGCTTCAATTCAGGGAAGTCAATTGATGAAGAACGCCCAGGCAAAGGGTCACGCGGATAACGTTTCCATCATCAACAAATCAATCTTCGATTGGGACATCTATGAGGCTTCTCCTTGCTTCTTCCTAGCCATGGAAGTTTTTGACAACTTTGCCCACGATGTTATCAGATACGATCCATTCACCGAAGAACCACTCCAAGGCTCCGCTCTCATCGACGCAAATGGCGATTTCTTCGAATTCTACTCCAGGGACATAGACCCCGTGGCTTCACGCTTCCTGCGTGTCAGAGATGCCGCATGCAGCGACATCAACTACGCTCATCCTCTACGCAACTCTCCCGCCACGCTCAGAAAGTTGAGGAGTAAATTACCTTTTGCTCCCAACCTGAGCACGCCAGAGTATATTCCTACGAGGTTGATGCACTTTTTCGATATTTTGCACAAGTATTTCCCTGCGCATAAATTGGTTACTTCAGATTTCCATGCTCTGCCTGATGCAGTGGAAGGCGTCAATGCTCCTGTGGTTCAGACCCGTTATCAGCGTCGCATGGTTCCAGTGACTACACCTCTGGTATATGCTTTCTCCCCATCTACGTGCAATTCACTCGACTGACATGAATATCTACAGGTCCACCAAGGGTTCTTCGATATTCTGTTCCCCACAGACTTTGCAGTCAACGAAGCCATCTACCGCGCCATCACTGGCAAACTCACCCGTGTCATGAAGCACGAGGACTTTTTCAAGAGATGGGCGTACGTCGAAGATACTCAGACGAGGAATGGAGAGAACCCCTTGTTGAGCTGGTACAAGAACGCTTCTGTAATGATTACTGTATAGATATTATTGTATGGTATGAAAGCTGCGGATGCAATAGAAACTTGCTTCAAGTTATAGAGCAGACGCAAGTGTATTGGCTGGTAAAGTGTATACACCCGCAGGTTAAGAACTATTTGTCACTATGTTTGCAAAAGAAGCTATTATAAATATAATTGAAGTAGACTTAGAGGCTTTAGATATCTCTATGTTGGTACTAAGTCTATACTGCTTAGTATCTAGCTGGAGTATATAGTATATACAAATATATAGGTAGTCCTAATAGAATAGGAATAGTAGTGTAAAACGGCTAAATTCCGGAGTTGCGGAGTTAGAAGCCGGGGAACTACAACTACAACAATTCGGACCATTTCTCCTAGATAAACAACCATATCTATAGCGTACCGCTGCCACTCGCTCTAAGCATATCCCTAGAAATCAATCACTTAGCTTTAAGAATGCAAGAATTCCGCGGTCGCTCCCTAAGACGCACCTTCGAATCCCTAAGATCCGAAACTCCTCCTAGCGCCGAAACTCCAGAAATGGCCCTAGAACTCCCTCCTTTATACCCGGGTATAGGCGTTACCTCCCAAATCGCCACCTCTACCACTAGGCTAGAAGCCGCTAGAGTCTTTCGGCTTAGACAGTACCCCCAATTTGTTACGGCTAGGCCTAACGACCCTACTACCACCGAGCCTGCTATCAGGCATTTCTCCATCGAAAGCCTAGACATCGTTAGGCCATTCCCAGCACATGAGTATACCGTGGTCGTCAAGAACAACGCTAGCAACGTACTGCTAAGCGCGATACCTCACTTGGGCGGACTCGACTGGTTTCTTTATACCGGTCTAGAGCAACGTTTCGTCGGCTTCTTAAGGCACAGTCTGCGACATCGGGTGCTAGGCTTAGTACGCCTAGAGCTAGAGCTCAAGAATATGGCTAGTACTGGTGAATGGGCTAAGCTTATAGTCCGTCGGTCGCGTTTGGCTAATGGGCCACGGTATCTTGTGTTGGATGGGGAGAGGGTGATGGCTAGGATAGATCGGGATGGGTATTGGGATAGACGGTCGTCAGACCACCCGAAGTAGTACCTCGAGGTGGAGCCAGGTTTCGACCTAGCATTAGGACTAATGATCCTAATGCGCCTGGAAACGGAGGAGTATCAGTTCCTAGGGTTCCATTTCTGAGTATCGATACCTAATGACACTCTTCCGCGACCACATCTCTAGCATTCATTCCTTATACGCTAATGACTATGACTGCCACAAGCAAGACCAACACCCTGTAAGCCTAGTGATACTCCTAGAGCTAGGACAGTGTTAGGTCAAAGGTGTATGGGCTTCATTGCTAGACGATAGATGGAGCATCTCAGGATTGCCATAGCCCTCCACAGTACTCTGATGCAAGGCAGTATCACGAAGAGCATTGGTTGTTCCCGAGACGAGAGGGAACAAGAAAAGAAAGCATTGCAAGGTTGCGATGTCACCCGACAATTTCTTACCACAATACAGTATGACGAAGAGCATATCTGTTGCAGACACGAGAGATGGCAAGACAAAGGACATGAGATCAGATAGAACTGAACAGAAGAGCACCATTCTCGAATGGAAGCATAGACAAGATTGAGCATTCCCGAGCATTGTGTTTCCCACCTCCCAATTCTGTACATGAGCAAGTGCAGCACTGCCGAGAGGTCCGTCGCGGCGAGCACAACCAGGAGTAGAGCCGGCCGTGACGTTTACGACGACGATGTGCAAGCAGGTCGTTCAGTCGCTCAGCAGGCTAGCCGGTCCTGACATCGGTGTTCGGCGGGATAGCCTCGTCGAGGATGGAGGATGATCTGCGACAGCGGCGAGGACGGAAGAAGCCATGTGGGACAGCAGGAAAGCGCTGGTAGGTGGTATCACTGTCCGAGAACAAGGGACCAGAGAATCCAGGGGGTGTAGTGGTCGGCCAGAGGACAAGCAGAGCGGGCATTGCGACCTGCGAAGCAGTCAGGGGTGCGATCAATCGAATCGGGGATTGGCGCCAGATGAGAAGTTGTCGAAGACCGTACTCCTCGGCAAGACGGCGAGCAGGACGGATGCGACGACCAGTACGCAGCCAGTAGATTTGCAAACAGGCAAGTCAGGGCTGGGCCCACTGATGACCAAATCAGCAAGACCTTGCACTCGGCGAGGATCAAATTCTGGTGACCAGGGCTGGATTAAATTCTGACATGCCGCGAAGCCTTTGGAATCGGAACTTGGAAGGAACAGAAAGACTTGAGCTGTGTCCGACGATGAGCGTAGTTGTGCCGACTCGTTCGCCAAAGACTTGTGCATTTCTATAGTTGTATCGTAACAATCTTACACGGAGAGACAGCAGGACAAGGGATGTGAGACATAGATACAAAGACATGAAAAAGCACTGCCTGTGAAAGCAAAGGAAATTGACGAAGAAACATGAGATGCACCCTTGACTATGGACAGAACGTGAAACTTTCTCTGGATTTACCTCCTGCTTGAGAAAGATTGTGCATTTTTATGACAATATCTTGAATCTCTTTTCAATTAAGAGACAGATGCTCTATGTCTTTCTTCCTGGTTGTTGCATTGCCTAGCTTTGGACCCCTCTCGAACCACGCCTGATATATCAAGCTGTAGAGATGCAGAGTTATTGTTCAGAGTTGTGATGTTCCAGAGAGATAGGTGGATACAACTGACTATACATCCCAGTATATCTATAAAAAGTACACGGTAACTGGTCTCAGTGCTTTCTCAATTTCTGATAAGCTCTGCCACTCCTTCTCGATTTGATGACACGGTCGGCAATGAAAACCACAACGGCAATGACAAGCAGCAGCCCAAACCATGAGCCATAGCCACCATCACCCATCTTCGTAATCCTACTGACCAGTCCTTTGGCCCACAGGTCCACGATTTCCGTTTTCCCAAGCACCTTGCCATTCTCATCCAAAGCCTCGACAAGGACATAACGAATCAGCCCTCTGCCAAGATCTTTGTTAGGAAGATAGATCTCCGTCTCAAAGGAGTCTTTGAGTTCTTTTCTGTGCAACTGCCATTGATCGTTGATCAGGACACTTAGTTGCCAAGCGTGGACATCAGTAGCACCGTTCCACGAAACAAAAACACTAGTCTTGTCTTTGCCGGGGACAGCGACAGGAGGGTAACGTGGGGTAGCTTTCCAAGGAAACTTGAGCACAGAGTAAGATTGGACATATCCTTTTCCAGGAGTCTGAAGACCCTTCTCAACAACAATGCGGGAATCACAGAGGAGAGTTCCGTCGGCGAGGTATTCGGTCCATGTGCCTTGCCAGCCGAAGCCGAGTAAGACATGCGGATCAGAATTTTGGGTCAGGTTCGAGTGAACGGCTTGGAAGGAACCTTGAGAGACAGAGTCGATGTGTAAGGGATGTTCGTAAGCTTTGACGACTCTGGCAGTCAAGGGTGCGTTGGTACTGATGCCTTGATCAGGATATGTCAACTCGAGGATAAGACCTCGAGCAGGACGTGGTGGGATGCCGTTGTCGAACAGGGTAAGCAGTTGTTTTGTGAAACCGTCCTTGTGCGTTTTCTTTCCGTGATCGACGATTTCCTTGGCCATCAGTGAGGCAAAAGTGGTCAGGGGAGCAAAGCGAGCGACATGTTGGTACTCCATGTTCGTGGCTTGACCATTGCTAAGATCAGAGAAAGAATTGCGCTTTCCACCAAGGTACCAAATGATGTCGCCTGTACGACCGTTGATGTAGGTTATTGTTGATGTGAAGCGAGCAGAGACAAGATAATTGCCGAGGTCGTCTTTCTGGACGCTGTTGATGTGGTACCAATCATAGGGATGATCGATGGAAAGGCCGTCAGTATCCACTTTGGTGTAGGATTCGTCAAGTTGGTGATGCTCGGAGGCTCTCCACTCAAAAATGAGTTTCTGGGAAGCAATATCGAACTCTTGGAACAGACAATCCCAGATGTAGACAGTGTCAGTTATTCTGAACATGCCTGGATGGTGGAGAGGGTAGATTTGGTAGAAGGTGACAAGAGCGGTGCCTTCCGGAGTGATGGTCAACTCGTGGAGATCGGCACGAAGATTGTTGACACCTCTGATGCGAGCGATCTCTTCGTACTTGGTGTTGAGGACGTAGAAGTAACCTTCTCCATGTCCGCCAACAGCATCATCACCGACCCAATATGTCAAGACCTTTTCTCCCTTGTACTCTTGAACTTTGAGGTTGTAGGCCTGTCCTTTGACCAAATGCGACCAGATGAGGTCGCCATGGTTGTCGAGGATGGTGACAGAAGGATTCGGAACTCGGAAGCCTCGAGGAGACAGGAAAATGTAGTTGTCGTCGTAACACAAGGGCGAGTCGACGGCCTTTCTCACGGCAGGAGAAGTGATATTGGAGGATCGGTACGACTTGAAGGGATAGGAGCCATATTTGGTCTCCCAAGTAGCTGCGTCTACACTCGGAGGGTAGTAGCCGGGACCGACATCATTGGCAACAGCAAGAGTGATTAGCCACAGGCACAAGAAGAGTGGTCCGGAGATCATTGGCGCATTGTGCTATAGAGAGAGGCGTCGGACTGGAAGCTTTGAGATGACGAAGAATAAAAGGAAGATCAAAGAAGATTAAATTCCCCATGCTCTGAAGTTTGTCACATCTGTTGTACTCCGCCATTGACGACAAGTAATATCTACACTGTAAAAAGTCACAGATATTTTGAGACAAGAGACATCCTTCAGAAAGTCGACCAAGAGCCGACTGTTTGTCGCGCCTCAGTAGATACCTTCCTGCTTCCCAATAACATTGTGCATTTTCATAGCTACACGCGTTACATACTTTCACAGCGGAAGCTCGGATAAGCGGCGGGGTGGGGTTCTTATCGTCTTGATACAGGGAAGCGGAGATGCAATGGTGAATTAATCACGCAACCATTCACTGCATCTTCACAACCACCACATTGCATCCCTTGCTCTCGCTGTTTCTGCATTGTGTCTCTCACTTGAATACTACTCTTACTCAAACTTCCTTCATTTGCATCTCATTACACGCACACACAGACAATGCCTGCGCGCATCTCGCCACCACCCGCAGCTAACCCAAGCAGCGGCCTGACCAAAGAACAGCTCGACTTCTGGAACACAAATGGCTACCTCCTCATCCCCGATGCCCTGAGCCCAGAAACCACAAAAGCCCTGCTCGACGAAGCTTACACCATGCTCGACAACTTCTCCCTCGACGACCATCCAATGACAAAGTTCAGTACCGGCGAGAAGAGCGATCATGTCGGTGACGATTACTTCCTCGACTCTGGCGACAAGGTCCGCTTTTTCTTCGAAGAAGGTGTGTCGATATCCCTCTCGTCCCCAGCTACACACATATTAATGCGGTGATTCCAGACGCATTCGACGCCGAAGGCCACCTCACAAAGCCCAAATCCAAAGCCATCAACAAGATCGGACACTACCTCCACGGTCTCTCTCCTCTATACCGTAGCGCCTCCCTCTCTCCTTCCAACGCCGCAATCGCAAAATCGCTCGGATACACCGACCCACGAATCCTGCAATCCATGATCATCTGCAAGCAACCAGAAATCGGCGGCCGCGTCCCTCCACACCAAGACTCTACCTTCTTATACACGGATCCTCCTTCAGCAGTCGGCTTTTGGTATGCCCTCGAGGACGCAACAGCAGAAAACGGGTGTTTGAGTTTCGCAGCTGGAAGCCATAAACGTGCTCCCATTCGCTCTCGCTTCGTCAGGACATCAGACTCGCCCGACTCTACAGGAACTGGCTTTGCTGAAAACCACGGTTCGCAATGGCCACAAGGGCTTCAAGAAGATACCGAAGTCAAGAAAGAAGTATACGAGCTTGGAGAAGTCAAAGCCGGCACTTTAGTGCTCATTCATGGAAACTTGCTGCACAAGAGTGAGAAAAACACGAGTTTGAAGGGCAGAATGATCTACACGTTCCACTGTATCGAGGGTGGAAATGAGTATGATGCAAAGAACTGGTTGCAACCTCCGGAAGAGGGCTTCTCTAAGCTGTTTCAGTCATGACCTTTGGGGGAAGGTATGCCCTGAGGATGGGCATGCTGCAGGCCTTGATGGAGGAGCTACGGGCGACAAATAGGAAAACAACAGGACTTGTCTGCATTTTCTGCATTCCTGCGTTTTGACTCCTTTAGTTTCGAGAGGACTCCGTCTTCTTTGTTGACGTTAATGACAACTTTCATTTCCTTTTCCTCTCTCAAAGTCAACCCATCACTGGCTATCTCAATGAAAAAGCAACTGTGCCTTTCGTTAGTTACACTGTGACTGTCTTTGACACGCGAAGAGAGAGTGTAGCAAGCTTTATGCCATATGATACAGATAATAGTACAAGTATATACATTCCCAGTGCCAACCTCCCTTGCTACTTCTTCCCGACCAATCCCTGCATCTCCTCATGCAACTTCTTCCACTCCTCCTCAGCTTCCCTTTCCTCTCTCTTCTTCTCCTCTTCTCTCGCTTCTTGTTCTTTCCTTGCTTGGTGTGCAACTCTAGCCCTTTCTTTTCGTTCTTCTTGTGCCTCCCGCTCGAGTCTTTGGGTTTCCATATCCAGTTTCTTCTGGGCTTCCAAGGCTCTTCTGGCTTCGCGTGCTTCCGTAGCCTTTTGCTTGTCGAGGGCGATTTGCCCGGCTTTGGCTTTACGTTGCTCTTCTCTTGTTTTGCGGTCTTCCTCGTTCTCGATCTCGGTTGTGGCTATGGCTTCTGCTGTTGATTTTGCCGCCTCCACCATCTGCTCGTTCTGCTTTTGCCATTCAAGTTTGGCGTTTGTTCTTCTTCTGGCCTCAGCTTTGTTGTTGCGTGCTTCGACCTGTTTTCTTGCGGCCTCAACTGTTTGCTTTTGTACTTCCACGGCTTGTTTCATCGCTGCTACCATTTGTTCACGTTTCTTCTCTTGGAGCTCCTCCTGAGCCTTCACCTTGTCCTTCTGGCGCTGCTTTTGTTCTTGTTCTCGCTGTTCCTGTTCTTTCTCTTCCTTGATCAAGAGTTGCGCATTCTTTCTGACCCGCACGGTGATAGCTTTTGCGAGAAGGACTTCCAAGGTGGCGTTCTTGTCGTATCCGGACTGTTTCCATCGAAGATCTTGCTCTACAGCCCTATGGAAAGCGGAAACGAAGGATTCAACTGCAAAATAGAACTTGGGTGCATTAAGATCAGCAGCAAGAGTGACACTCGGTTGGAGACTGGGTGCTGTGGCGGTGTTCAAGTCGGTCTTGTTTAGGTCGGTGCTCGGAGACCTAGTTTTGATGAATCCCAGAGGGCCTTCGAGGTTTCTAGTCAGGTTGGTGGGTGAAGATACAGGTGTGTTCGCTGTGATACCGACAGCGACGATGGCGGCAAGCATCTTGAAGCGTTGGTGACGACTAATCTGGTTATCCACGCCGACACCAACATTCAGTGTCTGGACGTTCAGTGTCTGGACGATATCGCTCTCGCCACGCAAAGACGTGCTGAGTGTCTTTTGCATTTTCAAAAGAAGATCGCGCGAGACATCGCCATACAGACATGCATATCTCCACACCACGCGAAGGGTGTTGTACGCTCTTGCTCGGAAAGCGAGGTATGCGAGTTTCTCAAAGGTGCGAGGACCAGGTTGTAAATGTTCATCCTGGCCAAGAATGGTCTGCAGAGCGTCGTTCGCGAATCTCAAGTCGCGGTAGGAAGACGCGGCATCGATCAGGATATGTATTGTCACAAGATTGGGTTTCTTGTTTCGATTCTCCAGCTCTTTGACAAGAGGCATGACATCCTGCAGGTTGCCAGTCTCGATGAGAACGAGGAGAATCTGGTTGCAGACACGTGCGTCTAGCCATTCTTTGCCCTCCCAAAGTTTGTCGTAGTGAGCGATGAAGTCGAAAACGGACTCTCCTCTGCCGAGCCACTCCATGACATCTTTCTGCGATAACGCTTGCGCCGTGCCCGTTTTGGCCACTGGAGAAGACATCATTTGTCGTTGTCGCATTGTGGTGATGATATGTTTGGCGTTTCGTGGGCTGACCTTTTGCACCAACTGCAGCAGGGAAGTCCATGTTTCCACATCAGGGACCACACTGCGATCTGTCATCATACGAAGTAGGAAATTGTAAGTGTGCAGATCCAAGGCTTCAGATGCCGAATGCAGGAGTACATTGAAGACTGATGGATTTGCCAGTACCAAGCGAAGATAGGGATGGGTTTTGGATTCAGACTCGATCACCTCAAGAACACGACGAACTTCGGGGATTTTGCGGTGTTCGACAAGGTATTGCAGAGTCTGAACTGTAGCGTGCATGGAGGCCCATCGAACAGAAGTCGGATTTGTGTAGAGCGTCACCAGCTTGTCCGTGACAAGGTCGACATGTGGCTTGTCCTCTGGAGGATTTGCTGATCCAGCTAACCGTGATTGAGCTGGAGTGGGAGTCGCGATGACCAGTTCGGCAACGTGAGCAGCAAATCTTTGGAAGGACCAGGAATTTGGTTCGCCAACGTCCGAGAGGTCTTTTGCAATCGTATGCGGCATACTCCAGACGGAACGGGGCATGACCTTATCCTGGACAATGGGTGTGGTAGTTGTAGTGTATTTTCCCATAGTGCCTTTGTCGTTGAGATCCTCATCACTCTCAACCTGTAGCGCCTCGTTCAGAATGTGCTTGGCCATACTGATTGTCACAGCAGTACCCGATATTTCCAAGGCATGAAATTTGCCATACTTATGATTGTCGCCTCGCGAGATCTGGACATGGCAGCCCGTATGCAGATAGATATCCAGGAAGAGGTCGGAGAGGTTGCCAGGATAGAAGCCTCGCATGCCCTGAGGCATTTCCAGCCGAGCCAGTTGTTTAACATGGTGTTGTTCTCCTGCTGGTGTGTGCTTCCGGAGCAGCATCAAGGGGGTGCGCCAGTCCTGTGCATAGAAGGACTTTTCACGCAGCTCTTTGCGTTTCGTCTCTTCTAGCTTTCGGATCTGGACTTTTCGCACAAGCGATTGCGGGACGCGCCTGGTGTTGATGTCTCCATTTTGCAATCCAGACGATGGGGCAATCGAAGACTTCTGTGGTGTATCTCCTAGCTCTTGCTGCGCTGACATGCCTGATCCATTAGCAGGCGTGGATGATCCTTCTGGTGTATTCGAATTGGCAGCCTCGGCGGCAGCAACCTCGATCGAGTACCATCGGGGGTAGAGAAAAGGCAGTGGCTCATGTGGTGGAAACAGTCGAGGCCATTTCAGGCGAGTGATACGTGGCGGCATTCGCTCCTTCTCTGCATGACAGACAGCAAATAATCAATTAATTGTTGCTTGCGCCTGCCACATGCTTCGGGGGTCTCATCTTCAAACTTCGCAATCGCGGACTGCCGAGGTTCTGCCGATCGAGTACCTTGATACTCGACTAGACCTCCCTTTAAGCTTTCGATTCCAAAAGAAAGGCATTCGAACATCAATAATTTTCTCCGAAAGTCACAACAAGATCAGACCCCCCTTCACATACATTGAGGAATCTGTTTGAGCAAATTTTCGCCATGGATCCCAACCCAGACACCCCAACAACTCAACCCTCCCCAGGTCTCTTCCGCTATGTGCTCGGTTTCCTGCTCGTAGGCGCAGCATGGGGCCTAACAACACCCTTCATGCGCCGCGCCGCCGTCTCTTCCTCATCATCTTCAACACCAGAATCCCGCGCCTGGCTCGAACACCCACACACTCCTTGGCTAAAAGCAAAGGTCTGGGGTGTGTTATACGGTGTCTTCGACGTGTTGAAGAATCCAGCTTATGCTATTCCATTTTTGATTAATGTTACGGGGAGTGTGTGGTTTTTCCTGTTGATCGGTCAGGCTGGTAGGTTTTCTTGTCTGAGGGGCAAAGGATTATCGGTGACTGACTCGAAACGACAGAACTCAGTCTTACGGTGCCTATTACCAATTCACTTGCTTTCCTCTTCACGGTGCTCGGAGAGTGGTGGGCAGAGAAGAAGGTCATTACGAAAGGTATGTCTTCCTCTTCTCATCCTTGTGTTAGTACAAATGTTTACTAACCATTCTCTTGCAACAGATACATGGCTAGGCATGGCTCTAGTCCTTGGTGGTATTGGCCTTTGTGTGCATTCAAAGAATACCTGATACATCGGAAACAGCATGTTCAATCAGTAATACTACAACAATCTTACATCTCAAACTTTGGAGCGTCACATGCTTCCAATCCTCTCGAATTTATCCCACACACTCTGTCTATCGGAAGAAGGAAGCAGCTTCACTGGAATTGGGGTTCGTGGAATGAGATGAGAAGTGTGGAATAGTGTAAACCGTATAGTGTTCATCAAAAGGCTGATCGTCTTGTCGCATTTGTGAGAGATACGCAAGATCGGCGCAGCGGAGCGTGTATTGACACCTGAGGAGCATGGACAGTCTATGCGAGCTACGTTGACCTGCTGAAACATGTGCCCGTGGCCTTCAGCTTGAGTGTCGATGAGGTAGTACAATCTGGGGAAACGGTCTTTGGTGAGCATCATTACATAGGGTGAACACTGAAATCAATCGCTCCCTGTTGTTCGAAAGACGTGTTGAGCGAGGATCGGCACGCTTACTTATAATCATCAGGGAAGGAGATGGAACTTAAAGAACAAAAAGACAAGACTGCCAGGACCCGATGCAAATGTAGTCGAGGTAGTGAGTTGGGACAGCCGAGACTCATGCAAGACAGGCGACCCTGGATGTTTTCCCTGTGTTGCTCTCCCAATCTCGTCGGCTCAAATTTGTTGCAGCTCAGCTATCGCATTGCGCGACACTCTCTGGTGGAATACCGTCCATGGAGATGTCGTTGTGTCAAGGTATCTCTGGAGCTATGTCGTTTAATCAGAAAGCAATTGAGCATTTCTTTGGCGTTTCGCTGAGTCATGTTTCGTGACGAACGAAGGGCATCGAACACGTAATAATCTCGAGTTTAGAAGCTCTCTCCTAGATAGCCTGGCTGCAAGTCACAAAAGAAAAGCAGGTTCACACATCTCGGAGGTGTATGAATGGAAGAGGCATGAATGAGGCTCTGGCAGGAGTTCCAAAGAAGCTCCTCCTGAAACGGGGATGGAAGGGGGAAAGAACGATGACGACGCACGGACGTGTTTGGACAACGTGTCGAAAGCTGTTCGTAAATGCTACGAGCATTCGCGTCCAAACAGTTGCATCTTCCTCCTTTGCTCTCCTTGCTGCCGGTCTTCTCTGTACTGTGTCGCACGCCCCTACACAGCACATTCACAGCCTCCTCCAAGCTTCTGCGCAACCAAATCAACACAATCTAGCCATTTTGTTCTGGCCAAAGCAATGATGAACATCTTCCGTATACTCGGTAGGTTCACTGTTCATTCAAGCCGCTTGTCAATGCAATGCGCTGACTGTCATGACCAGGCGACTTGTCGCATCTCTTCTCCATCCTCATCCTGCTGCACAAGATGAAGACATCTAGTGTATGTTCCGATCATCGTCTATTGTCCCTGTCACGAAACTCTCGAATCCTAACCATGTCCCAAGAGCGCATCAGGCATCTCGTTCAAGTCGCAATTCCTCTACCTCGTCGTATACGTCACCCGATACCTTGGTATGCCCGCCTGCCTCAAGAGACCACACATCGCGTACTGAGATTTCCTCTACAGACCTTCTTTGGACAGACCCTTTCAGAAGCTTGTGGAACACCACCTTCAAGCTCGTTTTCATTGGCACCTCCGCTTATATCATCTACCTGATGCTCAACGACTACAAGCCTACCCACGATCCAAATCTCGACACCTTCAGAGTTCAGTACTTGGTCGCCGGAAGTGCCGTATTGGGCATTCTATTCCCCTACAAATACCAACCTGCCGAGGTAGGCAACCCTCCTAAAAGAAAGAGTCTGGGGAGGAAAAGAGATGATGCTGATACAAGACAGATGCTTTGGGCCTTCTCGATCTGGTTGGAAGCAGTCGCCATTCTGCCTCAATTGTTCATGCTCCAGAGAACCGGCGAAGCAGAGACTATCACCACCCACTATCTGTTCGCCCTCGGTGCTTACAGAGCCCTTTACATCCCCAACTGGATCTACCGCTGGTTCACTGAGGGCCACTTTGAGCCTATTTCTGTCATCGCAGGTCTGGTTCAGACTGTTCTGTACTCGGACTTCTTCTACATTTACTACACCAAGTACGCTTTGATCCCACATATACTCTTCAGAACGACTTACTGATTTTCTCGCAGGGTCTTCCAAGGCAAGAAGTTCAACCTGCCCGTGTAGACGGTCTGGTCTGCGACTGGAGTCAATTCTACGAATTTATTGGGATGCATGGACAGGCGTCTGCGATGAGCCTACATCTTTGGGACATCTTCATAGCCATGGATAGATCAAAATTCGATGCAAAAAGTTACAACTCAGGCGCAGGTCGCCCAAGCCATGTCCAGTGAAATTGAGACAGTCGGTTGAATGCGATTCGAAGCACCTCGCTCGACAGGGGTATGTATTCCCACTGGCTGGTAAGTCTAGCACGTACGGCCACAGTCAGCTGAAAACTGGGCATCCCGTCCGCTCTGCCATACATAAGCAGTTGAACGGCAGATTAGTACTCTGGTGGGTGACCACAGGGGAATCCCTGCTGCTGTACGTTTTGCCTTTTGTCTTTGGTAAGACCTGACGCTCGGCAAGCGTGAGCAGTTGCAGAGCAATGGCATTGAATATGGAGACGGCTGTCGAAGATCAAATCTCTATCTCTGAGTTTTATGTTTCTGATTGCCATCCTTTGTCGGCGATTCTTCTTTCGTGCAGATAATCCTTTTCCATGCTGGAGACTGTCACAATGTACCTGTAGATATGCACAATACAATTCAGAAATCGAGGTGTGATCAGAGAGAGCAGATGGATTGTCGCCTCTCAGTGGATGATGTCCTGTTTCAGATACAATTGTGCCTTTCTACAGTGCACACTTTGCTCTTTGCTAGTTTGGCAGCACGATGAAAGTTACATTGTGCCCTTTGCTTCTCTTCTCATATACATTAGAGTCGTTTGACATATGCTACCTAGGTAGTTTTTCCCATCCATCTACCACTTGCTCCTATCCTGATTACGCTTGAATCAAGACGGCAAGACACAACCAATTTCATAACCAAGTAGAACCTCAGTACTTGAACCTTCCCAACCCCTGTTACCAGCTGTGCTGATCATAAATCTACATGCCGGATCGATATGCAAAGCAGAGATAACACCTGTGCGATGGCCAGGAACAATGAGGAAAGGTACGGTCGAGCGTGTATTCTCGACGTCGCGCAAGTCGTACAGACGAAGGATATCGTAAGATGCACTGGTGGAGTGTTAGCATAGAATAATGAGAAAGGAAGAAAGATGAAGGAACTTACCAAATCAAATGACGGCCATTAGGCATAGCTCTGACCGCACTGACCGGACCACTTCCACCAGGGAACTTGAATGTCCGCTGGGGAGTCGCCATCTGAAAACCTTTGTGTAGAGAGTATTCCTCGACTGTGCCATTTCTCCTGCCTGCGTAAATGCTGTTGCCATCCACGGACCAACAAGCGCCCATGCACCAAGGAGGCACGCCAGTGGTCGGATGAATCACAGCGATAGGAGAAGAAACTCGTTGATCCCAGATGCGGATGGTGCCTTCGATGGACGCGTCGAGGAAAGTTGTGGATGAGGTTTGGGGCAGTTCGTCTTCTGTTGTGTTGGCATGGTTGCCGTTGGTAGTTATTTCTTCAGAATGAGGGTTGCCTGTTGATAGAGGATCTGGTTGGTCTGTAGTTGATGCATCAGGTTGTGGTTGTGAGTTAATGTCCATAGGATCTTGAGCGGTGGTCGAGTCTTGAGGTGGTTGAACAGGCCCTCCTGCGTCGAGCATTTCTGTATCTTCCTGTTCTTCTGACTGTTGCAGGCCTGTGGCTATTGCTTTTGCAAACTCGTCATCGTCGTCGAAGGCGTTGTTGTTATTGTTATTGTCGGCATTGATGTTGTCGTCGCCGAACAGAGACCCATTGTCGTCACCAAACAAAGACCCATCTGGCGAGCCTGCCGCATCTTCTGTGCCATTTTGACTGTTCTTGCTTCC
Source organism: Aureobasidium melanogenum CBS 110374 (assembly GCF_000721775.1). Lineage (NCBI taxonomy): Eukaryota > Fungi > Ascomycota > Dothideomycetes > Dothideales > Saccotheciaceae > Aureobasidium > Aureobasidium melanogenum. Next base: position 324,723 of record NW_024470064.1, read on the forward strand.
TCTTCTTTCTTCTGGTGCCGAGACACCGTTTGTGAGAGGTTTTGCGGCATTGTTCGAGGAGAAGGTTGAACTAGAAACTTGCGTGTCTTCGGCGACGTGAGGTACTGGTAACGAAGATTCGGGACGACGCTCGAGTACTGAGATCTGGCCGCCACTACCGACAAATGAGCGCTTGACTTTGCCCATGTTCAAATCCCAGTCAAGAATTGTCTTGTCCCAGCTTCCTGATAAGAATGAGTACTCGTCTTGAGCCAGACTCAAGACTGAGACCGCTGAGGTATGTTCGCGTAATGTTGTAATCTTTGTGCCGGCTTGGTGACGACATGTTTGTAGGTTGATGGCGCCTGATTCGAGGCCTGACAAGAGCCATGTCGCTTGATGTTGTGTAGCCAGAGAGTAGACTGGCGACGAGTCTTTCGGCTCTTCAGCAGATTGTGCAGGCGGAGTACGCACTGATGTCTCTTCATTCTCCCAATATGTTGTCAAGCTTCCGGCCTTCATGACGCTGTCGACGAAGGGGTGTTTTTGCGCCACAGTCAATGGCACTTTTCCGTTGGCCGTCTCAACCCAATTGTACATGCGAATATAACCATCAGTACCACCACTGAATACCCATCTCATGTCTGGTGTTGCTGTGACGGCATTAATCGATGTGCTCTGTGGTGCTGCCATGGTAGGCACAATGTCGTACGTGACAGCGTTGAGGGCTTCTTGTCGTACTGAAGGCCAGGCTAGGTGGGAACTCGGCGATTGATGTGCAGAAGGGCGTGGTGACGGCGATGTCAGCATAACAGTAGGGTTCGGCGGTCGTGATGTCGAAGGGGAGGCTCGACTCTGGCGGCGCGATTGTGAAGGTGATTCTGCGTCTCCGTCTGCATCGCCTTCCTCGTCGTCATCCTGGTCGCCCTCGTCATCTTGATCGTTATCATCATCGTCGCCTTCTTCATCAGGCTCGCCCTCGTCTTGGTCTTCTGCTTCGTCGTTCTCGTTGTCATTATCGTCCATGTTCTCGTCTTCATCTTGCGACTCGTTTTCTGACCCTGTGATGTATTAGTCTCTTGTTCTCGACAGGAGGCTATGAGAATCCGCACCTTCTATCGGGTCGTCATCCTCGAAAGAAACCATTCCGCACGAGAACTCCTGAGGCTGTCGCTACTATTGTTCGACCATATGTTGGGGCTTGTCGCACGCAATGAATAAAGGGATGAATGCTGTCGCGTAGCTGCTGAGGTCCAAGAGAGATAACCAAGGTAAAATGCAGGTACCTATACCGCCTATATTCAAAGATGTCGCGATCGTCTTGTTCCACAATTCCATGTCCATCGCGACAGACGCGGAGGCCGCGCCGATGAGGGTCATTCTGTGGGGTTGTCCGAAGTTTATCCATCGCTATCGCGACCTTGCGCGACAGTCTCGAGTCTCTTCCCTCCCTCTTCCTTCGAGCAACAATTGTTGTACATCCCGATGAACATCACGTCCGAGCCCTTGTGTGAGCTTTGGGATCGAGATGTGTTGCAGTACCAGGCTTAGGGCCTCTGAAATCACTATATCCATCAGCAGCAATGCACCTGTCTATCATCAATACATACAGTTCTCCTTGGAGGACTCGTGTGTGAGATGTCAGATCTGAAGTGAAGCAGAGTATCGAACCATGATCGCTCGAAAGTGAAATGTTCATGAATTTTGATAGCTCGGCAAGTACGCTTTTGAGACATGCTGCACCTTCCCGCCAGGGGCCCAAACAACTGCAGCAAGGCGCAAATCAACTTTGTGTCAACTCTTGCTCTCTACACAATCGCTCAAATCTACTGCAAAAAGTCACAATCCTATTGAATCGTCCATTCCCTCCACTGAGAACTCCGAGTTTGAATTCTCTCAGTGGCCAAGCTCCGTTCTGGCTCAAGTTTCTGCATTTCTTCAGCTCGGAGGAACATCGCCTTTCACCAGGAGAGTACAGCTAAAATCTTTTCCATCACTACCCCTTCTGTCACCCCTTCCCAAAATTGGCCAGTGCTGTGCACCATAACAAATCCATTTGCGCACTTCTTCAGCTTCACTCTGCGCACAACTTGATCCTCATCATCACCACCCCCGGCCACCATTGATACAATGCAGCAATTAGCACATGAAGCTGTCATTAACAGCTACTATCGTGATGCTGCTCCTCTTACGACCGATGACGAGTGGGTCTTCTGCGCTGAAGTTCCTGACATGCACGAGATGAGCCGTCCTCTTGTCAGCGACGATCCATGCGTGCCTGAGAACCAGATTGAGGGCAACTGGTCATGCAAAAACGAGCACCTGTCTGCGCATTACCATTTTCTGCGCGAGGAGTCGACTTTCGCTCTTCGCCGTGCCATAGAGCTTGTCCGTAACCAACCTCACTCATCAGAACTGGAACACAGAGAGACCTCGCCTGGTATTGGAATCTATGAAAAGGTAGTTGTTGTTCATTCTATCGGTGGACTGAATGACTGACCGGAACAGGCGTTCGCAACTGGCGTCATCTTATCCTATCGCGGCCTGAGCGTTCGAATGTGTTTCTCGACATTCCGTGCTGGTGTCAAGATCGACTGGCAGACTTCAAAGCGCCTGAAGGCTGGCTCATTACTTGCTATTTCACCTACTTCGGACAAGTTCCAGAAGCACATAATCATCGCTACCGTCGGTGCCAGACCTATGGACTTACTCAACGAGAGTGAGTGTGTTCAGTATACTATACTTGATGCAACGCTAATCAGAAGAAGGTCCCCCTAAAATTGATGTTTTCTTTCCCCACGCCGAGGACATCATTCTTGATCCAGCTGAAGAATATGTCATTCTCGAGGAAACGTCGTCCTTCTTCGAGGCCCAACGTCACAATATGCTCGCTTTACAGCGCATGACCAAGGAGAGCACCCCCCTTCAGGAGTATGTCGTCTCCCCAATTGTTGAAGACACTGGCCCACCTATGACCCTTATCGACCTTTCAAATCAAGTTGAGAATCTCTCGCTCCTTGGCGGACAGGCTACCAAACACATTGTCCGCGTTCCTGAGTATGTTGAGAAGGACCCCATTATGGACCTTAGCTCTGCAACGGACAATGTCTCTGACTTTCAATACGATGTTGTCAACCGGCCCGTGCCCAAGGATGCTGCCAAGCTTGATGAATCGCAGATGGATGCACTCCACCAGATTCTGACGAGGGAGCTTGCCCTCATTCAGGGTCCTCCTGGTACAGGCAAAACTCACGTGTCGGTCATGGCACTTCGTATCATGCTGCTCAAGATGGAAGAACAGAGAAGGAACGCAAAGACAGGCGAGGTTGTTCCTCCTCTGATTGTGACCTGCCAGACCAATCATGCCCTCGATCAATTGCTTCGTCACATCGCCGCATTCGAGGACTCTTTCATTCGTCTTGGTGGTCGCTCAGCTGATACTGGAATTGTCAAACAACACACACTCTTCGAGATCATGGAGAAACTCAAGGAAAGCAACCCACGCGCCCTCAGGGAGCCGGCTGGACTTCGATCGGCCAGAGCTAACATGAAAAAGATAGAGAATGACTGGAAGCGAGTGATGGCGCCCTTCGATAGCAGCAGTCAGGCGTGCAGACCTATGGATGAAGACATGTTCGAAGGCCGTCTTTCTGCTCAGCACATTGATTCTCTCAAGAACTCCAAGTGGCAGACAAGTGACGACTCTCCTGGAGTTCCTGCCATCATCAAATGGCTCGGTCCTGAGGCATCGCTGACAGCCAGCACCGACAACTGGCCTGCGGAACAAGAGTTCGGCTTTGAGGCATATGAAGAAGAGGAGGAAGAAGTCGACGAGGCTACCGCAGAGAAGGCTAAGCAAGACGATGAGATTGAGAAGCTTCGCGGATCGTTCATCCCTCTCCTTGATTGCAGTGTTCTCAAAGCCACTTCCATCAAGCACCTCTCAGAGAAGGATGTCAAGAAGATCCTGGCAAGCAGCAAGTTCTCCGACCTCAACAAGGTACCACCTCAGTACCGTCTCGGCCTTTACGAGTTCTTTGTCAAAGAAGCCAAGCAGAAGATCATTAAGGCTGCTAGAGATTTGGCCTTCAGATGGGCCAAGGAAGTGAGAGACTGGACGCGCGGCCAGTTCGTCAAAAAGCTCCAAGTTCTTGCCGATACCAAGGTCATCGGCTGTACCAGTACTGGCTTTGCCAAATACCGTCCCATGATCTACGCCCTCAAACCTCGCATCGTCATAGTAGAAGAAGCTGGTGAATGTCTCGAAGCCAACATGATGAGCATGTTCCTGCCATCTCTCCAACATCTTATTCTTGTTGGAGACCATCAACAACTTCGTCCCCGCGCTCAAAAGGCCACCCACAACTTCAAACACTACGACATCTCTTTGTTTGAACGTCTGGCAAGCAACACCGTTGATTACAAAATGCTTACTATACAGAGACGCATGCCACCTGAAGTCAGACGTCTCCTATGGCCTATCTACGGAAACAAGATCAAGGACCATGAATGTACTCTCGATCGTCCTCCTGTTCCTAGCCTTGGAGACTGCAAGACCTACTTCTGGCATCACGAATACCACGAGGCTCACGACAAGTTCAAGTCTGCTTACAACGAACAGGAGGCTAAGCTGGTGTTAGACTTCGTCAATGGCCTTATCAGCGCAGGCGTCGAGTCGCACAAAATCACCATTCTAACCTTCTACAATGGCCAGCGTCGTCTCCTTACCCGCGAGCTGAAGAAGGTGACTGGCGCAGTCACAGAGAAGCGTATCAAGGTTGTCACGGTTGACTCTTATCAAGGCGAGGAAAACGACATCATCATCTTGTCCCTTGTCCGCAACAACTTCATCAAAGAGGTTGGCTTCCTGAAAGTCGCCAATCGTGTCTGTGTTGCTCTGTCGCGTGCCAGACAAGGATTTATCATGTTTGGCAATGTCAAGCTGATGAAGGAAGCTGGTGGTGAAGAGTGGAAGCAGGTCGTCTCTATTCTGAGAGGTGAAGGTCCTGTCGAAACTTATATGGCTGGTGGCTCCAGAATCAAGGATGTTGTTTATGAGTAAGATGTTCTTGGTATTGGACTTATCGCAACTGATAAGGCCAAGGTGGTGTTATATGAAGATGTACGTCTTCCTCATCGCTAATAATTTTGATATGTAGAGCTACGCAATGGTTATGCACTCTACACTCAATCTTGTCCTCAGTATCCCCTCTCCTTGTGCACCAGTAATGCTTTCAATCTTGATCATGCACAAGTTGACTTCAAAAGCACTTGGTTAGCAAATCAACAGCTGGTCTACAGGTACTGACATGTCACTTTTTCAGGGTCGGTCCGGACCCTGCATGCATGCGCACGAGCGCTAGGGGGAATGACTGTCCGACTGAGAATTCACTTCTACCTCTTCGCTCCATCTCGTTTTCTTTTACAAAAATTGTATTCCGCAAATATTGTCCCGTCCGCCTCATTCTGACGCACTTTGAGTGGTGGAATTGGAGCTGAAATGTCGAGTTGAAGCTGTCGTTGGCTTGGCCGCAACGGAGTGTGACAGCTCTGCTGCACGAGCCTTTCCTGACGGCTTCATGCATCTTCTCGTGGGAAACAATCAGATGGACGCTTGCGTTTGTACCAACCTGGTCTTGCTTCCCTGGGAGCTCTCGTTCGCCTCTTGCAGTGGACTTGAATGGCAGTCGCATCTGAGAACAGCACTTTCAAAGGGCCTGTGGAGCTTGAAGTGAGAACATCAACATTGACTTGATCTAGGTGACGATGGCTCAGATGTGCAAGGATACGAGCGGCCATCATTCTGCTTGCAAGCCGGCGGCTCCATGCAGATACCTGTGTACGGTATGACCAAGTTCTCTCTTGTGATGACGCTCGGCCACGGCTCGTGTGCATGTTCTGCTTCTGGGTTGTTGTCGATCGTTTGACACACTGGCTAAAAGCTGCCGTTTGGGTTTAAGCAGCAGACTTGCAAGCGCGGAACGGGCGACGAGGATGGGCACGGCATCTCGGGAAGTCGCTCGGAGACATCGACCACGGCTATGACTGCTCACGAGCTTCTCTTCCCGACGGCTTGATGCGCTCTACCGCTTGTGCCACTTAGCGCTGACATGCGTTGCTCAGATATGCTCTCAGTATATAAACTACTTCCATCTAGATTGATCTATATCACCGCTCGACCACGCACAGAGCTCAAGCAACAGAACGATCCGTGGCAACCGGTGGCTTTGGCAACCTTGACGATGCAGAGGTTCATACTCTCACAACCTTGGAAGAGGCTGGCGGTAATCGAATCACCCTCACGCACGGTTGCCTGCAGTCTGCCGTCTGCAACATGTCAGAGCTGTTTCTGCAGTATCCAGCCTTCGGTACGAGAACCTTGAATTTCTGCGTGCTGGCTGATGCCTGAGAAATGCTAAATTTGGTGGAGCTAGGTCTGTAGTCAAGAGTGGGTGGCAAGTGTTGCTGGGTCTGACGAGGTAGGTGCGTTGAGCGTCGCCGCGAGAAGTTCCCTTCCCGTCAACTTTCGTTCCTTCCCTTCTTCTTTTCTCTCTCGTCTTCATTCTTCCTTGACCTATTCTTTTTGCTCTCCTTATAGTGCTTGACATTCTGATCCTTTGCTGTTGGACATTGCTCTGGTATATACTCGCGCAGATTTCTCTTGCAGCCAGCTTTCGCGTACATCACAAGGGAGTTGGGTTGGCTATGTATGCTTTCAAGCCTGCTTGAGCGTGGTCTTGCTTTGTCTTCTTGTCTTCAGCTTTTCTCTCTCTTTTTTTTTGTTTGTATATATGAGGCTCTATCTCTCACACCCCTAGAGCTGAGGATCGAGGTCATGGACAGATCCGTTTGTCACCATCTGACTCCGGACATCACTGGTGCCAGAACAGCCACACCACCAACATCATTGTCCTCTATGCTGAGCCAGAAACATTATATGGCAATGAGCTCTCTGTAAGCATCCTCTCGGATGCTGGAACGTGGGTCGAAGTTATATCTACCCCTGGCAAATTGATCAATTCCAAAAAGCTGGTCGGGGTGGCGCATCCAATCTTATCAAATTCCGACTCCGAGCCTCCGCAGAGCTATATTGGGTGGCTCTGCCTAGATCGGGTAGCATGGTTCGAAACAGTTCCAGCAATCGTGACGGCTGTAGCTCCGGGACACCTCAAGGAGTTGTATGGCTGTCCAGCTGTCATCAGATATTCTGGAGAACTACAAGAAGGGAAGCCAGAATCCACAACACTGGTTGCTACGAAAAGTACTGTTTTGGAACCTTGAGCCCTTCCCGCTCCTCAAGACACTTTGAGCAGGCTGATGTCTGAGTGTTGGCCAATCTGCTTGATTCGAGCGAGATTGTTCACTTGCTACGCCTCTCTTTGTTGGCGCACTAATGACTGTCATCCTCAGCCGTGACTACCTGATCTCGTTGCTCTTTTTGTCATCGCTGCAGATGATGGCGATGAGATGGAGGAAATGCAGCATGTCAGGATGCGTTCCGACCTCGTTTTTTCTTCTACTGTTTTGTTTCTGTTTCGTTGTTTGTTTCTTTATATATTGATCTCGATGGCGTGTTGAAGGCACAACTCCCCGGGCTCGAAGCACTGTCGAGGTCGTTGTCTGTGCGGTTTGTTCGCCCACAGACTGTTCAACAGGTCAAGATCAAATGCTGCAATCGATCTTCAGAGATTGGTAAGTTGATTTGTCTCGAACACGATCGAGAAAGCCATTTGACTGATAGGGTAACAGTGAATATATATATCGGCCCGGGTGCTTCATTCTGCCGACCTAGCCAGGTGCCTGGTGTGGGTGTTTCCCACGCTGTGGTACAGAGCGTCATCGGCCCAGAGGCCTCGTCAAGTCTTGTGAGTGAACACAAGGCTACAACAGAGACGAGTATATTGCGAGGGGAAGAGTCTTGGTTGTAGATACAGCCAAGAGACTCGTCGACCTACTTCCAAGGTCAATGTTTCGTTGTTCCGGTCGACTCAGCCTACTTTAGGGTCTCCAAAACAGTCGATAACTTGCCTTGATCCTCGATCTCGTCTCCAGGACGAAACACAGGGAAGATTGTCTGCTGCGGAGTAAGTCCATATGAACCTTCTTTCTTTTTTTTGGTCCAAGAATCTAACATGTTTCATGAATAGCAACAATGACAGCTTTCGCCACGGAGAGTCTCTTACCTAAATTTGCGACTTGACCAAGGCTGGTCGAGTTATTCAGTATAACCATTGCACAGACAAGCTGCGTGCCAACTAGGGTTTCGAAATCAGCCATCATGCCATAGGTGTCGCCTGCGAAATTGGTTTTGCCACAGGCCCTACGTACATGTTCTGAGTATCTGTGGCTTTAGTCGAAGCACGCTTCTCTTGCGTTGGTGTCAATGATGCGGATTGGAAAGGTTGGCAGCAGCGGATCTTCCCAAGTCGAGGACCCTCGTATGCCCATGTATTCTCCTACTCAATCATCTCTTGCTGGACTTGAATATCCCAGCAACAAAGCGATGGTCAACTAGTCCTTGATATCGTCATGCCCACACGACCATCACTCTCATGATCAGTGGTGATTTTGAGCAAGGCACCGACTCGATACAGTCTCGTCTTCAGGGGGCTGCAGGTGCTGTCAGTGCTGACAGGAGCTCGCTCAAGCTCACAGACGACGATGATGGTGACATCGCCTCCGGTATCGTCGATCTTCAGACTACCTGACGGTGACAACAAGCTTCCTTCAGCCCTCGACACACTCAGCAGGGCGGTCTCGTCAGAAAAGCAAGCCCAAATGACATCAATCAACGTTTGACTACAGAATCCTTTGCCCACTCCGAATCAAGTACCACAGAGGAAGCTTCACAAGGTCAGAGGCCGCCATGGCACGCGTGCAAGCCTCCAGCATGATACAGATGCCAAGCAATCTGGATGCGAGACTCCGACTCTCTCACCGTAGAGAGATCTTCTCTCCTGAGGCTTTGCTCATTGCTGATTCCTGGAGGCTGGCAGACTGGACGAGCTGTTTGGACGCCGACTGAAAGTTTACACAAGACATCCATTATGTCTGTCAATTGTTCACGTACTCAAGGAAGGACCTGACTTTGTATACCAGCGATGCAACATATATACCTGGCTTTGAGTACCAAGCCCAGCATCTCCAAACCCAGGTCTTGACGTTTGGTTCTCCTACGTCATCTTCAGCTCATAATGGTTGTTCAATCTGTTCTGCTCTGCTTCTCATGCGTATATGTAAAGTACCCGGCAAAGCGTACTTGGGGCTAGAATTGGCGCGGTTTAGTGCTCTCTCAGAGCAGAGAGTCTCGAGAAAGACAGAGAAGCTGGAGCTTCGACTGCGGTCAGCCATGAATTCCATGTCATCAAGCAAAGGGCTGACGAAGGCTTCGAGATTCCCCGCCTTGATCTCAAACTCCACTCGTCCACTTCTTGCCGTGGCCTATCCTTCACCCTCTCCTGGTGGTAATGGCGAATATTTCCAATGCCGAGCCAATCACCTTCATTGATTGCCTTCATATCTCCTGATGCATCCTGGCCGTCGATTTCCTAGGCACACAGACTGGATGTTTGTCGCGGTCAATGTTCTCGACTAAGCTACCTCTGTGGAGAGTGCGGTCAAGGATGCCGAGAACGAGCGCGAGCAAGCAGGGTCCGAAGTTGTGAATCTTACGAGTTGGCTAGAAACGTCCCATAACATCTGGACTCAAGCACTGGTCGAGCTTCTTGCCTCCAACTCAGGCTCCGAAATCCTCGCGTATGCCATCAGTCTGATCTTGAAGCAATCAGATCCTCGCTTTGCTTCCCTGGTCGACTTTAAGGTCTGTCCTGCCCCTTCCTATACCCTCGCAGACAGTTTCCGGCCTCTCCCATACGTCCCATAGCGCGCGGTCACCATTCTGGAGCTGCTCAAAGGGGCCCACAACATGTCTCTTCTTCTGAGCGACGCCCCTCACGATGACCTTGGCTTCCTCCTCTGGCTTGACTCGTCTGTCTTGACAGGGGTCTTTGATCGCTCCAAGGCTGGCGCATGGATCCTACTATGCTTGCCTCTCCCATATGATTTATAGCGTGCGGTCACCTCAAATAGCCAACCAAGCCCAGTTATTTGCGGAGCTGTCCACATTGACTGGTACATTGGTAAGACTGAGGCTAAGACGAGAAGGACTCTTGCTTATGAACGGCCCTTCTCTGAGCAGAGAATTTGACACGTCATTGCTTCTCGATGCCAGAGGCTTCCTAGCACAAACGACTCGTTCATGGTAGTCTGGGAAGGTGTTTCGTTGAACGACAGCTGAATCTCAGCATGGTCGTACCACTGATCTCCCCTCGCGTCCCAGAAACGACACTGCGACAATCATTCCCGTTGCAAGCCCAGCCTCAACAGAGATCGTTAGCTTTGTTTCAACCACTCTGATGTTTCACCCACATCGAAAACTGGTATGAAAGGGGTTCATCAAAGCTGTAGAGCGCGACTCGCATATGGAAGCCCACATTGCTTATTGCAAGGCTGTGACCTTGTGCGCCGCTATCAGTATCGGCTCGTTTGATGGTGATAGACTCGTGCCTCAGGCCGCTATCGCTTCCAGAGAATCGTTTCTTGCATTTTCTTTTTCCGATGTCTTTCCATTCCTGGCTCGGTCAGTACTTCACAGATCTCTCGCACACCCTTTTGAGATCCCTCTTGCAGACCAGTCTCAAGAGTAAAGAGATCACGCAAAACACGGCTTGGCCGTTTATATAACGCCCTAGTGAAACCTCAGCAGAGGCTCGACTGCTCGAACTGTGGGATACAGTCGCAACGTCACTAGGATTTTCCCTCTCTATATATGGGAAGCCTTTATCATGTGCCTTCAGGTTAGGCATGGTCTTAATCTAGTTCCTCTACAGCAGCTGTCTACCAACAGAGCAGCATGAGTGGTACAAAGAGGATCTTCGGCGAGCATTGAAGAAGCGTGACACCTTAGCTGCCACGTGGAAGACGGTTATCAGCGCTTGGCGAGACGGGCCGTTCTTTGCGATGGCCTCGGACTTCAATTTGTTCGGTTCCAAAGACAGATACCGGAACACTTTGCGCAGAGCTTCCAAGAGATACTCGTGGTCTGAAGCCATCTCTAGACTCGACTACGTCTTCTTCATGCGTCATATTGCAGCCAATGACTGGCAGAAAGTCGCAAGCGTGGGCATGGCGAAGAGTCACCGGTGCGTGTTGGGCGGATGTTTTGGTCGACGGATTGAGACCAATTGATTCAACGGACCTCATTGATCTTTTTGCTCCTCTGTTCGACAAGTTCGGCCTGTCGAATCTGTCTCGTTGTCGGAGTGCCATCCAAGAACGGCACAAGCCTGAGCCTACGGCACATGTTCTCTCAAGTCCCTCCACGATCGACTCCGCACCTGTGTCCGATGCAGACTCTTCATCTGTTGCCACTATATAACATCCTGATGAGGTCTTGCTGGAAGCTCGACTCTCTGGATGATGAGACGGAGTCTGAACGGCACCTTACCATTCTCTATATATATCTCGGTTCACGTGAGGCAGCTGATTCTGGTTGAGGTTTCGTGCCCATAACGAGAACAAGAACAAGCGCTCTCGCCAACAAAGGAAGTCCCTAAACCAGTTCGACGTCGTCAAGAACCCCGTAAAAAATCACATGCCGCCGGTGGTGAGCACCGACTACTAGACGGAAGAGCATGTTCGTCTGTTCAAGTACGTATACGCCGCTCCTCGCGCCAGGGTTATCCAAGACGCCCCCTTCATTGTCAGCACGATGGTCAATCTGAAGAACAAGGAGATCTCCCAAAAATTCAGTCTCCAGACTACCTGGGAGCCGATCTGAACGAGCGCTACAAAGGCGCATATCTGATCTTGCTGTTGGGTGGCCCGTACCGGCTCTACTTCGCTCGCCTAGCTACCACAAACGAAGACGGCTATACCGTTAGCGTCTGCCAAACCCATGCCATGCGGCAAAGCTACAGGAGGCACTGCGACGGTACATGCCCGCCTTGGTTGCCGTTGATGACTTCAGCAAACTTTTGCACTCAGATGCTATTTCCACCGACGGTGAAATTGAGAATTTCCTTCCTGCGAAGTCTCCCAACTGAACGTCCTCTCGAATGCTTGGGCTTTCTTCCTTTATTTATGTATATATCGACCGGTTATCGGTCTTGCCGCTGAGCATCAAGGTTGGAGGCTATGTTCCGTCTGCCGAGGCATACATCGCCTACTGCAAGATCGCTGCCTCGCTCCCCGAGAGCGCCATACTACTCTACGGACTGCTTGACTGATCCTTCAAGCTCTGATTATCAGTATGCTCGAGATGTTCCTGTGAGAAGCATGATAGATCTCCGCCTGTTGCACCATGTTGATCTGCGATGTCAGCAGATCTAGCGTGAGCTACTTTCAAACAGCTTTCAACTCTCTCGTCGAGCTGTTCAGAGTACAAGTTGATGGTCCTGCAGGAAGCGGCAAGAGTTCCTCATCAACACGATCTCTTTCCATTTTGAGTCTCTCGCACACCACATGGAAAAACGCAATCCAGTCCTTCATGTGTCACCACGGCAGCCGCAGCATTTGGCATTTCAGGACATACTATCCACTTTGCCTTTAGAATCCGTGTCGGAAGACAGTTCGCTCCGCTTGATGATGCCACATGCAAGAAACTGAAAGATGATGATGCTTCTGTCCATCTTATCGTCATTGATGAGAACAGCATGATAGATCTCCGCTTGTTGTACTAAATCGATCAGCGGTACTAGCAGATCTGAAACAGCAAGAGGCCGTTTGAAGACATGTGTGTATTGCTCACCGGCGGCTCCACTTAGTTGCCTCCTGTCATGGGCAAGCTTCTTCATGCAACTCATGATCTAGCTCCGCAGGAAACGGTATTCTGGACAGTCTATCGGAGCTTCGACAAGACTATAACCCGCATCGTTTGTCAAAGTAGCGACATCAGCCTTCAGTTCATCCTAAACGAGCTTCTTGACAATGCTGTTTCGGGCCGTAGCTGCGACCTGTTCGCAAGCAGGTGTATATATTTGCTTTCGACACGCGAGATCCATGACTCCGAGGAGGCTGTCCGCATCTATGACAGTGCATGTGGACCAGTACAACGTCTCACGCCTGAGGATGGCTAATGCTCCAGGCCTCCGCATCAACGCTGCCTCTCTGTTCTTGAGGAGAGAATTTGTTCAACGCTGCACACCTCCAGTGAGATTGCACAAGTTCGACCTGGTCGGAACAGTGGCAAGGTCATCACCCATCTCTTCGAGGAAGCCCGTGTATATAACATCTTGCCCGTACATGCCAGTCAAGTCGGTTACCCGGTCATTCGTCCCTCAGGCTATGGCACGTCTCAATTCCACGACGAGACTATGGTCGACAGAGAGAATGTCCGCAAGTTCCTCCAAATCATGAAGCGCGACAACCCAAAGTACCAGAACATCACTATCGACTATGGTTACATCAACACTTGAGTTTTCGGAACCTTACGTGATCGTCAACGTCAAAAGCATGGGTCGCTTAAAAAATCCAATGCTGATCCCTCAAGGCACAGGCACCACCTCTGGAGGTGCTCCTACCACTGCCACTGCGTTATCAACGGGTCCCACAACCGCTACGGCTGACGACTACGTCTCACCTGATGCTTTGAGTGTCCGCAAGCCATACATTATCATCAACGTGAAGAGTATGAGCCGCATCGAAAACTCAGTACTGGACAATCAAATCTCAAATGGTCAAATTCATCAACTCGAGAGACTGTCTGTGATCACAGCACGAACTTGCATATTTACATATATAGCGGCCTTTGATTCTGGTGCTGATACAGAAGTCGAGCAATCAGCGCCATCTTCACAAGCGCTCCAAGCTCACGACCCATGAGTACGAGGTCCTTACCATTCTTCGTCGCCTTGGCCTCTTAGCATCTGGCTCCAAGCTCAAGGTCACATTGGAGGTTATCGAGATTGATGAGGCTCCTCAAGACAAGGAGAAGAGGACAGTCATGGATGACCTGGTGGTCGCTCTCGTCCCAAGCTCGTCGCGTAGGATCTCTGATCCCGCCTAGCGCGCTGGCACTAGCAACTTGGCCAACAAGATGAATATGTATCCCAACCGTCAACAGGTTCTCTCGACACCTCATCATCATAGCCTGCGCATGCCTGCCGCTGTGACTACTGCCCAAGACGTTTGCCTGGCTGACACTGAGGAAGACACTCATAATATCACACTTCCCTTGCATTCTGGACGGCGAGTAACCCTAGTCAACAATCTTCACATTCTCCATCTCTTCCTCCTCTTTTTGTTTACCCTTTTCGTTTTCATATATCTATATACAGCCTTTGCGCTTCGAGCATCGGTTGATCTGCTGGGGTCACACTGGACTGTCTCTGCTCGACAGGTCAAGACCAGGCGAAAACCGTGGTGTAGCCAGCGATATGAGGCTGAGTATCTCACATCCGACGAGATAGAGATTAAGCACGACAACGAAGCCAATGACAGTTGGCTAACATGCACACGCTGTCGGCAGTTCGCTGAGCCTCGCACGCACGAGCTCTGGTGTGCTAGAACCAAGGCTCTCGGGCTTCCATGTGTCTGGGTCGAGTGTAGGCATGGGCATCACTGCCATGCTCCTCGATGTATCTAGTTGCATCCTTGGCAGCTGGATGAGTTTGAGGCTGCTGGTATTCCGTGGGATGACTAGCCCTACAACAATACCGAGTTCAGATCGCCTCATGCTTACGAAATGCCATCGATGGGTTCTGGCTTGATGTATCATCATTTGGGAAATCGAAACGAGTGGAAAGCCTCTAGGCAGCCCTTATCGCAGCCAGCCTCTAGCAGCCTTCTGGGATCCCAAGCATGACGTTCCGCAGGCTGACCTGTCGCGAATGATCAATCGCTTCGAGATTCAGCGGGCACCGGCAAAAGTATGATGCAACGGTGCACTTTTTCATCTTGAACTCATCACTCTTGTTATATATAGCCATGGGCGATTCGAGAATCTATTGCTTGTGTTCAGATGGCCCGGCATGCTTATATATTGGTCAGCAGCATCATGAGTCATACTGGTATACACGAGGTTTCTCTTCTCTTGAGTGAAGAGCCGTCAAAGGGTTCTGCCTGCACCTCACCATCATGGTCTGCCGATGCCTGCCACCGCCTGCTTCAGAAGTCATGAGCAGGCATCGATTTATCTCATCATGGCTCCTCCTCCTTGCGTGAGGAGCAGAAGATGTATCTCAAGCCATCGAGCTCTACTTGCACACTAGCAGAGTTCATGCCCTCGGTAACTTCGTGTTCGTCTCGCTCTTATTCGCCGTCCCCCTTGCTTCAGGTCTCCAAGCTACCGAGTAGGAACGCATCCAGTTCCTGCAAAGTTGTGAGATGAAGCTCCAGATGCACGCCAGTAACGACAAGTCTATGTTTGCGCACTCCTGTCGGTCAACAACGCACGCTGCATTTGTTCTTGCTCAAGAATGTCGTTTGTCGATACGACTTCTTTGCTGGTTCCAGGCATGAGTTCATCGAGGCCTTCAGAGATGCTTATAAGAAGTGTAATCTATCTCCCTGGCTCATTGCCAATCTCGCCCTTGTTGAGGAAGCATACTATATCCATCCTCGAAACAAGCGCGTCTGTATTTCGGAAATGACGATGCTTACCTGATTGGGTTATGTTCATGATCAACTGAACGTCTTGTACAACATCGGTCCTGGCAGAGAACGTGTCAGTCCTGCTCGTCCTGCTCGTTCTGCTCGTCCTGCCCACAAGGACATTTCGGATGCTGTCGTTGCCGAGAACGGATTTCCTTCCGGCGGTCACTCCTTGAGTGTCATTTTCAAGTTGAACAATTATATATTTCCAGCCCGCAACACCGTTCAGACCTATCTCTCCAGCTTACCACACTTGTTCAGCTCGAATACCTTTAGCGGAGGGCTTATCCAGTATGCTACGTGGCTTTGCAAGGCCTCAACTGCCAGGGATGTCAAGAACTACAGGCAGTATGTATGATTCAAGCGAGTCTCCCATTGCCAAGATCAACTACACCTGGAAACTGGATGCACTCAATCGCATGATTCGTCTCATCATCTCCATTGAGACCGACTACCCCATTCACTCCGTCACCATGTCTGTGGGTCGGAGGTTCCTCTACCACCCCTCTGCAACATTCTTCCACCCAGGAGGAAGATGACGACGTTCCGGACCTCGACCAGATGCAACGCAAGGAGCGCGAGTGCTCTGCCGAGCATATCGGTGATCAGTCCGAAGACGGTGAAGCCTCTGTCTGAGACTTTCTTCTCTACAGCACGTCACCAACAGCAATGCTTGCCGGCAAGAACGTACCACCAAGAACATAGCACCAAGAACATAGCACCAAGAACATAGCACCGAGAACATAGTACCGAGAACATAGCACCAAGATCAAAGCACCATGATCATGGATACTAAGATCATGGCACTAACAATACAACACTAAGATGATACCACCACGCATACCTGAATCACTAGATCATGCATGTGATGCCACTCAAATTCACACACACCTTGTTTCATTCAGTAATGAACACTGTCCTTTGTGTGTTTATGTATTCTAATCATCGATTTGAAAGTCAGTAGCTTTTCTGGCGTTGGCGACTCAGGAAGCTGGAACGTATGGATTGTTGAATTACAGAGTCAGCTATTTGTCGTATGAGACTACGATCCTCCAAGTACAATATTCACATACTCTTGACTTCAATCAAGCACCGTTTGTTGACCCCAAGGTTGCTGTTGTAAATTGCGATGACATCTGTGCTGATTGGGTGACCCTGCTCTTAATCCATATCTCTCCAACGTTCTATCAATTCTCGATCCAGTCTCAATTGTAAAGAACAAGATCCATGCGAGTCGGATGATATTCAAAAGTCTAAGATAATCAAGATTGCGATAGAATTGTTGACATGACTGAAGATGCCGGCCGTTTTCATACCAGCAATGGAATCAATTAAACGTCGTGACAGCGAAAGACCATGCGGCCCATCCTATGAAGATCATAGTGTTTATGAGATTATCGTAGAGTTGCATAGCTGCATTGTGACGCTCTTGAGCACCCGGAAAAGTGGTATAACTTACTATGGCCGAGAATACGAGACAACGTGACCATGATCCTGCCAAATCCTTCGGCCAAGGCGCCCCGCTATATTCCTAGAAGTTGCTGCCTCGCGTGATTTCGACTACATCCAACTCTCGACCATGATGTTTATCAGTCTGATTTTGACCTTGTTTTTTGCGTCCTGCTTTGTTTCTGCGTTGCCTGAATCGGAGGATGTTTTGCTTGATGCTGGATTTGATAAGTTCATACTGCAGCTGTGCGACACTCTGCACATACCTGGTATCAGTGTGGCTGTGGTCCATAAGCACTCTGTTGGGTCCAAGGTGAACTTTCCCGCCATACTATCATTCAACCTTTGTTGATCTGACCTGTCCAGGGCTATGGCTACGCAGTACTTCCTGACATCAAAGCCACACCAGACACTCTGTGGTTCACAGGCAGCACAACCAAAGCATTTACGGCCGCTGCTGCTGCACTTATGGTCCAGGACACCATAGAGTATCCTGAAATCAGTTGGTCTAGCTCACTGTCGACACTACTGCCTGGAAATTTCGCTCTCGAAGATGACTACTACACGTCCCACATAACTCTCGAGGACGCACTCTCCCATCGATCAGGACTACCTAGACATGATTTGGCATACGGCTGGAGCGAAGGCAGAGAACCTGATGCCCTTGACGTTATCCGCACTATGAGACACCTCCCTCTGACTGCAGAACCTAGAACCAAGTGGCAGTATTGCAATCTGATGTACGGCACAGTTGGACAAGTGCTGGCGACGTTGAGTGGCATGAATTTCGGTGATGTGCTGAAGAAGCTTATCTGGGAGCCTATTGGCATGAAATCTACTACTACTTCGACGAAGGAAGCTATGGCTGCTAGAGACGACAATGGAGAAAAGCGACTCTCCAGAGGCTATTTTTGGAACACCGATCATTACCTACCAGAGCCATATACCAACCTTGGCCCTCTGGCTGGCGCTGGCGCTACCATCTCCTCAGTCAATGACTATGCTTTGTGGATACAAACTTTGCTAAACGCTGGCACAAATGACTCCTCCCCAATCAACGAAGCAATCTATAGAGATCTATTCGGGCCAAGGACTATCATGGATGGTCTCTTCGACAAGGTCCAGGTTCTCCCACCTCTGTATGCATTGGGTTGGATCAATGTTATGGCCGGCCCTCACGACGTTATCACCCACTCCGGGTCTGTGACCGGCTTTGGTGCGAATGTCTACATTCTTCCTGGAGAAGAGGTTGGCTTGGTGACTATGGCAAATACGATGGGTAGTAGTAATCAGGCTGGAGCGTTGATCTTCATCGAATTTATGAAGAGGTTGGGCAAGGTATTTTCGGCCAATGATACAGCTCATCTGAACTCGTTGCACGAAAGTCTGGTGAGTTATCCGAGGGCTTATCAGGAGATGTCTTCAGCCACGAGCGATAAGCATATCTCGACTGGTTCAAAGCTAGCTCTTCCTGGAAGTTTGGTCGACTACCTTGGCTCGTACCATCATCCCGCATACGGTGTCTTCAACGTGTCATTGGTCGAGGATAAGAATGACTACAACGGAGGACATGCTGTAGGTTCTCAAGAGCCGATGTCGTCGACCTCGACCAAAATCTCGCTACGCATTCGACCTTCTCAGAGAACATGGCCTTACGAAATCAGCCTCAAACATGAAAGTAATACTCTCTTTGCGGCTCAGATCTATGTAAGTTTCTGGTACCTACTAAGGGTAATTGAAAGGTTGACTGACAATCACAGTGGGCTCATGGCCAAGGAGACGTTGGAGACGAGTGCATCAAGGGTGGATCCATACGAATTGGAAGCTCTCAAGTGAAGTGTCGACAAGAGGTCTTCTTGGAGCCTCTGATCAAGACTCGGGCTGTGTTTGAGCATAATCTCAATGGCGTGATCATGAAGCTCGGTGTGGAACTTGAGCCAGAGATGTTGCAGAAGGACGAAAGTCAGTGGAGAGATGGTATGATTTGGTTCGAGAAGGACGTATAAGAAAGATTGAGTCTGTTCATGTGATCAACGACAGTGTTGTTGCTAAAAGCCAGCCCGAATGAAATAGAGAAATCGACCTCCTGTGCCGCGTTCTGCTGTCTCTGCTGTGTGACCCAGCGCACAGCATCTTGCTATTCTGCGAAATAATTGTGAATAAGAAAGAAGAACGCCTGCAAAAAGGAAGACAATGCGGAAGTAAGAAAAGCATGAATGCGCTTTGTGTTGAGACACCGAAATTCTTCATCCTCCCCGAAAACCCTTCCTTCTTCTTGTTCCTGAGTATAGTACGGTATTTTTTGGTGTCTTGTGAAGAATGTCGTTGAGCTTTGATATGTCTGTTGGTCATCATCTTTTTTGTGCTGTAGTCTGTCGTCCTGCGACTACAGATCCGTCTTTCCCTTGTGTATACTCTCGTTCGTCTTCGTCTTGGTATGATGTCGAATCTCGATCGTCTCCTGTGAATATTTTACCCGTCAAGGATCCTGCGCTGCCGACTTGAGATCGTCGTTGACGACTGTCAATCATGATCTTTGTTTCTTCCTACGTCTGCTGTTTGTCGTTTCAGTAGCTGGTCCCGCCGAAATTGTACTGATTCTGCTCAGGTAGCCTCAGTTTATCTGACGCTGGATCGGATTGATGAAGGTCGTCAGATTAACGAGCTGATAGGCTGCTGATCGAGGGGCGTTGCGACGAGGAAGCAACTTGAGTAGCTTCTTCTCGTTGTCAAAAACAACGCAGAACGTTTGGCTGCTTTCACAGTCCGAACAGGCGAATGATAGAGCCTCAGGGTTCTCCATCACATTTCCGAATTGGAACCAGAGCATCGAGTTCAAGCATGTGTGCGAGGGTTTGTAGTTTTGCCAATTGGGATCGGTCCTGGACCAAATGTTACACTGTTGGTCCCATGCATCGACCAACGGGCCAGAGCCAACAGGAACGAGACCATCTTCCGTCTCAGTCAATAGCTTAAGTGTACTGGTCCACACTCCTGACAAGCCGACTCTGGTAGATTCTGCTCGATCTTTGGAGTTCACCACCTTTCTCTGAGATAGATAGTCAGCCAGTGTAGATTCGTGCCGGCATTCAAATCTTACCTTTTCAGAGCTTCCTACGGAAGTCGTCACATCCTCTTTAGTAGGTCTCGGTCGGATGTTGGCGCTGTTTTGACGATCGTTGGTTTCCATCACCTTTCTCTAACATGGGTAGTCAGCAAATGCGGAGTCGTGCTGGCATTCAAGTATCACCTTCTTGGTTGAGCTTTTAGCACAGTCAATCTCTTCATTGACCTCATAGCTCTGTGCGCTTGGACCGGACAGCTGAGTGTTGATTTGAGCTCTGAGAGCTTTGAGCTCATGGGCCTGAGCTTCGAACCGACGTTTCATGCGTTCCACCTCCTGCTCCAGCGAGGTAAATCGATCAATGCCTTGCGCGGATGCAGAGTAGCGCGAGGAAGGTGATGACTCTTCTTCATCTCTCTCGATTCCCAGTTGGTTCTCGAGAGCCTCGATACGCTCTTCCAGGGCGCCGTCCGCAACGACTCGATCATCAACTCCCGTATCGATCAAGCTTCCCAGATGTGCGCAACGCTTTTCAAGTTCTTGAATCCTGTATGCGTGGTCGCTGTTGAGTTCGTCTTGCTCCTTCTGGAAATCCTCCATCCATTGGAGACTGAGCCGAGCCCCATTTTCAAAGTCAGTCCATCTTGCCTCTTGTAGCTGATTGGTCTTGCGCTGGCGGGCAAGCTCGCCCTCAAAACGACGTTGGAGCGCGTTGATCCTGAAATGCGACATGGTCCTAGCTATCCAGTCCGGGGCGTCGCGATGATGTTTGAAGGGCACAGTGTCGTCGTCAAATACGTTCAAATCGTGAGATCTTTGAGTTTGGGAACCTGATGTGGGAGAAGGGAGTGCGTGGTGCCTCTGTATCGATAGGGGGTAGAGCAAATAGTGTTTGTTGTTTCTTGAGAGAAGGCACGAGATGAATGGTCGTTGTTGTTGTCGTCAATGTTGAAACGAGAAGGGAAAGATGTAAATTGAGATCGAAACGAAAATGGCTTAGACCATCGAGGTTCCAGTCGAGCATTAGGTTACTACGAACGTCATATATCAACATCATTTTCACTTGTACCTCGATTACAACATCTTTCAGGTTTTTCACACTCTCACACAACAGTATGATCAATGAATAATATATGTCAAAGTCGAGAGAGATTTCCATTGAATTGATGTGGTCTCCTATTAGACCATGAAAGCCTTGCCAGTCTAATTCTCTCCGTCATGAGAGTCTGTATCTTTACTTGCCTCGTCTGGGAGGGGTTTGGTATGGTAGCTATGATCGGCAGATGAGTTAGAGCATGGATGTTTAGCAATTTCGAGAGCACTTACCAGGGGCATATATAGGTAGGTCTAGTTCATAGGTTCTTGCTTGACCTCCTTCTTAACATCTCCATCGCCTTCCATCTTCACTCCTGCACCTCTCTCGAGCAGAGCGAGGCGCTGCACCAAGTCTGCTTGCTGGGCCTCAAGATACCTGATCTTTTGGTGTGCGCCAGCGAGGCTCTCAATCAAACCCTGATTCATGGTTGCCTGCTCGACGTCGTTGCGCACGATGCGTTGGTACAGCTGGTCGATCCGACCGCCCAAGTTGTGGCACAAGGCGAAGATGGTGTTGAAGATGGTGTTGATGCAATTCATGGTGTTTGCAGCCGCTTTGAAGGATATTGGAGCGCAATGTGGGTCTCTGAAGGGTGATGAGGTTGGTATAAGGGATAACAAGACGATGAGGTCTCGTCCGGAGAGTGATATTGAAAAGTGATCAGGAGTCGTCTGAAAGTTGATCTTGAGTGTTTATCCATCTCGATAATGGCCACTTCTGCAGATGAATTGATGCACAATGTCAACAAGCCTAATTCAGATCCGAAAGAAGTACTCAACTTCATTTAATCCAAGAAGTACTTGTAGTGCTTTATTGATTAATGGCTACGACCTTCTAGCAGACGCATTCAGGTTAACTATCTGGCAACTTCATAGCACTCTCAAGACCACGCAATCTGCTTGGAGTACTTAGTCGCATATATTTTGCGGATAGAAGTGGATCTGAGGAGAGAGCCCATGGAAAAGTTTCTCTATGGATCTTCCAGTACTTGGATCATTTATTGTGTATGCCTATGACTATACGGCAAGGTACTCGGTATATTGTAAGGAGCGATATCTATGGTCTTTGTTGCAGTACGTGGTGTTTTGCAATGCCAAGCAGGTATGACCATGACTTGAGTTAGTTTGAGCAACACCACCTCGCACCCCTACAGTCACAGCGAACCATGACTCAACAAACAATTATAAGATAATCGTCGCAAGGTTAAAAACTCTTCCTTCTCGAAAACTTCTTCTACAACTTCAACCAAGCGAGAAAGAGAGGAAGCAAACAGAGAAACTCTAACACACACGAACAACAACACAGCAACCATGAAGGTCTCAACCACTATCTTGTCTCTGCTCAGCAGCATCGCCCTCGTCGCAGCCATTCCCGTCAGCCATCCAACCCGCACATCCAAAGAAAGCGTGCTCACTCTCACCGGCACTCGCCTCAGCCCAATCACAACAACCTTTACCGAAGGCACTATGGTGAGAAGAACCGTGTACGAGCCCACGCACACCTCCGAAAAGGACTGTCCCTACGTCTGCAACGGAGCTTGTTGGGCTGAAGGCGGCTGCACCGACGAAGCCTACTCGAGTTGGCTGTCCGCTGTGGCAGCTGACTACAAATCGTCTTGGGATTCGAGACTGCTTGAACACTGGAGCTCTACTCACACTGAACCAAGACCAACTACCGATGCAGAGGGTATGTCTGTTAGCTGGAGAACTATCGAGGCCTCACCCACCGCAGCTGCCAGCACAGTGGTCAAAAGATCCGATGGTATCAGAGATCCTCACTGGTCCAGTGGACCTACCAATATCGCCGAACTTGACTGTGACAATGTCTGCAACTTGGCTTGTTTCGTCGACGGAGGTTGCACTCCTGAACTCTACCAGAAGTGGCAGGACGAGATTGCGCAATCGTACAAATCAGCTTGGACATCGAGGCTGATGAGCCACTGGAGCGAAACTCATGTTGCTGCTAAGCCGACTGCAGACGCAGATGGCATGTCTATCAGCTGGAGAACCGTCCAGCCTACTTCTACTGCTATGGCTTAGATTCGTCTTGGTGCAAGACAGGAGAGAAAGTTGGTCGAGGACAGCGGAGAAGGAAGAATGATAGAGAGAGTCAACTAGTCGTTAGTGATGCAGTTGGCTGAGAAGGACAGAAACATAGTAACAAGGAAGTCTTCGAGAAAGTCGGAGTTGAGGAACAGAGCCAGCTGACCGTTAATGATGCAGTTGGTGCGAAAGGGGACAATATTGTAGTAACAAGTAAATGAATACAGAAGAGATTGAAATGCAGCAATTGAAGACCCAAAAAGATAATATCCTCTATGAAACATTAGTGACACAAGCAGCCAGATTGAGGTCAAGCTTCCTTCCTGACGTGGCACTAACCAAATCTTTGCTCTCACTGACCAACAGACATGCAAGAACCTTTTAGAATCATCATCGAAGGCCAACTATAAAAACAGGCCTCTGAACCAATCTTGACCAAAAGTATCCGATCTGCACGGGCGTGCGACAGGAGCAGTCACATGCAATGGCTACAAGGCTGAGACTGCTGCTGAGGAAAGATATGGAAAGGGAACACCAGCGCTGGATTTCTGACACAGACTGTTGAAAGGTGTATCTCAAGATTCTTTTCAATCACTGTTACAACGCAGGATAGTATCTTAAAGATAGGCACTCACAGGAGAGTGCTAAAACCATCCAGTCTTTGATCTTGCCAACACCTGAGCAATCTCATCATATCAATATAACACGATGTCCTTCCATCATTCTCTCCTTGTCCGGAAAGCTCTTTTAACGACCCAACACGTCTACAACCCCGGTCTTAGGCATACATAACCCCCAATCCTTTGTTTCCTTCCCATCTTCCTTCCACACCTCAAACACCATACTGAACCGCCTGTAACCCACACCAACTCTCGAAAACAAAAATGTCCACCATCCGCACCATCCCCCCTGAGCCTTCCGATCCTTCTCCGACTACCAATCGCCCCTCAACCCCTCCCTCCCACCCCAGCACACCCACTACCGTCGCCACCTTGACACCAAATGGCCATCACCGAGCCACTGTTACCCCTATCCCTCTACGCCCCTTCACCCATCGACGACCTCCTAACCCCCACACACCCGATGGTGTAGTAGAGATGGAAATGCAAGGACCACACACCTGGCCAGAGGTCAAGAGGAGTTGGTGGAAGAGGGTCTGGAGTTGGCTGAAGGGATGGCGCTTTCGTTGAGTGCTGCAAAGGAATGATTGAACGTTGAGAGCCTTGGGTGTGAGAAGTGAAAAGGTAAATGTACCCGGTGCGCTTTGATCGATGTTGTTTGCTGATTGATGATGAGTGGAACCTAGACTTCGTCGCGAAAGAGGATGTTGGTTGTCTCTGGGCGATACGATTAGTGATGTTGCTTGACGTGATTCACGATGCTGTGCAGATCAAGGCAGTCGCTGGAGGAGCAACGGGACGAGTATGGAGAAGCAAGAAAAAGTCATGTAATGTGTGCCTTCCGCACAACCATGACAACCCACAGTCGTTATCTGTCGGAAGTCACGATGAATCCAGTGTTAGAGACAATGACCGACAAAGCAACAGAAAGACGAAGGAAGCAACATAAAACACGTTCACTCATTGAGATCGACAGCAGAAGTAACAACAATGGCATGCTAAACATATTTTGATTCTTTCTTTTGCTTCAGTAGGGTATCTTCAATCGTGGAGGGGGAAGGAAAATGGATATCGGAAAAGTGTGGAGCAACAAAGAAAACAACATCCCAAGAATCCTACTCCTCCATGCAATCAATGACTGGCAGAATAAAACGCTCATTTGGATTCCTTTGCTTTTCCTTCTTATGACCTAACTTGCTGCACGAATTGAATGAAAAACTTTTTGAAGTCAAGCTTGTCCTTGGCTTCCAGATGCTTGATGTATTCGTCGATGATAGGGCCTTGCAGACCCAATCCCGACATCTCAGACTCACGCAAGTGAGCCTCGTATGCTGCACCACACTTGCGGAGAATGGTCCATTGCAAAGTGGCTGCTTCTGTAAGATAACTGCGTGCTTGAGCATCCTTTGGTTGGAAAGATGGTTGTGTAATGAGAGCCCAGGTGAGAGGAGAGAAGCGCGACATGATGAAAGTGTCGAAGCCAGGGACTGTCGGTGCAGCAGCCTGAGCGGCGCCAGGTGGAATAGGAATGGTGAGGTCCGGACCACCCCATACCTGTGTCATCTTGGTCAAGACAGCAAGAGAAAGACGAGCGGTGGGGTAGTCAGAATTATCGCGGCAGAAATGTTCCAACGTGGTAAGGATGGTCTCGAAGGTTTGCTGGTTAGCGCTGCTCACGAGAACAGGCGCTAGGTCGTTATTCAAGATGACGAGAATGAATTGCAAATACTGCTGCTTCAATTCACCAAGCTGAATGGCATCATCAGTGCCAGTAGTAGGCTCTGAAAGACCAGCCAAAACTCTTTGTAGAAGAGGGGTAAGCAGTTGATCAAGAATCGAGATTATCTCTGCCTTGAAACCGAAGACCACTTGATCCAGCAATCTGAGGAACGTAGCCATTTCATCCTTAGTGGAAGACTGCGCGAGCAAACCATCGATCCATCTGGGCAACTTTTGCAAGATACCAGAGCCAAGAACACCCAGCATACGTGAGAAGGCGAAGCGTGCACCAGTACGAATAAGCATGGAGTTCTTGAGAGACTCAAGTGCAGTCAAAACGGCCTCACCAGCTGGTGAGAACTCGTTGGCGAGCTCTGAAGGTGGAGGTGCACCTGATGTGTTGCCAGGCATCCAGTCACAGAAGCCCTTTGCCAGTGTTCCGATTGCCTGGATGATATGGTGAACCTGGAGGATTGCTCGCTCGTCGCCGCTTTTGGCTGCGGCAATGTGACGTTCGAGATCTGCGATCAAGGGGCTGACGAGGGTACGGGCGTACAGCATACGATTCTCCAGTGGCACCGAGGTCGTAGAGGCGATAGCTCCAACAGCTTCGAAGAGGTAGAGTTGACTGGTGAAAACTGCATCTGCAGACTGATCGTTCTCCTCAGACGACATGTCATCATCGTCGCTCTCCTTGGGAACTTCGGCGTTGATGGTGAGCAGATCAGCGACAGTCTCGATGACGGTTTGAGCAACATTGCCGAGCTGACTGCGAAGTTGCTTGACGAAACGGAAGAAGAGATACCACGAACGAGTCTTGATCTTGATGTGGTCGCTGTGGACGAAACGAACAAAATTCTCAAGAACACGGGGAATGCTTTCCACAGAGTGCTCGAAGAATGTGCAATATCTCACACAGATCTCCATGTACTGGAGCTGGACTGCAGGGTGAGGGTACGAAGCAATGTCAGACTCGACTAGCTTAGCCATCATTTCAATAAGATGTTGAGATGCAGTGCTAGAAGGTGAGCTCTTCTGGTAGAGACCGCCGTTCTTGACAGCCAATTCGCCGAAAAGATACATCTCGTACAAAGCCAAATCCAAATCCCTCCAGTTGGGCTTGTTGTCTGTGGAAATTCTGTT
This sequence comes from Aureobasidium melanogenum CBS 110374, assembly GCF_000721775.1. NCBI lineage: Eukaryota > Fungi > Ascomycota > Dothideomycetes > Dothideales > Saccotheciaceae > Aureobasidium > Aureobasidium melanogenum. Next base: position 351,486 of record NW_024470064.1, read on the forward strand.
GAATGTCGTAGCAACGACTCTGCTCAGTGTGTCCATGTACATGTTCTCGTCGACTGCAGCCACAGCTTGTTGAAGAACGTGTAACCTTCTGCGCAACTCTTGAAACTCGGCCTCATCAGTCTGATCGCTCTCAGCACCCCAGTCCGCCGTCTCATCATACTTCATCTTCAGAATAATCGTGTCGAGGATAGGTTGCAACATGGCGCGGTATTGATCGGGAAGGGTTCCACGCTTAGACGAAACACGGAAGAGCGTGAGCAGATCGGTGAGGGAAGGAATGACAGCGGAGCAGATCTCGTCGTATTCATCGGAGAAGAACCGCAGAAGATACGGGACAAACAGCTGGAGCAACTCGTCGGCTTGGGCAGCGGTGTTTGCGTCCAGACCTTCCGAGTCAAGAACCTTGACGACATCGAAAACCACGTTGTTGACAAGCTTGGCCACGGTTTCGCCAAGGTCGTTGTCGTAGTTGGAGGTGCCTCTAGACTGATTCAGAGCGGAGCTAGCGACGAGCTGACCAGCGACGTTGGCTAGGTTGAGGTACGAGATCAGTTGGATCTTGTCCTGGCTAGGCATCTTCTTGGCCACGATTTCGGTGAAGGTATCAATGGCAGCATCGCGGATTTTTGCTTGCGGACTCTCTGCCGACGAAATGTCTGACTGTCCTGCAATCTCGAGAAGGAAGTTGAGCATGTTCTCGTTAACAACGAGCGAGATATCGATCCAGCTGACCCAGCGTGCGACGCAGCGAAGACACAACTCGACAATGCCGAGATCGATCTGTCTCCACCGAGCAAGAACCTGTTGCCAAAAAGCCGAGATGTTCTGAGCGTCGCGCGAGCGAACGTAGTCCTTGAGATCAGCATTGCGTTTGAGCTCTTCGGGAGTGCGAGGGATCAGGACGTCGGCGATTTCGTCGTGGATCGAGTTGATGAGGCGGAGGTAGAGGATGGTTCCTTGTGGGTTGTCGGAGCCAATTGTGTTTGCATCGCCAGCCAGGGTTCTAAAGTCTTGGAAGAAGGTCGGCCAGGCAGTGGCATAGAGCGAAGTGAAGAGGTAGGTAACGGTTTGGGTGAGCTTGTTCTGGATACTGGGCGAGTCGATACGGTTCGCTTGGTTTGCAAAAGTTTGATGGATGTATGTCATGAGCTGGTCCTTGACATAGGACAGGCTTTGCTCGTCCAGACGACCTGTTTGGACAGCATGACTGACTAGCTCGAGGCAGACGTGGCGCACAACTTCGTCTGGTGGGGGGTCGCGGGTGAAGAGGGCTAGACAGACCTGCCAACCTGACGCATCGTCGCGCAACTGCTGCAGGAACTCATAAGCCTGAGCTTTGAGGTTCTGGTCGGCCCGCGGGTCAAAGGCAATCTGGATGGCGCTCTCGACCTGTCAAGCATGAGCGAGGGCTGTTTAGTAGGTCGCTCCTAAAAATCGGGCAGGCACGTGGGCTGACACTTACCTGAGCATCCATGCTCGCCACCAGATGAGAGAAGAGTTTTTACGGGAACAGACAGCTGTGGTGTACTGAAACACACAGATTGTGGTGTAGATGGGGTGGTCGAGGTGGGCGGTCGTGGTGGGGTTTGTTGATTCGTCTTGTCAATTGTGTCGGTGTTTCGCTGTTCTGATGTTGCGGCCTGGGCAGATTCAAAGGCGGTGAGCGCCCGACTCTCCGCATCTGCCTGATGCTGCCATGCATGCTGCCCCTCAACTTCGCCCGCAATTTCAGAAGTCAGTCCCTCAAGAGCATTGTATGATAGATTCACTTTATTTAATCACTCAAGGGTTGATCTCTCTGCAAGAAAGGAACATCTTATGGCATCCGTTCAATGTGTGATGAAGCCTTCAGACAGCGTCCATCTTATTTGATCTTTTTCACATCTAAAACGGGAATTGGCACAAAGAGTGCAACATGCAGCAAAGAACCTGGTGTTCTTAAAGCAGTTGCTCTTGGCTGGACCGAATTCAAGGTGCAGCACCAAATTAGTGAGATACTAAGCACAGAAGTCTGTATAGAAGGCCGGATCATATGCAGAGAACAAGCGGGGAGGGACGTGTGTAACTTGTGCTGGCGGTTAGCTGCAGAGCCGTAATTGAGACAAAGAAGGACGCAGCATCGAGGCACACAAAGGAAAGTGGGTGAAATGGGCGAGGCTGAAAGAAGGAGAGAGGGTTGCTTCGTGGCGCTTGTTCCTGTGGGGCCGCTATCCAACGGGCGCGGCGTCCCGTCGCGCTGCCGATTGTCGCGCCTACCGATACGGTGCGGCATTCGGCTTTCACTCTCTCTCAATGCATTGAGCACGACACTCGACTTCAGGGCAATGGTCTGACAGGAGCACAGAACAGCTAGACTGGCACCATGGCTGCATCTCTCCCGGAAAGGGAGCGCGACCTGCTCCGGCGCATCGATGCTTGTGTCGACCGCATGCGCGCCTTCACGCCAGACGAACCCTACGTGCTGAGCATCCCTCAGGACGAGCCCAAATACCACCACCATTCCCATCACTCGTCCCAGATGTGGCGTACCAATACTCCTTTCCGCGCCGACGACGACCCGAACCAACAGTACCAGACCTTCTACTATCACGAGCCTCTGTCGGATGTCTTTCAATTACATCGCAACTCTCACTACCAAAAGGACAATGCCTCCGTCTCTTCTCAGCCACGCGAAAAGGAGAGCAGCACTCAAAGCACTCCTAGCATGCTCCCTAAGAAGAAGATTAGTCTGGCTGCTTATGCTAACAAAAAGACACTGCCCGATTCCAAGGACGACGACAAACCCAACAAACCTCACCACAACAAGACCCCTCCTGGATCGACATCTTCACATCCGCCCAAGTCGCGCGACTCTGCCAACCTCCCACGCATGCTCTCTCCACTACAAGTTCACCACCGCGACCGCTCACAACAGTCACAACAACCTCGACCTTCACCAAAACAAAAGCCGCCCAAACAATCTCTCCTACCACCTCGCCTAATATCACCTACTCTACCCCCAAGCATAATTGCTTCCTTGGATGCGAACCCATATCAGTCCTCGCGACACAAGCATGCCTCTAAACGCCTACCCTCTCCACTGCCGCCCGTCGCCGAGAAGTCGCGCAAGCATCCCCCAAACATTCCTGAACCCAAAACACGCGACTCACCGCAAGAAGAAGAGGATAAAGATTCCACGCCTCCCTCGCTTATTGTCAAACTCAGGATCCCCAAAAGCATGCGCAAAAACCTCTGTCGATATCTGCAAATGAAACCACAACCACAAGTCATTCGTGTGCTACCTCCAGAGAAACCCCCAGCCCAGGCTGAACCCACACCACAATCATCCAAAAGACCACGTCCGGCAGAAGAAGACAACCCGCTTCCAGAATCGAAACGCAAGAAGTCTATCAAGCCCGAGCCGACCAGCACACAAGCAGAGCCCAGTACACCTTTGCCCGCAACACCTGCAGCGCAGAAGGCCACACCCACTGCACGTAGTACCACTAAAGATTTGCGCACATCTGCTGCGATGAGGCGTGTCGAGTCGTCTGATAGTATTATCAATGGCACACCACAGTCTTCGCGTCAAGTCAATGGTGTCACTCGACCGTCTCCCTCGTCAAGCAACACGAAGACGGCTGAGTCTATCGCCTGGGACACCGAAGCAGCACGAGTAGGAAAGCTTGGTCGTGAGTTGAAGCATGCCGCCTCTGCACTGGAGGATCCAAAGTCTAGAAGCAGCCACGACGAACCAAGACTCCGCGAAACAGCAGCTGCCATGTCCCTGGAGTCGTTTTTGTTGTTCATGCTTTCCTTCTACTGCACAGACCGTGCGTTTGCTGCTCGCAACCCGCCTGCACCCATGGATGCAAGTCGGACTTGGGGAACCATACCCGCCTTCCTCAATTTCGTCCGCACGCGTTGTCAGTATTTCGCACCTCTTGACGGTGTTGCTTGTCATCTAGGCGGGGTTTGCAATGCACTCATTATGTTACGACTGACCACTTTACGCGAACGACCACAAGACATGACGCCCGAAGAAACGCGTACATTGCACAATGCTGCGTCAGCAGCCTTGAAAGCTTCGAAAGACGGCAACTCGAAACTACCTCTTTCAGCCATTATGTCTAATTTTCCAAAGTTGTGGAAGAAGGCTATGAACAACGGTTCCCATGCGAGAGGGGCAGAGGACGAAGTCAAGATTGGTCGTTATGCTGGTGAGATCAGTCTACCACTCGGCATGGACACTGAGCCTCTCATTGCAGTTCGAATTGGATATGCACTGCTGAGAGAATGGTGTGCCAGCAAAGGATTGAAATATGAGATGAAGCTTGGACTTTAGGCGACGGAAACGCTTGGTCACGTCATAATAACAACAACGGAGATGAAATGGGCGAGGAAGCATAGCATGGACTTTGGTGGGTAAGGCGTTTTTGATGAGCCAGGAAATATCTTAACATGGTCGCTTTTTGTCGACGAGGTCACCACTTTGGCGCAGCAGAGGTTTAGAGATCCACCCTATTCTCCCTCTTTTCTTTTGTTATATGGTCTTTTTGCTGTTGATGTACTCTGATACCCCTTGCTACAATAGGTAGACAAGATTATGCTATGCACTTTGATTCGAATCTACATGATCTGGTAAAGTCACTCGACCTGACCTTAACTTGTTCGCATTCATGACAACCACGGAGAATCATGGTAAGTTCTGCCACTTAGCATTCGTGTACTGAATCCATACCTTCTTCAACCTTGAGGTGCATCCAGGCCATGAGCTTTGATCAAAAAAATCACTTTAGCCTTCGGAGAACCGGGCCGAGCCGCTGCACGCTGAGGCACGTACAAATGACGCTTTCGCCGAGATCCACAATCTTGATGCTTGCCCGAGCCTTTCACTTCCTCTCATATCTCACAACCACTTTGCCATCTTTGAAACATGGCGCAAAGAGAGATTCCGGGTTTTTACTTCGGTAAGTATGTCTGTGATAAGAAATGATGGGTATTCTAACGGTGACATGAGCAGATGCTGAGAAGGGCAAATACTTTCGAGTGCAGGCAAATCATGTTGCGCCGCAGGGTGCTAAGTATTCGCAAGAAAATGTTCGCAAGGAGAAGGAGCAGTCTAGAGTAAGTCTTTTTCTCGTTTTCACTCTGAAAGATATTGGACGTTCCCGTGGAAATCTTTTGGGCCCCATGGAACTACTCTTGATTTCGACGAAGAGCCTCAACGGCTTTGAATTTCTATGCATCACCAAGTCAAACCAACCAACTGGACCTTCGAAATGCAGTCGCTCTCTCGATGGGAGTGGACAAAATCACACTTCACGAATCACCATGATGTTTTACTATGATGTCTACCTTTGACACTTCCCTCTGTCTTATCATTATGCATTTCGATCGAGGAATTTGTCATTATCAGATTCTGACATATTCTGCAGAAGCGCAAGAGATCCGCAGCCCACCGACAGAAACGTGAAACACAAACCGTACGTCGTTCAAAAATTCTAGACTCGGCATCAGCAGCCGGCATAGGCCTCTGGCGCGAACAAGGCCGTTCGCACTTTGCAAACTACGAAGCACGTATCTCGGCTCTGGCTTCCCAATTCCGCGGCTACGAAAGCCTTTCCCTAAAAAGCTGCGAAAGTTGCGGAAAACGCGATAACATCCACGATTTCTGTATCGATGAGGAACTGGATGCGATCTTGATGGCATTAGGTTCCAGAAATTTTGGACGGGTGCAGTGGATAGGGCAAGGGCAGAATACGTATGATGTCGCGGCTTTTCGGTCGGATATTTCTTCAGTTGCGGTTTCGCAAAGCAGGACGTTGGTTGCGACGGCGTATGACAGGGCACATCCGGGAAATGTGTTTGTGGCAGGCATGGCGGGGAGTATTGATATGGAAGGAGCACCGCCTATTCTTGATTCACCGGCACCAAGCTATTCCATGCTTGGAGGGGCTGAAACAGCACTTTGGACGGCAAGTCCGTCGCCTGCAGGGTCGGCGAGGGATGTGATTGCCATTGGCAGCTCGGAAGGTGTATACATGCTCAGCTCAAACGGCGACCCTCTCCAACACCATCCCCTCAGAGAAGACGTACGCTCGATTGACTGGCTTACTCCAAATGTGGCTGTCGGAGGCACAAGATCAAGTCCGGTATACCTGTGGGATGCAAGAGCGCGAGGCACTTCATTACGTTTCAAGCACACCAGCGGTGTGACTGGAGTCCGCAGCCTAGGCGATGGCTCACGAGTACTAGTTTCTGGATTCAAAGGCACATCCATCTACGACACACGCATGGCATCCAAATCAAAGGGTCCACATAGTCCTTCAGCAGCTCTGCTACGCCTGGCACCTACAAAGACAGAGCAACCTAGTGTGGCGATGGATCTGCTGGCAGATGCGCAATTACTAGCAACCGCTGACGATGACAATGTAATCCAATTGCACTCGCTGTGCAGCGGCAAATTGGTGGGAAGTCTTACAGGAGCCAATCCACGCAACGAAAAGGGAAGGATTTCGAGGCTGAGGTTCATTGGAACGCCCAATGGTACACCAACACTCATTGCATGTCAAGGGTCACGGCTTTACGAATGGTCCTGGGGAGGTGCTCTAGACACGTGGGATGATGAGGAATGATGGGATGAAGACCGGAGTCCTTGACATTATTGGTTTTCTTTTTCTTTGGGATAGCAGAGCATGGCGTTTATGGATTGCTAGAAGCATAAATATACCCTTGAATGATATTAGATATGGATGGTGTGTTCCATCTCTTCATACTCACTACTCAACTACGACTATGCATAGCTTGTGAAAACTTGCACAAAAGCACGAGCCAAGATACTTCCCAATTAGGAACTTTGCGACAGTGAATGTTGATGAAAGAGCACAAGAACACTCATCTTCACACAGACAATCCTCTGAACGGCTGCTGGTCCAGCGAAATCATTCTCAAGAGGAACTCAAGAGCTCATCGTTTTGATACATTCGCATCTCAGGCGACAATACCTACACAATCCACCAGCGCAAGCCCAGAACACTTGCAAACAACATCACACCTGCGCAACAACTACAACCTCGCCAAACGTCCCATTCCTCGAGAAGGTCACAAAGCAAAGCATCGAAGACAGGCCCTCCAACCATCCGCCAATATGAGCGACGCAGAAGACGATTACATGAACATGACCTTCACGGACGCCGCTCCCTCGGCCCCAAAGACTTCTTTACAGCGGCAACAAGAACGACGCCGTCTGGCCTCTCTAAAGTCACAACCCAAGACCAAGAAAGAGCTCGAAAAAGAAGCAGAGCTAGCCCGAGAAACCGCCCTCGCGACCTCGACACTCAGCAATCCTTCCTCAAAAGGCGCGCTCATGATGGCAAAAATGGGCTTCAAAGGCGGCGCACTAGGCAAGTCTGCAAACGCACGCACCGAGCCCATAGAAATCAGCATCAAAGAAGGAAAAGGCGGAATAGGCATGGACAATGAAAAAAAGCGCAAGATACGAGAACAAATGGAGGAACTACAAGGAAAAGAAAAGAGACAAAAAGCAGAAGCAGGAGAATATCGCGAAAGGGTTGCGAGGGAAAGAGAGGAAAAGAGAAAGGAAGGGCAATGGTGGGGTGCGATGAAAGTGTGTGAAAAGTTTGATACCGAGGAAGAAGTTGAGAAGTCAGGGAAGGAGTCAAAGAAGGATAAGAAGAAGGTTAATCTGCTATGGCGCACCCTAGCCTTACAAAGAGACCAAAGAGACAAAGAAAAAGTGCTCAGAAAAGGAGCGTTGGATTCTCTGTCTTCGAGGTGGACTGACGATGAAGCAGATGCAGACGATAAAGTGGCCATGGGAGTTGAAGTTGAAGATCTTGAAGATGAGGAAGATACAGAACTGGAAGAGTTTAATGCTTTGGAGGTGGGTGAGAGACTCGAGAAGACGGTGAGGTATTTGAGGAGTACTTATCACTATTGCTTTTGGTGCAAGTATAGGTATGCTGATGAGACGATGGAAGGATGTCCTGGTTTGACAGAGGAGGAGCATGATTGAAATGAACAAAGACGACGAAAAGACATTTGAGCGCCATTAAGCAAAGAATGAAGGAAGGCAGAGCGGTGTTTTTTATACACTGAGATGCTACTATACAGTATGATACCCAACCAAGGAGCTCAACTCCATACCTTATGCAAATGCAACATATATCTTACACAACATTTGAGCAATCCTTATCTCCAGTCTCAATATCCGGCAACTGCATTGCCATGGCAGCCTGGCGGATACTATCCTCCGCAACATCAGTATTTCCATGCACCCTCACCAACACCAATCTGATAAATTCAGAAAGCAGATTCAAAGCTTCCTCCTTGCGAGCCTCGACACTCAACCTTGTGATATCGATTCCATTCTCTGCAGCAGCTTCTGCACGTTTCTGAGCTAGCGATGCCATGACTTTAGATGTGTTCTTCAGCCGAACGGTAGAGGCAGGGACTTGTTGACGTCCTCTGCGGGCGCGGATAGTCAGAGGTTGGGACTCGGACATATTGGCGACAGCGATGAGAACAATACGAGCCAACTCCGGATCAGGGAACTCTTTGTACATTCGAGCTATACCATGCAGAGCAACCAAACACCCAGCAAAGTCTTTGTTCAGACAGAAACTGGAAATGATCTTGGTGTGCACTGTAGGGGTAAATTCTTTCATGGTCCAAGATTGGTGCAAGAGGGATTTGCTGTGGAACCAAGATGTCATGAGGCCGAATAGTTGGCGAGGGGTTGGGTAACCTTTGGTGGCTTTTTTATCCTTGTTCATTCTGGGGTTCAAGTGCTCCAGTTGAGCAGTCCAGAGGATGTTGTAAGTCTCAATGTCAGGGGAGACGTGTTTGGCCTCTGTGAGGAACGTTTGCCACAACTTCTTCTCGTCGTGGTAGGTGTTGAAGATCATGTTGAGGTAGTGGTTGAAGAAAGAGGTATCCATCTTGAATTCTGCCGGACGTCTCATGCGGTTGAGATGGTGGATGAGTGCCCATTTCTCCTTGACGGAATAATGGAGAGCCAGTACGTTGTATGTTTCCATGGTTCCAATGGGTACAGGACGTGTGAGATGAGCAGGCAATTGAAGACCATCATCTTCCGTGTCCCGAATAGAAGGAACGTTCTCGACTGGTTCACCTCTTGCCAAGCAACGACGTTTGTACGCTGCCTCTAGTCTTCGCTGAATCATCTTCCAGGCCATTTTTTCACCTCGGTCCTCGAGTTCTGGATTGCCAGAGCGGAAAAAGCCACCAATCAGTCCGTTGATATGTTTGGCATCTGGTTCGATGCCTCGTTCATACATCAACTCGACGACCTTCGTTGCAGCTTCGAGCTGTCGCATTCCGAGTAGCTTCTTGAGCCAGCTACCGAAGAAAAACTTGTTTTGCCATGGTACAGGCAAAGCACTCAAAGCCTTCAAGGAAATGGCGTTGACTTCGGCAGGGTCCGATAATCCCTCAGTCAAGCGTTCCATGCGCTCGTAAACTCTCTCGTAGGCTTCATCCATTCCCGAGGCACCAAGGAATTCTTCCGAGATTTCTTTGTTGGGACCACGCAACATCATGTCACGGAAGACAGCCAGAGCGTAATCCTTCTTGCCGTACTCGAGGAAGGTGAGCGAGACAACATCGTAATCCTCCATGTTCATATCTTCACCGAGCTTCTCACTCATAAGGATGTAACAACCGAAAGCCAATTCGTCTTTTCCGGCACGAAGATCCGCGGTAAGGATGGGCACGATGATGCGAGGATCATGCTTAGGATAGCGGTCGAACAGCTGCATCATGATATTGTTCGCTTTTTCGAGGCGGTTGTTCTGCGAGAAGAGTCGCACACCGAGGGAAAGGAGATTCTCGGAGGGAGTTGGGGTAGCATCATGGGCGTGCTGCCATGAGTACATGGCTTGCTCAAACTTCTCGAGGGAGAGTAGGGTTTCGATGAGAACCAGGGGTTGGTCGGGCATGATTTCGACATCGACTGAAGCCATGTCACGTAGAAGCTGTTCCATGTGATTCAGGCGTTCACGGTTGGTATCTGATTCGGCAGACTGAATGTCCCAGAGCAGCTGCCAGGCCTTCTTGGGGATCATGCTCGAGAGAGCAGGAATGCTGTACTTTGCACGGCCATACCATCTCCACAAGTCTTTTCTGCGGGCGACAGAATTGGGGTGAAGAGCAGCTTCTCGTAGAGCTGTGTTGAATTTCTTGAGAAGAGGCACAGTCAATGGAGGCATGTCCAGACTGACATTGAGACCGTCTACACGATCTGCCTCGAGCTGTTTGCGTTCCTTCAGCGCCTTCTCTACCTTTGCGCGATCCTCAGGCTCTAGGGCAGCCAGCATATCCTCGTCCGACTCTTCATTTTGGTATTCAGCAAGCTCTTTCTCCAGGGCAGCAATCTTCTGTCTCAGCTCTGCAGCTTCTAGCTCTTCGGGGTTTCCAGCTATACGGCGGGTAGCACCAGTGTCGACATCCTGTTCAAACCAGCGAATGGCTTCTTCCTCTTCGTCTTGTGGAGGTTTTCTAGATCTGGGGACAGGAGTGGGTTGTTGAGCGGCGAGTCGTCTGTTGCGCGCGATAATGCGTCTAGTGCTTGTGGTAGAGGCAAGGCGACATGCTTGCTGGAACAGTCGCGGTTGTAGAGTGCTTCTCCTCAGGCTGAAGACGTGCATCAAGTTTGCTGAGCATAAAAATGTCGGTGCAAGCGAAAGTTCTGGTGAAGCGGTTTGATTGTCAAGAAGCATCAACTTTTTTGCTTCTGACAACTCCGTCATTTCGGGTTGCCAACACAGCCGGATTGCATCGTTGCCAACACGACCCTGTCTAACACTCGGTCTAGCCTATGCCGAATCTTGTTTACACCTTGGGGAAAGAACTAAAGGTTCACTCACGACAATATGGATTTCCAAACTTGCTACGTCTATGATCCAGCCGCTCGTAATAAGGACAGGCCGGTGAAGAAACGCCGCGTTGAACCTCTACAAGGTCTACAAACTTCATGGCCTCTTCGTCGCTCCCTGTATCAACGATTGTGGGCCAAACAGCATGCTCAATTAAAGGTTGGCTTGTTCCTTCCTCGCTACCATCACAATCTAACAAGTCAATCAGAGCTTGCTCCTTGAGATCAACGAATCTACCATCAACCAGATCTCGAATTTTGTCGAATCTACAGATCCCCAACCCAGCCCTGGCAGAGTTTCTTCAGCAATCATTCTCACTGGTCCAAGTATTGCATCACATGCTTTACTGTTTTCTCAACTATCTACCAGCATTGGTCAAGCTGATGGCAGCATATTCGTACCCTTGACCTCTAACCTAGCACCAAACCTCAAGACCCTACTCAAAAACCTCATCTCAAAGGGAACTTCTGCCGAGACTCAATCTGACGATGAAGATGAGGCTGATACTGTCAAGCCAACTCGCAAACGTACACGTCTGTTGAATTATGACCTCCAACTCTTGTACGATTGCACTCAGGAGAAAGGCTTGTCTCGAGTGGTCGTTGCTTTCCAGGACTGTGAAGCCTTTGATGGTGCTCTCCTGTCGGATGCGATCGAGCTGTTGACGTAAGACCCATCTGAATCAGCACACATGTCTCTAGCTTACCTTTCGAGCAGTCGATGGCAAGACAGAATTCCTTTTATTTTCTTCTTCGGTGTGGCTACGTCCATCGAGAACTTTTCTGTCAAATTATCCAAGAAGGCTACTCGCTGCATCAAAGGTCAACGCTTTGATGTCGTCAAGGCTGAAAGTGCTCTTGAGCAAATCACTGATGCGCTGTACTCGCCCTTCGACTCGAACAAACTCAGTCTGTGGATGGGCCCGGGAATTTGTTCTGCCACACTGCGACGTCAACGTGAGCATATCCAAAGTCTCGATGCTTTTGTGGATAGTGTTCAGGTAAACTTCTTCATTGATGGTTGTCGAAATGTGTGCTGATCTGTTGTAGTATGCATACCTATCACATTTTTATGCCAATGCTCTTAGTATCTTCCTGGACGAGACTGTCACACTGGCCGATGTTTCACTTGAACACATAGAAGCGCTACGGAACCTGCCCTCGTTTCAGCAGTAAGTCCTGATAGTCTTCGTGATCCCAATCTCTCTGACAGTTTTAGACACGTAGAAACATTGCTCGAAGATGGCGAAGCGTCGATACCTAAACGCTTACTAGACGATAACGAGTACCTCCTTGAATATGTCAAAAAACAGATCTTGGCTGGACGTCAAGCTTTGGAGACTATCTTGAGCACGGTGGACATGGTCATGATGCTACAAAAGCGCATACCTGCGTTACAGCAACAGCTGAAATCAACTCTTCTGCTTGATGCTCTCGCCGGTGAACTTCGAGACTCAAACTTTGAGAGGAACATGATCATGTGCCTGAAGAAGGCGAACTCTGAAGCTATGCTGCTGACATTGCAGTATGTGTCGTCAGCCACCTCTGGGGACCTGCACAAGACGTGTCAAAAGTTGCTTAAAGAGCTTCAAAAACTGCAAGCCCAACAAAAAGACGGTGGAGCTCTACGCAGCGAACAGGATCTGCATAACGCTACTCTGAGAACAACAGTCGTTGCCAAAAAGGTCGAGCTGAGCAAGCAGAAATCTACCCTCACCAAGGGCGATGCCGCTTACTCTGACATTCTTCGTCGATTTGTGGAAGCTCTGGAAACTCACTTTGATGCAGCACTCATCAATCCAAAAGACCTGGTCTTCAACGAGATCTTCATGTACGATCTCAAGTCACCGCATCGCGATGTATTCATGCCTAAGCCACGAGCTGCGATCGAGCGTGCATTGGCTTCTCCTCATGATTATCTGGATTGCGAGTGCTGTGCGCCGGATGTGGGTACGGGTGAAGAGAATACATTGGCCTCTACTCAGCCATCAACCGCCATCCTCTATCAGCTCTATCTCGAAGGCGGAGCTTTGATGAATGTTGCTGATCTACGGACTGCGTTTGTCACGATTCTTGGTGATGATCAGGATGAGGTTTTGACAAAGTGAGTGTTTTCCTGAAGAGTGTGTCCCTTTGAGGAATCATATGCTAATCAATCATCTCAGTGCCCTGTTCCAACGTTCTCTGGCCGAGCTGCGATACCTTGGACTGGTAAGAGGAACGAGGAAGAAAGCAGACCATGTCATGAAGATTTCGTGGAAAGGAGTCTAAGTTCATGAATAACATGAATCATCGATCTATAAAGCGCAAGAGACACAAAGTCTTCCAAGTGTATTCGGCTTCCAAGTCGTCCGTCTCGCCTCAATCAAGCATGAGGACCAGTTCTCATCTTTTCCATGACCTCCGGCTTAGGTCTAACATCACAAATCTCACCACAGTTTCCACACTTCCTCGCTTCCTCATCCTCTCCAAAGTTGTTGACGGCATCTTTAATCTGACTTCCCAAGTCCGTACACACAAACGCAGCTTCATGAACTACACCCCCACACCCCTGACAATACCACCTGAGCTTATCAACCTCTCCCTCTGGTCTAGGCTGCTCAATAACCACACCAACCGTATCCGCAAACCTGACAGGGTTATGCGGGGTATTTCCGGGCAGGAGGAAAATCTCTCCTTCATCGATGTAAATGTCTCGGAACTCGCCAGAGGGTTCGACGGTTTTTAGAAGCATGCGGCCGCGGTATTGGTAGAAGAATTCGGGGGTGCTGTTGATGTGGTAGTCTGTTCGTGCATTGGGGCCGCCGACGATCATGACCGTCAAAGGGTCCGAGTAAACGCAGTAGTTGTTGATTGGGGGTTTGAGGAGGTGGGAGTTTTGTTCGAGCCTGTGATTGCAAGAGGTTAGCTAGCAGTTCCAAAAGGTGGGAAGGAGCTGGAGGAAAAGGCGAAAAACACACCATTTAGGGATATTCAAAGGGTTGCCCAGTTTAGTGGTTGTAGGTGTTGTGGTAGTCATGTTTGCCAGTCGTGTAAAGGCAGCAACTCGTGGTGCAAGCGGTGTTCGTAACGCGGAAGTTCTCTGTAATGTGTTTCTGCTCAGTGTCCTGAAAGTCTGCATGCTTTGATGTCTCGAGAATAATTACAAGAAAGAGAAGAAGTGACAATCCCAGTCCTGCGATGACAAATGTATCTGTTTTTCGGATAGGAAGTGGCTCCGCGTCATAGAAACATGGAGGGGCTCGGAAGCAAGGCCTGTTGCGGCGATTAGATAGTCGGAAGCGGGTGCTATCTCCGACCGGTCTAGCGGTGCTGATGGAGCCGGTGAGAGCATCGTAAGACGAGTTGGAATATCGATTCTATCTGTCGAACCACTCATTCGTGTTTTTTTCTTCAACATTTCGAGATCCTAGCTAGAAATCATGGATCACTCACACATGGACCACGGCAACATGGGTCACGGCGGTATGGACCATGGCGGCATGGATCATGGCAACATGTGCAACATGAACGTAAGCTCCTTGTCCCTCACCCATACCCAACCAAGCAACCCATGCCCGACCTGTACAAAAGATGACAGCTGAAACGTGATATATAGATGTTGTTCACCTGGGACACCAACAACCTCTGCATCGTCTTCAAATCCTGGCGCATCACCTCCACAATGTCTCTGATCTGGTCTTTGGTTGGCGTGATGCTACTAACCGCCGGCTACGAACTCGTGCGCGAAATGTCTCGCCGCTATGAGGCTAAAGTACAGAGGGAGATTGATGATATGCCGAGTAAGTGCTTAACCTCATCCCATTGCTGAATACCTTGTCTTTTGTCTCTTTTTGCCGTGTCAAACTCGAGATATTTTGGCTAAATCGGCATTAACTATCCAAAGATGACCAAGAAGAAAGCTCATTGCTCGCATCAGGACGCAACGCTGCCGACGCGTATGCAAAGTCGAAAACTATCAAGGCTGCTCTATATGCCATTCAGGTGTTTTATTCCTTCTTTATCATGTGAGTGTTTCCTACTTCTTGTTCTTCGCTGCTTGGAATGGTATACTCATGGCTATAGGTTGCTTTTCATGACTTATAATGGTTGGATCATGTTGTCTGTTGCTGTGGGTGCATTCGTGGGTTATTTGGTGTTTGGCAATTCGACTGTTACAAAGAGCGCTGCTTGTCATTGATAAGCAGAGAGCATAAAGACAGCACTACTTCACTTTTCTTGCGTTGAGATGGCATCGATTGTTGGTATTGAAGAAGGCATGATATTGCATTAATGTACAGAAACGCTTTGAATTATGAAAGAACTTCTACTTTTCTCCGAATCCTTTACATCTAGAATGAACAGCAACACGCTTATTTGCTTGTGGTTATATAACTCATTCCTCCATTTCCTCATCCTCGTCTTCTTCTTCGCCCTCTGCGGCGTTCACGCTGAACGTGGGTGCTTGATCAACACCAACATACGAGTCACTCATCAAGAACAAAGTCAAGTCGTGCTTGCCAGGTGTGGGCACAGTAAAGTCGAGACGAACCTTGAGCTCACGGCCAATAGTAACCTTTTTGATGCTGAGCAAGTTCTTGGTACTCTCCTCACCAACAACAAGCCACCAGTTCTCGGTCTTCTGAGCAGGGTAGAAGGGTGCGTGAACAGTAAGGTTAGGTTCTTGATCCTCATCAACATCGCGCTCAATGCTGACGTTGATGAAGCTAGGCTCGCCAGCAACAACGTTCTCGGCATCTTCAAGCTCGAAGTTGAGCTCGACATTGGGGTATCGCTCGTTGGTGAAGCGAGCGGCATCTCCCAACTGTTGGTTGCTGAGACCCATACTCTTGACCAACTTCTCGTAGTTGGGGTTCTCAGACGGGTCCATGGCATCCATGAACTCGAAAATATCGTTGATGCCATTGCTGTTGACAGCTTCGATAACCTCGGGCTCGAAGTGGGGAATCTGCTTGAGTGGTGAGTCGCGATCCCACATGGATTGCACAACCATTTGGCTCATCTCCATGGCGCTCATGGCGTTGAGGTGGGCTTCTGAGGACAGTACATCGACACAAGCGCTGAGCAAGACGAGGACCTTCTTGAGAATCAGCTCTTGATCCTTGGCAAGATCCACGGGTAGTTGCATGCGCGAGAAGTGGGCTTGCAACAGGATAAATGCCTTGAAGTGAGGGGACTCGAAATTGACCTCGGCGAGCTTGACAGGCACGCGGTCGTAGATGCGCGACAAAATACGCTCTTCGTGACGACGAGTCTGGATGTCCTCGAACTCTGTGGCTGCAGTCACAATCTCGAGAATGCCCTTCAGCTTGGTGGTCTTCTTCAATGACAACAAGAAGGTCTGCATGGTAATGAAAGAGATGTTGTAGTATCCGGCAATCATGGCAGCGTTAAGTGGCGTGATTGAACCATCGTCCTCCTCGTCGACCTCAATGATGTTTGCGTCGGTCAAGTCCTTGAGAGTGGACTCGATAAGCTCTGAGAGGTGGTAGTTGAAAGCGTCCTGAGTTGTATCAGTGAGACCATAGAAGCTGGGGTTGGCCATCAGACGACGGTAGAAGTAGGTGTAGGTGAACCAGTTGATTGCATCCTGGGTGTCTTCAATCGTCTTGGTGCTGATCTCAGTGACAAACACATCGTGCAAGAAGGCTTGCAACTGACTCTCAACTGGTAGTGCTTCGGTCAAGAACTTCTTATAGTAGTCTCTCTTGACAGCGGGGCACATCAGGACACCACGTGCTTTCTTGTCTTCCATGGGTCTGCCAGCCTTGCCGAGCATCTGCAAAATCTCACTGATAGGGTAATCGATGTAGCGGTGCTCACGACCTTCGAAGAATTGGGTGCCCATGACAATGACCATGTGAGCTGGAGTTTGCACCTCCCAAGCACAATCTCTTGACACGAGCATCACCTGGATGGCGCCAGCCTTGAAGAAGTGCTCAACAGCACGCTTGTCGAAAGGACTAAGAGCCTCGTGGAAGTAACCAATACCATGCGACAAAGACTCGGCCAATGCGCGTTCGTTGATCTTCTCCAAAACAGAAGATATATCTTCGAGGTCGGCGTTTAGGAAGCGATTCTCTTGGTCATCGGCGACACAAGTTGCCAGTAGGTCAACAGCAGTTGCGCGTACCTGTTTACGATTCGGGACGAATACCATGGCAGGATGACCGGCAGCAAGCTGTGTGATAGACTGGTAGACAGGCTTGACCATGGCCAGCATGAGAGAGGGGAAGTGGGGAATGGTGAAAGGCTGAATGTGGAGTTCGAGAGGAATCTGGCGGTATTGAGGGCTGAAGTTGAAGATAGTGTGCTTGCTAGCTCCGAACCACTCACCAACATCACGGGCATTGGAAAGAGAAGCACTCAAACCGATAATGCGCAGGCCGTTCTCGAGTTGCTTGCTGATCGCGTGACTTCGAGAGACGACAGTCTCATACACGTAACCGTTATGTCCTCCGATCATGTGTAGATCATCGGCAATAACTAGAGTCACAGCTTGAACATTCTTTCTGCGCTGCCACATACGAGACATCATGTCCCATTGCTGGGGAGTAGCAAGGATAAGATCACCCTCTCCAAGCAGCTTGAGGTCAGCCGTAGTTTCACCGATCAACTTGACAATTTGCTTGCCACCAGCAATTCCGGTTAAGCGAGACTGCCAGTCTTTGTAACGAGCGTCGATCGCTTCTTGGAAAGGTGCAATGTAAACAGCCTTGCCATCTCCTTGACTCCAGTGGCGGAGAAGAGCGAATTCAGCACAGACAGTCTTGCCGCTACCGGTCGAAGAGCCAACAAACACATTGTCGTCAGACGAGTACAAGGCGTTGAAAGTTTGAGTCTGAATCTTGTTGAAACGTTCCCAATCAGGGTAGAGGTTGATGAACTCATCACGCTTGAGGGCAGCGATAGGGAGGGGCTGCAGGTCCAAGAGAGGAGTGTGGGCAGGGAACTTCTCGGGAAGGATAAGCTTCTGGAAGGACACAGCCAGACGAGCCTCAGAGTGCATCCATCGGTCCGACAGAACAGTGATGAAGTAGTTGGGCGGCATGGGCTCGGTGATGGGTACGGTGAACTCAACTAGATGCTCGTTCATCTCGGCCTCGGCGTACTCCTTGCGAAGGACGAATTGGTCGTGGAACAGAATCTCTTCACCATCACAGTCCTCTACGAGAATCCAGAAGCTCTCAGACTTGCCATGAAGAGCCTCATCCCACTCAAACTTGGGTGAGATGGTGAGCTCAACACGAAGCATGGTACGTGTCATAGGTTGTACTTGAGCTTGGATTTCTAGTCGAGGGAACTTCTGTACCAAAGCACAAACTTGTCTACCGGCTCTAGGCAGACCGAGAAGCTCTCCCATACGTGGAGGGTCAAGGTCAAAGTAGCTCGACCATGGCACATCGATGCGCTCAGCCTTGCGGACGATGTCCGCAGGGCATTCTGGGAACTGCCTGAGGGGCGACATGGTTGGCCACATGCGCTTCTCGGCCATCTTGCAGAGATTGAGAGCATCCTTGACCACCGAAGCCAGACCCTTCTTGAGAGCAATCTCGAAGACGGCTCTCAGGATACGACCAGCAGATTGTGTGACGTATACCAAATCAGCCATAAGTGCAAGACCGTCAAGCTTGAGACGAGACACGTATGCTTGAAGCAAGACATTGATCTTGCAGTGGGGCTCATCAATGGTTTCCTTGACAGGAATTGGGACTCTGCCAAGCAGCTTTGCAAGCTCAAGCTTCTCGTCTTGACGAACGGGAATGTACTTGAACTCCTCACTGAGTGCGAAGACACGGAACAGCTCGATAGGCGTGATCGATGGCTGGATCTGTTGGTTGTACGTCAACATAGACTTATGAGTGATGTAGTAATGCGATGCAATGCGACCAAGCTCTGTAGAGACGATTCGTCCTGCGCGCTTGTCATACTTGACGAGGTTTGCCTGCTCCAGAAGCAAAGCCGCGGAATGGATCAGGTCAACTCGCTTTTGTTCGAGAGTTTCGTCATCCTCGTAGTCGGCCCCGACTTGATATAATGCTGGTGATCGCAACATACGCACAAAGAGATACGTGTAGCCCAGCCACTCGACACCCTCATCACGGGTGCGGACATTGCCCAAGACAACCTCAGCATTGAGATTATCCGCCAACTTGCTAACAAGTTGACTCTCAATCGGAAGCTGCTGGTTGAGTAGCGACAGGTAGTATTGGATTTCCTGTTGCGTAGTGATGATGATACCTTCACCATACGTGTCGTATTGTGGACGACCGGCACGGCCAAGCATCTGAAGTACGTCTTGAGGAGACAACTCGACCCAGCTACCTTTTTCAGGAGAGTAGATCTGAGTACCTTTGATGATGACTGTGTGAGCAGGAAGGTTGACACCCCAAGCGAGAGTGGCCGTGCAAACAAGAACCTGAACATCACCAGAAGCGAACAATTCTTCAACGGAGGTACGATCGGCTCTGCTCATACCAGCATGGTGAATGCCGAATCCGTAGGGGAGCAGATCCTTGAGGTCGGCATTTGTCACACTCTCAGCTTCCTCAGTCAAAATTTCTCGACTGGCTGCATCATGCTTCAAGATCTGGCCGATTGTTTCAAGCTCGAGGGCCTTATCACGGATGTACTTCGCTGTCTTCGCTGTCTCTTTACGAGAATGGACGAAAATCAGCATCTGGTTACGTTGCTGGCCAACTTGCTCGAGAACCTTGTTGTAACAGATGTCGTTCATGGTCTTGAGTTGCTTGATCGCCTTCTTCTCGGTGACACCGATGAACTCCTGCTTAAGTGGACAAGGTCTGTAAGTGCCATCAAAGTGGAAGAGACCCTTATTCATATCGACTCGCAGGAAAGTGGCGACATCGCGGTAGTTGGGAAGAGTGGCACTGAGACCAACAATGCGAACAGGTTCACCAGTCTGCTCGATCTTACGGATCTGTCTACTCACGATACTCTCAAGAACCGGGCCACGGTCGTCATGGAGCAAGTGAATTTCGTCGATACAGATCAAACGCACAAGGTTAGTGTAGCTGGTATCAGTGGCCTTGCGAGTAATGACGTCCCATTTCTCCGGCGTTGTCACGATGACTTGAGTTTCGGCAATCTGTTGCTTGGTGAGTTGACGATCACCAGTTAACTCTGAAACCTTGATGCCGTAAGGTGCCAAACGCGCGCCAAAGTTTCCAACCTGTTCCTGGACCAGAGCTTTCAAAGGAGCAATGAAGATAATTTTGAAGGCGTCCAAATCAATTTCACCAGTCTCGGGATTGCGGTGCTTGCCGATTTCGCGCAGCATAGCGAGCATAGCCACGTTTGTTTTACCGGATCCAGTAGGTGCACAAATCAGCATGTTGCCATCATCCTTGAATGCAGTGGGGAAACATCTTGTTTGAATGCGGTTGAGCTCCTTGGAACTTCCAAATCCAATACGAGCCCATTCAGGCAATTCTGTTGTTGGAAGGTTGGGAGTCTCAAAGTCTTCGCGCTTACGCTTAGGTGCCGGTACATGGATCTCATCATAACCCTTGAAAGTGCGCTTGGTTGATCCTTGCGGCAACTTCACACTGGGGTTAGTCATGAGATGGTTTCCTTGATCGAAGACGAGGTTTTCCAGATTGATATTTCGGCTGGGTTGCAAACCACCAACAAGTCCTTCTTTCTTCTCTTCAAGGGCGGCAGGTTTTCCAGTTGCGGTATCCAGATCCATAAGGTCAAATTGCATCTTTCCTTGAGCTTGTCCATCGGTCCCTTGTTGACGCGTCTTTAGCTCCTTGAGAATGCTTCCGTGTCCGGCCTGCACCATCTCGCGCTCAACAGCCACGCGAGCAGGTTCATCCTCACCAGCTCTTCTCCATCTCGTCACCCATACGACCTTGTCTCTATTCTTGACAAGCTTCGAGACCAGCTCGGGGTGCTCGTAGTCGAAAAGTTCCATCAGATCGTTCTCAACGTCGCGCAATTGTTTTGCCTCGCCATCCTCGTTCAGGCCAGACATCATATCTAGCGCTTGTGATGTCTTATCTTGTTGGATATGTGCATCCTCGTAAAGCTGGCCGATTTGTCGTTGTAACCAGAAAGCGTCGATTTCGTGAGCGGGTATAATATCCTCTTGGTCGGCCTTTGCTGAACGGCTGGCGGTTGGAGCAGAGAAAACAAGATCCTCCTCGTCGCCTTCTGCAGCCATGTCTTCCGCGTCTTCGGCACCTGTTGCAACGACGTTCTCTGGATCCTCGGTGACATCCTCATCATCTGAATCTCCTTCTCCGTCGCGAACCTCGTAATTTTGGCCTTCCTCCTCATCTTCGTCGCCAAAGTCAACAGCGACACCTTGACGGTCATCGATATCATCGCCTTCACCGGCGTCGTCTGCATCACCCATATTTTCGTCTTCATCCTGTGCGTCATAATCGGTGATCTTCTTGCCCAAGTTGACAAGTTCGTTGTATTCTTTTGATGAAAGATTGACACCGATGATATCGTCGATTTCCTTCTTCTTGTCGAAGTCTTTCAGGTCCTGGTCCTTCAGATATTCCAAGATGCTGTCAGTGGCACTGGCAGTGATGTGGAGGCCATAATCGCCTCCCATCTTTTGCGCGACTAATGTGTTGATCAATGTGTAAGTCGCCTGAGTGGCAGGTGTGCGAGGACGATATCGTAGACCTTCGATGTTGAGGTCTGCTTGTGAAAGAATGCCAGAGGCGCGAGCACTTTGAGCGGGTTCTGCTCTCTTGCGCTTCCTTTGCGCATCCTGGGCGGCTGGCTGAGCAGGAGCGGCTTCGCGAGCATTGCGCGAGCCCATATCGTTCAAGTTGATGCGACCAGCGAGCGACTCGGGATCACCAGTACTGTCATCACCTCGGCGCGTGATGAATCGACGGTCCGCCTGGAGGACCAGGTTGGACATGGCCGAGTACTTGTACTGGTTGAGGCGCTTTGCATCTTCATTTTCGGCCATTGTGAATGTTGTATAATGGTTAGATGGTATGGAGGGGCGGGCGACAGACGTAGACGGATGGCTCCCTACGCGTGTGCTGCCTTGATAGATTGCTTTCTTCGACTCTGAGCTTCACCTCCAGCGGCGAACATTTTGGCTTGGCATTCGCGCTTCGCGAGGACACCGCAGTCACTCTTTCCGCCGAAGAGCTAGTGGCTTGGCAGCGAGGATGACCCACATCGATGCCTTCATCTGTTGCCTTCATAATGGAGTCGAAACCTTCGATGGTCATTCAATCGCTTCGGTTGACATTCCCCTACTCAATCTATCCACCGCCCTTGGCGCTTCGATCGCCTTAAGCTTCTATGATCGACCGACTTGCCCGTCCGCTTCTCTGAAGCACAGACATAGTTTTCCAAGCTCAATTAGAAGTGGATAACAAACAGATGTGCTTTGCTTAACTAGCGTAAGGCAAAGCGGCCCAGATCCCGACTACAAAGATTGCATGCATGTCACTGTTCTGATATGACGGTTCGGCATATAGTAAGATATGAAGATGCTGGCATGTCAAGCTGTGAGTCTGACAGAATGAGGACAAGAGATTTGGGATTACAGCTCTTGTGATACGGACGAGCATACGATCCAATTTTGACTTCAAAGTTCCAGGCCCACGCATCGGTTATGAAAATCACATGCGTTCCATACGAGGGCGACGTTGATCATGATTGACGTTCGCGGGGATGCATAGCGTCATTGTGGCTGGGTGCTTGATTTCCCGCTGCGCTGCCTGGAGCTCCATGGAGCGTTTCCTACAAGATCTTGACCGTCCCTCGTTCTTCTTCTTATTCTGACATTAAACTTTCGCCGGCAAGTACAAGGTACCTGTCGCACCTATAACAAGATGGTCTCTCTGTGGGGTTCGAAGAACAATGACGATGAGCAGCTCGACGATGGCTCAACCACGCCCAGAGGCTCGACCGAAGACAGCAGACGTCCTCCGTCGAGACGTTCCTACGAACGAAGAGAGCGTGAAGCAGACGAGAGAACCAGACTCTTACCGCCTCAACCTCGTCCTCCTCACTCAGATGGCTACCTAGATCCCGACGACCCAGCTGTAAGTCAACGCTATCATGTCGTCGTATAGTTGTGCTGATTGTCACAGGTCTCTCCCTACAACCTGTGGACTATTCGCTTCTTGAGATATATCACTGTCCTTTTCTTCCTCATCAACTTCATCTGGTGGGTTTTGCTGTTCGTCAGTATCTTCGTCTCTCCTCCCGGTCTGCACACCAGAGGCTCTGGTTTCTTCGACTTCTCTTACACCACCCTCACTGCTGGTAATCTTCTGGTCGCCATCCTCTTCTTTGCCGCACCCGCCAAGGGCATGCGCATCACTATGGGAATCATCACCGCCATCTTGGCTATCGACCTGATCATGATCCTTGCCATTCCCCGCCTGAGAGTTGAAGAGGGTTGGCCGGGCATTGCTTCGATTGCCTGGGCCACTCTTATCGGCCTTTGGTGTGTCATTACCGATCGAGTTGTGGCTTGGGGCAAGAGGGAAGAGGAGGAGCGTCTCACTGGTCGTGCTGAGACACGCAGGACACTGCGTGAGTGGTTGGCCGTTTCTATTGCAACCTTGATCCTCATTGTTTATGCTGTTATTGCCGTCCTCATGACCGCAACTCTTATCCTGCGCGCTCGTGACGCTACTCTGCCTATGGACGGCGACAAATACTATGTCGACGGCGACAAGTACCAGGTCCACCTTGCTTGTCTGGGTAACGTCACTTACACCCCTGATGGCGTTGCCAACCCAACACTCCTGCTCGAGGCTGGCGAAGGTCCTTCCGAGTACGACTTTGAGCACTGGGCTTATGCTGCTTGGAAGAATGGCACTATTGACCGCTACTGCTACTGGGATCGTCCTGGCTACGCCTGGTCTGACAGCGCCCCTAGCCCTCACAGCGCTGGTATGTCTGCCGATGCATTGTCTGAGGCTCTGGCCGTTGCTGGTGAGGAGGGTCCCTTCATCTTGGTTTCTGCTGGCTACGGATCCATTGTTTCACGCATCTTCTCCGCTCGTCATGTCCGCAACATCGCCGGTATTATGATGATTGACCCTCTCCATGAAGACCTTCTTCACCGTATTGGAGGCCCGTACAGAGGCTTTGTTCTCTGGGGCTGGGGCATCCTCTCACCACTTGGTCTCCAGCGCAACTTTGGCGCCATCTTCAACGGACGCACTCGTGAGGACCGCGTCTACGGTCGTTCGGCTTACCAGGGTGGCAAGTTCATCAAGGCTCAGCTCCAGGAGAACCTCGTCGCCGATTCCTTGACCAAGAACGAAGTGGCTAGCGCCCGTACCATCCAGACTCCTGATGTTCCTCTCGTCATCATCAGCAGTGGCATCAGCAACCGCCGTGACAGCGAATGGGAGCGCAAGCAACGTGACCTGACCAAGCTGACTGAGAACTTGATCAGCTGGGATGTCGTCAACAAGGCACCCCACGAGGTCTGGAGAACTCTTGACGGCAGAAATGTCATGGACAAGAGATTGAAGGATATTGTCAAGCAGGGCTACAGAGCCTACTCGATCGACGAGGAGGAGGTTTAAGATTGTGGATAGCTATTCTCATGACCATCTCGAGCTTTTTTCTTCGTCACGAAATGAAATGGGATCACGGCACAAGCGTGGTGGCGAGCAATGAATATAATGTCTTTACTTTGTCTCTTTCACTCTTGCATTCACATATCCAGTACATAGCACTTGTTGCATTTGATGTTCAATGTTCTTCGCGTTCCAGCTTTCTTTGATACGGCTTTAACAGGTTCGATGAATAATTTCCTAGTCATAAGGATCTACTGCAACAATTACTCAAGTGACCTATGCCAATCCAGCTCTCAAGCATCGTCGCTGTGCAACAAAGGCGCATCCTCACCATCCCTGTACTCTCGCGAAGTAAAGAAACGAGTCAACCTCCTCTGGCCACTCCACTGTCTCTGCTTCGCCAAATCCGAAATCTGCAAACCCCAATGCCACACCATACCAGCAATAAAGCCTACAGCATCATTCTTGAACGCCAAACACCCAGCCACGGTAACCAACATAACAGCCCACCGATTCTTCTTCTCCTGCTCATTGAACTCACGTCTCTTATCCGCATTTCCATCTTCATTCTCCTGTTCTGTTTCTTCCCAGGCATCTTGTACGTCATCTAATGATTGACCGACTTTAGCCAACTCAACTCCAGCAGCTAGGACCATAATCCCCAAGAGGCTTTTGGGAAAGCGTTGGAGGAGGGGGATAATGGATTCGCCGGCTGTTAAGCCGAGGACAAGTTTTACGAGACCGAGGAGAATGATGCTGGCGCCGCTGCGGGCGCCGAAGCGGTATTGGGCTGCGAGGCCGCCGGAGCCGTGGCAGACGGGCATGGCGCCGAACCAGCAGCCGATCAGATTTGCGATGCCTACTGAGAGGCCGATTTGAGTGTTTGAGGGGGTAGGAGGGTAGGAGGGGAATAGGGATGCTGAGAGGGAGGTTACAGCTAGAATGCTGTTTAGGGTTGTGAGGGGTAGTTGAGGGAGACCGGCTTCGAAGGCGCCTTTGTAGAAGTCTTTGGGTGAGGGGACGTAGGTTCTTGGGTGCCAGGTTTGGAAGCCTGAGGGTGTTGATGAGTGGGAGGTCCTGAGTTGGATGCCAGCGAACATAAGTCCGAGTATGAAGACCAGCAGAGCGTATGGGACTCGTGGCACCAAGGAAGATACAAGGAGAAAGATGAAAGCAGCCATTGCCCATAGCCAGTTGTCTGACCAGTTTGGACTAACCCAACCGAGTGGCTTGAGAAGACTAGTCCCTGCTGAAATGACCAGGGCGAAGCCAGCGCCCATTTGAATACCTCTGACGACAGGGATAGGTACCACACGTCCGAACCATTTGAGAAGGCCTGTGAGACTGAGAAGTGTCACAACTCCTCCTACAAACAGACCGGCCGAGATATTCTCAGTCTTGGTATATGACTGACTGATGGCAATGGCGGCTATAGCTTTCATAGGCTGAACAGGTAGTGGTATACCAAATGCAGCTCCTGTCGCTATGTTTGCAAGTCCAGAAAAAACTAAAGTAGCAGATAACGATATGCTCTTAGTCAAAGTGAGAGCGATGAGTAGAGGTAGTAAAGTTCCCAGATCGCCTAGAGCTCCAGAAAGTTCGTTCAGCGGCTGTCTTCTTAGTGTGCGTAGGTTGTGCTTATTCACGCTCCTCAGATGAGAATAGATAGATGCCATCATGATGGTTCTTCGCTGATATGCGATGCAATGCAGAAAGATGTATGTTGAGGAAAACGCTCGAAAGATGCAGAAAATATCATTCAAGTGAGGTCGCAAGAATCGATTGTAAGCACAAAGAAAGGCCCGTGACCCAGCCACGTAGGTCTCGTGCGGATTAGAAATATATTGGTTGGTCACAAACAAGGACGACGATAGGGCCTCGGAGATGTCACTAAGTCATAGCGGTGACGCTTGTGGGGCCTGAGCTTGCTGCGGGTAACCCTGCTCTTGGGAGCTGGCACCAATATCGGTCGCGTCTTCCGTGTTGCTTTGAAACGCGTCTCCCAAGAACTTCTTGACCACTAATATGTACATTCACAGAAAGGCGACGTGAATATGTCACTACCGCCATCTTCACAGGTCGCTGTGCCAATTCCGAGCTCACAAATGGTTGGAACACCTGAGCCAGCAAAAAAGCTCAAGAAATATCGACCAGTAAAGCCACTACCATTTGAGCTTCGAGATATCATCAATGTCTATATTGAAGAAAAGCTTTGTACAATCTCGCCTGAAAATGTCTGCTTGAAGCTTCTCTAATTTGGCCTAGTCTCACAAGCTCTTCCATTACTGTTGAACACACTCATCGCAGGCACTGATGGCACTGTCGATGGAGAAACCTTACCCACTTATGTGCCATCTCCTCAGGTACTAGCAGTCGTTGCCACCTTAGCTGTACATCCTATCTGGACAAACCGAGCCACAGAACCGGATAGTGTAAAGACAGCTAACGATGCACTATTCTTCCTCAAACATGTCAATTCGATTGTTGGTGCTGCCAACGCCAACTTCACCTCAGCCTTCAAGTTTCTGGACAAGTTTGACTCTCGGGACAGGCGACGACGTACTGGAGATCACGCTGTCGGCACAGAAGATGAACACAAGTTCTCGATCAACATAGCTAACAAAGGTGCACTTTGGAATCTTGCCGAGGACTTTTGGGCTGTGATTGGATGGGCTTTCAACTGTTCATGTCAGTACCCAAAGCGATGGGAGAGGTGGAGATCTTGGCTCAATTTTATGCTCGACGTGCTTGAAGATGATCTATGCGAACGAATCTCAGGTGCCGAACCCCTCAGAGACAATGACAAGGAAGCAGCAGCCAATACCTTGCTATCGGAGAGTCTGATTGCGCAGTACTGTCTTACGGCAGGTGACGGTAGAGCCGGCAAAAGAAGAGTCATGAGAGCGATTCTCGCCAACGGTTGCAAGAAAGACTTGGATGAGTTTCGTGAGATCTGGAAGAACGAGACCAAACCACCTAAAGAGAAGAAAGCGGAAGAACGAATGCCGAGGAAAACGATAGATTTCGACAAGGAAGAATACGCTGATTACATGGACATGGATGAATCTGAAGAAGAGGAAGATGATCTGCCCTCATCGCCTAAAGCAACAAACTCGACACGTCAGTCGCGTAAGAGAGGACGGCCATCTTCGTCTACACCAGATCCGGATGTGGACAATGAGTATAGCGCATCTTCAGATTATGGTGGATACGAAGCCGTACGACTGCGTCAGCGCTTGATCGCTCTGGTAAGCATCACCTTTTCTTCTTGGTAGCGGACATGCCATCTAATGCCCAGTAGCTCACGCAAATCTCGCTCCACTACGAACATGCCTTTATGGAAGTCGAAGACTGTTTCGACCTAGTAACAGAGTTCCTCCGCCCTCTGCCATTGGACATCTTTATGCTGTTCGTCTCACCACCAACCCCCTGGCTAGAGCCCCATTCACACGCTTTACTCTGCCAAAATCTGCTTCGCCCAATCATTTCCTCAGAAGCGCCTATCTATCATGCCGACACCATGTCACAGATCCAGTTCGAAAAACACTTTTTGCCTTACTCTGCAAACTACACCAACTATGTCGAGAACGCACGAGTCAGTCTGCTGGTAGAAGCCTTGTTGAGATTGTTGTTCAAACACTCTGCACTGACTGTTAACAACAGTCTAAAGAAAAAGCTGGATGAAGGAATCAAGGCCAGAGAAGCAAAGGCAAAGTTCGGCGTGAGGAAGTTGGTAGGCGTCAAGGAAGCCGAAGAAGAGAAAGCTGTCAAGATTCTGGCGAACAGTGCGATGAGGATGAAAATGGTGGTGCAGGTTGCCACTGCTCAACAGCAGTAGGTTGTTGAGAGAAACAGATGTTGGTGTCATTGCTAGATTTGTGGTCTGGTGTATCCTCGAACGCCGAACAAATATTCATACACCTCACTTTCGTGCACTGTTTGCAGGAAACATCATACGTGCGAATGAACCAGCTGTCTTCACCCATATTGAGATAGTTGAGAAGCTTGTGATTCATGGATAGAGAACACACCAAACTATAGCTTCCAAAGTTACCTAAAGCTCGTAATCATGCGGCGGTGATCTTTGCTGGCCGTATAACTAGATATTTCGGCTTTACAAGCCAGAATGCTTAACGAACTCGGATCTCAGTTAAGCTCTTAGAATCAATTTGTTCACAGTGTATGAATGGTCCTTATCAAAAAGGTGATAGTATGGAACAGGGTCACACCACACACAACTTGACTTCATCCTGGAATCTGGACCACTCATCTCGAATGTCCTTGAGTGTAAGGAGACCAAGCAGTATGTGTATCTCGACATTGCCATTTCTTTGGTCTGATTTGTCTCAATCAATCTGATGAACAGAGTGAAGATGAAAAGAGAATGTCAAGACTCGAGACAGGGTGATGACGAAACAGCGAAGGCGGTGAAGCGTGGGGCCTCATTGGGACTGGATGTGACGGTGATTTGTCTCGCAACTCGCAAGTCGTAACACACGACATCAAGTCAAGTCTCCTTTGCCATCGATCTTCGGCACCTGCTCTTTCACTCCCAGCCCGGCTTCTGCAGTTTCCAACCAGCTCCACTCTCGCTTCAGGACATCACCAACCTCGAACGGCCTCGTCGGTCTAGTCACCCCTCAGACACACATTCAAGATGTTGAAGATCTGGTCTATGGTATGCATGGTGTGAGGGCACTGCCGACAAGCCACGGCTGACTGGTCATGACAGAAACAACAGCAGCAGAAGGACCAAGCCGCTGCGTCCGGTGGCGCAAAGAAGAAGAAGGTCACGGCCGCACAACTGCGTGTGCAGAAGGGCAAGTAGACATTAACTACAATCGCCTTACATGTGCTGACGGATACCGCAACAGATCTCTCGGAACTGTCGCTCGGTAGCACCATGACGACGACCTTCCCCGACCCCGATGACATTTTGCACTTCAGCCTGACCATCGCACCCGACGAGGGCATGTACAAGAATGGCAGCTTCAACTTCACATTCAACATCAGCCAAAACTTCCCACACGAGCCGCCAAAGGTCAAGTGCACGCAAAAGATCTACCACCCCAACATCGACCTCGAGGGAAACGTGTGCTTGAACATCCTGCGCGAGGACTGGAAGCCAGTGCTCAATCTGAACGCTGTCATCGTCGGTCTGCAGTTCCTGTTCCTCGAGCCCAATGCCAGCGATCCGTTGAACAAGGAGGCAGCCGAGGACCTGGCACGCGACCGTGATGGATTCAAGCGCAACGTGCGCTCCAGCATGGCTGGTGGCAGCGTCAAGGGCATCTCGTACGACCGCGTCATGAAGTAGGATGCTGGACGACAAGGACGAGGACGAAGAGTTGATGTGGCATACGACAGGCGTTTTCTTTCTTGCGATATCGATACAAGCGAATTTCCTCTTTTGTCATGTTGGCTTCAATTTCTATACAAGCGGCGCCATAGCAGGCATGTCTATGGCGACAGCGCGAGCCACGGATGGTGGCTCATGTTTATTTCATGCATGCCAAAGACAATATATACACTTTTATTCTGTTTTACGTCTGTTGTACTGTGCATGTGATCGAGTGTTGTCTGTATCAAAGGGTCGAGAGGACGAGTCGAATGGGGGAGAGGTCTGTGCTCTGGGTCGGAGCAACTTTCCAGTTGATTTCGCTGCTTCGACTCGCAGAAGCACCAGTAGCAGCACCACCCTCGTTTCCACTCTACACACACAATCACAATGCACACGACATTAAGGATATCGCACTCGCTGCAACAAAATGGCCAGCAGTGCCTGCGCTCGCTCCAGCAGCAGCAATGCCGCCACGTCTCGTCCTTCCGCCGCACAAAAAAGATGCTGCTCGTCCAGCCCGACCCTTCATTCACCGACAACACCGGCTCACAAGACCACATCATCTACAACCCACCTTCGTCTGCGCCAAACGTCTACCACACCCCCTTGAAGTTCTTGCCCAAGGACGACCCGCGACGTCGCCTACACACCCTCCTCCGATCCACTGCCTCTTCCGCAGAAACCTCCACATCCTTGCCTCCTCCAGTGCGACCAATCTACGAGAAGAAGTACCATCTCAAGGAAGCCGATATTGAAGAAATCAGACGACTCCGAGCAGAAGACCCGCGCAAGTGGACACGAGTGCGATTGGCCGAAAAGTTCGAGTGCAGCCAGTTCTTCGTCAGCTTGTGCTGCTCGGCACCACAGATCAAGGAAGAGAGGCAGGCTGAGCTCGAAAAGATCAAGGAGAAGTGGGGACGCACCAAGAGAGAGGCGCGTGAAGACAGGCAGACCAGGAAGCAGAGCTGGGGCAAGGCTGTCTGAAGTTGATGGCTCTCTCTGGGTGGAGAAAGGGAAAAAAGTTGCAAAGCATTTTTGCATTTTCACGGGTGTTTCTAAGGGAAAGGGCTTGAGTTGTTTATCTATCGGGGCCTTGTTTGAGAGGTCTTGACTTGTACATGTCCTTTTGTTTGAACATGTCACGCGAGAGTGGTCGTGTGTTGTTGTAAGATATAGGCGGAAACAGGGCTATGCGTCTGTTGCATATAACAGAATCAATCCATATTGTACATGAAACCACATCTTCTATCCAGATCACGATCTATCACATGTGAGCACACGACGAGACAGACATGTAAAAACAAAAAGAATAATTGGAAGGATAATCGGCGGGAAACAGCTGACAGACGGGCTTGGCACTGCCGGAGTAATCCGTCGTCACCTCATGCGGTTGCATACCGATAGAGCCTTGAATTGCAAGCGCGCAACCTCTCCACTCCGCAATACAACCCCAAACCACAAATTCACAATGCCTGTCAAGCCCATCACCGGTGTACGTCCTGTCCAATTGAGCCCTCCGACTTCCTTGCGCAATCGATCGTCGCGCGCGACAACCGACTACCGACCGAATCTGGAACAAGCTTACTGACGTGTGGACTATGTAGATGCTCCGCAGAGGCCTCGTCCTCGACCTTTCCGTCGCCTTCGGTAAGATTGGTTCTGTGAGATTGCAATCGTGAGCAAGTGGACTGACAACTGACAGGTCTCGGTACCTCGGCCGGTTACCTCTGGTGGTACGGTACGTAAAACCATTCTCATTACTCCCCGACGATGCGTTACCTTCTATTTTCCGCTCGATCTTTCGACTGCTGGTTACGTCTCTCGCAATACTGGGCTGGATGCAACATACGGACGATATACCCGAATCTCGAGTCACGAATACCACATCAACACCATCGACTGTCGAACCCCCTCGACCAATGCTACACATTCACCACATCTCCAAGAACAAATCACGAGAGAAAGAGAAAGGAACAAAAGACTAACAGAGGATCCCCAACAACAGGCTTCCACGTTCCCGCCGTCCGCCGCCGCGATCTGTTCTACGCCAAGCTCGAAGACGAGCGTGCCGCCGCCCTTGGCCAGCTCTAAACTACTCTCCCGACAACATCTTGATACCACTGGCTGAGAGAGGAGGCAATTGTACATTCTAGAAATGAGAGCTAAAGCAAATGGCAAAGAATGAAGATTATCGCACTTATTCCCTTTTGGTTCGTCTGTCTGGTTGTTTCGTTTCCCTTGATTTTGTCGAGGATATGTTGGTTTCTATGGTGCTGTTGATCATGTAATTTGGATGGGTCAGGACTACCCAAATCTCTTCCTTGCCTTGTGGTCTCCAACGAACAGTAGAAAGCACTTGTCCTCGATACTTGTATGCTGCTTGGCATGACAATGTAAAATGTAGGTTCAAAGTCATATGTGTCAGCTCGAACGCCCAGCAGGTGCTGACCTCTCTCTGTTAGCACATGGCACCGCTTATTTCTTGTTTGTTGCTCTTTCTCATTTGTGATTCATTTGGCCCACGCGTTATCGGCACGTCACACCTTCCTCATCTTTGACCTTCCTTCAGACTTCGAGAGACTGTATTGTTCTCTCTTCCAATTCCTTCACCTCCTTGACCACTTTCACCATTCAACCACATCGGCAAGTCCAGTCTCGTCTGTGCACCAGCCTGCACGCAAACGCCAAAGGACTACTCGTTTTGGACAACTTGACTAAACCGATGCTATTCAGTTCTCGGAGTCCGAGTACGAAGACTCAACTGCTCTCGAGAGTGACTTGGACGACCATATCGAGTCTGACGCTGTCGACATCCCTGCTCCTGTTGAGGCTCCATTGAGGAAGAGTGGATCAAAGACCAAGTGTTCCTGGTGTCCCATGCAGTTCACGAGCCCCCAGAAGCTCCATGAACACCTCGAAAAGAGTATGTATTCCTCGTATCTGCACCTTTATGCAACTGCTAACCAACACAATACAGATCTTCCCTCTCATCTACGAAAGACTACTGCCGTCAAGAAACTATCAGCCGCCTCTGCTAGCCAGAGGAACAAGTTCCCTTTCTCGATCCTCACCGCAGGTCGTTGAGGGTTAATCTACAGCACTCTCATTGAGGAGCTTCTGGTAGAAACAGCCTATGGACTCACTGCCGACAACGATGAAGACGCTCGTTTTCAGTGTCCGGTGCCTGCATGTGCAAAGATCTTCGAGGCCAACGCTACCCTTGCCCACGTCTGGAGTCACCGTGATGACGATGCCCACGAGTACGCGCTATATGAAGAAGACCACTTCCGCTGCGTGATGAGGTGTTAGAAGGGCTTTGCCGATACTCTAGCGAGACTCTGGCATCACTGTACCTTTCACTGTCGCAATCCAGTAGAGGCTCTTATATACCGTCCTGAGCTACACCGCGAATGGCAGGTGCCTAGTGCGAACCACAAGCGCAATTCTCAAGACGCCAGGCTCTACACACACTGGCGTAACTACCATGCAGAGACTGCTTATGACGGTCCAAACACTTTCGCCAAGGATGAGGTATGTCAGTCAGGCTTTAGCGCCTATGATCCTGTCAAATGTACAACGAGGGATGGTAAGTCATTCTCGTGTCTACACCGATTAGCTGTTAGCTCGACGACTCTTTCTACCCTCGGCTGTGCATCAGGATGGGACTGTTATACAACTTGCACAACAAGCATCCAAGCGTTATCAACAGAGACTTTCCCCTTCGACTCATTGGCAAGGCATTTGTCAGCACTATCATGCATGTTAACCTCCACTTTGTTGCGGCACTGTCGCCTCTAGGCAACCATTACCGTCATCGACTGGCCACCCTAACTGCCAGCCCTGATCCGTTCCCAGACTACGGTGGATACATGCCACCATATGAACTGCTCGCAAGGTCAGACAAGAAAGGCTCCTGTGGAAAACACTTTATATGTATTCTCAGGGATAGCACACTCCCTTCACCAATGACCAAAGAGAAGCAGTAGCGGTTCCTCAAACTTAGCAAAAACTTTGACGAGTTTATGCAGTACTCTAGCAGGGTTCAGGCTGGCCAAAGGATATCCATCATCGTTGTATAGCGTGCCAACACAAGATGCAACAACATGTATAGCTTGTTTAGGCACATGTCACTCAAGATGGACATTAGAAAGATGTTGTCTCCACACAGAAAAGTTCATTAAAGGCCATATCCATGATCAAACTCATGCTCAAGTTTCTACTGTGCATTTTGATAGCCTCCAATAACAATCCTTATGCCTCGGACGGAGAAGAGGTCCTTAGTCGCGAGATTGTGACTAGAAAACCATGTGTATGTACTCTTTCTCACGTCCTGGGCAAGGATGCGCATTCTCATGCTTCCAAGCTTTGGACTGAGCATAGTCAAGCCAGAATCGATATCGTACTGTATTTATATCTGATGTTTTGAAAACCGTCCTCACTCAACATCTAACCTCCACACCCTTCCTCGACACAGTCAAATACTTGACACCTTTATACGGCCTCACTCCCTCGCCAAGCCCTTTACTCCTCTTAGTATCAATGACCAAACTATCTACTTTCAAACCACTGGCTAACCATCCCTTGACGCCAAAACTCAGACTCGCAGATCCGGGCATGAGAATTGCGTTTTGTCTTGCTTTCTTTTTGTTTGTTGCTGGGTTCGTGTCGTTGGGCTTGGTGTTGGGGATTTGGTATTCATCGTCGTCGTAGTCGTGGGTATTGCTTTTCATGCCGTTGGAAAGAGGTGCTGAGTCTTCGTCATCATCGGAGGAGGTGCCGACTACTGAACAGCGTAGAATGCAACCAGCACTGCTAATTCCTGCAGCTTCCTTTGCGGAAATCTTCCATTCGATGGAGGTATCGCCGGGACTCCAGTGTGCTTCGCCTTTTGTAGCGCGCAAGTCGCTGATATTGCGTACGGCAGCGGTTATAGGAATACTAACGGTCAAATCCTCGAGAAGTGGTGCTTTTGCATCGCCAGAGTTGCCGCGGAGGGTGGCTGGACGAGGGGCACCTAGGTTATTTGATAGACTTGTTGCTGCTGCGGATCCTGCTCCTGAAGATGCTCCTGAAGAAGAGCCAGTGCCGGTGTAAAAGCGATGACTAACTGTGAGACGGACTTCGAAATCTGAACCTGTGGCGCCTAGTCCTGTGCGTATTTCTATCGAAGCAGGCAAGTTTAGATCATTGGCTTTGGCGGACAGAGGCGAGGCTGAAGGGTCTAGCAAATCTACATCGTAGCCAGCCAGTACAAAGCGGCCGTCTGGAGGGACGAAACTAAGTTCTGCGTGGTCGCGCCAGCGGGCAAGTCTTACGCAAGGATGGAAGACTGGACGTTCCATTGTGCGTTTGACTTTATCGGCACCGGGTCCACTGCCGGCACGTAGAGATAGCAGTAAGTCGGGTACACCAGAGACCTTGCTGGTAAAAGCGATACTGCCGTTTGCAAAGGCAGCCAGAGGACGGCCTGAAGGAGCATAGGTGACGGAGAGGGTTTCGACAATATCGACGTACATCTCGTTGCTTGTGTGACGGACATTAGAGCGACGCCAGGGAATCTGAGAGCCAGCGGTTGATAGTGTAGGAGTAAGGCTTCCACTGCCACCACTTCCTAGGCCAGAAAATGGTGTTTGGCCAGCGTTTAAGGCGGGAGACGTGCTGCGAGATTGTTGTTAGATGGACTCGTGATAGCGCTGTCAAGTCCTCAACATACCCAGGTAGCCCTACACCTCCCAGCAACTTGCCCATCCATGACGGTGTGTCGACAACATCTCTGAGCGCATTGGCTTCAGTACCACCAATCAACCCTCCATCACACATCTCACTCAGGACCTGGGCGATAACATCGTAGTTTGCTTCCAATTTACTAGCCAGCAAAGGTGCACCCAGAAACTCTTCAAGGGCATCAGCGACGCGATGCAAGAACTCGAGGACGACGAGTGGTTCCGTGTCGGTCGAGCAGGGACTCATGAACAAGAGGCCATCTTGTAGCATGGAGAACAGTAGTGTCGGCGGGTTTGTTCCTGACAGGTAGATACATGACGGTCTCGGTTCTGCATGGGCAAGGTATAGCGGTAGTAGAGTGGAAGCAGGTGGTGGGCGCGCAGTGAAAGTATGAGTTACGATGACATTGCTGTAGATGGCGTCAGTGGAAAGATTGCGACGGTCAGGGTGGAAGGGTTTACTGTACTTGCGCTCGTTGAAGATGTAGACTGCCTCGATCAGACCCATGGCGGCGGTTGTTGACTTGTATGGGCTGGTGTTTGCATGTTCGCATGTGAAAGATGCAATGTTCGGCGCGCTGCACTCAGACGTCACCAATTCTGGAAGCCCCAGAAGACCATCACAACTTGCCCAGGGCCGAGGCATCAAGACATAGATTTAACAGTGTCAAACCTGATCAGGCATAAGACGGAGCTGAAACAATATTCACAGAAATGGAGGATAATTTATTACGCAGCTGCTAAAGAGCGCGTTGGTTCTACAAAACCTCGAAGGATATCTTTATGCTGATGTGTTGCTTGCTCCCTCTTACCTCGACCGACTCCGTATACGCCTGTAGAATTTCATCTCGAATTCAACGCCATCCAAAGCAATATCAGCGTCTTCTCTTTCTGCTGCCACTCGTGTCTTGTCGCCTACCCACGTCAGGGCTAGAGCTCCGTTCCCTTTTGACTCTTCCTGCATGCGTCTTCCTGACTTCTTCAGATTCCACGACGTGCTGTTCTGCAAAGTGCCTCGGGTGTACTGGGTGTTCGAGAGCTTCCTAATGCCTTCTTGGTGGCGCTTGTTCCTGCATGTATGGATTGCGTGCGTGCTGATTCCAATGACCATCCTATTGGCGTCTTGGGTCGTGCGACATGGGCATTCCAGGTGGAGGGGCGCCGGCACCAGGAGCAGGGCTAGGTGGGAATGGCATACCAGCTGGTGGAGGGAAGGGCATACCGCCAGGAGGAGGGAAAGGCATGCCTGCAGGCGGTGGCATTCCGTTCGGAGGGAAAGGAGGCATTCCATTGGGAGGGAATGGGAATGGTGGCATACCGCGACCTGCAGCCGGTGGAGGGAACGGCATACCGCCAGGTGGTGGAGGCATGCCAGGAGGGAAACCGAAGGGCATGGCTGCTACACCAGCATGGGTTCCGCCGGGTAACATGGGATTCGCGCTTGCTTGTCCTTCGGCGGCGTACGAAGAAGTAATGCTATCGATGACTGATTGAGCCTTTTCGTGACCGATCTCTGTGCTGCTGTGTTAGTCGCATCTCTTCCTGGTTGGTCCCGTATGGCGGCGCGTACGTTGGTAGTAGTCGACTACGTTTCTGAGATGGTTGCGACCGCTGTTGTGGGCCTTTCTCACGCTCATACTGTCGTGAGTGAGGTAGACATCGCAGTAATCGCCTGTTTTCGCATGAGTATTCGATCGATTCTTGTTCGGCCATGGCCTGGAAACCTACAGAAGAGTGATTGAAGGTCAGTAAGAGAACAGCGCTTGGAGAGAAGATGGACTTATATTTCGGCATCTTGACGACTTGATCACAATAGCAGATGCGACGAGATGGATGATGGCGCAAAGCTGTCTGGCTTCAGTACAAGGCAGCTCGAACCCCAGACGGGCCTATATCAAGGTCTTGGCACGTCATATCTTATCTGATCTCACCATCTTCCACCACTCATCGCAACGCGCCGCCGCAGTTTCACTCAAAGGCAGACACTACATATGATCAAGATTCGCAGGAATTTGTGTATTCATCCTGACCAACATGTCCAACATGCAAGTGCCCCCAAACAGCGTTTGGAGCTCCATGAACTACACGCCTCCTCGCGGATCATGTAATTACAAGAACGGCATGATATCCAACAAATGTCCTTGTCTTCGTTTTATGCTGCATCCAGTCAAGGTAGGTCAATAATCCATTTACTCTACACCACGATGAAAGCTTCGGCTGGTCCTCCCTACTTTGTTCATACCAACCCGCGTGTCATCTCACAGGCTGCTACCTCGTTTGAGTGTGACGGCTGCAGCCACCATGCTTCTTACCACAATCTGGACAACCCATCTGAAGACGCCATTCTCGCGAAATGGTCTGCTCAGGAAAAGGCAGTGATCACCCAGCAACAACCAACCACCTCGTCACGAAACAAGCGCAAGCGAATCACGTCCCAGCCTCATGATGACAGAGAATCGACAATCACAATCACGGATGATTCTCCTGAAGTCATCGAAGGCGCCCTCAATGCATCGAGCAGAAATAACAACAACAACACGGTTCACCCGTTCTCATCAATCTTCAGCAGCAGAAACAGCAGCCAAAGATGACAAAAAGTATCATCTTCCGCACTGCTCACCCCTGATCTAAATGGCTTTTCGCTGTCAACCAAACATTGCGCCAAGCTCCACTCTCAGCTGGGCTGTTCAGCACGCCACAACACGCGCACAGGAATGTTTTTATGTTTTTCCTTCTCTTTCCAGAAAATGTTCGTTTCTGCCCAAAAAGAAGCCACGATTTTTCAGCTGTCGCCGTCGGCGCGCGACTCCTGTTGGTCGGCGATCACCTTCTCACTCTCACGCACTCATAAGCTGATATCGCCGTTTCCGTGTCATTGCTTGTGCTTTATTAGGCTTTTTGCTGAGTACGAAGCGTCGACACGAAACGCTCGCAAGACGGCTATAATATCGGCAGTCCCAGAACGACAAATGGAGTCTTCGGTTCTGCATAGAGGCATTGATGAAAATATTCTACTTGATAGATGGCTGCAAGCGAGAGTGGGACGGTACCTGGATGATCTCTGAAGATCGATCAGGAACAAGCCTTTCGGGAAGTGTGGAGAAAGGGCTGGAGAGAGAACCAACGGTAGTAGTGTGGCTCGTTCGTCATAGGAAGACGGTTTGATGAACAGCAATAATGACAGCTTTTATAATCGTTCATGATGCAAGGTCGAATTGCAACGGTCCAGTCAGTATTTGTGGGCCAAATCGATTCATGACTTTGCCCTTGTCGCTTGCAGAGACTCTTACAAGACAACGAGGAACTTGTGCCTGTGATTAGTATTCACTTCGTGCGTGATGACATATGAAAGTCCTGCCACGATACTGTACCTACCACGGAGCATCTGTCACGACCAGTGAATCAGCCGCCGAGTCCGACAACAAGTTTACTGTCAATATGGTTTCACGTGTTGCAAACAGCGTTCTGACATGCATCTTCTATGAATAGCTGTACCGGAATTATTCAGAAGCCAGACCGGATGACCATGTCTTGACGATCATTATTTTTTCGCAGGAGAGCAGTCGTTGCCAATCCAATTGCGATGTCAAACACCTGTTTGGTCTTGGGAAATCAGGTCTGCGCACACACGCATGATAGCTGGCCCTTTCACAGTGCATTACGCATGCAGCTGCGATGCAAGAGACCCCGAGCGGCTGCAGCGCTCAAGTAGCCTTGAGAATGCAGGAAATGAGGAACATGTGGCTTGGCCCTGTAACAACAACAATATTGCTTTCGGTGATCCCCATGGTCTTTGTCGCTGTGACGGAGTCAAGGTGATGATGTCGGCTCTGACCACCATATTCTACATTAAGAGCTGCTGTCCTTTGCGTTTGCGGGCGCAGTGCCGACGGGAAGCAGTTGAAAGTATGCATTTATTAAGGGTAGGGCTGCCATAGGGCTTTTGGTAACGTGCAGTACTCGGTGCGGATCAGGTAAATTCGTGAGGTGGGGGCTGAGAAACCCTGCCCCCACCTCACGAATTTACCTGATCCTTGGGGAGTAACTCCGTAAGGAAAACCTAGCCGACCCGACAGATCACCAAGCTCAATCAATCGTACCTTGATGTTCCTGCTAGGCTGCTTCTTGGTCTTTTCAATATAGACCAGAGGATCTTGCAAGGCGGTGCAAAGTCAGGGGATCAGAAGGAGGGGGCATCTCGGTACCTACTGTATCCGAAGGCCGAGACTAAAGAGTATGACCTGCGTAGGTGGACGATAGCACATGACAGACCAGCCAGCGAATCAGAGCTTGACGGAGGGTTTTCTAGCCAAGGCCGGTATGGTGTCACAAACTCAAGACTGCTTCTCCACGTGAAATGCGCCGTGAACCATGCAACCATGAAGATCCGGTTGCAAGGTTCCGAAGTAGACCTCACCTCATGATAGGATGGTTGATCTGATTGACTATTAGGTAGCTTTCCTCGCTAAGATGCTGATCGTAAGAACGCCAGTTATAGGTTGAGAAGTTCCGTCTCCATGCGATCCCGAGATTGCAAGGGTCACGAACATGCTCTGGCGCGATGGATGAGTCTCCCTGTTCGATTGCTGTGACTTTTGTCCAGTACCACCAAAAGCAGAGGAAAGTGACATCGATACCTAATACGACGTACGGGGATGACTTGGGAGTTTCTGCGTACCTCTCCACGTGACTTGCCATAGAGCATCTTCCAGGTACCTTGCCCTGGCCCTGACCTGGGACTGATTATTGTGACGTCGTTTCGGAGGGGCTGTCTTGCTGCTTGACTGCAGAGGAATGGGGTCAAAGGGTCTGCAGTGGAGTCAAAACCCGATTGCTAGGATTGATGGCTGGAGTGTGTGCTTAAAGTGGGAGACTTCGGTAGGGCCGAAGGATCGAAAGCTGTTGGCGGCGCTGTTTTCCTGAACTCTAAGTCAAGCTACTTTGATGGATCTACTTGCGATATATGGTATGTTTTACGTTCAAGCATCACTTAGCTATGATCAGGTAATCTTCGTGACGACCTGGCGGCTGATGTATGGCAGTAAGTTCTGATAAGAGCGGTGAAGCGTCGTGGAGTGCAACACCATCTTGCCAGTTGGGTGCATAGAGTTAAGGTGTGCTAGCGTGCTCAGTGGATGGTATCCAATGAGATATTGGGAAGTTGAATTACTACCCTGTCAGTGTTCCGTGATAACCATGATAATGATGGTTCAAGTCAGTCGGCGCGGCAACAGGTGCGATATGCACACTTGACCTGGTCGAAGATGAGGATCGTCAATCGAGACGGATAGCCTCTTTTGTCTCTCGAGCAACGATGCAGGTGCTGAGTTGCGTCACGGCGATCCTTGAAGTGCTGAAGACTAATCAATGTGAGACTAGACATCATGGTTATCGAAGAAGCTTCTTCGGCGGACTGTCTTTTGAGGCCGTGGACGGTGGAATAGAGTCGTTTGACTCTAACCCTCATGACAGACCCACTATAATATTCATCCAGACTTTGCAGCAGCGATGCTTTCGTTTTAAATTTCAGGGAAAGAAGCAACGAACGAGTCAAGAAGTCAACCAAAGTTCGCAGACGTTACTAATCACGAAATCACAAGGCTGTCAATAAGCATGGCTCTCCCGTAAGGCTATGCACGTCATGCTATATGCGGACAATGATAGAGCGTTGAGAGGGAAGAAGCCTTCAGGATCAGAATTTGCACCTTTAGAGCGGATCCTCTTGCGAGTACGAAAACGAGTATAAGATATGCTGTTGTTCGAGTCAGGCCACGAGGTACTGTGTAATCATAATATTATCATGCGTTTTATTGTGCAGATTTATTTCCTAAGCTGGATATTGCAGAGATGACAGCAGCTGCATGAGATGAGTCTACTGATCCTTCGTCTCTTGGTAGTGCCCACCCCCAGATTCCGAAGAGCACCTCACCTCACCTCATTCTTGTTTCATCTCTCATTTTATCCGGTGCAGCTCTCAGTAGTTTTCCGTGTGCCGAAATGATTCAAGCCATTCTTCGAAATAAGGCAATGGTGTCGATGGCACTAATGGGGAATAAACCGTCCGGGAAGATAATGATGCATGCGGTGGCAGGTCGGCGTCGCCGAGGGCTTGGAGCTAAACCGGCGGATCTGTCCGAGTGTCCGCACGTGTACTTGGTGAACGACCTTGACGCAAAGAGCGGTAGGAAACCGAATCCGACGTTTGATGCCGTTGGTGTTGGTTCTGTCGGCGGCTCGGCCAAGAAAGTTTTGCAAGTCCGCTGTTCTTGACTCGACAGTTTGCGGACCCAAAGATTTGGTCTACCACCGATCGATATTTCCAAGAGTATGCCGATGCTTGGTCGTTTGGTGCTGGTGGGTCGAGTGATCAATGCGATCATCGACCGGTCCGAATGGTTTCTTCCATGGTGCTCCATGTAGGATCCTCTGCAAGCCATTTCCCCTGAACGCTGTCCTGGGATCGTAGAGCCAGCTCAACCCGAGCTGGTGTCACCGATGCAAGTTCCTGCAAGGAGAACCATGTCAGTTGACCGCATTTTCACTAGTGACCCAGCCGAATGGTTCGGATCAAGTGCTTCCTGAGCTTCTTGCACAAGCAGGTAATTCCGAAGAAAATCGATGAAGAAAGTTGGACTTACTGCTCGCATAGTGCTGTTTATCTGTTGCAGCGCTGGTGTGTGAATAGATTGTGGCCGACTTGTTCCAAGGATGGCAGTTCTCGAGTTGACCCAGCGTAGAGCTGCACTTGCTTTGAGATATATCTGTTGAATTTTGAAGCGTCGGATGCTTGCATCAAGCATAATCCTATATCTCGAAATCAGATTCAAATCAGAAGGATCCCAAGAAGCTGGAGAACATACCGTTGGAGCTGCGCTTTCTCTTCCTCACAATCACCATCTGGTTCCGGTCCTTGGCAATCGAATGGTTGAGAGAGTAGGGCTTGGGCTTCTGCAGCACATTGCCGAAGCACGCAATAGCCTTCCTCGTAGTAGTCTTCAGCTGAAGGATTTGCTCTAATGTTTGCAATGTAATGTTGCAGATGTCTGAAATCAGAAAGAATTTCGGCGATACGCATGGCGCGTGCCTCATTCACTGAGGCAATGCATGTCAGAGAGGGAGGTTCCAGGTTGGTAGTAAAGTAGGGTACAAAGGACATCTTACATCCGTCAGTCATTGAGCAAAGAAGGAACTACTTCAGCTGTGTTGAGAAGATGGGTCTGGATGGGTAGTGATCGACAGATATATAAACGACCCTTACAGCTCCAGGTGGTTATTCTGGGGATAGGTTCTTGCGGGTCCCGAAAAAGTATCTTTCATATTGTCACACATATAACGAAGTCGGTAATATGCGAACAGATCGGGTGGAGAAGAAAGAATAGAACAGTCAAGGCAGGGTGTGCAGAAGCGAAGGGGAGGCTGTGGATGGATTGGGAGAGACGTTAATAAGTACACCAACAAGGGAAATGGTCGTCTTTGCAGCTATGGGCAGGCATGATTGGAAGAGGGTTCAGATCTAAAATGGCAGTTTTACGCCAGAGGATGGATGGCCAAGACGTCACCAAGCCGCCAGGTATGGAAGTGAATCGGTCGACAGCTCAGACGGACCAGTCAAGAAGACGCACACACGTGTGGCAGATGCACGAGAAAGCAAGCCTAGCGTACGTGCATGGCCATGTCAGGTGTCGGCGATTCCTAGAGCTGTTTGGGTTCGGAGGGCGTTTCAGTGGTAAAGGTGGGGGAGGAGCGCCACAATCAGAGCTACCATCGAGCAGCCGCCGGCGCCGGCACTTGAAGCAGAAACAGGGCCACGGAAGGGTAACGTTTAGTGGAACAAAGAAGGAAATGATGCTTTGATACGGAAGGGTAAAAACACAGCTCGATTCATAAGATGACGCTACCGGCTGCTCCGCACGCTGAGCTGCGTGCAACAACCCACACTGCTGGCGGTGCGGTGTGCAAGCGAGCCGGCGAGAGCGATGGCATAGCATGCATGTGGTGGATTATGTGACGTCGTGAAGGTAGGAGGTCGTTAGGTTCAGTCCTTCTCAGCAATCGATTGCAGACGCTCATCGATTTGCTCTTCGGTCAGAGTGCTGAAGTCGTTTGTGGTGCCTTCCTTTCCATCTGCACGGGGACCGCCGACGATGCCAATCTCAATCTCACCCTTCTTGAAATCAACGCTCAGCACTGTGCTGAGAGTGGTAATGGCGAGCTCAACGACCTCCTCCCAGTTACCCTCAGCGCAGTTCTTGTTTCGCAGCTTCTTCTCGAGGTGGTTCATGGCTTCTTGTGCCTTGGGACCTGATGCGGTGGCCTTGTAACCGACGAAGTAGCCTGCAGGATCGCACTTGTAAAGCTGAGGACCGAACTCGGAGTCGACTGAGATGAGCGTCGTGGCAACGCCTAGGGGTCTCATGTATGCCTGCGTCGTGTCAGTCCCGAGTCGCAAAGGCACTCAAGGTTGAGCATCTCACCCTTTGTGTGTAGACCTGGGAGATGTTTGCGAGGCGCTTGGCCAGAACATCACAGGGCATCTCATAACCGTTCTTGTATCTGAATTCGGCAGCTTCACCACGCGCTCTCATGACCGAAGCTCTTGCATCTGCGATGGAACCAGTCATGACACAGCCGACTGACGGCGAAAGTCTGTGGATGTACGAGACGGACGAGGGATCGATCAGCTTGTCGGGGACCTTCTTTTGCGAGATGACGACTGCGCAGTCCTTACCGCGGACGCCGACCGAGGTGATGTTTGCTGCAGTGATGGCCTTGAATGCATATTCTGCTCAGTGTAAGCCAGGGAATGCGCTACCTAGATATGGTGGACTCAGATACGCACCAACTTGGTAGAGGCGACCCTGATCGGAGAAGATGGTGATGTGTCTGTCGTAGCCTGCGCTGCCTGTTGCGGGAGTTAGCTACGCCGAGCTGTAGGACCAAGGCAAAACGCACTCATGATGGGCAACTGATCTGTGTATCGAGGTTATAACCGTGTGAAAACTCCAGCCAAAGCAAGCCAATAAGACAAAAACAACAAGGTGATGGATGGCGATGGGATTGCGGTGATAGTGAAGCTCTGTATGAATGAGCGCGCGTTTG
Source organism: Aureobasidium melanogenum CBS 110374 (assembly GCF_000721775.1). NCBI lineage: Eukaryota > Fungi > Ascomycota > Dothideomycetes > Dothideales > Saccotheciaceae > Aureobasidium > Aureobasidium melanogenum. The sequence continues at coordinate 396,096 of NW_024470064.1, forward strand.
CCCTCTCGTCATGGAGGAGCTTCTGGCGAAACAACGCCGACCCTTGGCACTCCCGCGCCTTCCCCGGACGAAGATGGACTTCCGCATAATTTTTGTTCCTTCTTTTTTTGGTCGTGCATGTGATTATTGTTTGCTGCAGCAACCATGACCGAACAACGCGTGCCTGCCTGGAAAAGACTGGGTTTGAGTCTCACAAACGCCAAAGACACCGCTCCGCCACCTGCTTCTCCTGCTACCTCGACTAAACGTTCTCGCGATGACGCCGATACACCCAAGGGTTCCAAGAAGCAGAGACTCGACCAATCTCAGAATGGAGCCAATGTATCTAGCCCTGCACAGAAGCAGTTGCAGTCTTCGTCAGTAGCTCCGATATCCAGTCCGATGCCCTCCAGATTGTATGCCTTTCTTCTTTTTCTGTTCTAAATCTTCCTGTTCGACGAACCCTATGATAGTGATGAATTGTGTCTTGGTCGAGTCAGTCTCTATGTCCCTTTCACTAGCGCTAACTCGACTTATAGGCGAGCCTCACCAGAAAAGTCCATCCTAGCCACACCCAACAGCAAGCAAGGTCATCGCAAGTCCGTCGTCTTCTCCAACGACACCAAGAAGCAAGACGGGGACAGTGCTCAGACTTATTTCCAAGCCTGGGTCAACGACGAACTCGAGTACTACGCACAAAAAGCAGCCGCTTACGACGCTGCCGAGGCAGCAAAAGCCGCCGAGAAGAACAAGATTGAGGAATCTACAAACTCCACATCAACTCAACCTGAAGTCACTCAGGAAGCCGACTTGACGTCCACGACAGCGAACAAGGAGGACGAGAGCGTGGTTAAGGAGGAAAAGAAGAAGGCAAAGAAGGAGAAGAAAGAGAAGCAGGAGAAGAAGGAAGATCAATCAGCAACAAACAAGGACGACACACCACAGACCACCTCTGAGACCGAGACACCTGCTGTAAAGAAGGTCAAGGTACGCACGCCAAAGGACAACACCAACAAGCCAGTACCTGACTACGTCCGCTACCTCGAACAATACCACAACGACCGACCCTCCTGGAAGTTTAACAAATCCAAACAAAACGACTTGCTCAAAAACATCTGGAACATTTACCACGTCCCTCCATCCTGCAACGAGGCATTGGTTGAATACCTTGACGGATTGCAAGGAGCAGCCGCACGTCAGCGTCTACGTCAAGCAGCTCAATCTGCAAATATCGATATCGTCTCCTTCATCCGCTCCGAAATCCCAGAAGTCAAGGACGAACCCATGGAGACTGCAGAGGCCAGGAAGGCTGCTTATGACACTGCCCTCGAGAGACAGAAGGAGATTTTGCGCAAGAACGGCATTGATCCAGAGCCAGAAAAGACAAAGGTTATTCAGGAGCAGAAGGACTATGACGAACGTGTGCAAGTGGTCTGGAACACCATGAACAAGGGTGAACCTCAGCCAGTCGCAAGAGCAACACCTGCCGTCAAGGAAGAACCCAAGGTTGAGACTGCACGCGCTATGCGCAAGAAGAGAAAGTCGAGAACCGATGTCTCTAGCAGCGAAAGCAGTGTCAGTAGCAGCAGTGATAGCAGCAGCAGCGACAGCGATAGCAGCGACAGCGAAAGTGACAGCGACGACAGCAGCAGTAGCGAAAGCGACAGCGACGACGAAAAGCCCGCAAAAAAGAAGGCCAAGATCGCAAAGCTCGAGGCTGAGCTCAGAGACGCAAAGATTGCAAAACTCGAGGCTGAACTCGCAAAGGCCAAGGCAAAGGCTAAGGCTAAGGCTACGAAGGCTAAGAGCCCGAAGAGCACAAAGGCGAAGAGCACAAAGGGCAAGAAGAAGACCGAGTCTAGCTCTTCCGAGAGCGAGTCTTCGGACAGCGATTCAGGTTCATCATCCAGCTCAGACGACAGTTCAGAGTCGGAGTCTGAGTCCTCGTCTGGAGACTCTTCGAGCGACTCGGACAGCGATTGAAAGACTTCTCCTATCGATTGAACGTTCCGATCTGTACATACCCTACATATCTCAAACATTACGACACTTGAAATCATCTAAGCTTTGGTGCTACTCCTCTCTCTTTGCGAAATGCTCGTCATAAAGTTGGCAACCAGATGTCTTGCTGCTCTTGGGTGGAAACATCTGGAGAGCTCGGTCCGCCAGATAGTTTACATTCAAGACTTTACCGCGGTTTCCGCCAGTAGAGGCTTCGAGAATACAACAGTCTCGAAGACTAGGAACAGGCTTTCTTGGTTACAACGAGATATAGACGTCAAGCCATATAGCCCTTCCAGAGAAAAGACACATGCAGAATCTCAGAATGGTGGTCGATCAGACAAAAAGAGTCAAGAAGCCAAAGAATAAGAAAAAGCAATTCTTCCACACCATTCGATATCCTCTTCACCGTGAAAGTAGTTCAACCGTGTACGTGCAAGGGTGGTTTATACGATTTCTGCGTTGAAAAGAATTCCATGCCTCTCCATGCCATTAAACGCCAGTTGTGTCAATAAGGTCAAACAAGAAAAGGCAGGAGACGGCTCATTCGCTCAACCCTCCTTAGAAGCACCCCCATGAACCTCACCCTCCTCCCTCGTCCTCTTGACCCTCTCCCTCTCCCTTTCCTTCCCCCTTTCCCTTGCAGCTTTCTCATTAACCTCTCTTTCCTGATGATGCGTGCCCTGTCTTCTTCTCCCACCCCTCCTCACCGGTGCATACACATCGTTGAAATTCATAACCACACCCAAAAACCTCATATCCACGTCTGGCTGATACGCCAAATCTCCAAGCAAGATATTAACGCGAGCTCTGAAGTCTGTAGCTAGAGAGTGCAAGCGTTGGCGCAGTGAAGACAAGATAGCTGCTTCGTCGGCTGCTGCATTGCCAGATGAGGTGATGGGAAGTAAAGGCGGGATAGGAGAATCATTGTCGCGGTCGTTGGGGTGGCGAGAGCTGCGTTTGTGGGTGTTGCTCATGTGCGAGGAGCCAAACTCGTTCTCGTCTTTTTCTGTCACGCCCCAGGTGCCTGCTGCTGTGCGTGTTTCGATCTTAGCAGCGAGGTCTTGACGGCGTGTGAATTCGGCTACCGAGTATGAGTATAGGCTGTCGACCGCATCTTTGTATGCTAGCATCAGTTTGAGGAGTTCGTGGAGTTGGGCTGTAAAATCTGGTGCTGTGGATGAGGAGGCTTGTGAGCCTGAAGGGGCTAGAAGGCCCTTGCGAGTAATGCTGCGCAGATAGGCTCCATGGGCTGAAATCAGATCGTCGAGAGTGGCGTCCGGTGTACGCATGGCTTTTTGCAGTCCTTCCCAGCCAGCCTCAATGACCTCAAAGAGAATGTAGTGTTGAAGTTGTGAGACAAAATGGATCATCTCTGCGATGCCACCTCTAGCATTCTTCCAGTCGGCGTCTACTTTGTCGCCGACAGCCCCAAGTACTCCTCGAGCACCGGTCATTGTTCGCCGCCATGTGCTTCCTAATGCAAACTCGACGCGCTTGACACGCCACAAGAAGTTGAAGACCTTGAGGTATTGCTTTGATGCCCACGGAGTGACAATAACATCCAAAGGAGAATCAACTCTGTACTCGAGTGTAAACACATCCCAGCCAATTTCGCCGTGAGACAACTCAAGCATACGAGCATCCAAACGGCGAAGCACATCGGGGGAGTCGTATTGGGCATTGCTGTTACGAATGGCGTGCTCCAGCTGAGCAGTCAAGGTGTGTCGATACTGACTGTTGGCTGGTCTATCGAGGTTTGATGCCAAAGATTCCATCAGCAAGGCAACAAAGTCACCCTGTCCCAGCAGGAGGTACTTCTTGAGTGCTGCCAGATGCTCAAACAACTTGAACTTATCTTCCATCAGATAAATGAGACGAGCCATGGTGCCCTTGTATGCGGAGTCAATCGATGATTCAAGTGTAGCTGTATCGCCATAACGAAGCTCTCGCATAGAGCTCTTGCTATGGTTCTCGACCCAAGCCGAGTCACCGCAACCATAGCGGATAAAGTTGAGTGACTTGCCAATGAGGTAAACTTTCTTTGCGAAATCCTGTGTGATGATGGTAGGTATCATGCTGTCCTTGAGACGATATTTGTCTTCCCAGACACTTGTCGCACCACCACGACGAGGGTCAGAGTCCAAGTCAACATCACGGTTTTGGTAGACGAAAAACTCCAGGAAAGGGTCTTCAAGCTCGCCATCGTAGATCCAGTGTTGTAGCATAGTATAGAAAGGCCGGGTTACATGGATCAAGAGTCGCTCCGCAAAAGTGTACACAAAGGGATCGCCGTGTGATGAGGCGTAGGAGTGTATGAGCGATATCAGCTCGCCTCCTTTCTTCTCTGTCGAATTGTCAGCCAATATCCCTATGATGACGACGCAACTCCTACCTTTTGCTTCTTCGACCATCATACTCATCAACCTCAAGCCCATTGTCGCTTCACGAGTCCACACAACACATCGCTTCAACGTCACGCCAGCCTTTCCCAGACCCAAGTTTCCTGGCGATTCTTGTAATTGGGTCAAGGCTCTTCTGATTTGCGCTTCGAGCGTGGCCACCAATCCAAGATATGCTCTCAACTCGACGCCGATCGCAGAGCGCAAACTTTGGCCCACCAGACCGCCTTCAGAAGACTCGACGAATGTTGATAGACTCCGGTAAAGTAGCGAAGGCTCGGCAAGCGTGTGAAGCAAACTTATTATAGGCACAGGTAACGTTGAAGGTAGTTTGAGCGAAGAATCGGAGAATGCGAGATTGGTCGAGGAGAGACCTTGCAATGTAAATGGCAGGTCGCGCAGCAATTGAGCTTCGGTTGGCGCATCCAGCGGGTTTGCCGAGTATGTCGGCTCTGGTGAGGGTTCTATTGAGCGTGTTGATGCGCGTAGAGGCATTCTTTCTCGAGTTTGTGATAATCGTACGGGCTCTGGATCTTCGGAATCGGGTACTCTGGGTAGACCATTGCGAGAGAAGGCATCGTTGAAAGCAGGGGCGTCGCTGCTCTGTTGTCGCAAGGGAGGTTGCGGGCGGGGTGTAGGCGAGGGGACAGCATCCGGTGCTGGTCCAGCCTCAGAATCTGAGAGCCGATACAAGAAGTACAAGATAGCCCATTTTCGGTCGAGGACAGGCTGGCTCAGCAGTCGCGAATAAAGGTTGGAGAAGTGGAGGGCTTTGTCCGGGCGGCTGTTCTCATGTACCAGCTTTTGTCTGATCAAGTCGGCGGCGTGATGGACATCGTCTGCGGCTGCCGAAGATGGTTGGTCATCTGCGCGTGGTGCTCCAGTCAGCTTGGTGTTCCTGTTCAGTCTGCGACGAAAGGAGCGTGCCTGCCTAATGTTTGTCTGGCCGCTTGCAGTGCCTCGTCGAAGCGCTGGTCTTCGACTGCTTCATCGTCATCTTGGTTCCATGGGATCAATCGAAAGAGTAACTGTTGCAGCGCGTTATCCACGCGCTGCGCCCGATTTTCCATCGCTCATTGATGATGGAGAAGCTAGATTCTTTTAAATTGTGCTGTGCTCTAGACGCGCCTTTCAAGAAGGACGTGTTGTTTGTGCCAAGCCCGAGCTTGAGAGTCTATACCGATCTCTTCCTCTTGTCAGAAATCCTACAAACTTTGGCTGAACAACACAGCGTTTGGAGAAGTAATTGCAATGAAGTACTATTCGTGTATAATTAAACAAAACCAAGGACTGTTACAAAACTTAATAAGCAAAAACCAATCCATACTACGCCGAATCCCACACCTCCCACAGTTTGCCAAACCCTTTGTGCAGCGCGGAAAAACGCTCCTTCAATGAAAGATGTACAAGTTGAATGATAGGAGTCGTGAGCTGGCGAGAGAGAATGTAGTAGTGCGCCAACTCCAAAAAGAGCCTTACGCCTGTGCCCAGCATTTGCCTGAGCTATCGCATACTGCTGTTGGCTGAATAGCTTGCCTTGCCTTGCAGTCATGCCTTTTAAACGCCCCTGTAACACTTATTTCTGGCTGTTCTATGAGAAAGGGGACTACCGTCTCTGCATGTTGGCCTGCGATGGTACTCCCTGCTGCATATGTTGGGGCATCTGCATGCCATAGGGGTTAGCGAATTGATGGGGTTCACCAGCAATGCTCTGCATTGCCATGCCGCTGATCCCCTGTGCTTGCGAGACAGGACAATCTTTGTGGGCGAGGAGCAAAGTCTTGAGTCCTACTATCTCCTCACGCAGCTGAGTGACAGTGGCGGCAAGCGCGTCATTTTCAGTTGAGAAGATTTCAACCTTCTGCTGGAGATTAGCCAGCCACTGCTTCTTGCGCTGACGACACTTAAGGGCAGCGATTCTGTTTTCGATGTTAGCATCTTCCAGGTCATACATCTTTTTGTTCGGGCACGTACCTGTTCCTTTCGAGGAAGTTCTTGCGCTTCTCCTCATCGGTCATCTTCTTGTTATCCGTTCCTCTCTCCATATCCATGTCGTCATTGTCAGAATCGTCCTCGTCCATAGATGCCATGCTAGTCTTTTGGCGCTTGTTGGATCCCTTGGGCTGATCCTCGGCCTTACGTCTACCGTTGTTTGCGTTCTTGGTGTTATTGTTCTTCTTTCCCTTGCCTCTGGTGGGCTTGACATCTCCACCGTCACTATCGGAGAAGTTGCCGTGCTCGTTCTGTGTTGATCCCGAAAGGTTGCTGCCGATAGAGTTCTTGTTGGCGCGGGCTGACATGTTGGCCGCTCCGTCGTGTCCTTGTTGGCCGAGGCCACCAGGAAGGTGTGGAGGGTTGCCCATGTAGTTCATCTGAGGCTGTGACTGAGGTGGCGGGTATTGCTGAGGTTGGTTGCGGTTGTTGCCCCTGGCCTGGGCAAGCATGAAGAGACCATTGGCAGCATCGTTGGCATCGTGCTGCTCGAAAGTATCGCTCTGCTGCTGTTGGCCGAAGCCCTTGCTGTCAAGGTTGGGCTGAATGTTAGGATCGGCAGCGGCGGAAGTAGGTGGCTGAGGCATATTGAAGTTTCCGTTCACGTTTGACTGAGAAGCGCGTGCGTGCATAGCAGTACGGTGGAAGTCTAGAGTACCAGGAGTGGCACCTCCACTCTGAATTGCGTTGAAGATTGCTTGCGAGTTAGGACTAGGCTGGGGGAACATAGACCCACCGCCGCCAGGAGTCAGACCAGTCCTGAGAGACGACTCGTTAGGGGTAGGGAAACTGCCGCCAAAGTGATGGTCGTTGCTGAAGTAGTCGTTGGACGACCCTGCGGGGCCGGTTAGCATGGCAGGGCTAAGAGGTCCTGAACGTAGAGAGCCAGGCCAATTGGGAGTAGTTCCGGGAAGCAGAGGAGCAGGAGATGTCAGGCTGTTGACTCCAGGAAGTTGAGGCTTGCCAGGAGTCTCGGTAGAACCTCCAAAAGCGCTTTCGAAAGGGTTAGGTTCCTTGGTTAGATGAGCGGCACTGTGAGCTCCACTGAAATAGTCGTTGTCTCCGTTAGAGGCTTTATTCGGAACGGGTGGAGGTGCAAGCGGCGCATTGGTCGAAGTAGCGTTAGATTCTTTTGCGCCGTCGCCAGATGCTTTGGTGTCTTCTGGCTGGTTAATAGCAGGTATGCTCTGCTTGTTGTCTGAGATGGATGTCAGCAAGTAACTCGAGTCGCGATTCAGTTGGCATCATCACATACCTTGACGCGAAGGAGAGGGTGCTCTATCTTGGCTTGAAGTGTCTACGATTGACAGTCGCGTCAGTACGTGGTAGATGAAATGGCATTCATCGTCATCAGATCCTCTCGTGCGTCATAAGAGGCAAGGCGACGTCAGGCGGGGATGATGCTAAGCACCACAACCCATGACAGGACAACAATAATAAAAATGGAAGCCTGCTTACCTTCTACCTTCAACACATCTTTGGTCTTCGAGTCAGCTGGAGAAGACATGTTTGTTGTTGTGATGGAAAATGAAATGGGAAGTAGTGGCCGAGAGGCGATGACGTATCGCACTTTCTGCAAGCTGGTGCGATAGGCTGGCTGGCTGGGCTTCTTGGGAGGTGTTCCTCCTGACTCTCAACTCTCAAACTGACAGGCCAGAAACTCCGACTTCAATCAGAAAAAGCAACCTTTTCGAAAAACGATGTTTCTGTCAAAACAATATTGTCAGTCCGGCACCCCAACATATATTCTTGGACGAAGCGTGCGCGCGTGCGGCTCCGGCTGTCAGTCGGTTTTCGGTCCCCACTCGCGCCATCGCGTCGCACTCCGCTCCTGTCGCATTCAGTGGCAAAAAGACTTACCGGCAACGAGATGGTTTGCTCTACGGTCGGCGGCGACGCGTAAAGATTCGATGTCTCTTTGTCGAGTCTCTGCCTGAGGCCTTCCGACTTGAGGCTCTGCTGGGTAGCTGCGTATTCCTCCTTTGAAAATCTGGTGACGCAATTGTCCTTCGGTCGCGCGCGAAAAAACAGGTGAGCTTCTTCTCAGCGAAAGCTTCTCGAGTGTTCAGACGCGCGTGTATTCAAAATGCCACCGTGGTGAGGCTGTATGGATTAATTGATCGCTGCGGCGTATGATCGTACAGGCGCGTTGCGTTCTTTGCTGTACCGCACGGTGCTGGTCGTCTTGCTGCGATGATGTCTTTAGTGACGTCTTTGGCGCAAAAGCACAAGGCGCGAGGGAGACTGACGTTTTTGAGGTGCCAGGAATGGTGGGCCGCTTTTTTGTGCACGTGACTTGACAGAACAGAGTTGTGCTATCGAACGGGGTTTCTGCTTGATAATCATTCAGCCGCCGAGCCGAGGCGGGATGCTCGGTATCTGGCAGGTTTGCTCAACATCGTCGGGATGAAGAGTCCAGATTTAGGACCATCTAGCACTCAGGATCTGGACGGATTTCCACAACAGACACGAGTAGGACGACTTCGTGTAGAACACGAAGCGAAACAAAGGCAAGCCACGAGATGTTCACTGTAACGTTCTCTATCGAGTCTGTACCTGTTTGCTATCGGTTCTGAAACACCACCGATCGGCAGATCGAAACGGACGTACAGCACAGTACATGTACCCGGTATCCGGTGCCAATCTTTAGACCGGAGTTCTCCTCCTATAACGATAATCAAGAATAGATAAGTGTAAGCAGATAGCTGTTGCTGAGATCGATTGAGTGTTATTGGCAAGGTGTGCAACAGAAAAAAGTAATGATCGTAATGAGAGCATGCCTTTCAAGGGCGCTTCTCCTTTGGCCCGCTCGTCTTTCTCGGTCTCGGAGTAATGACCAGAACGCTTCGGTACTTGTGTGACATGTTTAGAAAGAATATGGCTGCTGATGGTCTGAGCGAGAGAATAAACAGCAGTCTTGGAGGTAGGAAGCAGGAATGGGATACGTGATATCGTTGTATAAGTATAGAGGAAACTACGAATTAAAATAAAAAAAAAAAAAAAGAAAAAGACAAAAGGCATGGTCGATTGGGAGGAGGATAGAAAGAAGGAAGTTGTGATTGGTGAGGCAGGGGTGAAGGTCTAACCAACATCTAATCAGGATTAACATTCGTGCATGCCATCTTTGCGAACCGTAGCTCCTCCAAAGTCGATCAAGTATCAGACTCCATCTCCGTAAGCTCTGAATCGCTGCTAGACTTGGACTTCGATTTTTTGGTGGCTTTCCGTCCTTTCTTGGTAGTGGCAGTGGTGGCAGGCTTGGATTCATAGTCGCTTTCTTCTTGGTCCAGGGGCTCGAGAACTGGTCCGTTGGCGGTGTACTTAATTTGCTGACCCACGATTATTCTTGATGAGCGGATGCGAAGAGATGTGGTCTTGGTGTTGTACTCGATGAGACGTGGGTTGCCGGGTTGAAAGATGGCAAAGCGAACGGTGAGCATCAGAGCATCGTTGTCAAAGATAGGCTTGTGCTTGAGCGGATCGTAGACCACCCAGACTGGGAGGGCTCAGTACGGAGATGGGACACAGTCTGTCATCTCGAGTATCGACTTACGTTGGTTGCGCGCGCCTTTGTGAAGACATAGGTCGTTATACCTGCCCTTTCTAGGTTTGCGAGATGGTGGCGAGTAGGATTTCAGCAGAGCCGTAGCATAGTTGACGTCGTAGGGGGAGTCCACAAATTTGCGGATCAGCTTGTTCACAAACCCGAGCTCGCGCAGGTGTTTGGCGAGAGCTTTGGGAGAAAGTCGACGAGAAATGGAAGCCATGGTGATGAGCAAGAGTGAGAAGTTGGTGGGCAGGAGTTACAGGGATGGAGAGAAGAAATGGAAGGGCTCAGCAAGGTTAGATGAGGATGGAACACACTGCTGCGAAGTGGTATCTCTGATGTTGAAGCAAATCTGTGGTGCATAAGATGTAGAAGTTGGGAGAAACAGCTGCATGAGTGAGACAAGTGAGCCTGGTATTGACCAAGCACAATATCACTCAACAATAACACGAGACTGCCGACAATAGTATTGTTGTTGGTCTCTCTTATTGAACAAATTCAATCGTGGCTATTGTCTCAACGACGACCTACTGTTGGGAGCTCTGACAGAACTCGAGTGAAACAATGCAGAAAGTGCGATGGGGTTTTGGATTACGATAAATTTTGGTTAATCATGTGGGTGCGGAAGAACTCACAGAAGGAGCCCCTCGATATGATCAAACCTTCTCGCTAATCCAAATTGCTGCACGGCAGCCACCTCGAATAACGTTGGTCAAGAGCTCGTATGGACGAGCCTCTTTTGCATCGTGCTCGACGGCGTGATCAAGATGCTCAAGCTCCTCGTCTCTGATTCTTCGGAGGTTGCTAAGCAAGTCGGTCATCTCTTCGCCGGGCTCCTCTCCCCGTTCTTCCATATCCTTCATCCATGCCAGAAGCTCTCGCACCTGTGCGTTGTAATGTTCACCAATCTCGGTCTCGACAGCCTCGGTACAGGCCATTGCGGCCTCCTGACCTAGTATGGCAGTGGACCAACCCAAGGCAGTAGCAGCAACACCCCATACTGGAGTCATGGCTGTCGGACGGATGCGATGCTTTGCTATGATCTTGTTGAAGTATTTGAAGTGACCAGCCTCTTGATCGTACATGTGTTTCATGAGCGGGCGGAGATGGGGATGTGCTCTGACTGTGGGTGGAGTTTGTGCCTGGTATATGAGAACAGCAGCAAGTTCACCAGTCTGATTTACTCGGAGCTAGAAACAGTAAGACTGATTGAACTTGTTATGTCGTGCATGGGTCTAGCATACAGCAGAATCCAGGAAGCGTTCTTGTTCAGCAGTCAGGGGACGCTTCCTCTTCCCTGAAGTACCAGTCTCGACAGTCTTGGGCTTTGGTTCGGTACTCGGCGGGGCTGACGAGGTTGTGATAGGTGCAGCATGCTGCAGAGAGCCGATATGCAGAGAACGAGGCGAGAAGGCCATGGCCCTGCTGCACCGGCTCAGCTGACGGAGTGACATTTCGATTGTGATTGTTTTCAAGACAAGTCGAGTGAAGTTTCGTCTTTCCGGGCTTGTCCAAACAGGTGAAGGCGACAGATCAAGGATGTTGAGTGTGAAGATTGGGATTGCAGAAAGTGAAGCAACATTTAGTTGTCTCTATGTCATCGATTCGTGACACTTTTGGACGTGCTTGGCAAGCTTCAGTCGCTCAACTGAAGCGTCGACGCTGCTTCTCTTGAACTTATTCAATCTCTCACTCTCCATCCTATTGTCGCGCTAATTATTGTCCCCAGCCACGCCGATTATACGTCTTGCGACATCTCAAGGCTGGTTCCTTCATTTCCATCCTTCTTCCATTTTCAGACGCGCCCTCGATACTCGATCCTCGCTCGACTAATACCTCTCTCTCCTGAACCACCCAACAACCAACCACACATCTCCAATCATGTCTGACAACGAGCTTGATGCTGAGCTTCTTGCCCTTGCTGGCGACGACAGCTCCGACGACGAAAGACCGGACAACAGACAGACACAACCCTCGTCTCCCTTCGAACATGCCGCCTTGTCCTCAGAGCCCGATCGCTCTCCCCCTCGTCGCTCTCTTGCTCAAAAATCAAAGTCGCGCTCATCTGCTGCTGCGCGAAGAAGAAGAAAGGATGACTCCGAGGAAGAAGGTGAAGCGTAAGTCCACATGCTTCATACTCCCCTTCTCAGCTTCTCTCCAGCCTGCCTGCCTTGCTACACTCTTCGACTTCGCATACTGATCGCCATCTCAGCTCGGCCGCATCATCTCCTCGCTCGCTAGGCTCTGCTGCCATGGACGAATCCGACTCAGAAGACGGCATCGACTTCGACCAGGATGCTCCTCTGTACCCTATCGAGGGCAAGTTCCGCTCCGAGGCTGATCGCGCCGAAGTCATGGCCATGACCGAAATCCGTCGAGAAGAAATCCTTGCCGAACGCGCTGCAGAAGTCGAGAGAAGAGTTCAGGATTTACAACTCAAGAAGATCCTTCAACAACGCAAGAGAGAGCAAGCTGGTGCCGATAAGAGAAAGCGCAAGGCTGCTGCCGCCGACTTGGACGATGATGACCAGCGTAAGAGCAGCAGACCAAAGGTCAAGGCCAGTGGGCCTCTGGAAGCTTACAAGAGAGAGCGAGAGATGAAGGGCCAACAAAGAAACCGTGAGGATGATCGCAGAAGAGACCGCTCTCCTTCACGAGACGATGCCGACTCGGACAGAGACGCCGAAGGTGACAGCGAGGTTGAGTGGGATGAGAAGCCTCGAGCTGCTGCTGCACGCGACGAAGCCCCTGCGACTTTGCGCGACTTCGAGCGTGCTCGTATCGGCCGTACCAACTTCGCCAGAGTCTGCTTTTACCCAACTTTCGAGTCCAGCATTAGGAACTGCTATGCTCGTGTAAGCATTGGTGTTAATCGCGAAACCGGAGCACCACAGTACCGCATGGCTCAGATCAAAGGTTTGTCATGACATCTGCGCACGAACTCGAACGTTGCTGACCCTTGCAGGCTTTACCTCTGGCAAGCCCTACCAAATGGAAGGATTGAACGGCAAGCCCTTCGTCACCGATCAATACGCAGTTGTAGCCCACGGCAAGGCTGAAAAGGAATGGCCCTTCATCGCCTGCTCCGACTCAAATTTCACCGAGCCCGAATTCGAACGTTTCAAGGCTGCTTTGGCTACCGACTCCTTGCGCCTGCCCTCTAAGAAAGCGCTGGTTTCCAAGCTCGACGACATTCACGCTCTCCTCGAATACCAATGGACCGACGAAGACATCCAAAGAAAGATCAACCGCACAAACGCCCTGCAAGCCAAATTCGCAAACTACGGCCGCGAGAAGATCGAGAAACGCCGTGAAGAAGCAGCATCCCGTGGTGATGAAGCCACAGTCGCCAAATGCGATGCAGAACTCGCAGCTCTGGGGTCCGGCAACAGTGCAGCCAAAGCAGCACAAGCCGCCGCCAATGCAGCAAAGCAAAACGGCAAACTCGCACAACAGGAACGACTCGCCGCGCTCAACCGCGCCAATCGCAAAGCCAACAGTGAAGACGTGCGTAAAGCACAATTGGCCGAGAAGCGCATCATCCAAAAAGCCAGAGAGGAGGCTGCTGCAAAGGCACGCAGGGAAGCAGAGGCTGCTAAGGAGAAGCTGCTCGCAGTTCCTGATGACCTCTTCGGCGACGCCAGCGATATCAGCAGAACAGGTACACCTGCCAACGGTACTGGTACCAGCACGCCCATCAACGACAAGCTGAAGAAGACAACACTGGGTGGATTCAAGAAGAAGCCCAAAGATGAAGACATCATTGCCGATATGGATTTGGGCATTGACATTGACATTTGAAGAGGAAGAAACGCAACTATTACAAAAAAAAATATCGCATTTGAAAAGCAAGGATGTTCGCGATACAGCAGCAGCACAGGCGTTTTGGCAGGCTGGATTGATCAGCATTTACTCATCTCAAAGAACGACTTTTCTTGTTCCTATAGATCTCTTTTGAAACGTAGAGTACGAAGCTACGAATAAAAAAAACTTACATATTTTACATCTCAATCTCTTCTTTAACATACCTATTATCTCTGTCGATTGTGAGATTATTGCTTCTTTGTATGCCGCCTTCTTGTTCTTATGTTTACACATTCAAACTTGCTTAATTCATGGATCCTTTTCTTGTCTCGTTTTATCTCTTGGTCGTCTTATTTGCACTCTGTATTCGTCAATCTTTTCTTTGGCTCGTGTTTTTGCAAGCGTGGTGGTCTGGGACACTTGATCTTGAAGCTGTATAGCATAGTCCAACGTGCTTCTTTCTGCTAAACATGAACTTTGCGAGGTTCTCTTCAGAAATAGGCCAAATACAGCAACAGACCTATCTCGCAAATCGAAGAGACTTTCATTGAGTTGCCTTTTCATACCATAGCAGTAAAAAGCCATACTGCGTGTCGTTGTCGAAGATGGAAAGTGTAAGATGTCAGAAGCAGGGTCATACAACTTACAACCTGACTTGGTCGCACAAGAATCTCCCATAATCATCTCACCTTCACGACTCCACGTTCCTCTTCAAATTACAACATTCCACCGGGCAAGCACTGTAAAAAGAGATTAAGAGAAGAGTAAAAAAACTACCTGCACTAGGTGAATCATTTGCTGTAAAGGAAAGTCCGTGTGTGTCCCTACGCCCCATTATCCATCCTCTCAAAGAGAAATCCTTAGCCCTTAGAGAGTGACCATCAAATCCCACCATCCAGCAATTTCATAGCAAAGAGACCCGAAAGAGAACAAAGGGAAAAAGAAAGAAAAGAGAAGTCAAACGCGAGTTGCTCGTGTCGAGTAAGTTCGCCACTCAGTCTAAAAAAAGCCGCTGCTTCTACTTCATCGATGCAACAGTCTCTTGGTCGCTGGCGTCAAGAATGTCGTAATCATCATCAGTGAGGAAGCCATCGTCCTCAGACTCATCCTCGTTTTCGTTGGCGCTGAGAACTTCGAGGTCATCACTAATGTCTTCGAAGCCCTCGTCGTCGCTAGCGACACTATCGGCAACTTCGGAGCTTTGAGAGGCCTGCTCGGTCTGCTCGTGTGCCTTCTTGCTCATACCCGAGCCGCTGAAGGACTGGTAGGTTGAGCTCGTAGGGCTCTCCTTGTCCAAAGTGGGGAACACCATGTGGCTGCCCTTCAACTCTTCTTCATGCTCTGACTCGGGCACCTCAACCTCTGCTTCGGCAGGAGTCTTGGAAGATTCAGGCGCGACAGGTTTAGCGGGTTGCTGTGCCTCCTGCGAGACTGTGTCTGATGTAACAGCGGCAGCAGGCATTGCGTTGGTCTGGTCAAGGTGTGTCTTCAAGGCGTTCATGCGCTCCTTATACAGAGCATAATAGCTCTGTGCCTGGGGCGAAGGCTGAACGGTAATGGGAGAACGAGGCATGGATGCAGCTTCAGCAATAGTTGATGGAGCTTGTTTGACATCAATGTCACACCAAAGTTTGTGACCGAAAGGCATGCCGTCTGCAGACTTGAGACGCCAATAGCTGATGCACTTTCCTTCACGAGCAGGTGCCTTCATCGTCACGGTGAAGGGCACTTGCTCGCCAGGAAGGACCTCACGACCAATCACGTTGCTCTCACTAGCTTCGGCGATGTCGGAAGCAGCTGCAATGTGTGTGTTGTCAATGTTCAGCATATTGTCACCACCAACGAAGCGGACACTACAACCGGCAGGCCAAGAGAGGGGGCCGGGGTTACGAAGGGTCCAAGATTGAACGAAGCGAGCATTAGGAGCAATGACGGTACCGTCGGGAACACGGTCAGCGATAAAGACAGCCTCGGGCAGGCGCAAAGGAGCCTTGGGCGAAGAAGCGGCCACGGCTAGCTCAGAAACTGTTGCCACCTTCTCCTCGGCCTTCTTTTCGTCGAACACCTTCTCTTCCGCTTGAGGCGACGGCTTGATATCAGCGACAGTCTTGACTGGAGCAGTAGCATTGGCTGACTGTCCACGGCTCAACATGGCAGGAGTGTTCGAGCTGCGAGCAGGGTCACGATCACCGAGCTTGCGAACTCCATGCTTGGTCTCACTCTCTGTCGAGATAGTCAAGTGGTTGACAGGAGTCTTGAACTTGACGAGAGGATGAGTCTTGTTGTGGAAAGAAGAAGGCAGAGCTTCACAATTCTGGCAGAAGTCTGTATCGTGGCAGACGACACACTTGTATCGCACACCTTGGATGTAAGACTGGTGCGACTTGCCCTTGCAAAGAGGGCCATCGCAATAGATGCCGTGGTGGGTGACAGACGAGGCAGGACGACCCTTGAACTGCTCATAAATGGCGGCGAAGCGGTGACGAGGATGAGTGTGACGAGCATTCTTGAGGCACTCGCTGCAGTAGTCGAAGTCAGGGCAGTCGAAACACTTGTAGCGCACACCATGAATCATCTTGTCACAACCATCACAGATAGCAGTGTGTCTGAAGTTGCGGCCAGCGGGCAGAAGGGCCTCCTGGGCAAGCGAGAGAGCAGCACCATCGACCGCGGGCTTGAAGTGGTGACCGGGGTGGTGGCCATGGGTATTGATGGTGTGGCAGTTCAAGCAGAGGTCGTAGTCATCACATTGAATACATGTGACGAAGTCGCGGTCTGGAAGCGTCACAACACAGGCATTGCAAGTGCGGGATGATTCGGACAGGGGATGGATGTCTTCGGTAAAGGCCCCAGGAATCTCCTTGACAGTCTCGGGCTTAGGCGAAGAGGTAGGTGCGAGTGCAGTGGTCGTCTTAGACTTAGGAGCGAAGCGCTCTGTCGTGCTGCTGACAAGCTTACCATCTTGGATAGAGCGCTTGACGAGCCAGTGGCCTTCACCGAGACAAGAGACACCCTGGTTGACACAAGTCTCGCAGAGATCGTAGTCACCGCCGTCGCAGGCACTGCAGTGATAGTGGACATTGGGCATAATCTTTTCACAAGCATTGCAGAAGATAGTCCATGGTCCTTTGGCGACCTCGACTGGGGCGGCGACACGGAGCGGCAGGACATGCTTGGGACCCTGAGCGACTGAGTTGGCAGTGAAGTCTGATCTGTCAACAACTGCAGGATAGACGGTCTCGATGTTCGACTTACCAAAAGGACGAGGGAGAGGAGCCTCGATGTCGGACTTCTTCATGGAGCTAAGTGCTTCACGGAACTCAAAGATTCCGGGACCGATAGAATGTTGGTCGAGAGTAGTGGCGCTTCTTGAAGGGGCGACCGAGGAAGAGGGAGCGATAGATGGCTCTGAAGCAGGAGCATCCATCTTGGAGTGCTGCGAGGGAGAGGAAGCCCTTAGCTTGAGCTTGAGCTTAGCCTTGGCAGCACGGATAAGAGTCTTGAAGACGGCAGGGTTGGAGTCATCAAGGACGACATATCCGCCAGCGGAGTCGGAATAGCGCTCGAAGATGACGGGTTGCTCGGGTGCGATGCAGAGAAGGTGGCGGAGC
Organism: Aureobasidium melanogenum CBS 110374; assembly: GCF_000721775.1. Classification (NCBI taxonomy): domain Eukaryota; kingdom Fungi; phylum Ascomycota; class Dothideomycetes; order Dothideales; family Saccotheciaceae; genus Aureobasidium; species Aureobasidium melanogenum. The sequence goes on from NW_024470064.1 coordinate 413,432, forward strand.
TGTGAGAATGATCAGTCGAAATGCACGACTTTCATGTGACGATAAGCTTGATAGTACCTTGATAGGAAGAGTGTTTGCACTCAGATCCTTGAGCGGCAGCTTGAGTCTCTTGGTGCAATCGTCGAACGAGATCTTGATGGTGATGAGGGTATCCTCGTTCACGGGGCCTGTAGACGAAGGCATGTCGAGCGGCGTGTGGATGGCAGCCTAGTGACGTACAACAGCCTCGGCTGGAGGCGGTGGCTCGAGGATGAGTGTGTGGTGAGAGTGCTTAGGTGTCGAGCTCTAGAAGGAGCACACGCAGGAACACAGCACAGCTGTGATAGACAAGAGATGATGGTACGAGGGAGGAGTGAGAAAGGTTAGCGACGAGGTGTCGTGTAGATGTGGAGGTGAGCGAGTGGTCGCGGGTTGGTTGCTGGTTAGACTGTCGGACCTAACGGCGTTTCCCCGCGCCGTCTTGCGCTTCCGCCTGCCGCTGAGTCAAGCTCCAATCGCTGCCTTGCATCGAGGTGTACCCACTAATACTGGTGACGTTTCACATGCAATCAATTAACGCGTTACTTCATGGTTATTTCAATACTTGTAATGTTCAGAGGCCTGTCTCGTTTGCCGTGTGCGGGTCCTCTACATCTGCTATGACTACCTATGGCGACAAGAGAGGGTATTAGATTGATATAGGACCAAACAACTGTAGTAGTTTTTGATGATGCGAATATAGGTTTACTGAGCTTGCGAGTAGAACATTGGGCCGGCATTAGCATAATAATAAGCACCCTCTGGACTCGGTGTCATCATGCCACCCATGCCATGAACCGCATAGCTCTGTGGCTGTAAATAACTATCCTGAGATGTGTATTGTGGCATCTGTGTATAATACACCATGCCATTGCTCTCATGCGCCATGGTTCCCTGTTGAGGATCGCTTGCCATAGACGCTTCAGGAAGCGCATAGCTTGCTTGTGCTGTAGGTGGGGCGTAAGATGGCATGGCACCATATTGTGTGGGCTGGCCTGGATAGTAGTATCCAGTAGAGGCGAATGATGAATAGTAGTTAGGTGCAGGCGGCTGGAACGGCTGTGCATGAATTGCCCTCTCTGGAATGTTGGAGAGTGGTGTGCCGCCAGGGTACATGTATGCTGATGGGCCGGGTGGGGGAGGTGCCATATCAGAAGAAGCCGACAGAGTGCTAATACTACCTTCTGCAATGTGTTGAGGCAGCTGATTGTGGAATGGTTGTTGCTCCTGCTGCTGTGGAGCATGAAGAGCAAGCCCAGCAGGTGACTCAATCCCAGTCATGGAAATTGTTTTCTGAGGGCGAGGTTGATGTACAGTGTCTGGCTCGGCCCAGTGTTCGACGGCCGGCGTCTGGGGTCGAGGATAAGAATGAGGGTACGAACGACTGTAGGCAGACCCAGCAGGCGACGGGTTTGACGATCGATGAGATCCAGCATGGGGTAAGCGTACGATTGGTCGACCAGGCCCAGTAGGAGCACGAGCAGTGTAAGAGCCGGTAGGAGAAAACGCCGTATCTCTAGGCACTTCACGAGCCAATGAAGACCTGCGACTCATGGACATGGCTTGTGAGTACACACTACCACCATAGAGACTAGGCCGTCTGCTCGAAGGAGCCCCATATGCACCAAAACTACCTCTTGCTTTGCCGAAGCCTTGCTGGTTGGGTCTTAGTGCTCTCGGAATAAAGATGAAAGAACGCTCAGCAGCTGGAAAGACATAGCGCACTGGGTGATCAGGTAGAGATACGCGTACAGGCTTGTCTCGACGAAGGGGAGGCCTGTGATCGGGCAGTCGAGTGTGTGAATTGACCGGTACAGCAGCAAAAGGAATAGCCGAGGCCATGCCAGGTAACCAAACGCGAATCTGCACACTGCCAATTTGAGTGGTCTTGGAAAAGTTTAGCGGTTTTTGTTGAACCACAGGCACGCTTCGAGAAGCGCTATCAGGGGGATTGTTGAGGCTTTGTGATGGTCGTTGGCGAGTAGGTGGACCACCCCGTTCGTTGATCGTCTCATGGAGATCATGTGTCCATGGCGCATCGGCCGTCCGCTCTGCTGGTTGCACATAACTATGATAGATGTTAGCACTGTTTACCAACTTGACAGATCCGCACAAACATACTTGCTGGGAGCTTGGGGAATGCCTCTTCCCCTTCCTCTGCCACGACCGTATGCCCCGAAGCCTCGCTGGTCCGATGTACGAGCGTCGTGCATGAAGAAGTTGCCTCTGTTGGGGATGAAAGTCGGGTCTGTGTCTCGTTTCTTTCTATAGTCGTCGTGTTCCCGCCTTCGACGATCTGCTACCGTCTCCCCTCTTCTTGCTGAACCACTCTCGGATGAGACAATGGGCGCACCGGCCGCACTGGCGGAAATGTCAGTTGCAACAGATTCTCCAGTGACGGATCCCTGTTTGATATGCTCATCGCCATTGGTATTCGAGATTGTCTTGTCTGTCCTTGTGCCCTTGGACTTCTTCGAACGTGTACGTCCAGTCTTTCCACCAGATTTCGCCACTGCCGAATCGATCGGTGCCGGCGCCGTACTCTCAGTCTCACTAGACTCGCTGGCATCGGCATCCGCACCTAATGTATCAATCGTACTGTCCAGATCACTGGCGACCGAGGCTTCGCTCTGTGAGTCGTCGACACCAGTAACAGATTCCTCATCTTCGTCGCCATCGGCTCTCCTGCGTCTGGACACGAGCGTCTTCAGCGATGTACGAGGTGCCATTGAATTCTGCTTTGTTTGGCGTCGACAGGTGTCGAACAGGCAGCGGCCGAGGGACGTGTATATGCGGGCAACGCGTGTGCTGGCGAAGACGTTCTGTGCAGGATCGAATGGGAGAAACGCTCTGACGGTTTCAGATAAACGGCAGATGTTGGACGACGGACATTCAAGCAGTCGCAGTGCTAATAGTCGCCAAAGGCAAAGGAGGATTAGAGATAGACTGACTCCTCTCCAGACACTTGAGTGTGTATGTCATTGGGGCTGTCATACCCGGGGGAGTGGCCAAAGCTCCTTCCCCGAACACCCATCATCTTGACGGCCCGCGGCCAAGCATTTGCATACCAGATGGGCAATTACCTCGAAGATCCACGAGAAGAGCCTCTTTGATACATTGAAATTAGGTAGGTGGGCTTACCACTCTCATACAGCTAGTTGAAGGTCGTCTATGCGCTTTCGCTGCCCAACTTCGTCAACTCCCCGAGCACAAAGTCTTCCGCATTGACAAGCTCCGTGCTGCCGTACACAATACGTTTCTTGCTCACCGAGCCTGCTGCTCCTTGTCCACTTGTCCTATTGGCCCAGTCCTGTAAGTTGCCGTACTCGTCCATACTGCCACCGCCAACTGTGAAGACAATAGCCTCACTGTAACCCTGTCTCCGCTGACCGAAGCTTGCTTCAATGCCTCGCGTCACACTGCTGCCACCAGGATTTCTAGCCTGAGCCGCTGATGGCGGCATCGTGCCTCTAGCATTTGCACTGCGAGGATCGAAGTAAAGATACCCTTCTGTCTTCTGAAGCGCGCTCGTGCTGGCGTTGGATGGATCCATCAATGATTCCGTAATCTTGGTTAGGGTCAGGTCTTTGTTGGCAGGCAGGAAGTTCTTGACGCCCGAAATCAAGTTTTCGAAGTTCGAGCCAATACCAGCCTCCTTAAACTTGTCGGTCAATCCTTTGGAGAGTGAGCTGAAGCCTCGGAAGAGATCGTTCGATGTTGATGATTGAGCAGGCTGAGTGGGAGCGGATGAGATCATGGTCATGCGTGTAATTTCTCGTACACTACACAGTATCAGTAACTAGCATCCAAGAAATGCGCAAAAGTGTTACTTACCGTCTCACATAGGTCAGAGGTGTGGTGTCAACTCCAGTACCGCGCAAAGCCTCTTCGAACTTATCCATGTCTGCACGAGATACGTCCTGCTCGGTGCTCAGGAACCAGATGATGAAGATTCGGAGTTTATCCAAAGGTTCTTTGCCTTTGTCAGAGTCTGTAATCAACTCCAGCATTTGAGCCTTGGTCTGCTTCTTGATGTCTTCTTCCAACTGGAAGAAATTGTCTAGCTGTCTCTCCTTGATACCCTTCAACAGCGCTGTCGCGATGTTCATGTGCATGTCAAGAATGTTCTTGCGTTCGCGCAACTCAGGCAGAAGGGTGATAGCTGCCTTGAGATGCTGAGCTGAGGTCGAAGTATCATTTTGTAGGTCTTCAATTGAGGAGGCGCCAGTCTTCTTAGTGATCTCGTTGGCATCCTCCTTGTAGCGGGTCAATTCGGTGTCGATATCTTCAGCGACTTGTGGGAATGGAACTCCTGCATTTCTGGTCCAGAAGAAATCGTTTGTGTTAAGATCGTATGCTCGTTTTGTCGCAGGCTTGGATGCATCCGAATCGTCTCCTGGTAACTCAACTGTGATGCGGTTGAGGTGCATCTTGAGCACATCGTGAACCAACGATTGATATGTCCAGGAGTGTGATAGCATGGGAACGAGGTCAAGGTTTCTGTCGACAATGATCAGGATAGGTCGCGAAGCTGGGGTGGCAGCTGCAGTGTTAGTGCGAGCATTGGCGCCGGAGAAAAGGTTGTCTTTTGCATTCAGAATGTGATCGCGCAGTTTACGGTCAAGCTTGGCTGCAATCATCTCCGCTGCGCCGCCTTTTGGACATCGAATGATAGGAATAGAACCTGGGTTGATCAGCACAAGGGTCGCAGGAGCATTTGCTAGACTCACCCATGGTCACGGCTACACTGAACAAACCACTAACGATACGATCGACTTTCGCATCGATCTCCTCATCGCTAGTCTGCGCACTGTTCATGGTGTAGTAAACATCCTTGCCCATGCCCAGACTGAACAAGTTGGGTTCGCTGACAACGAAGTTCAAGTATTGGTCGTAGACTTGTTCGATACTTTCTGATGTTCCCCCTGCGGCAATCTGTGCGGCAAAATCCTCCAACACAGGTCTCGATATTGACGAGAGAAAGTTGACGTATGCAGAGGAATAGAGGCCGTTGGCGAGATCGGAAGCGATTATGTTCAGGTTCTCAGGGGTAGGTTCGACGAGGTAGAGGGCGGGAACATCAGGGATGGGGTGACGCTTCGAGGTGATAGGTCTGACACGTTGCTGTCAGCAGCAGGTCTATAGTAAGACTCAGCATGCGCAGGGCTTGGAGAAGCAGGCAGCTGAATTCGTCGACGTACAGATGTATGGTAACTCCCCAAGAGCGCAAGTCTGAGACGCGGAGGACACTGCTAATCATATCTCTTCCTAGATTGTCGAAGACAAGTACCTTCCAGATTGGTTCGCCGTCGGCATTGAGGATAGGAGTGGCTTTGGTTACGAGACCATTGGCAAGAGTGGCATCGTGCTGTGAATCTGCGCTTTCTGGGGAGGCATGGTTGAGGTTCAAGACCTTCTCGATGGACGCTGGCGATGTGAGCACACAAAGTCGTGCTGAGATTGAGAGTCTGCCTACCAATTTGACGATCGCGAAGGGAGTTGTGATGGGATGTCATGTTGCTCGAACGGCCAGGTCTTTCTGCCAGACCCGAGGACTCTAGTGCATACAAAGCTCGCCAGACGTGTGTTGCGTGATGGGTTCACCCAGTGAGACACGTAGAGAAAGAAGTATGTGTGTGCTGTCCTGGGTACGAGACAAACAAGCTGAAGCTTCAATAAGTTAACACGTTCATAGCATCGTCTCCCCACATGAATGAAGATGGTTCCAGATTCACAAGCAAGCCAGAGCGTCATGAGAGCCAGGCGGTGACAGCCGCTCTCTGCCAAGCCCTCTCTCTCTCTCTGCGACTTTCCAACAAGCTTGCGCTCCTCTCCCTTCCCCGTCTGCCAACTTCTCCTCCACACCTCACAACACCATTTCATCAACCAACCCTTCTGTGAAATTGATCTTCCCTTGGCTCCGTTGCCATCACTAATGCAAGGCGCTTGAACGCCCGTCTGTAAAGTTTGTCATTTGTGGTCTAATAAGTGACGGACGATCAAGTCGGAGGGATCTGAGCAGAATAAGCGCTCGCTCTCCTTACGAGTGCGCAAGGTTCTTTTTTGCGACGGTGACTTGCGCCCGCTAGGCTGCTACTTGCTTACGGTGAAAGACAAGCCCGTTCTGGCTCTGGTCAGTGGTGCTTATCATCAATAATTGTCCTGAAGGACTCTGCTTTGCGGCCTTCTGTTGCCACATCGAGCCTTGGTCGCGTTCTTGTGCTGCAGCGCGGAGCGACGTTTGTTGATTTGCACACCCAGTCAAGGGCTGCCTAGCATAACAGCAGCGCGATTGTCCGAGGCATTTGCGCGTGCGCGATTCGCATCAGCTCGGAGAAGTATCGACATCCATACACTTTTACGCTTCTTCACACAAAGTTCTACACGGTCGCCAGCGCTTCTACATCGCCCCGACAAGACATTCCCACTTGATTTGAGCCGCCGTCTCACGTAATCTCAAGCCATAAGGCAGATTGTCGTCGTTTGTGATTGGTTCTGTCAGCCTCGCACATACCGCTTGAGGAACAGTGCTCGATCCCGCGTTGAGAACATTGTCATTGTTGAGAACACATCTGCTGCATCGCAATCATGGACGGCCATCACCACATGCCGCCGCATGGCCATGAATCTTCATCGTATCAGAATGGCTATAATCAAGTCAATGAATATGGCAACCTTCTCTCAAATGGCGGAGATAATGATAACTTCGCCAACTGGGGCTTCGACGCTACCTCCCATATTCCAAACCAAAATGCTCAATCAGATCCATACTTGCCTTGGCAGTCGAATGCCGGACTAGACAACTACACTCCTCAAGCCTTTACTAAGAGCCCATCGAACCTTCAAACAACCTCCTTTGCCGGCTACGGAAATCCACATCAATACTCACACTCTACATATGATCCTTCGTTGGTGTCCGGTGCTACAAATGGATCTTTCGAAATTGGTCCGTCTCCATATGGTCAACCGCAACAGATGCAACATGGCACTATTGCCCCACAAGCTCTAGAGCACGAACGTGCTCACTCTGTCCGTCCAAACCAGGCTTTGGATCCGTCATACTCGCGTCCTGCCACCACGGATCCTTCGAGCTATACTAGAGTCATTCCTCCAGCACCCGCAGCGGACCAGGCCGCACTGCATAATGCTATCCCAGCCGGTACTCGCACTGGAAACTTCTGGATGAAGGACATCGATCAACTCAACGAAGCAACCAACTCTAGTCAGGTGAATTCATTCACCCACATCGGCAAGACCGAATTTGAGCTTCCCATCAACAGAGGTTAGTGTCCCTAAACTTACTCACTCATTTCAGGCTCGTACTAACAACACACAGCAACTGTTGCACCAGTAGCACGCAGAAAGTCCAGAGCTGAGCTTCGCCGTCTTGCTGGGAATGATCCTAAGCTTCAAGGTTAGCCATTCCAACAACATAGTCAATACAACAGCTGACAATGCCTAGAAAAATTGAGAAAGAAAGAGAGAAAGCCTGCTGCATTACCTACTGGTTCGGTTTCGGTTGGCCGATCACAGCCTGTGAAGCAGGAGCAGTCAGATTCTGAGTCGGAGTCATCAGATTATGATTCAGATGAAGATTCTGACGAGGAGCCCGAGATATCCCCTCTACCTGCACAGAGACCCGATGACCCTCGCGAAGGTGTCAGATATGATACTATCAAGGCTCTTTGGGAGAGCCGTCATACTGGCATTGTCGCTGACAGGATTAGAACTGGCATGGTAGAATTCAATGAAGTTGTGCAAACCGTGAAGAACCGATGGAAGGCTGATTCTGTTGCTCTCACCGACGCAATTGATCGCAAGAGAAACAGTGAATTACCTCTTCTGAGGAGCAGGGTCAATGATCAGCTTGAGATGTTGAAGATCGTACTGCAAACTGCGATTGATCATGGAAATAGGGACATCATGGCACAGTGAGCACTCTTGCATGCAAGTAATCTGGCCGTCTGCTAACGAAATGTTTAGGCTTGGCCAACATGCTCAGATTATGGCCTCTTTTGCGCAGTTCTTGATTGATCGAATCAAGAAAAACGACTACGACGGACCTCTGACGCGCCTAATCCTCGAGGTACGTATTTATTGCTATCTACTATGTGTATCCCCTTAACATTTTTCAGGTACTTGTGCGCTGCGACACCTTCCCCGCAAGAACCTACGACGTGACCAAGTTGGGCAAGTGCATCAGCAATCTGAGCAAGAACGGCAACAAGGAAACTCATGATCTCTGTGAACGTATAAAGGGCAATGTCACAGGCGGCGCAGAGAGCCAAGCGAGCACTGAACAGCAGTCAGGCGTCAAATCGCCTCCAAGCAACAGACCCACTCCTGAGCCCATTGCTGGTGTCAAGCGTGCTGCTCCTGGCAGTGCATCTTCCGATCAGGCTTCGAAGAGAATGCTTGTGACACCTACGACCGGCAATGCAGCTGCTAAGCCGTCCACTCTCAAGCGTGCGCTTCCCGTTGGCAGTAACTCGAAACCCGCTGCTGCTGTTGGTGCTGCTGCAAAGGCCGCCGTCGGCGCTGCTGTCAAAGCGAAACCTGCTGTCACCAAGTCAGTCACCTCTGCCTCTACGGGCGCAGGCGTTAAGAAGGCAATTGCCAAGACCACGACACCCTCTGTGGTGGCCGCTGCCATGTAAGTATTAGAACCGTTTGTTCAAGATTCACCCTGACTCATGTTCAATAGCAAATCGATCGAGAAGAAGGCAGCTCCTGCAGCACCCGCCAAGCCTGCTTTCTCCTTTGCAGAGACAATGGCAAACCTGAACAAAAGCAAGGAGAAGGAACCCAGTCCCTCGAAGACCGAGGAGAAACAGGCGCCTGAAACGCAAGAGGAGAGGGCAAAGCGCCTACGCAAAGAGGAAAGACGCAAGCTTCGCGTCACTTTCAAACCTGATAGTCAGCTTGTCGAAACCCGTATCTTCCATCACGACGCTGAGGAGGAACTTGGCCATGACGCGAGCATGATTCGCGATGTCAGCGATGTTGGTGGTGAGGGCCGGATGTTCAAGCAGCACAAGGACATGATGGACATTGATGAAGACGACGATACTGCTACGGGCGAAGAGAACCTTGGAGAATATGTCACGCCGACGTGTAAGTTGACTATAGCAATCGTGTTGAAAACGAGCCAGCAACTAACTTTCCCAGTGACTGATTTCAGCTCCGTCGATGTCGAAGAGCGAAAGAGGAACTACAGTCGCTACGCTGGTGGCGATCTCCAGCCGGAGTCTGCAGAGCGTGTTAAACGTGAGCAGTATGAGGCTAGCACCTTGATGGTCTTCTACACAGATCCAAGTGATATTCCACCCAGCCCACGTGAGCCAGCAGAGCCTTACAATGGCGAAGAGGTCAGCACAAAAGCTTTCGGCGCTGTGGGCACTCAAGAGCCACTTGCTGTATGTATTCACATCGACTCTTCATACACAATTGTCACTAACCCTTCCCAGACGAGAATTGCAAAGCTTGCTGGACCCGTTCAACCTGCGCAGACCCAGCAACCAAGTGCTGGCCCTGACATTTCTGCGATCTTGGCCATGATTAATCCACAAGGTCAAGCTCCTCAGCCCGCCCAACCTGCTCAGCCCGTTTCAGCTCCTCCATCGATCTCAGCACCAAGCCAGAATCAAGATCAAATGGCAGAGATCCAGCGCATTCTGGCATCTATACCACAGGCGCCATCTCAACAGCAGCAGTCTCAGCCTATGCATGTTCAGCAGCCCATCCAGCAGCCTGCACAGCCCAACATGGCTCCTGATCTTGCTGGCATCTTTGCCAATTTGAACCCTCAGACTCAAGCGCCAAACATGTTCAATCCTGGACAGCAGCCTATGATGGATCCATCCCCAGCTGCCTTTGCAGCCCTGTTCTCACAGCTCAACCCAGGCCAAAATGGTGGACCGGGAGCTAACTTCAACCAGTTCCCCTTTCCTGGATTCCCTATGCCCAACATGGGTCAATTTCCGGGACAGCAGCAGAACCAGCAACCTCCGTACGAGAACGAAGAGCGTCGTCGCTGGCGTGAAGGCGGCGGAGATAACAACAACGACCACATGCGCCGCGGTAAGCCTGGAAAGAAGGGAGGCACATTCACCGACAAGCGCTTCACGGTGCCATGCAAGTACTTCAAAAAGGGACAATGCCAGAAAGGAGATACTTGCACATATCGACACGAATATTGATGACGATCGAGGCAGCATACACTTTTTCGATCGAAGCACTTCCTTTGTTATTTCGTATTGCATGAGCATGGGGTTTCGCTTGCATGGATTGGCGTCATTCATCTGTGGTTTCAACTATTAAAGAGGCGTTATCAGACTTGCATCTACACACTGGAGTCTCGGAGGGTAGACGTCGTCATTTCGATCAAGAGAACCTGTAGTAAATAGCTATCTAGTCGCTAATCATGCATGCATTGCAGAAACGAGCATCACAGACAAGTGGTGCCGTCTCATCATCTGACTGACCGTTCCAGAAGTGCACTTGTGACGCCGAAGATAAGGATTGCCATGAGTCAATCACCCAATCACGCCTTTGCATGTCTAGTGCACAAATCTTGCTTGCTGTCAAACGCTACGTACGTTAGGGAGTAGTGCTGCCGCCGCTGGCGAAGCTCAAGCAGCCGCCTTCTTATGACGTAGGTCCAAACACCATCGAGCAGGCAACCAGTCGCGTGTCTGGTGTAGATAGCGATTTGAACACCTCTGAGGGCTTTTCCAGGGCTGTCAAACAGGCACATGAATCAAAGCTCATCTACAGGGAACGCATGGTGACGACGCGCGGTGTCGGGTTGTGGCAGAAGGGAGGAAAGGACCGTGCCGGAATGGACACCCCACATCCTCAGGTCTCCTTCCTGTTCTGTCTGTGGGCTGGCAGACTTGACTACTAAATTCTTGGACAGCCTCTACACCGAAACTCTATCGAGCAAGCCTAGACTCTCTGTTCTGCCATGGATGCATAGTGGTGGAATAGAGTAAGTTGTGCTTGATCAGTGAAGACATGACAAGCTTCCTGAGCAACAGGCAGCCACAGGGGCAATCAGTGACCCTAAAAGCTTGTCTCGTGCAAATCAAGCACTGCCCAATCGCCGTTACTTGTTTGGATCGGCAACCGCGTGAACATGCAGCTCCCAAACAAGTGGAGCATCTGGAAACAGGATGGTGCCTTCCCTGAAGTTCCCTGATCATCTGCTCGGTGACCGCAAACATGATCGATTGTATTTGAGCCTGCCATCAACCTGCACCATCACTCCAACATCAACCTTTTTTCCTAACTATCAAATTCATACCAAAGTAACAAATCAACATGTCATCCAGCATCAAGCACAACCTCTCTCGTGTAAAGCTCATTCACAACCCTAACTACCAGCGCTCTGGTATCAAATCCTACGTCTACCTGCTCAGAAAATACAACTTCATCCCTACTCTCGATGGACCTTACTTCGTCGGCAATGTTGTGGAGCAGCTCGGCAAGCCCATCCTGGCCAGCAAGTTCGCTACTCACATTGGCGGCAAGGCTCGTGTCAAAGTGAGTTACAAAGACCATCTCAGCACTGTGCAATAAACTTAACTCGAAACAGCAGCACATTCTGATGAAGAAGGATCTCAGCACTGGTCACCAGGGCCAAGTCACGGCCGAAGACCAGCAGAACGATTCTGAGTACCTCTGTCAAGTCTCCATTGGTACCCCTGCTCAGACACTGACCCTCGATTTCGACACTGGTTCATCTGACCTTTGGTAAGTTGTACCGTGGCTATTATTTACTACCATAAAGATGCTAATCAATTAATCGATCAGGGTCTGGTCTACCAGTCTTGATCAGAGCACTCAATCTCAAGGTGTTCAGGCTGGACACACCATCTTTGACCCATCACAGAGCAGCACCTGGCAGGACTCTCAAGGCAGCACTTGGCAGATCTCCTACGGAGACCAGTCTTCGGCAAGCGGTACTGTGGGTACTGATGTTGTCACCGTCGGCGGTCTCGCAATCCAGAACCAGGCTGTCGAAATCGCCAACCAGATCTCTGCTCAGTTTGTCCAGAGCGCTGGTGATGGTCTGTTGGGCCTGGCTTGGGGCTCCATCAACACAGTCCAGCCTGAGCCTGTCAATACTCCAGTCACCAACATGATTCAGCAGGATGACATCCCACAGAGTGCTGAACTCTTCACCGCCTACCTCTCTGGAGTCAAGAGTGGTGAAGACAGCTTCTACACATTCGGCTACATCGACACTTCTGTCACCAACGGCCAGACCGTCAACTACACCCCTGTTGACAACTCTCAAGGCTTCTGGCAAATCTCATCCACATCCGCTCACGTCAATGGCAAGCAAATTCACCGTAACAACAACACTGCCATCATGGACACCGGCACCACTTTGTGCCTCGTCGACGACTCCCTGGTGAAGGCTGTCTACGCTGCCATTCCTGGATCCAAGTACGACTCAAGCCAACAGGGTTATGTCTTCCCTACCAACACTGCTGCTTCTGATCTTCCTGTTGTCACTGTTGCCATTGGTGATCACCAATACACCATCAACAAGGATGCCCTGGGCTTTGCCGATGCTGGAAATGGCATGACTTACGGTGGAATTCAAAGCCGTGGCAACATGACGATGGACATCTTTGGTGACGTGTGCTTGCGTAGCATCTACGCTGTCTTCGATCAGGGCAACCAGAGATTCGGAGCTGTTCAGCGTGCTGAGACCTCGTCCACCTCCAGCTCTTGAAGCTTTGCTGCGGAGGCTTCCGTTCTGGATGTTGAGGAGGGAGCGTATTAGCTAGACATGACCTATGACGATTGTACTTGAATTGATGAACCTGTGTTTCCGTTGATGTCCACTTCCAAAGGTCCAAATGTGACTCCATCTCATCCGAAGCGTTGTGCCTTCCACTTTCGGTAAAAACTTTGGCTTGGTTTTGAATTGGACCCATCTCAACCCGGACATTATTCACATTGCATAGCTACTCTGTTCCGTGTACGAAAAAAAAAATAAACTCATCTGTCTTGAGTTGGTTGTTCGTGTTTGCTTGATGGAGCATTTGTCGTGATGATGGTGGTATAGGGTGTGGTCTTGGCAAGAGTGACTTGACCTGCGGACCCTTTGGAGCAACTTCCTTTCATTCTAGCCTCGACAAAGTAATACAAGTAAACCATTTTTTAATTGAGTAGTAGGCTTGATTTGCGCATCAGAAGCGTTATTGATGTCAGGTTGAATGGCAGGCGTTCCACGAGTGTCTCATTCAAAAGCATCGTCGACTTCCTTTCTGAGTACATTGATTTGCTTCAGGTCACAGGTCAATAGCGTTCTATTCATCGTCCGCGATTTATTCAGCTGCCAGTTACTTCTTGCCCTCAGCTTGTTCGGCAGCGACTTTCCCTTCGTCTTCGACCTGTTTAGCAACTTTCTCGTACTCACCCTCGGCTCGTTCAGCAACCTTCTCTGCCTCGCCCTTAGTCTATTTAACAGTATTCTCTTCTTCGTCCTTAGCCTGTTCAACATCTTCCTCTCCTTCGTCCTCGGCTTATTTAACAATATTCTCTTCTTCACCTTCGGGCTCCTCGGCAGCTTCTTCTTCTGCATCTTCACCTTCGACCTGCTCACCGTACCACTCCTTGAGAGCTTCAGTAATAGCGACGTTGCGGTCTTGTGCGTCAGCCTCAGTCCAAAAGAGTTGATGCTCATACCAGTCGTCAGGTCTCCATGATCTCAACTCTTCATCCAGGTCATCGAGAAGATCGCGTATCTCTTTTTCGAGCCTTTCCCTCCGAGCTCTGGCAGGAGTGCCGGCAGCCGGTCGGTGCAGGTGCCAGTGTGCCAGGTAGTTCTCGGCTCGAAAGCGTGCTGTCTGCGTAACAGTGAGTCAAAAAATTGTCACCTCAAAAGAATTGGTTTCGCATACCTCAGCTTCGTACCAATTATCAGGCGCGTGGCCGAGGAGGATATGACAGCGCATGCGTGGGTAAGGAGGCAGTGAGTCATTCAAGATGCTTTCAACCTGCGCAACGCAAACCTCGTTGTTGCCATCGTTGTAGAGCTTGATGGCCAGCTCCAGGGGTTCGAACCAAGACATCGCAATATATCATGCAGTTCGGCTGGGTGGTGATGATGATCGTAAAGGTTCACGAAAATCAGTAGTACCGAAAGATAAGTCAAGAGTGGAATCTGCAAGATGTAAAGCTTTGAAAGATGCAGATTCTTGTTGCCATGAAACCTTCCTTCTCTAAATGCCGTGGTACAACACGGAAAACTTGTCCGAATTTGCTTTCACTCGCACTCGGTACTGTTTTCCCTTTGTTGCTCTTGTTGTTGTTCACACTCTTGTCGCGCAACGCGCCTTCTCACAAGCATTTCTCACGTTCGCACACATTCTCTTCCCTCAGGAAATCACGTAACTAATACAACAATCCAACCAAACAGTCATATATCAACCGCGTTGATCGGACCACGACGCCCTCGCGAGGTACGAGCACTACCTTCTGCCTGAATCAAACCTCCTCACCAACTGCTAATCGTCTTTTCTAGCATGGCCAATTCAAGCAGCACTTTGGGGCCATCCTCAAGCCCAATCATGGCTCAGAAGGAGAAGGCAGCTGACGAGGCAACCGAGTCCAGTAATTCTTGCATTTCTGACCAAGTCTCTCCACCTGGCTCCACTATTGATGTCCTCGCAGATCGCTTGGGTACCATTGAGGAGCATCTCGCCGACATCAAGAAGACCCTCGACAAGTTTGAACAAACTCTCGAACAAACTTTCAAGAACATGAACGAAAAGATGGACAAAGTCTTTTCAGATCTCTGTGAGGAAGTAAGGGCATTTGGCAATGAACACTCGCGACTTTCTCAAAGCGGCGACTTCTCTCGCAGCGAACCTGGCGCTCCTCCTTCGTCAAGCGTCCTGCTCATCCCCCGTAGAAACTTCGACAAGCAAGCACCTTCCAACCCAGTCCCTGTTGGTCACCCCGCATATCTCTTTGTCGTTCTATCTGGCTCAGGTTCTACGCGTCAGTTTGGCTATCCTGCTGTCGGCTGTGAGGGTGGCAGCTTTGTCACTGTCAGAGGCTTGGAGCTGGCCAGATTCGATGAGGACGGCGAAGTGTTTGACATGACACCTAGCGATTCTTTCATCGGTAACTTCTTGGAAGATGTTGATGTGTGAATGCCCAGAAGCAGCGCGTTTACATGCAGAGTATGGTCTCGAGTTTCTTTGGCTTGAGTTCGAATTGCAGACAAATGCAGGTTACCAGCAAGGGAATGGGTTTATTACAGCATTTTACACACCACACTGTTCTAGCATAGCATTGGCGTCAGGCACACTATGAGCACTTCCTGTGCAGCATTCAGCATCTTCCACGTGCATCAGCAACCTTTTGATCTGAAATGTAAATTGGGTTTTGGTTGAGTGCTGGACGACAAGCTCATTATGTCTTTGCGTCAAAGGTATTTGAACTCGAGAGAGAGATTCTCTGTAGCTCATGTTGTACTTGGATCATCATACCGACCACTCGACAGTGATCGGACAGCCCATGCAAATGTCATACATGAGCTTCAAAAAACCATCTCCACATCGGAAACCCTGGCATGGTGTCATGCTTTACCACCACCCATACCACTCAAGTCATGTATACCCTCAGCAACAATCACAGTTCACGAACCCTTATCGTACCCAGCCACCGACAAGTCTCTCGCCCAGCCACCTACCGAATATATTAAACACAAAGAACGCCGAATCAATCAATCAGGTACCATGGGATGACACTGGCCGTTGAAACCAAGGAAGCCGCTGAACACAAACGTTTAAAACGAAGAACACTCTCACGACCCTGCGTGACCCCCAGCCACCCGAGTTATCCGTCACCAATGAGGGAAAAGGTCTTCTCAAAAGGTCTAGACTTTGAATTCATGAATACGAGATGACTGTCAAGTGGCTGTTCAGACTCCATCACATAAGCAGGCAAGAGAAATAATAGCGAATTGGTCTTTTGTAATGGATAAGAAATTAGATAAGAAGATCTCTGGTATATAACGCTTTGGGTGTAAGAAAACGACAGTCTATAGGGTTGAACATCTCTGTGGTAATTCAAAAAGAGAGTTTTTGGTTCTTGCAAAAACATAACGCCGCCGCTTGGATCCAGTCAAACTGCAAAGATGGAAATGGTGTGTGACAAAGAGAGCATCGTGTGCCGTCATGAACATGAAGTTGAAAGAAGGAAAAGAAGAAATGACAACAACGTAGAGAGAAACCCCTCTACCATGTGAAAAGCATGAGGTTGGGGTTAAGAACGATAGGTAGTGCGAAGTGGCTGACCAGAACGGTAGCAAGCGGCCAGATGGCGAAGAATTGTGTAATTCGCCAGTTCCAGGGCAATGCAACTGCGCAGACGATCATACCAATAGCCATGAGAATGCAGAAGAGGAAGGTGAACTTGAAGTTCTTGATGACCTTTCCGACTTCCTTGAAGAAGGTGGTGTTCTCAGCTTCCTTGCTAGTGGCACCCCAGTTCATGTCGATACCGAACATGTGTGACAAAAGAGCTTGCGACAAATGCATGGAAAGTCCACCGAGGAAAATGGTAAACATGGGAATCCACATGAAGTTGGTGAGGAGGCCGCGGATTAGACCTTGCTCGTCGGTACGGTAGCGGAGGATAGCGAGGGCGACGTTACCGAGACCGGTGAAGACAACGATAATAGCAAGGTAAACCTGGAACGAATCAAGGTAGTACTTGTCTTGGTAAGAGTTGTACCAGCCGAGGAGGAAATAGTTCAGGATAGTCAGAATCCAGGCGCTACCAATAGCGTAGTAAGTACCGATATAAGCCATGATAGTGAATTTAGAAGGAAGAGGCATTGCAGAGGTGATGAAGTTGCGGAAGAGCTTGGTGAAGGGACCGCGAGTAGGCCAGTAGCGAATAGGGTGGAAGAGGAGTTCGTTGCAGCCGTAGGCGTACTTTTCCCAACGAGCAAGCTCGTCGTAGACGGTGAGCGAGACACCTTCCTTGAAACCATCGCCAGTGTAACCACCAAGACGGACCACGTAACCATCATTTTGAAGACGAAGGGCCATGTCGAAATCTTCAGAGACAGTCGCCTCAGACCAGTACTTCTCGCGATTATCATCCTCGCAGTCGTAGGCAATGTTCTGAACCGAAGACCATCTGAGGATAGCGTTGTGACCGACGAAAGGAGCAACATCACCACTGGCAACAGCGTACTTGATCTGAGTGTAAATGAGGTTGGTGAAGAAAGTGATACCCTTCTCGAAGAAGCTGTCGGTAACGTTCATAACACCGGAAGCGTACTGGAGAATGGCGACCTGAGGAGATTGGTGCATTTCACTAGCGGCGTCAAGCAAGCAATCGGTAGGAACACGGGTATCGGAATCGATCAGAAGGATGTAATCGCCAAGACGGACGTTACCATCTGCCCAGGTGCGGCCTTCGTCTTCCTCGACAACCTCGTTGAGAGCCTTGACGTAGAGTTCGGCCTCGTCCTCGTTGCTCCAGTTGTTGTGCTTGGGAGCTGCGTTCATCTTGTCTTCAATACGGTTGCTGACCCAGAGAGCGTAGTTCATGTTCGAAGCCTTCTTGAACTTTCCGCGACGGACAAAGGGATCACCGTGCTCACCCTTGGGGTCGTGGCGAGGACGAGCGACCCATCCAATGTTGTGCTCATCGTAGAAGTCCTGGCGGGCGCGAGCCTCCTCCTCAGAAATCAGCTGCATACCGTCGTCATTGACAAAGATGTTGGCAGTGCCGCCTTGCATCTCGTAGGTGGAGATAGCTGCCTTGATAGAGTGGACTGTGGGTTCGATGACAGCCTGAAGACCTTCCTTGTAAACAGGACACTGAATGGTAATGTGAGGCAGAGCGACGAGATCAGCGTTGAGGCGTTTCGGGGCGACACCCGAGTAGAACTTGGTGTTGGACGTCAATTGAGAGATTGGACCAAACAATTGAGCAAGGTTTCCGACAAGAGCCTGGAAGAAGAAGAGCGAGACCCAGAACTGAGGCAGGAAGCAGAGAAGGAAGGCAATACGGGCATAGCCACCGTCGTAGCCAATCTCGATAGCAACTTTACGCCAACCCAAGCCTAGGACGACGATAATGAGGCAAAGAGTCAGTGCGTTGCAGATAGCCTGGGTGAGAACGATGCGACGGGGTTTCTCGAACGCACCAGCCTCTTCGCTGTCGGCACCAATCTCATCGATGTTGATCTGAGCAGCCTTCTCCTTCTCTGAGATTTCTTCTTCCTCTTCTTCTCCCTCCTGACGCCAGACCATTTTCATAAGTGCTTGCTCGATGTCCTCGGCACGCTTGATCAAATGTCTCGGGTCATCATCCCAGACGACGAGGATGCCACGGTCGGCGATGAAAGCAGCAAACTGGTGCTTAGCGCATCGTGGCAGGTAAGACATGTCGGGGAGAACTTGGAGACGAAGGCCACTCTTCAGAGGGATGAACGGGCTGTCGTTTCCGTGGAGGAACAGCTTGATAACGCGAGTGTTGACGGTCATGGCAGACTAGAGACACAATTAGAGGAGCAATTGAAATAGAAGGAGCGTGTACTCACTCTAACGTTGAGAGTCTCGATTGCCTTGAAGAAGCCGAAAGGCTCGCTCTCGAGATCTGAAGGGCAGCATGCGTACTTTCCTCTTGACTTCTTGAGCAGAATACCCTCGTCGTGTCCACCAGCAGTCCAGAGAAGTTCCATCTGCTTTTGGTAAAGGTTGTTGACCATCATGTCACACTTGATGTCGAGAATTTCCTCCTTTGCGTGGTTGCGGAAATCGCCCTCGGGGAACACAGATACTGGCCTTGATCCGAAGGGTGTTGCTGCGCCAGAGACTGCTTGTTGAGGTGTTGATGTGCCAGTGGCCGGAGCCTTCTCGTTGAGCTCGGGTTTTTTCTCCTCCTTCTTGTCAGACTTGCGGCCTGGGGCCAGATATGATTTAAGACCCATTGTGTGAGGATTAATGTGATGTTAAGATATGAATGTAATGCTGGCTATAGCCAAGCTTGTTGATTAACGTCCAGTAAGTTCCGAGTCGAATGCTTCGATAAACCTGGGTGTCAAGTTGTTGTAAGGCTTGGACTAGTATATTGTCTCAAGCTCGAAACGAGAGGATGAGGATCAGCAAAGACCTCTAGATGTTGTGATAAGATGGGGAGTGATAGTGTATAGTTGGAAGGAAAAAAGAAGAGCGGAAAGAAGGTGTGGTCGAGGACGGCATCACGACTACTTAGTAGTCCGAGACCACAACGCCAAGAGATTGGATTTGATAGTGTAGATGCCAGCAGCTGCTGAGGCCAAGCCAGACATGGCCGAGCCAGAACGTCCCAAAACGGGTTTGATCCAGCACGGTCGAGCGTAGCGTGAAAAGTCTTGTCCTATTTTGGCGGCCGAGGCGACGCTAACGGCCATGCACATCGGTTGCCTGTCTTAACCTTATCACCCGTGGTGCGTACCTGACATCGGCAATGGTCCGGTGAGAAGTGGGCGAGAGGTCTCTGCCGCTCAACTGCTTTCTCGACACAATCTAGCAGGCATCCTGTGTGCCGCCAACGGCCGAGGCTCTCCACGTCGAGCTGATTAGAAAGCCATGCGTTGATCATTGATTCAAATCTTGCTGATCTCTGAGATTCCAGTGCGGAGGAATAACGACATCGACCGTCCGTGGCTGACTATTTCGAATTGATGAACGGAGGACCCGAAGCAAAGATGCAATCGTGCGAGTTCGTGGTCTCACCACGCAGCTGCCCGCCGACATGCGACAAAATGTGGAAATTCGTCATTTTGCAGGGGTTCATTCTCAGGTGAATGTCTGCATGCAGCATTGGCAGGAGCCTTTAGCGAACCACCTGCTCAACGGAAATCGCAACCAGCGAAACCCAGCGTGCGGATAGCGCCTCGCGCGATGGATGGCACATGCAGGCCGAAACCTGATTGCAAGCGCGCATCGCGAAGCTTTGTTGTTCCCGTCGCTAAACAGAAACGATTTTCCTTCTACGTTCTTCGCCACGTCGAAGAACACCGAGCTGCGAGACCGCGCCATGGCTCTCAGGTGTAGACTATGACGAGACTGGTCTCGTCGATGTCTCAGATGTGTTTTCCTTCAGCTGCCCTCCGACTCGATAGCTGTTCTCCGGTGCAGCCGTGCACTTGGCGTTTGCTCATAACGGCCCGGCCGATCGTTTGTACAAGAGGCTGGGTCTCGTTGCAATACCCGTACGGCAGGTTTATCAAAGACCTTGTCGACGGCACAGATCTCTTGACAAGTCTTGTTGCTTCCGTGTTTTGACGACCGAAGCTTGCTTGTGATGAGAAGTCCGCGTTATGGTACTGGGTTACTTATGCAGGTCCAAGGAACATGCTTTTGGTTTCGACGGCTGGCACCCAAAAATACACTAAACGCAGCCAAGGTTCAATGCTATTTTGAGTTGCATCTCATAGTCTGTTCATGCATGATGCCGTGGCGGGCTGTCCTCACCAATATTCTTCCTCACGGTTTTCCTACCCACCGTTCGGCTTCGACGTTTTGATAAGAACACGACAGGTATCCAACTGTTGTATGCGAACGCATTCATGGGATTCTTGCTCCTTGATATATAGAGAGGCTGGGGAACCGCATTTTTCCACCTCGAACGACCCTAGAAATGCCAGCACCACGATTTCAATTCTTTGTAATTGTAGCCACGCGATGATCGCGCGAGCTCTGTGCTTTTGCGCGCTGTTTCGGCTCGTGCCTTTTTGATGATCTCCTTGCATCAATGAACCCCATCACATCATGTATCGCGATTATTCCCACACATTTGGGTTTATTGAAAACACATGATAGTATAGAGACACATGGAGGTACTCGATAAAAAGAGAAAGGAAAAATTGCATGATAGCGCGAGAGACTCCACTCCACTCTATCAGCTATTGATGCACACGGTCCCCCCCTTTCGTGTGCATGGATGCTCGTGCGTGCATCGCGATGAGTGAAAAAAAGTAGGAACAGCTGAGAGGCACAGATGTAGCTGAGCAATAATTACGCCCAGTCTTTTTTAGTTGGAAATCTTGCAGTGCAATATTGCTTTGCGTTCAGCCGCTGCTTTCGGTTGAGTCATGGTTCATGGGATTTTGAGGATAGGTTGGGTCGAGTTTTAATCTCAGCCCTTTTTCTTCCTTCGCTCTTATCCGCTCCCGTCGCCCGTGTTGAAGGTAAAAGCTATTTACGCTTCGCGGCTTTACCGTTGCTGCAGCTGCAGCTGAAGGGTGTGTCTAGTCCAGTGTTATCAAACTTCTTTGTGCGTCGAGAGCTGAAGAGCTGGTATCATGGCTGTGGAGATTGTTCGTTGGGCATGGCGTGGCTGAGGCTTCGCATGCAGACACGAACGCTTGACAGATGGCTTATTCGATCAGGGGCAGAGTTATGATTGTCATGAAGCGTCGCTGCTCTTGAAAGAATGTCGAATAGCACAGATTGGCATACAAGTCATGAGTGGGGAAGTGCCAGATTCTCTCAACGGCCCATCTACGTATCATCCTACAGATTTTGCTTTCGGCCTGTCTCACAGATCTCAACCGTCTGAAAATGCCTTTTGTAAGTGCAGAAACCGGCATTTTCTTATTGTTTGAGGAATTCAACGCTCAATGCCGCCCGAACCTTGCTTCTACAGTATGCTTCTTCCGAGGTCCCTCATTCTCAACGCTCATTCGGCCAATCTGTTTGAGAGCACGTCAGAGATGGTCACAAAGCAAGACATATGACAGTTATGGTGACAATCATACCTGTAGCTCACGAGAGTATCGACTTTGTGGTTGTTCGTGGAGAAGCTGCGTAGTTGCACCTTCTCAGCATCTTGGATGTCTTTTGCATCGCTATCACCCCATTCTAGAGGAACCTCTGAGTCTTGGTCGGCATAGACCAGTACGTTGAAGGTGCAGTTGCCATCGAGCATGGGTAAGAAGGTAACGGATGCTGTGATCTGACGGAAGATGGACTGTATCTCCTGTTGCACCTCTTGGTCGGACTTCTCAGGTGCTTGCTCAGTTGTGCTAGGTTCACGGTCAGCAACTATCTGCGTTCATGTGCCACACTTGTCGTACCTAGCAGCGTTCTCATCGGCGGACTTGCTTGAGCTCTTCTTCTTGGAGTCTTTGCCGAATATTTGAACCTAAACCATGATCAATCGCTCAGTGGTATATCTCGAGGACAGGGTGTTACCAACGTCAAACTGCCATCTTTCGACAGGCTCGCCAGTCTCTTTGCTGGTGATGACAATGATGAGTTTTGAAATTTTCGATTTCAGCATCCACTTGTTCAGCTGTGACATGATCTTCTTGATGTAGGCTTTGACTTGGTCATCTTGGGAGACTGTGACAGACGTTAGCATTGCAAGTACCTGGTATCGTAAAGATTGTCACCTTACCCAGCATGTTGAGACCATATTTCTTGACTCTACAAACCTTGTTAGAGACAGAAGGTATACTTGCAGGATGTGAGTGCGTACGCTGTAAAGTCTTCAGGTGGATAAACACCACGCTGGAACCTATGACAGTGAGGGAGAGACTTCAGTTCGAACTCTGACGATCAGCTTACAGGATTGTGTTGATACAATACTCGAACTGTTATCAAGTTAGCTCCATAGAATTAGTAGGTCGAGGTAGATGTACAAATTCTGTGACTGTTTTGGAAGAGCCTGGACATGGTTAATTTTTCGATGAGTCTGATGGTCCGTCTGAACAACGCACCTTTCAGAGCAAGCTTGTGTGTGTTCTTCTCCTTGGACTCCTTAGGCTCTTTTTTTGCTGGAGGCATGATGGGTGTGTGATTTGTTCTAGCGCAGTGGTAGTTCAAGATGTTGGTAGCCAACGAAAAAGATTAGTTTGTTTATGCAGTGAATCACGGGTCAACAGTGTGCAGAGAGAAGAAGACGAAGTTCAAGGGAGTGTAGCAGTCCGAGGAATTGAAGATGACGGATGTCTGATGGACCAGAAAGTGTCGTAAACAGTGTGATAGAGTGATATGGCTAGCGAGTCGTGGAATTGATGGTGACAGGCAGGGAGAGAGCTTGGACAGCTTCGGGCCGAGAAACGACGAAGTCGCAAAGCAGCGCAGTCAAGACTCGAAATATTTACATTCAACTACACGACCATTCGACTTCCCCCGGGCAGGCAGACCGCAGGACCAGATGCAAGCATGCTTCTTTCGTGCCCTTCATAGACGCCTAGGCGCGTGTAACGTCAACGCGCCCAAAATCAACCATGCCTATACACGCCTCTTCCACGCATCGCCCTGCAGACTAGCTCAGGCCGCTAAGGTGCAATCCGACCTCGAGAAACGAATTGCCGCCATCCCTATAGAGCGCTTTCGCAACTTCTGCATCGTCGCTCACGTCGACCATGGAAAAAGTACCTTGAGTGACCGTCTGCTCGAGCTTACTGGTGTCATTGAAAAAGGTGGAAATGCCCAGAGTCTGGACAGGCTCGATGTCGAGCGAGAAAGAGGTATCACTGTCAAGGCCCAGACATGTACCATGCTATACAATCACAAAGGCCTGGACTACATGTTGCACCTGGTCGATACTCCTGGCCACGTCGACTTCAGAGCAGAGGTCTCAAGAAGTTACGCCAGCTGCGGCGGAGGTGCGTTGCCTAGTAGCCTCAATCTCGACAGAATCCATGCGCTGACCATGTCCGTACAGCTTTGCTAGTCGTTGATGCAAGTCAGGGTGTCCAGGCACAGACTGTCGCCAATTTCTACCTCGCTTTCTCCCAGGGCCTCACTCTTGTTCCCGTTATCAACAAAATCGATCTGCCTACAGCCGACGCCCCGCGCGCACTTGAACAGATCAAGGACACTTTCGAGTTGGACCCCAAAAAAGCAGTTTTAGTTTCAGCAAAGTCTGGTATCAATGTCGAAGCATTGCTCCCTAGCGTCGTCGAGAACATTCCCGCTCCTGTTGGAGATGAAAACAAGCCGCTGCGTCTTCTCCTGGTAGATTCGTGGTACGACAACTACAAGGGTGTCATCTTGCTGGTCCGCATTTTCCAAGGTCAGGTCAAGCCTGGCGATCATGTCACATCATTCGCTACTGGCATCAAATACTATGTTGGCGAGGTCGGAATCATGTATCCTCTGCAGACGCCCATGTCGGTACTGCGCGCTGGTCAGGTCGGCTACATCTACTTCAATCCTGGAATGAAGCGTTCGCAAGATGCCAAAGTTGGCGACACCTATACCACTGTCGGCTCTGAGAAGCTTGTGGAGATGCTGCCTGGCTTTGAGGAGCCTAAACCCATGGTTTTTGTTGCTGCTTTTCCCGTCGACCAGAGCAACTACGAACACTTGGAGGACAGCATCAACCAGATTGTGCTCAACGATCGTAGTGTCTATGTTCAGAAAGAGTCATCGGAAGCTCTGGGTGCAGGCTGGCGTCTTGGCTTCTTGGGCACATTACATTGCTCTGTCTTCGAGGACCGTCTCCGACAAGAGCATGGAGCGAGTATCATCATCACTCCTCCGTCCGTGCCATTCAAAATCATCGACCAGAAGGGCAAAGAGACAATTGTCTCAAATCCGAACGATTTTCCTGAAACCGACACACTGCATCAAAAGGTACAGGAGCTACAAGAACCGTTTGTCCTTGCCACCATCACTATGCCCGAGGAGTATCTTGGCAAGGTCATCGAACTGTGCGAAGGCAACAGAGGTGTACAACACGAGCTCACGTTCTTCACATCAACACAAGTCATTCTGAAATACGAACTGCCGCTAGCGCAACTGGTAGATGACTTCTTTGGCAAGCTTAAAGGCTTGACCAAAGGTTATGCGTCCCTCGACTACGAGGATGCTGGCTGGCGCAAATCTAGCATCATTAAGCTGCAATTGCACGTCAACAAAATCCCTGTTGATGCAGTCGCTCGTGTTTGTCACCACAGTCAAGCCGAGCGCATCGGCAAGCAATGGGTCACAAAATTCAAGGAGCATGTTGATCGACAAATGTTTGAAATTGTCATTCAAGCTGTTGCTGGCAGAAGAATTGTGGCTCGTGAAACCATCAAGCCTTTCCGAAAGGATGTTTTGGCAAAGCTTCACGCAGCCGATACCAGTAGAAGAAGGAAGTTGCTTGAAAGGCAGAAGGAAGGAAGGAAGAAGCTGAGAGCTGTTGGCAACGTCGTTATTGACCAGAAAGCATTCCAGGGCTTCTTGGCGAAATGAGCTGCTTCTGGAAGGCACGCTGCATCGCTCTTTCTCAATTGTGGAGACAAGTTGTTCTTCATCTATCTATAATGTAAATGACCATCGCAGATTCTTCGTCTGACGAATTTGGCGTAACTTCAGGCCATCTTAGCGTTGTGTCCAGACGAACTGTGACAATTCGTTCTGGTGTGAAGGCAGCAACCAGAGCCATCATGACAAAGAATCCTTACAAGCCTTTGGTACCAAATTCGCCTTTGTTCGGATTCCGTTTGCAAAAGACTGGCAACCAAATGCGATAGTGATGATTTCCAATATGGAAGCGCAACAATTCTGTAAGATCACCAAACTCACATTAATCCACCCTCTCTTGAGACTATCACCATCTCCAATTCTGCGGTATGCCTCGAGCTCGTAATCCTCAACCTCTGTTACCAAACTTCGACAGGAGCTCCTTTGGCAGTCTCCGCGATGGTGCCAAAGACAAACTGGTTGATCTATTCCTGAGATGGACCTTTGGTCGTCCTGATCATACTGGAAACGCACGTCAACTGCGAGACGGACAATGGCTGCCCATGCAACCCCACTTCTGGCGAGGAGAGCATCCACTTGGCGAAGGTGGTATGGGTATAGTGCATTTATGGTGCTGCGTTGACAACAATAATCGCATTCGAGATCGGGTTATTGTGAAACAAGTACATCCTGGAGCCAGAACCTTTTAGCGCAGAGATGTTTGGCGTAACGGACAGATAGGCGGCGAGCCTAGAGAAAGCATGTTGGGCAACGAAGTCTACGATAACTTGGAAGCTTCTGCCCCGGGCGATGGAAAATTCGTTACACAGTGCCTTGGCTATGGTGGAATGCAGGATCCTCTTCCAGAAGTTTCTGCAATGACGAGCAACACCATGTACAGGGCTATAGCTGCGTACAAGCTCTATATTGAGTACTGTCCATTTGGCGATTTAAGGGATGCCATCATACGACAGAGGGAGGCTCGGGAACCTTTCCATGAAGGATTCATCTGGATGGTATTCGAAGCGCTTGCAGAGTGCGCCGTGGCAATGGATCAATCCAACATTGTACATTCAGATATCACAACAAGCAACAGTAAGTCCTGCCTCGAGTATCTCCAGGTACCACAGGAAGCTGATCAATGGGCAAGTCCTGCTATCCAATAGTGATCCCGAGCGATTCAAGATCTGGCCTGTACCGAAGGTAAGCTTGATGAACAGATACCCCAAATGATCTGAGCTCTTATTGACAAAAAACTCAGCTATCTGATTTTGGGTCGTCGCGAATCATCGATGGAGCTGCCAGAAGACGGCTTACGGGACACGATGAAGCAATGCACCCGTACTTCACACCACCGGTAATCTAGAAGCTGGCCTAATTCTATAAAAGCACGTATTCTAACAATTGGTTTAGGAATTGACCAGAGACGATGCCGATTTCGGCTGGGCTGTTCCTGGCTTGTATGTCACCAACAAGACAAATGTGTGGAGCATTGGTCTCATCATATGCTGTCTAATGCGCTTGCAACCACAACTTCCGTACGTCTTCCTTCACTCTTAGTTCCCAGCGTTTCTTTTGTTAAAGCTCATACTGACCGAATCGTAGGGAAACCGTTCGTATTGACGACGAACCGCCACGACCGATAGATCGACAACTCCGCTTTGACATCCTACACCAAAGGGAGATCAAAAAGCTTCAACACAGTTCAGCCAACTACAGTGTAGAGCTGAGAAAGCTCGTGCGATCATGTGTGAAATACGATCCGGCTCGGAGACCAAGTCCCAAGCAGCTATTGAAAGCAGTAAGGCGATTAATGGATGGTCGCGTTGGTGGATTTGATACTTATGGGAGAGGTTTTGGTAGGATTCCGTGGAATAAGAAAGAGAGACTCCGAGGAAAACTCAAGGATATCTGGGCGGTTGGCACAGAAACTGATATTCGTCTGAGACCATGATTGGCTCTCTGTTAGAATTATCATAGTCAAATTTGTTGGGACGAGATATCTAGACATGATGCTATACAGTACCCCACGCTCAGTGTGCCGTTGGTTCTGCATTAAATCTATTCTTGATGTGTAGATGGTCTTCTGTTCTGACAAACAGACCGTTCGATCTACATAGCACGAAGAAAGCACAAAGAAGATCTACCATGCTTTGTATTCCCCATAAGAAATTGACCACGCTTTTACTTCGGTTCGATTCCCTTTGTCTGCGAATTCCAACAGACCAGTATCCGCATGCGGCGGACAAGAACTCTCGTGCTGGGAAAGAGACCTATATTGGAGCCGCACACAAAATCTCTTTTGCCATCTGTGTCACCGCTCACACTCTACAACATGAAGCTGCTCCCACAAGGGAACTTTAACCCTTTCTCAGGGCTAGCACAAGCTGTGCAAGACGAATTGACCTCGAGATTCTTGAAGAAATGGAGATTCAGAAGCCCGCAATACAGAGGCAATGCACCAGCATTGCAACAGGGAGAGTGGTTGCCAATTCAAACCTCCCGTGACGACAGAGGGCAAGAACAACCTTTGGGAGATGGAGGCTTGGGTGTTGTACACCTCTGGTGTTGCGTCGATGCCAACAATCGCGTTATCGACCGTGTCATTGTCAAGAACGTATTTCCTGGAACTGAGGCTTGGGCGCTTCCAAGCCTGTGGCGAGATGGACGTATAGGAGGCGAGCCGCGAGAAGCCATGATCAGTAACGAGGTGTACGACCAACTCGAAGCCGCCAATCCTGGAGATGGACGATTTGTTACCAGATGTCTAGGTTATGGAAACATACATGATCCTTTCAGATACGATGACGACGGCATGATTTTATCTTATCTCGATCCGTTGTTAGGAGACGCAGACATTTTAGGAGGTCCACCGAGAGTACGCAATCCACTGTCAGGAAAGCCCGTCACCTACCGTATACCTAGCTACAAACTGTATTTCGAATACTGTGCGCATGGCGACTTGCATACTCAAATCCAGGCCCAAACTAGAGAAGAAAATCGTAACCGGGTGACAAAGGCAAGAAAACCTGGAGGCAACAAACGGCGCAAGTTACAAGTCATTCAGAACGTACCTTTCCACGAAGGTTTCATTTGGAGAATGTTTGAAGCATTGGCAAAGTGTGCGGTAGCAATGGAGAGGGCGAATGTTTTGCACGGAGACTTGTGTCCTACGAATAGTAAGTCTTCTCGCGTCTTCACAAGTATCAAGTCTCGTACTAACCAATCCGCCAAGTTTTCTTGGGCGCGAGCGATCCTAACAGATTCAAAATCTGGCCTGTCCCCAAGGTAAAGCCATGATAGCAGTGTCGATTTGGAGCATTGTACTCACATATATCCTAGTTGTCGGACTTTGGCTCGTCGCGGCACATCGACTTCATGACGAAAAATCGATTCGAACAATGGGAAGAGGCCATGCAAGTATCATTTACACCTCCGGTAATGACAAGAGATAGACCACAAACTCAATATCACCCAGCTAACAGCTGTCCAGGAACTCGCCAGGCCGAGAGGACGATACGAAGTTCCGGGCATGAAAATTACACACAAGACCAATGTCTGGCAGATAGGCATGGTAATCGCTTGCATGATGCGTCTGGATGTTTACCTTCCGTGAGTCTCCCATGTTCACGTTCTTGTCTGTATGAAAGACTACAGTTGACTAATACCCTCGCGCTCTAGGGAGACCGACTGGCGTACAATGCCATCTCAAGTCCCACCAGCCGACGAACTTCACTTCGACGATCCCTATCGGCGAGAACTCAAAGACCGTTTGTTCCAGCATCGCAATTGCCACTACAGTCCAGAGTTGATAGGACTTGTAAAGGATTGTATGAGATTCCGCCAGCTTCTGAGACCGACGCCGCAACGACTATTGGCAAAGGTCCAGCAATTAATGCAAGGTCGGTGTGGCGGTATGGAGACCTATACTGGAGATGCCAATAGAAGAATTCCTTGGAACAAAAAGGAGAAGCTGCGAGACTTGCAGCAAGATCAGTGGCAGGAGGTTGATCCAGTGTTCGTTGTTTGATGATGGAGGAGTCGGGATTTCGCAAACTGCTGATCGATCTTATATACCATTGCTTTACGCAACTTGTTGCAGAACAAATTGTTTGACGTGTTGACAACCTCGATATGCTTAAGTTATCAAAACTTGGAAGTTGATGATGTCTGGTCAAAGAATAATCTATATCTCGTGTCGCGAGACGTCATTGACACTGCCGATGCTTCCGATGCGGCTCTGCGTGTTCAGGCTTCAACGATCGCCAACCACCTGATTGATCAAACAATGCGACCATCCAAACTCTGCCAAACCGCTGTGTCAAAACGGAATGGGGGTACAGACTGACAACGGTAATGACATGGTCAGCTGGAACGTATACCATGTCTTTGTCTTGTTACTATCTGTCGCACATGCATGTGTGATATCCCCGATCCGACCACTCTGGGATGCGCTTACACAACCACTATGGCTATTAAGGAGCACGACTGGTCTCACAGATGCTGCGACTGTACTAGCTATCGGACTCTACTTCCACGGGATAGATGCATTAAAACCTCCACAATGGATTCTGGAAACAAGGTTCATGGAGTTAAAGGTCTTCGCCTTCCTAATACTGCTGATGATCTTTGCTGGTCTGATCACTTGGAGAGGAGAAGCAGAGCCATATCAAGCGGCTCCAGAACAAACAGATGAGTCTCCAACAGAGCAGTTGATACCTCCTTTGTTACTGCCTGGACGCACTACTCACTCACGAATGTTTCCTCAGAAGCATTCGTTTGCGTACTCTTACTTTTCTGTCGGAGTGCCTGTCAACTTCAAGGGATGTGCTGGCTCCATGCTTTCCAGCAATCTGGATTTGTTGCCACCGAGTAGGAGACGAAGAGGATGGTTTGATGTCAATGCTTCGGACTATCTGTATCGAGGTGGAGAAGAGCGCGGACTTGAAGCACGGCTGAGATGCTATCTTCGCGGGGAGGGTATCCAGGATGAAGCCTGGTCTTTCGCCTATCTTGTGACAGCACCAAAGTTCTTGGGTTACTCGTTCAACCCGGTATCTTTCTGGTACATCTACGACAGTTCAAAGCATCTCGTTATGATGGTCTTGGAAGTCAACAACACTTTCGGAGAACGTCGACTATATCTTCTGAAAGCTGAGGAGAAGGCCACTGATGACTCGGTGCCAGATGGCTTCGAAGCTCCTGCCAAAGCTACAAAGTTTACCAATTCCTGGGCCAAAGATTTTCATGTCTCGCCGTTCAATTCACGCAAAGGCACATACTCGCTCACAGCTGCTGATCCAGTCGCTGCTCTAGAGTCTGGCTCTAAAGTCTTGGATAACCTTGTCGTGCTCAATTCATCTCAAGCTCACGCTAAACTTGTTGCTCGTGTATACTCAGACGGCAATCACATGAACGCAACAACCATGAGCTCCTCTCAAACCATCAAAACGCTAGCATCCTGGTTCTGGGTAGGCTTCCTCACCTTTCCCAGAATCCTTACCCAGGCATACAAACTATACTTCAAGCGCAAACTCCACGTCTGGTTCCGACCTGAAGTCCTGGCTTCGAGTATTGGTCGCACACATACATCCTCCGAAGCAGTTCTGGAAGCTTTCTTTCTTTCCTACCTCAGCTTTCTTGTTGATTCTGCGTCTGAGCCTCTGCAATTCAAGTACACGCCAGCAGGTGGTTTAGGGACCTGCATTACCTTGACCTCCAAGAACATTGCAGAGAACCAGGTCCCTAAGCAGTTGGGATTAAAAGTACTTACTCCAGTTTTCTACACGAAATTTGTGCATTACGCCTACACCTCCAAAGCCTTCATTCTTGAAAGCATAAACTCTAAACCCGACAACCGCACTTGCGTTTTCGAGAATGCTGAAAACCTGCATCTTATTCTGTCGACGATGGATTCTACTACTCCTCGCCCTGCCATAAGTGATCTCAGGACTGTTGATCAGTATCGTTGGCGTTTGCTCCAGAGACTCCGTTCTGCACCTCCACCTGGTGCAAACCCCGACTCTGATGCTGTAAAAAGCGATGAAGCAAATGAGACCCTGCCGTTTTCAAATCTGGATTGCTTTATTCAATCTCGGTTTGCCAATGATGACAAGTATTCTGTTGTCGCGGCTGAGCGACTGACTAAGAACGCGCCCACTGCGTGGGCGGCTTCTCAGCTTGAGCATATTTACAGAGATACTGTGACGAGAGTCTTCATTGCAGACAATTATCTCTTTGGTTTTGAGGGTTTGATTGGCGTACTAGATCTTGCAGTCAGGGTGTCGTTAGTAACTATGTGGTTCAAGATTTTTGCTAGCGAAGAAGTTGCGCATGGAGGTCTTGGATGGTATCTTTGCAGGTGGGTTGCGGTCAACAGCTTGCACTTGTGGGATGCTGTAAAGAATATCTAGATATAGAAGAGACAAGGCAAGAGTAGATAGACTTGTATATACGTCACGACTTTGATGATATCAATGAGCTGTAGGAGTGTGATGTAGATCCATTTCCTGGTTCTGCTTGTCCTGTATATCCTGAACTATATGATCCTGTTTGTATCCTGAAATTGTATCAAAGGGGTATCGTGCCTAGACGTGGAGTAAAGAAGCGAAAGAAAAGAAAGAAAACGAAAAAAGATCCCATGAAACGCCTTTCGTGAAGCTCCATCAACTCCGGTCATAAAAATTTCTCGATGCGAGAAAAACCATCTCTAGCATCTGATACCCAACCCAACAGACTCGACCTTATTCAGCTTTGCAATTGCGGCATCAACCTTCCGACACCACGCGCCAGCCTCAATTCTGTCTTCCCTCTTCTTCCTCAACGCAGGCGCCACAAGACCCAAGATCTTGCCTTCACCACCTCTCTCCTCCCAGACTTTTTGCAATTGCTCAACTCTGTTTTCAAACGCAGGTTCTTGCATAGCCCAACTCATCGCATCGCCCATCTTGACCGCTTCTCTGAGACGGAAGCCATTGTTGAGCATGGAGGAAAAAGGGTTACCGCCACACAGGAAGGAAAGCAAGGTGATGCCCGCGGAGTAAACGTCAGAAGCATATGTGGGAGTAGACGCTTCAGGGTCGCGGGAGAGTTGCTCGGGAGCCATGAAGGAATAGGTGCCGCCTCCTGAATGCGACGATGGTGTTGTGTCGGCCACAAAACTTGTGCTGAAGTCTGCATAGCGTGCTGTCGGTGTCGAAGGACAGGAAGTTGAGGAGAGGAGAATGTTTGCGGGTTTGATGTCGGCGTGGATGGTATTTGTTGTATTGTGAAGGAAGTAGAGGCCGTGGGTTAATTGTTGAAGAATGTGGAGGAAAAGATCCAAGGTCGAATCGAGGGAAAGATTTGATGATGATTCGAGAAGAGATTCCAAGGATCCAGCATCGGCGCGTTGAAAGAGAAGAGAAGGCGAAGATGTACCTGTGCAGACACCGACAAATGGGACCACGTAATCAGAACTTGAATCGTAGTTCTGGATATGCGTGAGAATTTCTGCTTCGGCTTGGAAAACGGCGGCTGCATCAGAGCGTGTCGCTGTCTTGATTGCATACTGCTGAGGCGGTAGGAATGTGGTTTTGTGTGGTGTTGAGGGTGGTGTCATTGGGCGTCCGTTATGACTTTGACTTAGAGGAACAGCTGGGATACTGTACACCTTACTCCACACGCCCTCGCCTAGCAATTGTGCTTGTGACAAGTCAGGAGTGAAGTCAAGTTCCGAGACACGAGATTGACAAGAATCCAGTGATCGCCGAGAAGGAAACTGCTCAGTGGTCTTTGCCCGTGCAGGTGTAGAAGGAGGAGTGAGCATTTCTTGATCTTCTGATGCTTTCTTTGATGTTTCGGTCATGATCTTGTAGCTGCCAGCATTTGCTGGTGTTCGTATTTGAAGTCCTTGCATTTCGCGTAACAGTTCGTTAGGCGTTGTCCTAGCCCTATGATAAACTGGTCTGGATGTATATTTCTCGTTCTGGCCAATTTGCGTGGAATGTGAGGTAAAATTTGTATGGGGGACAAATGGACCTCTTGCATGTGCAACGCTCGTAAAGATTTTTGCTGTCATCTCTCAAATATATATCAATGAGAATGAGCAAAGAGAATGACTGAATACCTATGACGGCATGGGATGGTCCGGAACAGAAGGGGTGTGTGGGCTAGCTGACTCGGGCGAGGGTCTCCGGGGGGGTCTCTTCAGATCGCGTCAGAGGGTGCTGAAACATAAATCCTTCGAAGCGATCTCGACGCCAGTATCGACCAAGACAAGCGTTTTGTCTCCAAAGGCTTGAAGTGTAAAAGGAGTGTGTGACTGGAAAACACGAGAAAAGCAGAAAAACAAATTCTCTGTTTGATAAGAAAAAACAGGAACAGAAATGAGAGAGAGACAAACACTACCGTAGCATTGGAAATTCAATGGTAGCACTGAATAATAGGATCCACGGCTCCGCTAAGGGTTTTATCGGAGAGTGGGGAGTGTCTACATTGCTTGCCAGCAAACGCGCCGATAAGGGAGAAGAGGGTCGTTTCTCTGGCCGGCATACTAAAGCGCCACATTTGGCAGGATACAAACCTTAGTTTGCTTGGCATCCTACGGGTTTATCGATTGTCAAGCAGAGGTGTGTGGAATCCACTGGCTGCTGGAACTTCCAGAAGCAGTTGTCATGCTCAGTCAAGGAGAGAAGAGAGAAATGAGGAGAGAAACGTCACAACATGCAGTGGTGTCGCGAACGAACCAAGGCGCGAGGGAACGTGGGGAGACGAGCATCTTCATTGGTCGTGTTTGGAACGTCAAAATCGTCCTCAAGTTCTCATCCTCGGCGGTTTTGGCTGTGGTTTCCCGGAAATTGGAAAGAGATGGGCGCACAGATCCAGATGCGGCTGGATTGACAGCGATTGAGCAATGGTTCCATTGGTTTGACAGCTGATCTGTAGACTTGTTTCTCCACGACCTGCCTCGTGACACGCGCGCGACTGGTCGGCGCCATGCCATTTTGCTTTCTTCAGCAAAAGCTACCACTACATCTCGCATGTTGCTCATGCTGTAACCATGCAGTGCCACGCTTATCTGACTTTGCTAGACTTGCAGCAGAAGGAAGCAAGTTCAAGCAACGATGTCATGCAAAGAGAATGATAAGAGAGAGCCATTTCGAGCAGAGCCATTTTCAAGGGCACAAATCCCCGCGGTCGCATTCCGAACAAAAAGATCGTCCAAGACAGCTATCGGCTAAGCGAGCAATAATACCAGGAAATGACAGAGGCACAAAATCCTGAACGCCGCAATCGGTTGGCAGACGGTGATTGATTTGGGGGCTTAAGATAGGGGAGGAGAACCCGATGCTCGGGACTGCCTTCTTTGTCCTCCCATCTAGTGCTGTGCCATCATTTACCGGGCCGCCGTGCGCGAGTCAAGGATTTGCTTATACCCTGCAGGACCATAAGCCAGGTTCTGTAGAGTTTCTCAATGCGAGCTCCACCACAGCTGCGATTTGCGCACTGGCTTGGTCGCGACACGGCATGTTTATGTAAACAGAACCAAAGCTCGCTAGGTTGTTGACACAGAGCTGAGGTTTGTGAGACACGAAGAAGCTGCACTGAATCGCAGTTGCACAGAAACAGATCGGAACACAAAAGAGGTACAAGAATGAAATCGATTTATCTGTTTGGGGACAAGAAAAGGTCGGCTACGCTATGCTGCCCAGAACTCCCTTTTCCGTAATACACAAATGCCTCCCCTTTGCGTGCTTGCTTCTTATAACGTCTGATGGTCGTGATGTCGTGTAAATATTCTATGAAAAGAACTTGCTGTACGCAGCCTTCTCCTTCTTTGCTCTGTCGGCAGCGGCCTTCTTGACGGCGGCGAGCTCGTTCTTGACTGCTGCGTCTTCGGGAACGAACTTGAGTGCCTCCTCCAAGTCGGCAACAGCGTCCTCCTCGTTCTTCAGGCCCTTTCTTGCCAGAGCGCGGCGGTAGAGAGCCTTGCCCTTTTCCGGTGCCTTGATCTGAGGGACTGCGATGGCGTTGGTAGCAGACTTCTCTGCGTCAGTGAACTCATTGAGCTTCAACTGCAGAAGAGCACTGTTGGAGTGGAGAGCAATTCTGAGCGAGGCCAAAGCAGGGCCAAGCTCTGGTGCGTCGTTCTCGAGGGGCTCGGGGTATTCATGGAGGTATCTCAGACCCTTCTGGTACTTGGCGAGACCAAGAGCGATATCTCCCTTCTTGAAAGCGTCGGTTCCTCTAGTCTTCAGGTCGTTGGCAATCTTGACAATCTCGAGTCCAGGGATGTCCTCGCCCTGGTCCTCGGGGAAGTCTTCGTATGGGTCTCCTGTGCTGTCGGGAACCTTTTCGGCAGCCTTCTCGTATTCTTGGCCAGTGAGCTCACCACAGTCGACGATGGTGCAGTCTTTGTTGGGCTTGTCGTTGGAGCTAGTAGGTGTGTTCTCGATGGTGCGAATGATGCTCTTGCCTCCGAGAACCTCGCCGAAGACAACGTGCTTTCCGTCAAGGTGGGGAGTGGGAACGGTGGTAACGAAGAATTGGGAGCCGTTGGTGCCTATGTGAATGGTCAGCAGGTGCATCTTTGTAGTCCGGCGCCCATGCAACATACCTGGACCAGCATTGGCCATGCTCAACAAGAAAGGCTTCTCGTGCTTGAGCTCAAAGTTCTCGTCCTCGAACTTCTCTCCATAGATACTCTCACCACCAGTTCCATTGCCAGCAGTGAAGTCACCGCCCTGGATCATGAAGGACTTGATGACGCGGTGGAAAGAAGAGCCCTTGTAGTGGAGAGGCTTGCCATTCTTTCCTTGGCCCTTCTCACCAGTACACAATGCGCGGAAGTTCTCGGCAGTCTTGGGGACGATGTCGTTGTACTGTGATTCAAGTCAGTTACATGCGAATCCAGCCTGAAGCAGTGAAAGATCGTACCAGCTCAAAAGTGACACGGCCAGCACTGGACTTGCCAATGTTGATGTCGAAGAAGACACGGCTACGCTTGGTCTCTGCCATTTTCGATCGAGTATGTATGTATGCGAGGCAGCAAATACGGAGATGTTCAGGTGGAAGTATGTATTAATTATGCGACAAGCAGAAAGACGAGAGGTAGAGCAATTGCTCGAAGTGAAAGATGTTGATGTTAATGGCTTCTAGGACCTTCTATGCGCCAGATCTGTACCCCACACTGTCCGATCAACACCAAAGCTGCCTGTTTTGGATATCTATATCGGACCCTCAATCCCACTGTCTATTGAAGATAAAAATGTGAAACGAAGCAGACGATATTCTATTTGGTCGTCTCTCTGTTTGGAGTGTTTTGGAAAGAATCTGTTCTGTGTAAAATGGTATCATGGTTGTGAAACGAAAGCTCTGCCTAGCAATCAAGGCTTCGAGGAAAGGAAGATATGCAGGTAAAGTGCTGAGCCAAGTCGACTATTCCAGGAGTGAAGCTGGAAGCTCGAATGTTGTCTGCACCTTCCCCTTGTGGGTGAGCGGATCACCTGGGAGGTCGAAGCCAGTAGGGTTGTCCATCTTGGGAGGATCCGTATCTATCTGGATAGTGACCTGTTGCCAGAATCGTGTTAGCATTTAGTACGTTGGCAGAAGTCAGGATATTTACCGCGCCGTCTTCGCACGTATAATCTACACCTACCGGTCCATCGTTGACTAGAGCTACATCCATCATGGCTTGGAAAACACCATCTTTCACTCTGTCTGCTTGATACAGAGCTTGTACTTTCTTGAAGAACTGGTCGTAAAGCTCTTTTGCCTTTTCTCCATTCGCAGACTTGTGGAAGTCAGGTTTGTTGCCCTTCTTGACAGATGCAAGAAGTGTAAATTGTGATACTGCACATAGGTCAGAGAAGATGGTTGCTCACAAGATGAACTACACATACCACAGAGAACTTCTCCTTCAATATCCTTGACGCCCCATTTCCATTTGCCGCCTTCGTCATTGTCCCAGAGCTTCGCTTTCAGGATCTTATTGGCCATGGATTCAACCTCTTTCTGAGTGTCATCCTTGCCAATGGCAGCTAGTACGAGCAAGCCTTTGCCGATAGTTGAGATAAGCTGGCCATCTACCGTGACAGAGGCTGATTTCACCCGTTGAATTACAGCTGAAGGAAATCAATATGATGACGGAAGGAAACAAGGGAGCTGACATTCGTACTTCTCATGGTGTTGGTTTGATATGAAAAGGAAAGACAGAGATCAAGAAATGGTAGTGATACAACACGAACTGATCTACCTTGTGCTTCTCTCTTTGGATGATTGGGATTACTGGGTGGGTTTGAAGGGTTTCGATAAAGTCAAACGGTACAAACGAAACGCACGTAAAGTCGACCTGAGTAATTGCTTGGCAGACGAGTGAACGACGGCAACCAACGCTGCTCAGTTGCGACAGTCGCACAAAGCACCATCCACATCTCGACTCGTCTCCGTTTGTGTCAACTTGTCCATCGCTCCGAGTTGATGGAGAGCTGCCGCATTGTTTATCTGGTTTCGACATCTCCTCTCCGAAGCGACGCTGAATCGCTTCGCCATCCTCTCCATCCGCACTCCCACCCAGCTCGCCCACAAGGGTCACATAACCAGCAATGGCGCAACGAAAGCTACAGCAAGAGATTGACAAGGTGCGCGACACAATGCGCAAACAACTGAGACAGCTGTTGACTTGCGACAGACATTCAAACGAGTGGCCGAAGGTGTGCAAGCATTCGAGGGCATCTACGACAAGCTACAACAATCGACGAATCCCTCGCAGAAGGAGAAGCTCGAGGACAACTTGAAAAAGGAAATCAAGAAGCTACAAAGATCGCGAGACCAGATCAAAGCTTGGGCCGCACAAAATGATATCAAGGACAAGAAACCATTGCTGGATCAGCGCAAGCTGATCGAGACGGTAATGAGAGCTATCCCGACATACTCACGGTTGCCGCTAACGCATGCCAAAGCAAATGGAAAAGTTCAAGGCCGTCGAAAAGGAAATGAAGACAAAAGCCTTCTCCAAAGAAGGTCTATCAGCCGCCGCAAAGCTCGATCCGAAAGAGAAAGAGAAATTGGAAATATGCGAATTCTTGGGGAATATGGTTGAAGAGCTGGAAAGACAGATCGAGGTCACAGAAGCCGAGGCGGAAACGCTACAAGCGAATATGAAGAAGGGCAAGAAGGACACAGCCAAGGCCGACCGGATAGCAGAGCTGGAACGAATGGCAGAGCGACATAAATGGCATCAAGGGAAGCTCGAGCTATTACTACGATCACTGGAGAACGGCGGCGTGGATACCGACCAAGTCAAGGACATCGAAGAGGGCATCAGGTACTATGTCGAGAACAACCAGGAGGTCGACTTTATGGAAGACGACACCATTTACGACGACTTGAATCTCGATGCCGACGAGCAAATGTTTGGCCTGCAGAACGACGATGATCGCGTGTCATCACAGGACAACCAATCACAACACGACGATACGCCCGACCAGCCAGAGTCGGTCACGAAGGTCGCACAGTCTACGCCGGCGAAGCTCACCAAGCAGTCGTCAGTCGATATCCCCAGCGCCCAACCGAGACGGCCGTCCATACAGCTCAAGTCACCTTTACCCGCCTTGGCTACATTGCATGCTTCAACCCCGAGTAGTGTAAATGGCAGCGCGCCGCCGGGCATGAAGCCCGCTCCTCTGCCGAATATTCCCACCGGACAGACTCTTAAGTACGCTTCGGCTGCCGCTGCCGCCGCTGCGAGCGACAAGAGCGGTGTTGGCATTGCTCCTCTTCCGCCGCCGCCAGGCGCTACCTCTGCGACTGCCCGACCCAGCTCGACTGCCTCTCCCGCCCCGACACCTTCACAGCCAGTCACTTACCAGCCCTCACCGGCACAACCGCCGCCACCTCAACCTGCGAAGCCACAGGAACCTCCGGCGAAGACGCCTTCGCCCGCTCAAGAGCCCGCTCCCCCTGCCGTGGAGCCCAAGGCCAAGAAGAGCGCGAAGCAAGCACAACAACCATCGCAGGATTCTGGTGTTGCTCTTACGAATGGCGAGTCTTCCAGAAACCAGAAGCAGGCCCAGCAGCCCCAACAGCAACAACAGCAAGAAGAGGAGGAAGAACAGGAAGACGTGTCATACTATCATCTGCCGGCAAGCTTGAGCGATCTGCTCGAGTCTTTCACTACCACAAAGCAGCGGGCTCTTTCGGCGAATCCTCCAGTCCCCGAGGAACACCTGCTCTCTTTGTCACGGAGCACAATGCCTACGCCAATGGATGCGGAAAAGCCTTACCACTACAAGCCAGCATCGCCCTACGCTTACACGCCAGCTCACTATCCTCAAGAGCCTCTTCCCGTGTTTGACGACCCGCGACTCTACAGCAGAATTGAAACGGACACATTGTTCTATGCCTTTTATTACCGCCAAGGCACTTACCAGCAGTATCTGGCAGCAAAGGCATTGAAGAGCCAAAGTTGGCGCTTCCACAAGCAGTACCAAACTTGGTTCCAACGACACGAAGAGCCCAAGAACATCACCGAGGAGTACGAACAAGGAACATATCGCTTCTTCGACTACGAAAGCACATGGTACGTCAACGTTGCAATTCAAAATCACTATTCTCCTTCTAACTCTTGACAAACAGGATGAACCGTAGAAAGGGCGACTTCAAGTTCGCTTACAAGTTCCTCGAAGATGAGCTCTAGAACCTGTCGGCCAAGCGACTGACTCCTGAGTGTCATGTTTTCTAGCTTTACGCACCGTTCGTATATTTCTCTGGTCCTGTTCTAGAGTCATCATTGTTGTCGTTTCCCTTCTTTTCTCGTCCGTTCCGCTTGACCTACCTGTTATAAGAAAGACTATGGCAAGATTATCGATGTTTGGGGTCTGGGGGCAAAGAGGCAGGCCTTTTATCATTGAGAGCGCTTATCCATGGATAAAAACAGAGATTTGGTTCTTGCTTCTCGTCATTTCTTCTCTCCTCATGGCAATCCCGTAATACGTGTCCATTGCTTCGTAGTGTCTTCATGTCTCAGCAGGTACTCGAGTAGAATATTCGAAGGAGAGCCGTGGACGGCATGCCTTCATATGGATGTCACATGAATCAGGTCTGGATGTTGCGTTCGCACATTCGATCTTTAGATTCTCCCTTGATGCAGATAGTCACATGCAATTGTTAAGAATCATGGATTGCAGGGTGTCGCGTCAACAATAGGGTTGTGACATAGCGACCTGGACTTGGATGCTGGAAGAAAGAATCAGTTTGGGATGTTCAGCTTGCTGTGATCGTAATATTTGGTTATAGCATGCAAGAACACAAAGCTGAGTATGTATGTGCAACTGAAAGATTTCCACATGATTTTGGAACGAACCTATCGACGTTGCTGATGCTGCACGTCGTCGACTGTTTTCTGATGTTGTCGAGGGGGTCACCCGACTGATACATCCGTGCGCCGATGATAGATGGATTAGATAAGATGGATCTCGAAAAAAGTCCAAAGCGTCTCCACCTTTCGGCCATCTTTTTCGCGACGAGAAGATTACATAGCAACGACACAATGGCGGCCGAAGTACAATCTCTGCAGCCCCTTAAGCTGGCTGCTGGCCCCGAGGCCATAACAGCCGACCAACGCTACTGGAAAGGATTCAGATCACAACAACTGGTGCCCTCGCCGCATTCAAATCCCATCACGCACATCTCGTTTCCTCCATTGCCTACAAACCCGCTCGTTACGCCGCCTTCGGACACTTTCGCCGTCACTTCTGGAAGCAGAGTCCAGATCTTCTCGTCAAAAACACGCAAACTTCTAAAGACCATCACAAGATTCGGATACGATGATATTGCGCATTCGGGAGAGATCCGTCGCGATGGACGTGTGCTTGTTGCAGGTGGAGACAGTGGTGCTATTCAAGCATTTGATACTGGATCAAGAGCTATTTTGAAGACATGGAAGGAACACAAGCAGCCCGTCTGGGTCACAAAATGGAACCCGAACGACCTCACCTCTATCATGAGTTGTAGTGACGACAAGACTGTCAGACTGTGGGACCTGCCCAGCGAGTCCAGCATCGCGACTTTCTCAGGGCATCAGGATTATGTCCGAAGCGGTGCCTTCATGCCTGGTCAGAGCAGCAACCTGCTTGTCTCTGGTAGTTACGACCAGACTGTTCGTCTGTGGGATTCCAGAGCACCCAAGCGTGCTGTCATGACCTTCAAGCACGCTGCTGCCATCGAGAGCGTCCTTCCCATGCCCTCAGGAACACAGGTGCTTGCATCTGCCGACAATCAGATCAGCGTTCTGGATCTGGTCGCTGGAAAGCCTCTGCATCTGATCAAGAACCACCAGAAGACCGTCACATCGCTCTGCTTGGCAAACAATGGAGAAAGACTTGTCAGTGGTGGTCTGGACGGACACGTCAAGGTCTTTGAGACCTCAGCATGGAATGTCGTGGCTGGCTTCAAGTACCCTAGCCCTGTTCTTTCGCTGAGCGTTGTCGGAGCTGGTGCCACCAGGGAAGACAGACACCTCGCAGTTGGTATGCAGTCTGGTCTGCTATCGGTCCGTACCCGTCTATCAGGAGAACAGAAGGCAGCAGCAAGAGAAAAGGAGAAGGAGATGCAAGCCCTGGTTGCCGGTACCATCGAGGAGTACGACAGAAAGAAGGCCAAGAAGCTTCGACAAGGCGACAAGAAGGCTCTGCGTGGTCGTGACTTTACTGGAGAGGGTGCAGATATCGTCATCGATGGCAATGCGCGTGGAAACATCAGAAACCAGTCAAAGTGGGAGTCTGCTCTACGAAACGGCAAATACGCTCTGGCCGTTGACATGGTTCTCGGAGCTACCGTAAGTTTAACCAGCACGAGTGTTTTACATGTGACATGAACTAATGCACTGCAGAAATTCTACAACCCCAACATGCTCACTCTCCTCACTGCTCTGCGCCACAGGTCCGCCATGCGCACCGCCTTCAAGGGCCGTGATGAAACATCTCTCCAGCCCATCCTCCGCTGGGTCATCAAGTACATTGGTCATCCTCGTTACATCAAGCTCACCAGCGACGTCGCTATGCTACTCCTTGATCTTTACTCAGAGCAGACCATGGACTCACCAGAGATCGACGACCTTCTAGCCCAGCTTCACCGCAAGGTCAGACACTGCTCAGAGTTGGCACAAGCAGCATACTCGACTCAGGGTATGCTTGACTTGCTTGTCTCCGGGGCATGAAGAATCAGAAGGGATGGGAATTGAAGTGAGAAATCGGCTAAGAGCCTCTGAATATGCCTTCGCGGGTCAACATACGCCTCGACACGCTCCGAGAGGAAGGGCATGTCGATTTTGGCGGATGTGGCTATACGCATGGGACGGACAAGCAAGCAATAATGCTCGTGAAGGCAATCCGGCCATTGAAAGCTCTAAGCGCTTGAGCAAGATGCATAGATCATATGGCGTCCGGCATGGCATGGCGGTGTAGATGGGGCATATGAAGGAGCTTTGGAGTTCTTATAAGAAGGATGCATAAAATAATGATACCCAGATTTATACACAGTTGTGTCTGATTATGACGGTGCTGTGCATATCATGACGATGGTGGATAATGCTCGTGCCCCGCCTTGCAGCTTTCGAGCATGTTCCAGCCAGCCTCTCCCAAGAAACAATCATCTGCCATATTCACCACGTGTTTACACAACCTACACCTTCTGCGAAGAAGCACACTTGTCAAAGACTCAATCGCGTAGAACAACAAGACACAAATCTACCATAATGGCCGCCCTCATCAACACAGACGACGAGATGGCCCCCTCGTTGCAGAACATCCTCGACCAAAAGTCGCTGCGCTGGATCTTTGTCGGTGGTAAAGGCGGTGTCGGAAAGACAACAACCTCTTGTTCCTTGGCCATTCAACTCGCAAAGCACCGCAAGAATGTCCTTCTCATCTCGACCGACCCTGCACACAACTTGTCTGATGCCTTCAACCAAAAGTTTGGAAAGGACGCCCGTCTGGTCAACGGCTTTGACAATCTGAGCGCTATGGAGATTGACCCTAATGGTTCCATCACTGATATGCTTAATGCTGGTGGTGAGGATGCTCAAGATGCCATGGCTGGTCTAGGTGGCATGGGCAATATGATGCAGGACCTTGCTTTCAGCGTAAGTATCCATACTTGATCAGAAGCAAGAACACCGCTAACCATGCCTCACAAACAGATCCCTGGTGTCGATGAAGCCATGTCCTTTGCCGAAGTCCTCAAACAAGTCAAATCCCTCAGCTACGAAGTCATCATCTTCGACACCGCACCTACCGGCCACACCCTCCGTTTCCTCCAATTCCCCACCGTCATGGAAAAAGCCCTGGGCAAGATCTCCCAACTCTCTGGCCAATTCGGTCCCATGCTAAATGGCATCCTCGGCGCCCGCGGCGGCCTCCCCAACGGCCAAAACCTCGACGACATCATCAAGAAGATGGAGGATTTGCGCGCCACCATCGGCGAAGTCAACACTCAATTCAAGAATGCAGACTTGACTACTTTTGTCTGTGTGTGTATCCCTGAATTCTTGTCTTTGTACGAGACGGAGAGGATGATCCAGGAGTTGAACAGTTATGAGATTGATACACATGCTATTGTTGTCAATCAGCTGTTGTTCCCCAAGGAGAGCAACCCTTGCGAGCAGTGCAATGCTAGAAGAAAGATGCAGAAGAAGTATCTTGAGCAAATCGAGGATTTGTACGATGAGTTCAACGTCGTCAAGATGCCTTTGTTGGTTGAGGAGGTTAGAGGCAAGGAGAAGCTTGAGAAGTGAGTTTTGCTCCTGTTGTGAGTTCACGAAAGAGTGATATGCTGACACATTCTACAGGTTCAGCGAGATGCTCGTTACCCCTTTCCAGCCCCCTCAATAGATGCCCAGCGCTGCTAGCTGTTGCTTTTTGAAGACGACAGCTTATTTGTACTTTTTGGAAGACATGATACCAATGAATTGACCGAGCGTTTATTTTCCCTGTCCTCAATTTCTCTACTGTCTCGCACACCTTCAACATGTGATAAAAGATAACAGGCAGTCTGGAGCAGTCGCGAACGAGAGAAAGCGACTTCTCATTCTCAGAGCACAGGTATGTGGTTGCCTCCAAGGGAAGGAGTCCAGGACATGCTTGCTGACTAGCTTCGTGGGACTCGCGGACTACTAGAATTTCTCATGCATTCTCACAATAAAGTCTATTTCTCTGCTGGACCTCTGGAACTGGATTTTGCAATTCATTGTAAAGACTGGATTACCACAAAGGCACAACATTTTTCCACCTTCAAAAAACAAGCTCGACCTTCCGCATCTCCTTGTCCTTTTCTCATCTCACCACAAACACACTTGGCCGCATCTTTTCCCGTCACCGACAAAGCTTCCCAATGGCTAATTCCTGTCCTTTTGAACTTTGAGGCTATGACTTTTGCGT
Source organism: Aureobasidium melanogenum CBS 110374 (assembly GCF_000721775.1). Classification (NCBI taxonomy): domain Eukaryota; kingdom Fungi; phylum Ascomycota; class Dothideomycetes; order Dothideales; family Saccotheciaceae; genus Aureobasidium; species Aureobasidium melanogenum. The sequence goes on from NW_024470064.1 coordinate 458,082, forward strand.
CACTAGTTGAGCTTCATCACATCTGCACGTTTGAAGCCGTTGCAGTCATCCAGGACGGTCCAGTGGAACACGAGCTTCATGATGTCTCTCTCGATTGGTGTGGTCTCCATACTGTTGATAAGCATTTCGAGAGCTTTGTCGATGTGGACTTCCTCTTTCTGTTCTTCTGGCATGAATGGCATTGAGACCTCCGGAGCTGAATGTGATGCTGGAGTTGTACCCGCAACCGGAACAGGAACAGAAGTGGGATAGTCATTCTGGCACGGCACATTCAGTCTCTGGATAAAATGGACGACGAGACCTTCGTATGCTTCGTGAATAGCTTGAATATCGGCTAAGTCCACAGGGCTCGATGCAGGTAAATGGCCGAAACTCTGCTCGATTTCGTTGTTCAATGCCAAGAACTCTCTTGACTGTCTGATGCAAAAATGGTAATCTGGAAAAAGGACTTCTCTCTTGACAAACAAATCATTTGCGTGACGTTCTCGAGAGGGCATCGGTGCACGCAGAATGTCAGTAAGGTGGATGGCCAGCTTGCTGAACGCTTTGCATGAGCGTTCAAGGCCATCAGTGTCAACAGGGGTACTAATCGATCGGTAATTGTAGCTGGACTCGATTTGCTCCGCCAGTCTCAGGAAGCTGGCTGTGGCATATCCGCAACGCTGCAAGCTGTGCCTGGTGATTGCGGGTGCGCGACCTCTCTCTGTGGTATCGCTACCCAGGTCGCTCCAATCTTCAGTGGGGGTCATGATGCCCATGGTTGATTGAGTCGACGTATCATCGTCCATGTCCGGAAGCTCTTCCAAGACTGATGAAGGAAAACTTTGTCCTCGAAACGATTCACGGGATACGTGGTAGTCCAGCAACTCCTTCGAACGCTCCTTCATCGACAGAAGGGTTTCTTGTGCGGTGTCGAGAGAGCTTGCGTAGTTTGCAGACCATTTTCCCATCTCTTGTGCTGCGTAAACCGCGATTCTGTAACGTTCTTGTGCAGCCTCATAATTCGTCCATTCGGCTGCTGGGAATTCCTCGTCCCAACTTTCTTCTGGACAGTCAGGTATGATGATAGAGTCAGGAGATTCATGTTCGGCTGGCTTTCTGAGAAGCACTGGCACAAGTTCGAGAGCTTCGGAAAGCAAGTCGAGATGTCCCTCGAGCACCTTCAGGTTTTTCGATAGCATGTTGAGATGACTACAGGAACCATCTGCAGCCACAATGTCCCATTCATCGTAATGTCCGAGGATGGTTGATAGCTCGGCAGCGATCTTTTGACAGCGCTCTTGCGTGAATTTAATCGAGAGCAAAACGTTCTGGCTCCAGACTGGCTCACGACGCTGAAGCAAGCTTTTCAAACTTATGTAGGAGCGGCTCATTGCATTGAATCCGGAGACGATGAGGCTCAGAGGGCCACTCAAGCAGGCAGCTGTGGTTCGACTGGTTACATCTAGCTTTCTTGAGATGTTTGCACAAGCTGCGGCAGAACCAGTGACACTGTCCAGGAGTTCGAGATCGCGTACATCCTGGCTGGTGTGTTGTAGGACTTCAGGCATGATGTTTGATAGACTGAGTAATGCAGGGCAGACGACTGGATACGAGCACGGCGGAGCGATGGTCATTTGTATGATCTGAGCACTGCAATTAAGTTTGCTGATGTGCAACAAACTTGCAATTGCAAACTCTGGAGCTTCCTGGAAATGTCAGACATGGTTTGCTTAAGATCTTATTCACGCGTCAAACTTGGTCTTACGAGCTCGACTGAAACCTTCAAAACACACTTCGATTGGATCTGGCTGTTAACGCAAGATAATTGCTGCTACTTCTAACTTACATAGAAAATGAATGATCGACAGAGCGATTCAACATCTCACCCGGCGTCGAGCAGAGTCTAATACAAGCAATTCAGGAACAATTCTCCTTGTTCAGGTCGCGCCTACAGAACCTTCCAAACTCTTCGACATTGGTCCAGTGGAAGACCAACTTCGCGACATTTTCCTCACGGAGCTCCATGTTGGTGGTCTCTAGAACATCTTCCAGATCTCTGTCTTCACTGGTGGCTGAGCTGTAACTGACGTTACTCCAGTCTCCTGTTGGGGTCATGGCACTCAGCGTGACCGTGGATCGACTTGAGGACCAAGTACCGGCATCGGGAAGCTCTTCGGACGATCTGGCTGAGACTTTGTCTTCATGTTCGTCATTTGAGGAGTGAAGCTTGAGGATGTCCTGTCTCATGGCACGTCTGGCCGCAACGCCGTCGAGGATACCATTGAGAAGATTGTCGAATCTTTCGGGCTCACTACACATCTATGTTAGCCATTGTATCATACAGGCATGCCTCTCAACATACTGGTGCTGGGTTTTATACTGGCGAACCGCTGGTGGTGCATTGATGCTGGGATCAAAGAACGCCATGACGACGATCAAGAGTTCGAGAGTCATTTGCTGTTCCTGGAGGGTAATCACCAAAGCGTGTAGCTTGTCCGCGAGATGGTCGGGAGTGACGACATGCCAGATCTGGCTTGTTTGGATCAGGTCTCGCAACTAGTTGCCAACCTGGTGGCAGATTCTTTGAACGCATTTGACTGTTGTTGTCGCATTATCGTGCCACACTTGAGATCCAACGACGAATTGCAAATCCCTCAGAGCGTAATGCATGGCCGAAAACTCGGATTGAAGCAGACCAAGTGCCGGCTGCATACAAGCAGTTTGTCTCTGCATGCCAGTCTCCAGTAGTTCGTCAGAGATACGAGAGCAGGCCTGAGCAGATCCGATTACGCTGTTGTACAGCTTGTCGTAGCATATCGATATGGTCTGTCTGTACTTTTGGATGAGCTCGGACGGCATGATCTGTTCGTGTATCTTGGAATGCGATAGATTGATGTGAACAAGGTGACGAGAATGCGTCGAATATTTGGAGTCGATGTCACGTTTGAAGCAGGAACGAACATGTCAAATCCGGCGTTACCCTACTGATCGATGTCAGCCAGCAAACAGGTCAGGCAACCGCGTCACGAAAGCTTCTTCCTTCCTCAGCATGTGACAAAATATGGGCAATTATCTGATAAACTTTGAAAATATATTTGAGACGCGGAACTCTATGGTGGCTTCGAGTCGGTTACACAACATCGCAGACTATGATACATGAAATGGCTGAATATCTCTTTCGTGAGCATATCCCCTGTATGATCAAGGTATGAGCTGGTTTTAAGTATCAGGTAATCTACTGGCCGAGACCTGTCAACCCCTGGATCTAGTTCTGAGCGATTTGCTGATCGAAGAGACGAGAAACAATCAGCATATTTGTGAACCGTCACGAAAGCTGATAGTCAACTTTTGTTACAATGGCTCCAAATCTTTTCTCTCAACGCCAACAAAAACCTCAGCATTGGTCCAATGGAAGACCAACATCGCCAGACCTCTGGTTCTAGGGTCCATACCCCCTATCGGCCAGGATCCATCTAGCTTTCTTCCCTCTCCGAAGCTGTCCAACATTTCCTCCAGAGTACGATCTCCAGTGTCTTTGCTCTGTTGACGTTTGATCAGTTTCGTAGGATGAGCTCTGGGGATCGGCAAGAACGAATAGTCCATAGGGCCGCTTGCACCATCATCTCTATGCAAGACATGACTCCAGTCATCCGTCGGAGTCGTGTTGCCCATAGTAGTCTGCGGAGAGGGCCATCCCTCTGTATCGGATATCTTCTCCCAAAATTCGACCGCATCGATGTCCTTGTATTCTGGGTCAAGCGAAGCAATTTTCGACAACTTGGCCTGCATCTCCTGTCTCATTCGGACCGCATGAACGAGCTGCTCGCGCCCATGTTTGAGCCTTTCACGTTCCCTGTATGGTTAATCTGTCAGACTCTGTTGGTTCAGGTCCAGGAGAGTCCACAAACTCACATCTCTTCTACGCTCTTGCGGATCCCGTAGTAGGGATATGTTGGTAACTCATATGGAGAAACTACATACAACACCATTCTCAGAAGAGTGAGAACCAGCTGTTGTCTTTGCAGACAGATCTCAAATGCCTGCAGTTGGTAGTAGAAATGATCTGGGACGACAACCTCCCAAGTGTCGCATTGGCGGACGAGATCCCGAAGAGCTTTCGCTATATCTTGAGCGACATGTTGGGCGTGCTTGACGGTTTTCGTTGCATTCTCCGTCCAGAGTTGTTGACCAGTAAGATGAGACCAGGTCTGCTCGATCTCCTGGAACGCAGATCGAATGCCGTAAAATTCATCTGCTACTTTGGTGAGTTCAGATTGTATACACGCAGCAGACTTTCCAAAGTCGCTCGAATGTTTGATTTGGTGCCCAATTTCGAGACAAGCATCAGCAGAGCCGGTCAAACTTGCACCTAGATGTGACTCTGATATGTTTACTGTGTTGTGTCTGTGTTGGAGAGCTGGCATACTGGAGAGCGACATCTCTTCGTCGTCCGACGCGTGGAGCTTCGAAAGGCAAATGCATATCAGACAGGACCCGGAGTTCGAACAGCTCTTGTATCCTCTGCCAAGGTCAATGCGATGTATCACTCAATGCTCACATGTCCCGATAAGCTTTGGAAATCAACTCTGAAAGCTGGTATGAGCGTTTGAAGCTCATCATGAGATTGCACGTAACATGAGTGAGTTTGTGACGTGATTTGGTCTCATGTAACGACGAGCCTTGGCTTGAAGAAAAACATTCATAGCTTTCATCATCTGAAGGATGGAAACGGGTTACGAATAAAGCAACCCAGAGCATATCGCAGAGCTCGACCAGAACAAAGATGTTGCAGCTCTCTGGCAAACCCAAATTTCTCGTTTCTCAACTTCTCTTGAACCTGAGAAACGTCTTCACCTTCATCCAGAGAAACACCAGTTCGGCGATATCTGCCTCTGTGACCTTCGCTCCAATGTTGTTCAGAATTGCCTCCAGTGCTTCATCTTTGGACTCGTCCTTCTTGTCTTCTGCGACAGCCTCTTCCACGAGCTCTGCTCGCAGCGATTGGCACGGAAGCCTTCGTGAGCCGGTCACAGGATCGATGCCGCGTTCGTGGCAGTAATGAGATAGGCATTCGTCTTCCCTGCCATGGAGTGCCAGACGTTAGAGCATCGAGCAGCTACATCTTTCAAGGTAGGGCCTCGTGACCTGGTAGTGATCTCTTCTCTTCTCAGGCGCTCAAAGATCTCTGCGACTTCCATGGCTGTTGTCTGAGTGCGATGATCAATGAGAATTGAACGGAAGCGTGGTTGCAAACGAAAATTGGAATAAGCTCGAAGGTTGACTTGATGAGAACAGTAGCCTGAGTGCTGAGCAGTGCAGAAGTCCAGGTTCAGGGCAGATGGCTCTCATGAGAGATTTGTACTCACTGCCAAACTTTCCAGAACCCCACAAGTAGTTCTCATTCGCCCGACAATAAGCATTGGGAAAGAAGTCCGTGAGAGGGTTAGAAATGACAAGGTTTATGTGCTCATTGTACGATCAGGTCATGAGCAAAACGATGCTTAGACAACATCAGATATATGGAGATTCTCATTGGACCTTTCGAAAACAAATGGGTTACACTCCCTCAGGAAGTAGGAACTCGATGCAACGTCATCCGTCTCGAGATGTTCTTACTTGCAGTTGAACTACATACCGTTAGACAGATCGCAAGACTTGCATCCGGATCAAGGTCTGATGCACACCAACTGTTCACAAAGACTATCCTGATGTCTGACCATTCCCACAGTTTCCTTTTGAGCGTTCAAGAAGGCATTCGGACCTCTTTGATTGAGAGAAGAGCGACAATCGTCAATATCGACCATAGAATCTCTGTTCAAAATGAACGCACCAAAGCACAGATCCGTCAACCAGAAGCACCCATGCAGAGAGGGTTCTCGAAATATGGATCAAGCACAAGCGTCATGCCTTCAGGGTTAGATGACTGGAGTGATGTCGGTAGGCAGACACAATCACCTAAAAAGTGTCAATCTGAGAAACTACACATGCCTGATCATAACCTTGGATGCTACGAAGGCCTGGCAGGCAATCTCAGAGATATGTATGCCAAAGCGAAAGCAACATCAGAGATCCTTGAGGAAATTTGACAGGGACAAGGCTGTGAAACATCCATCATGCTCCGCCATTGACGCTATGAGTCCAGAGATTACGAAGGAAGACATCGCAGCACTCGTGTTCCACTGGACGACAATTGATAGGTTTGACGGCTACCAGCGAGTGTAAGTGCACACAACTCTTCAGATCTTCCCTCTTCTAGGCTCATCAATGGTAATCTAGCGACAAACGGCAACCCATGCTTCTCACGAAAGCAGTTCAAGAACAGACGTGGAGACAGAAGATGGCGGCATCCGCGTAGCGATTGTTCAGCCGAGTCTCTATGAACAGTACCATCAGAGTGTGGACTCCAATCCAAAGGCACTTCATCTGTACAGCGACAGTGCAGCTTCCACAGGCACGACACACTGGGAAGTAATGAAAGATTCTACCCCGTTCACGCACACATGTTTTTAAATGATCGTCAAGCCAGGAAGAGTGAATATCCTAGTCATATCTATAAGGTTAAGAATTATTTTGAAGGAACTCTTAGGCCTTTAGTAGCAACTTAAGGAATTGGTCTCGAGATCAAAGATATCATTGCATAAGTATGCTTGCTTAGAATGCCAGTCGTTATTATTATGTCTTGTGGCTAGACAGTGGGGTGAAAGGATGGGCATGGCGGTGGATCTGGCGGGCGTCGATGACGCTGCTTCTCCCACGAATTTGCAGCTTCAATTGCCTCCAACACGTCGACAACGCCCGACAAAGTCACCTTCACTCGGTGAACACGACAACAACACACTCCCTCTCTTCCTTGTTCGCATCCATCGCATCTCTTTGTTTGATACCCGCGCAGCGCTTGAGTTCAATCCGCTTCACAACAAGCACCTCTCACTCACTCCCGCACGTACCACCTGCCTGCTTTCATCGCGCTCTTACAACCTCGCACTATCCACCCAGCATGGCCGACCTGCAAGAACTCTTCAGCCGCCTGAAGAGCCCTGCTGCATCTTCAAACGACCAGCAAACTCAGCAACAACAGTCTCACCCTTCCATCTGGGCCCAACCTCAACCCCACTCGTACCAACAGCCCTCTGTCTCATCGCCCCTCTTCTCGCCGCCCATTCACACTCCCAACCCGCAACACCCTTCGGCAATCATGAGTCCCAATCTCACACCTGCGCCGGCTGACTCAAAGTCAAACGATCTCTTGAACTTGCTCAAGTTCAACTCCAATCAGCTTGCCTCTGGCATGAGTCCTTTGGCTTCTCTGCAGAACATTGCTGCTCAGAACCCATCGCCTCAGCTTCACCCTGCACAGCAACAGTCTCGCTCTGTCTCCGCTCCAGATCTGGTCGCCTCCTTCCACCAGAAACCGTCGAGCGCCTCGTCTCTGCGCATCTCAATGGCTTCGCCTCAGCCCGAGCAAAAGTCCCAGCAGCCTCTGGGAGATGCTCAGAACTTCCTTCTTGGTCTTCTTAATCGTCCCAAGAACGGCCCTGCTGCTGACGCTTCGGCGCCGGCCATGCAGCCTGCTCACGTTCCTGGGCCTATCATCAACGAGCCTGCTCCCTCCACCCAACCTGCCGATATCCAAGACCCTTCTGTCCGTCTCTTCGGCAGCGCCGGATCTCGTGAGACAACACCTTTTGAAGGCCCTTCCCAAGCAAAGAAGCCCGTCTTCACCTACGTCAATCCCTTCGAGCAGATGACTGCTTCGTCACCCAAGCCCGGTCTCAAGATTGAAGGCCCCAAGCATCAGCGCGATATTTCTCAACCCGAAGACACTGACAACGCACCCAATGCAAAGAATCGCAAGATCACATCTTCAGTTCCCTCGCCATCTCCTTCTCCTCGCCCTGCCCAACCATCGGCCGCTGCTCACCAAAGCGTGGCCGAAGCTCTCAGCGGCATTGGCGAGAAGGTCGACAAGCAAGTTGAAAAAGCACTTGCCCAAGCCAACGGCGCCACATCTGTCTCGAAAGAGCAGACCAAGGCCACCGAGGAGGTTGCGGACAGTTGGGAGAGCGCTGATGCTGACGAGTCTGGTAAGGACAGCAAGGATTACGCTGTTCGCGTTTACAACTTCCCCATGAGACCTTTCGTCTCCATCACCATCAACAAGGACAACCAGGCTACTGCCATGCGTTCCGACTCGCTTATGGACATTGCTCGCCTGAAAAAGGATTTCGAGCAAATTGACCGCGCTCTCGTCACTGCTTCGCCCAACCACATCGTCTATGCCATGTCTAAGAGCGGCGGTTTCCGTGTGATCCGCCAGGACTCTGGCAAGGACAAGCAGGTCTTCCGCTCCACCGCAGAGCGTATCTTCAACGTTCAGATATGCACTGCCAGCGGCACCCACAAGGACATCGAGACAGTCCTCGCAACTGGAGTTAACGGCTCCGTTTTCTGGACCAGCATCAACAAGGTTGAGGGTGATTCCTTTGACGACCTGGACCTTGAGTCGCAAGGTTTCGTGCTGCCTCCCGTGCCTGTCCAAGACGATAATACCTCTGGCAGCCCTGTTAAGACCAGAGCCAAGATGAGCTCGCGCAACGCGGACTTCTTCGCCATCTCGAGAGGCAAGTCTATCTACATCATTTCGCCTTTCGTTGCTCGTCAGAACCAGTACACCGACAAGAAGACCCGCGTCGTCGACAACGACAAGTACCTGCAAGAGCGCTGCTTGAAGATTTCAACCGGCAAGGCTGGTAAGGATTTTGCCTTCAGCGGCGACGACAGCCTGCTAGCATCACTGGACAAGAGCGGACGTATCAAGTTCTGGGACATCCGTGACTTGGCACAAGAAGCCCGTCAGATGGCTTCTTCTGGCAAGCGTCCTGCTTTGGAGCGCAAGGATCCTCTGCTTACCTTGACCACAACTCTGCCTGCTGAGAAGGCTACCCCTTCTTCCATCATGTTCGTTGACAAAGAGAGACCTTGCGTTAAGGGCGTTGCTCTCCGCTACTTGCTTGTTGGTCTGAAGCAAAACCACATTCTTCAGCTCTGGGATCTTGGCCTCAACAAGCCTGTCCAGGAGCTCCACTTCCCTCACGACAAGGACTCGGACGCCATTTGCAGCATCTCCTACCACCCCAAGACTGGAATCATCGCTCTCGGCCACCCTACACGCAACTCGATTTACTTCATTCATCTGTCAGCTCCTCGCTACAACATTCCTAGCATGGACCAGGCAAGATACACAACTATGCTTGCTGAACAGGACCCTAACCTGCCTCGTCCTGAGTCTACTGCTATCATGAGCGGTATTCGCGAGCTGTCCTTCGCTTCTAAGGGTCAACTGCGCAGCGTAGACATGCTCCACACTCCTGTCGCTACCGAGGCTTCCAACGACGTCCTCTTCGAACTTTATGCTATGCACTCTAAGGGAGTCACTTGCATGAACATCAAGCATGAGGATTTGGGTTGGAGCCGCGACAACAAGGTTCTTCAGCCTGTCGATGCCGAGGCCTCGGGCTTCATTTCGGTCGCCAGCATCTCTCCTAATGCGGCCACTGCTGAGGCACCTGCTAAGTCGGCCAAGGCTGCTGCACCTCCTGCTTCTGAGAAGGTTGAGCCTGCTAAGCCTGCTCCCGCTGCTACTAAGCCTGCTACCAAGCAGGAGCCTGCAGTCAACGGCGCCTCTAAGGTTGAGAAGTCGAAGAAGGCTGTTCCGGAACAGAGCACTACTGAGGCTGCAACCAACCCTGCCATCCTCACTCCTGCCTCATACGCCCTGGCCGCTCGTCCCAAGGCTTCTACCACTGAGACTGCTCCTTCGACCAAGGAGACTACTCCTGCTGTTACACCATCACCTGCACCTGTCGAGAAGCTCGCCAAGAACACCGAGGCTGCCGCTCTTGTTGACATCAACACCATCAATAAGGCTGTTAGCGACGTTCTGTCCAGAGAGATTGATTCGCTGTACCGTAGACTCGATGAGGACAAGCGTGTTCAAGACGCTGCCGCCGCTGCTAAGCAAGATGCCGTCCTGCGCCTTGTGTCTAGCACTCTGACCGACAATGTCGAGAAGACTCTCAACAAGATCATCGCTACCAACATTACCAGCAGCGTTGTTCCTGCCATTGTTGAGACCAGCTCCACTGTGTTGAACGAGAAGCTTACCGCCGCAGTCTCTCAACATGTCGCTAAGATTGTCCCCGGCGAGCTCAAGGCCTCTTTGGCTTCCGCCATCGCTGCTGCCTTGCAGGAGAAGGAACTCCAGCGCGTCATCTCTGAACAGACCGCTTCCAAGCTCGCCCCTCAGATTGAGCAGTCTTTCGCCACTGTTTTGCGCAACTCAATTGTTCCTAACTTCACAAACCTCGCACAAACCTCGACAAAGAAGGCAGTCGCCGATGTTGAGCGCCGCTTCACCGAGCAGCTCCGCGAAGCTGAGGTGCAGCGCCAGAAGGACAACGCCAAGATCGAGCAACTCTCGGACCTGGTTCTTGGACTGTCAAAGACAATCCACGAGATGGCCGCTGGACAGTCAGCCTTCCAGGAGCAGATTCTCAAGCTTCAGCGTCAGATTACTGGTGACAACTCAGCACGCTCTGCTGTCTCTACTGAGGCTGATGTCGTGGCTTCTATCGAAGATCCCGAGTTGGACGGCATAACAGCCCTGATGACCCAGGGCAGATACGAGGAGGGAACCATTCAGTGGCTTCAGTCTGAGCGTCAGGGCGAGCTCTTCGACAAGCTGTTTGTCCGCATCAATCCTCAATACCTACAGAGGCTCAGCCCATTGGTGTCGCTCTCTGTTTCGGCCGCGCTGACTTCATCGTTCGAGCAGCACGTGGACGAGCGACTCTCTTGGCTGAGCACTGTTCTGTCAACCATCAACCTCAACGACCCTGAGATCAGAGAGGTGGCACCTAAGATCATGGATGTTCTTCAGCAGCGTATGCAGGGAGCATACATGTCAATTGCCGAGAACAACGCTCAGGACCCTGCCTTGCGCATCGTCTCTGGCCTGTCTCGCCAAATCAACGACATCAAGAAATTCGCCGAGCACGGCCTTTAATAGTTCTCTGAACTTGTAATAATAGCAGAGTGAGTGGTTGGAGCTGAAACATGCCCGAACCTTTACTTCAGCGCGACGCCAAACGCTTCGTCTCTGACGACTTTATGGATGATGATTACTCCGGTCAGGCGGAAGCTCATTGTGGATAGTGGCCCTGCGGCATGCAGGAATGGCGCCTGAGGCTATGATGGTCTCACAACGAGAAGTGATGAAGCATGGGCTGGTTCATGCTGAGAGGAGGAAAGACTGAAGTAGAAGAAGTTTCTCTAATAATCAAAAGTAATGGAATGTAATTTACGACGACCTCATTGTGTCCAAACACTGTGCAATGAAATTGAACAAGCTGTTTTGGTTGCTATGTCCTGAGGGATCATGTTGCACTATAGAGTAATCCTGAGTGAGGTGGAGGCTCAAGTGAGAAAGTGTGGGGAAAGCACATGTCAAAACACTCCATCTTTTGGATAAATCAAACATTAAACAACACAGCAACCACAACGCAAAGATGCTATCGCTACCTCTGCTGGCGCCACAAAATGTACGACAAGTAACCTGCAATTCTTCGAAGACGTGGTCACTTAAGATGCAATAGGAATACTCCTTCTTCCTCTCACCCCACCTGCGCCCACAACCAACCAACGACCCATCCAATGCGGCAGACAACAATGTCGCACAACAATCCCGTCGTCAGAACTCCCAACAAACCTCTGCACCAACACGCCAATCACTAGCTCAACTCCTCGCCGACGAGCAAGCCATCTCCCACCGCAAACACAACATCCGCCGTTTTGGCGCTGGCTGGATCAAGCCACCAGGCGTAGCAAAAACACTACAAGCCGAGACTGAAGAAAAAGCCGAGAGGGAAGAGCAAGAAGCATTACAGAGACGAGAACAAATGATGATGGATATGCAAGCACAGCAAGAAGCCGAGGAAGCGAGGAATAGAGCTGCGGAAGCTGAGGAAGCAGCGGAAGGAGAGGAAGAGCAAGAGAGAGATTTGGATGAGGAGATTCCCGATGCTGATGGTGAGGAAGAGGAAGAGGAAGACGAGGATGAGGAGGATATCACAGATTCGGATGAAGAAGAAGATGATGAGGAAGAACGGGAAGAGATGCAGAGTGAATTGCAGTCGGAGATGCTGTCACAGATGCATAGCGAGATTCCTGTTGCTGAGGACATTACTTTCAACGAGGAAAGTATGTTTGCGGATACTAGTATGGCTGCTTTGGACGAGGAGTCTAGAGAGCAGGAACGGTATCGCCATCTGCAGGAGGCAGAGTTGACGGGTGTGGCCCAAGATGAGCTTGATCTAGGCATTGAAAGGGATTTGGATGACAGTGTGCCAGAGGCTGGCAGCTATCAACACACTGACAGCGAGCTTGAAGACTCGGACTCAGACGATGAGGACGAGGACGAGGAAGAGGAAGAGCAGAGTCAATTGGAACCGCAGGAAGAGGAGCAGAGCGAAATCATGGCACCAGTCATGCCACACAGTCGCAGCAGTCTGTTGAGCAGAGACGTGAGTTCGCTGCTCGACAGCTCTTTCGTTACTAGCAGTCCTGCACCCGTTGGCCGTCTGAGATCTGCCGGCCACAGACCCTACCAGAGATGATGGCTCTGTTCTTTATGAACCTTTTCTTGCATTCGTCTCTTTTACTCGTTATAGCGAAGATACCCCCATTATCATCATATTACAAGTCGTCTTTCCCTCATAACCATATCGTCCTCGGTTTTCTGTACAGAGCGTGAGGAAGAATTCCCAGAAACGCCTTCGCTAAACAAACATCAAGACCAAATCATGTCTCCAACTAAGCTGCGTGATCACTCTCGTCTGTGGACAATGTCTAGAACAACCAGACATACCAGAACAAGAAAATGACAAAGGCAAAGAAGATGAGCCACACCTTCCAACCCACACCCGTGCTTTGCGCCATACGCAGCATGCGATTCATAGTTCCCTTGAGCTTATTACTCGTATTCGAGAACTGATCATTCATCTTTTCCGCCAGCGCGGTAGAGTCGCGGATTTCATCGCCAATACGCAGAGTGAGCTGTAGAAATACATACGCAGTCAGCAACTTCACTCTCCTTCGACTCGTGGTATTGGAGACTGTCACTCACATCTTTCAACATGCCAACCTTCTTACTCATCTCCGACACTTGCTCATCATTCTGCGACTCCAACTCCGAAAGCACTGCATCGCTAAACGCACCGCGTTTATCTGGCGTCGCTGTGCGGAAACTCGCGCCAGAGCTGTTTCTTTCTATGGCTGGGTTGCTTCCCGGGTATGCAGAGAATGTGTTGTTTGAAGAGGAAGAAGAAGGGATGTTGTAGCCGTTGCTTGCCGCGTACGGGTTTGGCGATGTCGAGGTTGGGCGCGAGGAGCGTTGGTCGTAGCCCGAAAAGAGGGAGGAGCGGTTGGTGTCGCGTTGGTGGAATCTGTGGAGGTGGGTGGGAGTGTTAGTCTTTGAGTGTGGTTTGGTGGGTGGTGGGCAGAAGGAGATGTATACCTTGATGCCATTGTGGATGGAGGTGGAGGTATGGGGTTTTGCGCAAAGGTATGTGGCTATCGTGCCATGAGATTGGTGGTGCGGATTATGCTGTCAAAAGAGTCCGAACACAGACGTGGCTTCTTTTGCGTTCGTGCAGGTGACTCTTTCCAATTCTTGTGGTTGTTGCGACTTGGTCTGGTTTGTGACGTTGTGTTTGGATCGCAACTGCCTCTAGCTTCCGATGCGCAGCGAGTTTGTTATTGACTATGGATTGGATATGGTTCCAAAAGCTGCTGTAGCTCAGTGGTAGAGCGTGGGATTGCAGTCTCTGCAGTTATCCTAAGGTCCGTTGTTCGACCCAGCGTAGCAGCTTTCTCTTTTGCCGCTTTTTGCCAAACAAAGAAACGGTGTACTTTTTCTCTGCTTTTGATAGCCAGACATCAGCCAAAGTCATGCCTTTGTGCAGTGCCTCATAAAGTTCATGGAACGGGAATGTTTTTTGTTTCAATGGATCAAAATTGAGGCTTCTGAAGCAGAAGAAGCTCAGCTGAGGCTGCATCCTGTTCAATTGAGCCTCAACGATAATGTGCTGCTGCACAGGAAAATGGCAAAAAGCAAAGCTGCTACGCTGGGTCGAACAACGGACCTTAGGATAGTTGCAGAAACTGCAATCCCACGCTCTACCACTGAGCTACAGCAGCAATGAAATTTTGCTCGAATTTTGTGCCAATATGTCTTGTGTTACATACACCTGAGACACATGAAAATACACCACGCACCGAACAGATAGCATAACATTGAACAGGTACAGCTATCTGAGGATTTCAGGTCAAGGACATGATGCTTCAAAGCAACTTTAGCGCCAGTCTCCCATCCACCAAACCCACCTTGGTATCTTAGCAATCTGGTCCTTCAGTTCCGACTCCCCCGGTACGCCGTATAAATCAGTTCGTCAACAACGATAACTACCAAGCATAGCCATCCTCATCGGCTTCTGCACCCTCTGTCCATTCCTCATCACCACTGGCCTCAGAGTCCAGGAAGTGCGACTCGTTGAACTGCTCCTCACGTGGCCGCTGGTTGTCAATTCGAACGTCGACAACGTTGCAGAGTCCCTGGATAAAACGCTCAGGCGTGTGCCGCCATTCTTCGCCCTCTTTGTTGCTGTCGTCAGAAGCGACCGATATGGCATCAGAGCCTCTGCGACCACGCTTGCGGCGACCACGAGACTTGTTCGTCACTGGCGGACTGGGAAGTGGTGGTGGAGAGGCTGGCTTGATGACACGTCTAGCGCGACGTTTGGCCAGAGGCTCGTCATCTGAGGCCTGTGAAGTTTGAGAAGTCAACGAAGGTTTGCGAACAATGATTTCGACATGGCTCAGCGAGCGACGTAGTTTTGCTGCAGCATTAGCAGCCTGGACGTCTTTCCACTCTCTGAAAGCTCTGAGGGACGCGAGCTTTGGATCAGGGTCTTGAGGATAACGCTGATATACTCGGCGTAGACGTTCGATCCACTGGTCTCTGAATGCTGCTCTGTCTCGCCATGATATGTTGATGTGAGCTTGCAGAACTAGCCTGCGAAGGTCGGGTAGGTTTTCAGCAGATTCTACTAGCGATCGGAAGAGATTTTGTGCAGCATTAGCACCCCTAGAACTGTTTCAGCGTTATTCAAATATAGGATTAGATACTCTGACTCACCACTTCTGCAAATGAACAAGCTCCAGGGTTTGGAGAGTGGACGGCCAGGTTGGGATTTCGTCCTCGAGTAGCAGGTTTTCGTATTTTGGCTCTCCGAAATGGCGAAAATGATTCTCTCTGTGATCATACAAATCCATCTTCAACGACTTGAGCTGTGGACAAGACGTGCGCAAGCCTGTAAAGAATGCAAGGTCGAGGAAAGGGTTGTGATCAAGAACCAGCTCCTTAATCCTGTTGAATTGTTTGTCAGCGATGTCCGTGGAGAAGGTGTGCATTGGAAGATAACGTACGAATGACCATGGCTGTTCAAGTATGTGCTCAGCATGTCCGAATCGAGAAGCATACAGTTGATGAATTTGACAATCCTAAGGTTACGTGGTAGCTGGAGCAAGATGTGTTCAGACATACGATCACAGCTTTCGAAAGACAAAGTTTCCAGGTTGGGTAGATCAGCAAACACCTTGCCGAAAGCGAGATCTGCAGCGGTCTCCTCCTCAATATCTAGTGTTCCTGTCTTGGGTGGGAGATGCGAGATGGTCAGGTGACGCAGGCTTTGGAAAGAAGGTCTCTTGTGGACTTGAGCTAAGAACTCAGTAAATCTGTTTGTGTGTCAGTAACAGAATTCTACTCACGTACACTTGGTCGCCAACCTACCCTTGAAACTCTGCCTTTCCATCTTGCTGCTCTGCGAAATGTATGTTCCATCTCCAAGATTCAAGGTGATTGTTGTTGCAATCGAGCGCTTCGAAAAGTTCCTGAGGATACTTCCATCGAGGAAATCGACCTTCGAACTCGAATGGTGGTTCGTCCAGCTGATGCGTGATAATCAATGAAGAAAGTCGTGGTAACTTTGACACAGTCTCAGCAAAAGATGATGTAGACACTCTGGCAAAGGATTCCAGATTGCGAGCAGACACTTCCAAGCTCGTGACTTTCATATTATACGAGTACAAGTGCTGATCATTAGGTTGCTTGATGATGGTAGAAAAGTCTTCAAGCCATCGGGATGCCAGAAGATTTGGAGCTCTGTAGAAAGCTGTCAAAGCTGGCTCTGAGAAAGCTCGACAGACCTTTCGAGCGGTTCTCATAATCCATGTGTTCGGATGATGGACTCTTCGGCTTGCAACACCACCTGTTTCGTGCTCAAGCTCGGCAGCGAAAGCATAACTGAAAATTTGTAACAGAATCTCGTAGGGGAGAGTATGCCACTTAGGTATTACTCCGTCACTTGGAATTACAGGTACAAGAGGTGCAGCTTGCTTTGTGGGCTTCGAGGCACGCTTAGTCTTGCGTTTGGGTGGCGACTTCTTTTGACCAGGCTTCTTCGTGGCAGACCTGGTTTCTCTTGGAGATGGTTTGCTCGTTCGCTTTTTGGCTATCTTTGGTCGCTTTTGCTCAGGTTCTGGAAATTCGATATGCTCGCTGGGGGAATCCTGAGCATCGGCAATGTCGAAGTCGTCATCCGTATCCGGGTCCAAGTACAAACTTCGCTTTCGGGTTATAGCCTGACGAATCGAGCGACGCTTTGATGACTCGGACTCCATCTTCGACAAGCTGCTCTACCTGAGCATCTGACAAACCAGAGATGAAAATAATTGTGTGTTTTACTGAAGTGACATTCCTAAGAGTTTGTGATTCACAGGGCTGCTTCTTTCGAGACCCTGTCCATGAATCTGGTGGTCCAAGCGCGCGCCACCGTCATTGTTCTCTTCAGGGTTCAAGGCTTCTTCACTCATGTCATAACCTCGGATGCTCGAATGACCGCAGCACAGAATTTGCTTCACTCAACCATTTCTTGGTGGCATGGTGAGATGTTCGAATCGGTTCTCAGAAAACTATCCATTTGTGCATCAAAATTTGTTATCGAAACAAGCTCTACCAATGTTGCATTCATAAATCCATCGCACAGCCTCTGAATCCGAGGCAATTGATGATTCAACTCAAACATTTCACTCAGTTGATTAGGCTGAAATTGGTCAAAGGCTGCTTTGGACGAATGTCATATTCGACTGTGGTAGGTTGCAAAAAGAACAACGAAAGCAATTGATTCGAGTATTTTGTCTCGAGAATGATAGAGAGTAATTGAAGACCCCGCCAGCCAGCCTCCCCCTCCAAACGCCATATACAGTAGAGAAAACAGCTCAACGGCATACACACATGAACAGCATCAAGAAGAAAGGAACAAACACTAGGCCCTGCCGGTAGTGGTAGCAGTACTAGGTTGATCGTTGTTCCAACTCAGGTAGGTATGGTCACCGAGTTTCCTAGTTTCAGAGTCAGAAAATTCGGTTGCGAAGTGCCATTGTGAAATAACATACCTAGGCTTGATCAAATGGGTTGCCGTGAACAAGGCACCAAGAACAATGCAGACACCAGCAACTACAATGTATGCAATGCCGAGGAAAGGATTCTTGCCACCCATGATGGTGCGAGTACTGAAGAGGACGGATTTTGTGCCGTGGTATTCATTAACGGGGAAATCTAGATCGTGGTCAGCAAGCGGCGAAGGATGCTAAGCAGGCGTTGCTCACAGTCATAGATGTCCATTTCGTACTGACCACTTTGCATGGTGGCAGTGTCATTACGCAGGGCCAGCTTGCTGAAGGCAGGGAGACCGGCGGTGCGCATCCATACATGGAACGCTTCCCACTCATGGATGTCTGGGATAGGGATATCGTTGCTGTACTCGGGATACATCATGCGCCAGTTTGGTGGAGGGACCACCTGATCGACAGTGTAGGAGGTTTGCTTGTACAGATCGCGATCACTTGCCCATGCGGTACCATTTGTGACCATAGTATAGTTGACGGCCTCGGCGTCGTTGCCCGCGTTCAGCAGGCGTGGAGAGCTGAAGGTGTCGTTGAAGAGCGAGTTTGCGATCAGACCGCAAGGATAGTATGCCTTACCGTCTTCACCAAGACGCAGGGGGTCACAGTCGCTGTTGGAGATGGTGTTGTTATCAACAAAGTCTCCTTTGAGCTGATCCTGGTCGAACGACTTGACATAGCGACGGTGGTTCTGGTAGAAGTTTGTGAGTTGATAGTAGAGGAGGACGGGCGGGGACAGGTCGTCAGGGATGTAGAGGCGCAGGGTGCAAATGGGCGTGTCGATGTTGACAAGGCCGTTATGGTAGGCGATTGTTTGGTTGCGGGTGCGCCATTGAGGAACTTGCGAGGGGGTAGTGGCATTCTTGAAGTGGCTCGAGACGTATTTTGAGGGGATGGTGGTAAAATCGTTGGTGGCATCGCGTGTGCAGTGCTGGTATTCAATCGACATCTCCTGGACCTGCGAGCTCGCCCATAGTAGCAGACCTCCTAGCGGGGCGAAGATGACTCCGACGGCGAAGAACAGCGGTAGCACCGTCTTGGGGGTGAGGATGGGCTGCCAGGCCTTCAAGCGCTGCTGTCGGAAGGCCGTGTCTATGTTGTCATGGTCAATGTCTGTTCGCTGCAGTGTCGAGTCGCCCGGGAAGAGGGGGACCTACTGGGCGGTCTCCTGCTCTTTTCCTTCTTGCCATCCTGTGCTGCCTGCGCCTCCTGCGAGTGTATCGAGTCCTGATCCATTTGTGTGTCTGCGCGCGATGATGCGAGAAGCAGCAGCAACAATAAGTTAATTCACTTAATTAGCCTCTCCAACCCACGCTTCAAAGGGTCGCGTCGCAATGCAGCATCCGTGCTCACCGGTGACCACCTCCTCGTCCGAGTCGGCTTGTGCAAGAGCCGCCCATTCCGGCTCCGCCCCCCTGATTATTTTTGGCTTTTGTTTGACTTCACCACGTCGTCGTCACACTGTCTTCACATGCAAATGTCAATCAACTCAAGTACGTTACTACGGAGTTTTGTCAATCTTGTAATCAATGGCGAGCTGTATTGCTTCTGATGCTATCTAAGTGCTGAGCCCGAGAGTTATCCTAGTACCTGTAACGCCGTATACTGTTGAGTAGAGTAATCCCGAGTTGAGAAAATCAGAACGCCTGGCCTGACCATTGTCCCATGCTCCTTCCATCCCATATATCCGCTTGAGTGTCATCAAGGTGCATAGTCGTTCGTGAATCCAGTTGTCAGTCGTATCGTAGGACAGAAATAATAAAGAGAGTATAGAGAAGAGAGAAACCAGAAAAGAAAGAAACCATGAACCGGAAAAATAGTTGAGTAAGAACAAGCAGACTGGAACGGAAAGTCTCACAGGTATTTCTGCATATGTTTCTCGTCAAGCCAGCCAACTTTGTCAAAAGCCTTGTGCAGCCTGCTGGTCTTGTTGACATCGATGCCGGTTATGCCGTACTCATCCGCTCCTTTACAAGCAAGTTGAGCCGCGTTGATATTGAAGGATTGACCCTTTCTTGCGTACGCAAGACGATGGGCAAAAAAGCGACGCTTGATATAGATGTAATCTGACGGAGTCAAAACAAGTTTCGACACGATTGGAATCTCCTTGGCGTGAAGGAGGTGGCAATCCTCGTGGTCGGTCACATCTTGTGGCGTTGCCTTCCACTCGATGTTTGGGAAGTTCACCTGATCGCTATCCAGTGTCGATGTAGGTGGGCAGTAGTCAGGATAGATCAAGAAGTTGCGTGCAACTTTGTCTGCTGGTGTCTTTGCTTTGTTTGCGTCGTTCGTGCGGCGTCTGAACTTTTTGTCAGCCACATCGAGGGGTGCCTCACGAGGCGAGACCGAAGCCTTCTGGGGTGCTTTGCTAGCAGATGTCTTTCTTGTGCGCTTGGGTGGTGGCATCTCGACACCACTGTCGACTTTGCGCTTATCATGGTGATGGTGATTTCTGATGAACATAGCGGCGTCGGCAGGTGAGATCCGCTCTAGCTCAGCGAGGACACCTGGAGGTGTCGCTATTGGAAAAGTAGGCTCAGGTAGAGTGGCTTTTGTGGCCTTGAGATACTCAGCCCATTCATTACGAATCGGTGTGACATATGTGTCAGGATCAGCAATCTGCCTGGCCCAGAGATCATTCCTTCCGTATCTCGGAGTTCCTGGAGAGATTGGTCTTCGCATATGGATGTCAAACGGAGTCTGTCTCTGCTTTGGCTTCCTACCAGGTGCATATGATGGTCTCATAGAAGCACCATGTTTAGCACTGCTCCTGTTCTGCACAGGACGCTGAATGGGTTCGACTTGAACAGAAGGCTCAATTGGAACAGGTCGAGGAACGCTGCTAAGATGTTGCTGTGGCGCAGTGATCCCATCAAAATTGTGTTGCTCTGATGGGGCGAATCGCTGCTGGTCTTGCTCGGATAGAGCGACAGACTGAAGCGGTCGTACAGCGCTGCCAAAGAGAAATTGCGGTCTTGCAATGTCATCAGAAGTCGTTGGTTGATCGGGGAACAGTGGAGCATCTTGGCTTCTGTTGAACTTGTTTGGTGATGTCAGAAGGGTGTCAGTAGGGCTTCTGTAGTGTGCGAGCGGCAACTGTGGAGATGTTGATGGCGATGGCATCTGCTGGACAAGGCTGCTAATGGGTGGCAATGTGATCTTCTCTCTGCGCACTGATGAAGCGACAAGTTGATCATCAAATACGGGTGAAGAGGCCAGAGGAAACGTGTGGTTGATTTCGTCTGCTGGAGAAGGATAGACGCTGGTGGCGGGAGCCTTGCCCTTGGTCATTTTTGATGCCATCACGTCCGCTTGATTACTGGTAGATTGTTGCATCTCCCTCAAGTAGGAATACTGTGAGTTGAACGCAGCAGAACCCATTGGCTCAAAATCGGAACCAATGCTCTTATGGTTGTGTAGATGAGTTTCCAATTGATAGGTGGGAAGTTCTTCTGTGTAGACAAGAAGAACAGAGGTAAGAGAAGAAAGAATAGTGGCGAAGGGTGAATATGTACGTCCTCGGAGCAAGATGAGACTAAATCCGACGCAATTGAGTGCAGTTTAAGCTTTGCACTTAAAAGTCGCTGCCTGCTGAGTCAATTGCTCGAGGACTGGTTGACCAGTCTTATCAAGGGTGTTTGAGGTGGACAAGCACGCGAGGATGACCAATGGAAATGTAATGGAGAAAATGCGCCCGTGGTGGATATGAATGGGTTGCAAGGAGCAAGTCTTGTGAAGATATGGGGAAGGGGGGTGAGTCCGTATGATATGGCCGGGTAAGACACTGATCATGCAAGAGCGAACAGGCAGCAGTACCTACCTAGGGTCTGCTGACGAATAGATGCGGCAAAGGAATAACGCGGAAGATCGAAGCTGCTCGAATGAGAGAAGGCAAATGGCCGCCCAGCAGAAGAGCAATTGGCCAACGAATAAGCGGCTGCGCTAGTTTACGAGTGCGCTGCACCAAATCAATCACCGCTCACCTGGCTGTGGACTGTCATGTTGCTCCTCTGGCAGTCCGGTCCGCCTGCTACTTTTTGCGGCGCAAAGCGTTGGTTGTGTTGTCGTGATTCCAAGTTTGAGTCATCCTCTTGGTTTCGGCTCGACTCCGCCTCCGGACCCTGCACCAAGCCTTTTCCGTCTGCGGCTCTGCGAGTCGCATTATTCATTCACCGACGATGATGCTGCCATCGCTGTCGAACTCTCTCCCTATCGCTGCGTTGGCTCAACACGAAACCCCCTCTCTTGCCCGCTTGTTTTTGATATTCGTTCACGGCTTAAAACACTTTACCGTCTGAAACCATTGAGGTATGACAATCGCAAGGAATGGCGTTGACTGTATCAGCCCATTGATCCCGCCCATTGGGCAACAATCCGGCTAGAAAGGCATGGAGCTACTGCTCTCGGTCAGAGACGAACTACACGCGATTGAGCGCACCGCCTCGGCGCTTCCTCTTCCTTCTCTGCGCGATCGAGATTGGTTGAGAGGGGGCAGATGTAGGCAAGCGCCTAGGTAGTATTTGTCCGCTTATCAGGCGGAGAGGCCATCAGATCAAGCATCAATCACGCATTCGCCCGAGCGGGATTCTGCCTGCGTTCGGCGAGACCAACATGCCCCCCTCTTGCACACCCCGCCAAGCAAGTGACTTCAATGCCTCGATATGGATGATAATCCTACTCTAATTAGGCCGTCAGCATTTCAATGCCTTGTTTGAGGCTGTCGAGCGTGGGTGTGCATCAAGAAAACCATGTCTTCATCGTCAATTGACCCCCCACTATCAACCATCAAGTGGCCGACTGATCCATGAGCTCATGCATTATGGAGTCATTGTCGCGAGCGATTCTGACATGTGAAAGTCATAGCCTTCTCGAATTGACTTTGGTATCTTTGGTATCTGCTGCATTAACGGCGCGATTGTGGCGCACACCCCACGCCTTGGAAAGGTACCCCTCATCTTGTGGCCACCCGCTTCCGCCTCTTCTTCTTGTTGAACGACGGTCACACGGCATTCTACAGGCTACTATTCTGTCGGCCGGTGACCTTTTCGCTGATACGTCCGTATGCATAGGTTCTCCTGTGTTGACGATAGCACCAAATCAAGTCACATCCACCGAATTGAACAGTAGCAAGGTATAATATACGACCTGTATCCACAGTCTCTATTCGAGGATTCTGGCCGAGTCGGTTGACGATAGCCTTCAGCCTGGACCACCGTGCCGGTGAACACCACTTCTGAAACAATCTCGTGCCGAAGAGACCTGCTCTCGTTCACGGGATCACATCCAAACCAGTGCGTGACTTTCTCTTATATTGCACTGCTTCGAACCCAATCACGGTCTAGTCGTGATCATCTGCACGGTTCTTTGCAGCAGACAGCAGGGCCTATGCAGGTCTTCGGCTCATGACTTCAGCGGATGCGAGTAATCATCGGATAGCCGTATCTCTAGTCATGACGGCTATGGGCAGCGACAGCGAACACTGTTAGGGTTGAGAAGAAGCAAGTTACCAGTTGCCTTCAAGCAATTGGTCCTCTCCAATGCGTGCTCGAAGAAGAATGGGGGAGATTGTTACAGTTTCCTAATCGACATGTCGTTCTGTTGCTGCAGATCAATGCAGATCCGGTGGCCCTGCGCCGGGCGGGCCGCATACTTTTATCGTGGACCTCGTGTGCATGTACACGTACAGCGAGCGAACCACCGTAACATGTGGTTACTCGCCTGTCATCTGAACATACTCGGCTACAAGCTAACTCTGTATCGCTCTATCCAGCCCATAGCATTGTATCGGCCGATGTAACTTGATACAGCTATAGGGTATCGTATGGTGACCGCTTGCTAACCTGCTTCTTGCCAGATGATCTTCCTATAGTACCATCAATTCACAAAAGCAATAGATACGAGGACCATGGCTAGCTCAAGTGATACTGGTCATCTGTATGCCGGGAGATCATGAGCGATCATCTGTATATTCGGTAGAATGTGGCTCTACTGTCATCTTGGAGCTTCGATTGAAGACTGTTATCTCTCGCAAGATAGACAGAGCCTGATATCCCAAAAACATATGGTCACATGAGAGGGGCTTACAGATGTCTTCCGCCATTGCAATCGTTTCGTGACGTTCGTCGGTCGGCACAGATATACAATGACCGGGTTTTATTCTTGCCAAGTAAGGATGCTGTATATACGACCCTGTTCGTATCGAGTAATGCTCCAAAAACAGCCATATCATCTTCAACGATGAGACTAAAGACATGATGTGGACAATGAAGTACTCCTTTCTCTTATATAACATGTAAGGATCGCCAGAAAGTGGTATGTGAGGCTTCTCGATCCATTCTGAGAACGAAGGTGATTAAAATCTCAATACCAACCACATCTACAACAATTCCATCACGACCATCCTAACAAAACAAGTTCAATTCACAATCTCGCAAAGACAACATCCAGATGGATACACACGATGATAATGACACCACTCTCCCACAATCTCGCGCCTTCGTAACATCACTCATTCAATCTTTAAACACATCACAAACCACAACCACATCCACAGCCACACCACAAGCCAACCCTCTAAAACAAGCCTCTCCAACAGACCGCTCAACTCTCTTAACCCTTCACGTACTATTTCCAAACGAACTACTATCGGCACTAGATCTGCTAGACCGAGACCTAGTAGTTCGATTTCTTCCAACCCCAACGCCACCAATACAATCACAGACTGGACGACAAACTGAGAGCACAACTTCAGAGCAAGAAGTCTTCACCCTTTCAGACGACACAACCACCAAATTCAAAGTGGATAAGGATTATAAGAATGCAGTCTATTACGTCCGTTCAGCACAGCAAACGTCCTCGAATTCTCGGTTCAGGGATCCGGTGGCTGCGAGCACGCATTATGAGGTTAGAACTTCGAGTTGGAGTTGTTCGTGTCCTGCTTTCGCATTTTCTGCTTTTCCGGCGAATGCGTCTACGGATGAGGAAGAAGGGGATGATGAGTTTGTGGCAGGGGAAGGTGAGGAGCAACAGTGGATGGTTGGGGGCTTGTCTCTGGGCAAGAATGTGCCGTTGTGTAAGCATTTGCTTGCTTGCGTGTTGGCAGAGAGGGGAGGGCTCTTTGAAAGGTATGTCAAGACGAGGATGGTCAGTGTGGAAGAGCTTGCAGGGTGGAATGCAGGATGGGGCGGCTGAGTTCCTGAGCATCAAGCAGACACATGGACAAATATCACAAGATGGTCAGTTGTTGGCGTATTTGCTTTTCATATCATGTTATCTGGAAGCCTTGCGACAAGAAGACGCCCGAGTTGGTTTCCTCGACTGGCGTCAGATGCATCCTCTGATAGTATCCCTTCCGTCCTCGGTATATTACAAACGCCCAATGCATGCACGGCGTCGCTGCTGGCTCTCTCGTATCAACCAAGCTACAACAACACCTCCTTGAACGATCAATGTTTCTCTGTAGATTGTGCGCGTTCTCAGATCCTTCATCCCTTCTTCTTATCGTCCTTGGGGCTCTTGGACTTGTCATCCTTTCCTTGCTGTTCAGCTGGAGCGTCTCCGTTCAACATCAGATTCTCAGTCTTCTTAATGGTTTCTTTTGTCTTGTCTTCCTCCTTCTTTTGCTCCTTGTCTTCAGCCTGTTGCTTGTTCTGCACCTTATTCTCAATGAGGTCGTGGAAGGCGGTAATGGCGCGGATCAAACTGCCGAGATAGATAGACATGAGCTGATCGTTGGTCTTGATGCTCATGGCACGGGCAAGCTCGGAGTCGCCAGATGCTTGTGGGCCAGCGAGGCCGATGGCACTTGCGGTCTTGGGAGTTGAGAGGTTGGGAAGGAGGTTGAAGACGTCTTGGAGATTGCCGAGGATTGCATGGTTGACGGGAAGTTCTTCATCGACGACCTTGTCAAGATATTTGCCAATGTCCTGCAGGCGGTGATGCAGGCCTTGCAGCGACTGCAACTGCGACGTCACGCGAGTTGAAAGAGTACCGACTGCAACATCACGGATATCACGGAGCAGGTGCTCAACTCCAATCTCTTCTGCTTCTTCGGCTTCGATGGTCGAGGGTGTGTGGACGAATGTCTTTGCGGTTGTGGTTCCGTCCTGTGATGTTGGTAAGTCTTGAGGCAAAGAGTGATTAGCGTTGGGTGCAAACGTACGTCCTTGATCTCGTCAACAGCAAAGTAGGCGTCAGTTGGTACACCGACGTCTTTGGGCTGAACGTCGATGATGACAAGAAGGGGGTTTGGCGTGTAGCGCTTGAACAGTTCGTTGATCTCGAGATCTGAGGCGCGCAGCTTGGGGCCAGTGTGGTACCATCCGATCAGCTTCTCACGGGCGTTGACCTTCTTGAACATATCATTCATCGACTCGATGTAGTTGTGGTCCAGGAACCACACGGACGGGTCCTTCTCATCCTCCTCGAATGGCACTGAGAGGCGACTGTCAGTATGTCGCGCGCACAGCGAAGCAGTGGCAACTTACCAGCAAAACTGTTTGACACCCTCACGTTCTTTCCATCATTCTGACCTAACAAGACACCGACGACTCGCTTGCGTGTGCCCTTTGCTGAACGAGCGTAGTGATCTGTTGCTGAGAGCAGCACTAATGGCGCTACTGACACGTTCCTGTTGACGAGCGAGAGTGTTTCTGCGGTAGTTGATGGCATGGCGGATTGTATGTGCGGTGTCGTCGATGAGATGGTCGAGACGGATCACAGGCGAGAGAGGATGGGATGGGTATACGAAAGTGAATGTGCAATTGCGATGACGATGGCCATGTCCATCGGAGCAAGGCGAAGCTCCCAACTCCGAAGACTTGGCGTTTGTTTGGGTGAAGCTTCCACCTTCTTCACCTTGCTTGCGACAACAATCTTGTGACTTAAAAGGATTATATTCTCGTTCTTCTCAAACCCGAGAAGTCACAGCGAATGCCGCTGCCCTTTTCTCCCCGACTATTCATGCTAATGGGTATCTGATATAAACCACAGCCTCAAAGACGCCTCCTTTTCCCTAATCATATCCTTTTGCACATCTCAAACCTGCATCGATGTCTCTTCATCCCACCACTGTCTGAAGATCTGTAGTCGCTGCGTCCTTTCTCTGGCTAATTCGCGCCCCGAGTGAGTCTGTACTTTGTCAGCGGCATGTCGCATTATTTCTCGAGCGAAAGCACCAACCTTCATCATGTTTTCTAGCCTCTCGAGCTTTTCGACAAAGTGCTCTATGCTTCCGTCTAATCCTCTGTCTGATTGCTTGACTGCGCCGAACGCAAAACATCTACCAATACCGACCGCACCTATCGCGTCCAATCTGTCGGCATCCTGTACAATGGCCAGCTCCGGATGTTGGTCTAGCACCGCCTTCATCATGCGAGGATTCTTGACCTCATTGGAGAAGGACACATTCTTAGCAATAAGTTGGACTTTCATTGCAAGATCTGGGCTTGCTCCATGTTCCAAAAGATGCTCTGCAATCTGATTTTCTGGATTCTCTCCTGGTTTGTGATATTTGTGATCACCAACATCATGCAGCATTGCCGCAAGAAGAACAGCTTGGGGATCGTACGAAACTCCTTGGAATGTCTGTGTCTCCTGTTCCAGAATGCGTCTCGATAGGGCAAAGACTCGTGTGACGTGCTTGAAGTCGTGCGAGGCGTCGTAGCGGGACATGTACTCCTGGACAAACTGCTTGGTAGGCCAGAAGAGGTTTTGCTCCAAGGGAAAGATGCCTTCCAAGTCGGCGAAAGCAGGGGGCTCCAAGGGTATCTGCTCTTCGACGTTGATTGGCGTAGGCTCGGGATTGTTGGGACCTCGAACAATGCCTGGTATCGGTGGCCTTGTTACCTTGCCGGGCAGATTGTAGCGCATACGGTATTGATCGAGCCAGTCTCTGTCAAGGTTGGGCGGAGACTTGCCGCGGTATTGTGGCATCTCGGCATACATTGCCAGTGCTCTGGCTTTGAGTGTGTTACCGTGCACTGCCTCGCCCCTTGCAATCTCGGCCATGTGCCATTCATGCAAAGCATCCTCCAGTTCGGGCATTTTAGAAGCAGTGAGTGTAACCTTGGCCCGGTAGGCACCATGGTTGTGCTTGTGATCCTTGATGACAGTTACCCATTCGTCAGAAAAGCGTCGCTTCGAGATGAGAATCTTCATTGGACATCCAGTCTTTCGGCTCATGCGGTTGCGCACTCTGGTTCCTGGATTCTTCTTGAAATGGTCGCGAAAGTATCCGCCCATCTCACAGGTCAACAAGACCTTGTTTGTTTCGCCATTCTATAATTGCAAGTCAGTCAACTGTTAGAACATACTTGGTCACTTTTAAGATAGTACCGCAGCAAACTAAAGCAGGGCAGGTAGTGTCAGAACACGTCAGGTTGAGGGCAGAAAACAATAAATCACAGCAAAAACAAAGATGCTCACCTTATCCTTGTAGGAATGACCAATGACCAGGACATAACCATGGTCTTTTGCAAAGTTTTTTACAGCCTGTAAAATTGTTAGGATCATCCGTCGCAGGAATATAATGAGATTGTTCTCTGACATCTATGCCTTCCTGCTTGGTAGCATGCACTTCAGGTGGTGGAGGAGGCAGTTCAGTACGACTGAGGTCTGCTTCCCATCGTGCACGTAATTCGGCAACGCCATCAGGTGTGTTGCTAGAATGAACGAATGAATACAGCAGTCTTGAATTCTTTGTGAGACTTACTTACCTGTATACTTTCTGCCATTCTGCTTCGGTCCAAGTGGTAGTGGAACGTTCATTAGAGGCAGTCGGAGAATCTTGGTGCACTGGGCTTTGAGAGATTTGGTTGTTTGAGTTGGCAGGCCTTGTCACAGTTCACGTTGGCTGGGATGCGTAACAAACGCGTGGATCTGTATAGACTTACGTTAGGAACGGTCTTTGAGCCGTCGCCGCGGAAGAGGTTGGTTGGCGAGCGGGACCAGGATGGGCGAGATTTGGAAAGGACGACAGAACAAATTGCATGAAATTGGGAGTCGAGCTGGCCGGGTTGTCTTGTGGATTCTGAGCCGAAGGCTCGTCGCCAAAAGACGAGTACATGTTTTGATAGTCCATGAACGACAGGCGCTCGAGCAGCTAACGCGTCGATGTGGGTGTAGGCAGGGAGGAGTTTGCTTGTAGAACAGCTTCCACTTTGTCTTTGACGCTTCGCTGATCAAAAGCCAAGCCCGGGTTGGCTGGGGTATGCCGAGGCTCCTCCACAAGTCCATGATCATATGCATTTCGAGTACTCCCTGCTTTTCTCCTGTTCCGGAACCCCAGGGTGCAATTTGCTCTGAGACCATGGAGCTGTATAGACAGGTGTCGCATACGACACAAGAAGCGCTCGCACTTCCTCCCAAGTATTTGCGCATGTATGGCGACTTTGTAACCAAGAATGCCAGCGCCGTCGGCCAGATTGAGGGTGCTTTGCGCTCCTTGACCTATATTCTACCAGGTATTGATAGTCGCTGAACTCAGTGATTCAAGACCTAACACATTTCAGGACGGTTCCGCGACACCGAAATTGCATCCGAATCTTGTAAGAAGAACCAGCTGTTTCTCACACACTACAAGAGCTGAACTTGTAACACAGTACACTCAAGCGTCCAACTACTTTCTATATACCATGACTCCCTTCTCGCGCGTGCAGTTCAACGTCTACCGGCATTACAGCGTCCCCATCCATCGCCGCATACTCGTTATACTCGGTTCTGGGCACAGAAATCTCCAGCCTACAAACGACTTGCCACGCTTTTGCAAGTAGTACAATATACCGAGCTACTGTGTGAGATGGCTGCAAAGAGAAGGGGTGAGAAGGCGAGATGGAAAGTTGTCGTTCTTCTTGAAAGTGTCAAGGCTATGTGCAGGCTGCTTCTTATGCGTCTGACCAACTCTCGGCCATTGTTGAACCCACCTCTGCCCGAACGTGAGGCCGACCCGAGCACCTTGGAGGAAAAAGATGCAAGCGGATTAGAGTCGCCACCATCCGAAAAATCCGAAGAAACTCAATGGACAATGCCTAGAACTGGACTTTCTCTACCAACACTGCCGTCCTCTTCCGACATCTCAGGTTATCTATTGTCCAAAGCTCTGACAGCGGACGACATCAAGCCACCGAAGGCTCTGTTACATCGGGTGAATGGCATGGGCGAACTTGCAGAGGTCCTCTATATCCTTCGACCAGTCATCTACTCTGCGGCAATGTATTACTGGGCCACTAAGAACAAGAAGAGCTGGCAACCCTGGGTTTTGGGTGTTACGATAGAGTATGGAGCACGCCAACTGGCAAAGAAAGATCTTCAAGAACGCAGAGCAGGCGGTCTCCGAGCGTTGACAGCACTCGAGAAGGAGGAGTTAAAGAGAAGAGGCTGGAGCCTTGGATGGTGGCTCATGAGAGGTGCATTCTACGAGACCTTCACCAAGTACGTTCACATTGTCTTGTCGCATGCGGATTTGACTCTGCTAACACAATCGGAACAGAGCATGGATTCATGCAGTGACCAACAAACTCCGAAACAAGCCACTGCTTGACATGGCTGGTGGCATCATCGAGGATTATGAATTCCTCTGGGATCAGTACTATTTCCCTACAGCAACACTATAGTTGATGAGAGGCGGACGCAGTGACGTAGATTCTGTGATTTTATGAGGAGGTTGGCGTTTGTTTGGAGGCTGTCTGAAGACTATTTGGGGTCACCTATCATGGCGTTGCGGTGCATGATGAAAGTCCAACAAATGATACCTATACCGATCACTAGGCAGAAAGGATCGTGTGATTTTCTCCTTCCATCATCTTGCACAATACATGTTCACACGTGCCTTTGTCCTCACTGATGCGTCTATTGAGTCATTCTCGATCCTTTCACTTTGGGCGGTGTCTTTGTGTTGGAGATAAGACACGGAGCTTGACGCTTGTGACCGACCGTTCATTTCGTCTGTGCTCCACCCCGCATCCGATTCATTGGTCATCGCAGCCTGCGCCTGACTACCCTCCTCCTTCCCTTCTTCATCTACCGACCAACACCTTTGCATCCTAGCTATCACCACGTCCCTTCAACAACCTTCGTCAGCTACATCTCCACCACAAACACTCCATCCCAAATCGCCAGAATGAGATCCAAGTTCAAGGACGAGCACCCGTAAGTCGTTGCCTGACACCAAGGCGGTCAAGGAACGTCACCGCTAACACGCCATCACAGCTTCGAGAAGCGCAAGGTGCGTTCTTCTGCCAGCATCACCACCCCGAGAATTACGCGATACTGACACCCTACAGGCCGAGGCCGAGCGCATTCGCCAGAAGTACACGGACCGTATTCCTGTAAGCCCTTATGCCAAATCCGTCGCGTCGCTGGGGACTTCATACTGACGTCGTGGCAACACAGGTCATCTGCGAGAAGGTCGAGAAGTCGGACATCGCCACCATCGACAAGAAGAAGTACCTGGTCCCCAGCGACCTCACCGTTGGACAGTTTGTCTACGTGATCCGCAAGCGCATTAAGCTTTCGCCTGAGAAGGCCATCTTCATCTTCGTCGACGAGGTCTTGCCCCCAACCGCCGCCCTCATGAGCAGTATCTACGAAGAGCACAAGGATGAGGACGGTTTCCTCTACATCACGTATGTGACTCGATGTCAATATTCACAAGACAAAGAGCTTACACTTTGCACAGTTACTCGGGCGAGAACACCTTCGGCGAGGCCGTTTGAACTACACTCGACTCTATCATCTTATCATAATGCCACGACGATATCCTTACATGGATCACCAGGAGTTTCGGAGTCTTTGGGAATCTCACGACGGGGAAGGATGATTTGAGGGAGGAATGCAAGTACAGGGACGGAACAAGCAGGACGAACTAGTAGCTCGTCACGTCGACAGAGCTCGTCAAGAACCACAACCGCTCAGCGCCTCGTCCTCCGTTTAGCTGCTTAGATGCACATGCTTTGAATGAAACCCCTTGTAAACTGATCTGTTCATCTCTGCCTGAAGCGTGCCAATACTTGTGAGAGAAAGACCGTTCATAGAAGTGGACTCTCTTGTTTTGTTTTGATCGAACCAGACGACGTCCGAGAATAGGCAGACCATCAACATGGGACCTGGCGGATGGCCATCAGGGTGATATTGAGGCCCTGCCTTATCTGGGCTTATCTCCGGCTTCGTGACTTAGCGCGTCATCAGCAGACAGCTCAAACGGGCCGTTCCCGAAGCCAAAAGTAGCCGCGGCTTGCAGAACTTCCGAGTCCAGCGCGACAAGTTCAACAACTGCGTCTACAAGCCTTGCAAGCAAGTACGAAACTGATCGTTCGATAACCTACCATCCGTGGTCCTTTGACATAGTTCCCGGATACATCGAGAGAAACGATCCGCCATGGCCGCCCCTCGCTACGCCTACATCATCTCAAAGTCAGTAGTGACCCGCCATGGATGCACAATGCGAAACGGGTGACTGATGGGATCCGACAGGAACCTCGACCCAGCCTTTGCCTTGTTCATTGGAGCATCTGCAGCCGTTGTTCGCATCAACCGCGACGAAAAGGAGAAGGGCCATACAACACAAGAAACGATCGACTCGCTCAAGAGAAGACTTGGAAAAGCTACCGGCATGAGTTCATGAAGTTACGAACCTATCAACGAGATTATGGATGGTTGGCTCCCGTGTCGCTGGAAGAGTTTTCGGAACTTCGTTTGTGACTTGAGTCAGGTCGATGCGAAGCAAGTGACAAGACTGGGAGGAAAAAGGTCTGAACACTGAACAACAGAGAGGGGCTAGCAGTGAGCACACCAGACACCAGGCTAAATTAGTTTCCATATGGAGACCCAGCCTTGGTGGTGCTTCAGACCTGCGATAGGGTAGTGAAGTAAAGTGAAGTCGTAGTACTCTTTGCGACAACGCAAAAAATAATGAACAGGTGAAGGGAGAAGGAACGCATTCTAGTGATACCCGGACATGGAACGAAGGACTATATAAGATCCAACTGCATACTTTGATGCTTCCTTCTTATTCTCTCAATGTATCAAATGAGACATGGATAAAATAAAGTGAATCGCGTGCGCGTCATATCTCTCCACAACGCGTCTTCTGGCAATCCACAACCAACGCCCGACATTCACTTATTCTTGCAAGGGAGCGAGTTGACATATATCTTCCCTGCCACGGCGATGTGGAACGACTATCACAAACGCAGACCCGTTCACGATGTCCCGACGAGGTCGCGTGACGGTCGACCTCAGCAACGACGACAGCCCACCGCCGCTTGAATCCCAGAGAATACGACATGTCCAGCATGTACCAGATTCGCGGTTTATTACGCCTGATAGTGACGATGAGATCGAAGTCCTGTGGGAAATGCGCAAGCAAAGGCCCGACGAGGACGCATCCAACATTCTGAGGTCTAATGCTGGTCACCACCTTTCGACAATCCGGCCCACCGCCCAAAAACCGCATCCTATGTTACCATCGAATGATCACAAGCAGGCTGCCCAACCACTGCCCACACAACCAAAAGTCACTCGAGCATCGAAGCAGCCAGCACCTACACGACCAGAAATCATTCGGCCACATGCAACAGTCTTTAGCGCACATCGGCCACCGCTACCTTCCATTCCAACGCAAGCACGTTACAACAGTCCTGTCTCAATTGCGAATCCCGCGACGAATGCCTTTCTGGCTGCCATCTCTAAGTCTGGTGGATCCACACCTTCGACAGCGCCAACGAGACCGACTCTTCCACCTGGCGCAAAACAATTAGTACCTTCTTCAAGGCCACACACAGCAAAGCCTTTGCCAACACCAACACCACCTACCCAGGTTATTCGACAGTATGTGCCACCGCCAAATACTGCCAAAAGTCCGATGGGGCCCGCTGCCTCGCACCCTACGCAGTTCAAAGAGCCCGTGAAACAGTCACAACCCTTGTCTACATCAGCACCGAGATTCATCGCACGACTCGACGCACCACCGTTGAACATGCCTTCCAGAGCTTTGTTCCAGAATACTTCGAACGGTATTACAAAGACTGGAGGCCACCCTCAAGAAATCTCATCACAATCAAGAGATGTGCCGTCACGCATCGTGCCTTCCTCAGAAATTCCTGCCATGCAGTCATCTTCATCCGTGAACACCTCACTCAAAACAGCAGTGCCACAGCCACGCAAAGAGCCGATGGCTGCACGCTCAAGTCCACAGATGCCGCCATCTTCGACTGATCGGGTGCTATCGCCTGCAAAACAACCTCTACCTGTTGTACATGAGCCTCGCGTCATTGAGATCGATTCCTCAAGTGAGGACGAGCTCGTGACTGCTGCTGACTGTTCAAAATCCCTTGAAAGTGCTCCTCCGAGCCACAACTCACCAAGGCTCGAAAAGAGAAAAGTTGCAGAGGATTCAGATGATGAAGAGCCAGTGAAGCGTCTTCGACGCACTCGTTCCTCTTCAGTCAGAGCAGACAGCACATCTCAAGACGAAGTCGTGGAGTCTGTAGAGATCAACACACGGCCAGCAGCATACACCTTCCCAGCAGACATCTCGAAAATACCACCGTTCAGCAACAACTACGGACAGCCTTTCACCCCAGAGGAAGATGCTCTGATTGTGCATCTGAAAGAAGTCGCCAGAATTTCTTGGAAAGAATTTGAGCCTTTCTTTCCTGGAAGAAAGTGGCATTCTATGCAAACGAGGTACTCCAGGGTGTTGAAGGATGCTAATACACCAGTCACTACAGCTCATCCACCGACAAGAACCAACAGGACAGAAATGCTCCATCCAACGAGAAAGCTTCGGCGTAATCATGCTCAAACGGAATCAGTGGACTCTGTAGCAGATCAAGAAAATAGCGCCGAACCTACAGAACCTGCAGATCACTCGGCTTGCCGCAGACGAAGTGTACGACCTCTGAGCTCTCTCGTTCGACATCGAGAACTTGGCTCTGCTGGCGGTCGAGAATGGCCGAGGAAGTTCCAAGCAGGCGTCCGAGATTTCGTATACGGCAGCATGGGAGCCCAAGCCTACATGGATAACGCCTCCGGTGATGTTTCAACCATCGCATGGTCGCCAGATGGCAAGTCTTTTGCCGCAGGTGCCGTAGCTGTTACGGATGCGCAATCTATCGATTACAATAAGCCTCGTAACCTCGTTGTGGGGAGTCTTGCATCCCAAAATGTAAAAGAGCTGCCGGACCATACAATACAGCACACGCTGCCAGATGGACGCCGGAAAGAACTCTTCTCCACAGTACAGATGGTCGCTTTCAGTCCAGACAGTAGATATATGTACTCTGCTGGCATCGACCGACATCTACACAAGTATAGAGTCGATGGTTCAAAGACTACACTAGTTCACAGGATCGAGCATCCAGCATCTGTAGACTTCCTTTCGGTAAGCAATAGTGGATTGATCGCTACTGGCTGTGCTTCTGCTGGCCCTCGTTCGATTCAAGTTTTTTCGCATAACAACGACGCATTGTCGGAGCCTATCTGCTTCTCGGGAACCATGCAGGCTAAGAAGACTCCGTCCGCCCTCAAGTGGGGTTCGGCGCATGTTCACCAGAATTACCTACTTGCAGGATTCTCGAGGGAAGCCGAAATCTTCTACATCGAAGATGACCACAGGGACAAGGAGGGAGAGGTTGCTCTATGGGACATCAATACCAAGCAGCGCATTGAAACGGATGCGCCAAATAGGAATGTTTTCGATCTTGCCTGGAACCCAAATCCAGGAGGTAACTCATCCATCTTCGCAGTGGCAAGCAGACCAGTGAGCCACGTTGGCCATGGCATCCATTCGATTGTCCGCCTTTACTCTCCGCAGCAGACTCGTGCTCACCATACCATGGAGCTTGACTGCCCGGCGTGGGACATCAACGACGTTGTTTATTCTCCACACGACAACAACCTCATTGCTGTGGGTAGCACAGAGGGCAGAGTCTACATCTGGGATGTCCGCTTTGCAAAACACGGTCAATCGCCTCTGAACACGCTTAAGCACGGAGAGTCGTTAGCCGTCATGCCCCACGAAAAGAAGAGGTGGGAAGTCGATACAGGCATTCGTTTCTTGTCTTGGGGCTCTGAACGAGACCGCCTGTACACTGGTTCGTCTGACGGAGTAGTGGCTTGCTGGGATCCATACCGCACCGCTTCGGACAAGCGTGTGCGCGACGTGGTGCAGCTCAACTCGGCTGTCATGTCAGGCGCATTCAGCCCAGACTTTGCTCATCTGTTGGTAGGAGAAGATGCAGCCAGATTGAATCTGCTCTCTGTTGGTAACGATGGAGCCAAGTTTGACAGGAGAACTACAGCAAAGTTCAGCGTTGAGAAGGCGCCCATGGAAGAAGAACCTGCACCAATACTATGGGACTGTCAAAAGATGCTGGACACTCAAGCACTGGAGATCAAACCAGCAGGAACGATGCCATTTCAGCAAGTAGTCCAGGGTCCAAACTACAAGGGACCTCATTGCGCAGACGACAAGGCAGTCGAATGCAGGGAGAAAGCTCAGAAATTTCAGGACAAAGTACTCAGGTCCTATCGACGACGCAACAAGCAGACCCGTAAATTGGGCATCCAGGCAGATCCATGTAGTCTGGATTGTGGATTTATTCCTCCTTCAGATGAATATTATCCACCAGAGAAGTGGCTATCACGGCGCATTCCAGGCAGAAATGAGCGAGCTGATATCGAATGCTTCCGCTGTGGAAGATTGGCGACGGTCAGTCCAAGAGCTGACACAATTGAGTGTGGCCATTGTGGCACTGCATGGAAGACGGGAGCATTGGGATACGAGGTAGTCAAGCGCTTCAAAGCAGAGAAAGCAAGAAGCAAGGTTGAAGAAGGACCAGAGAGCAGCCCTATCGACCTGTGTGATTCTGAAGATGAGTGGGAACGATTCATCCGCGAAACATCGACCGAGTCTAGCGACCTCGATGGCGGCTACTAAGGCAGACAGAATTACATAACCACAAGCCAATAACTAATGATAAGCACGAAATTCCAAGTTAAACTGTGACCCTGTCAAACATGTGAAGGTGCCAAGAATGCGGAGTAGACTTGCAGCGGCGATAACTTTTTTGGAACATTGAAGATTCGGCGACTGATGAACTCGACAGTGCAGCCTTCATCATGGTATGTGATTTCTTCTGCTTTGATGTTGCAAGGACATGCGCAGAGTTCTGTTCGTCATGAAAATCCAGACTGACATGCGACCCGTAGAAAATCAAGGCCCTCACTCGCACTGCGTCGCAGCAGCAGACGCCAGGCACCTCGGTGCAGCGCCAGACTCGCAACCTGGATCCAGCACTACACCCCTTTGAACGAGCACGCGAGTACACCAGAGCCCTAAATGCGACAAAGATGGACCGTATGTTTGCCCAGCCCTTCCTGGCCCAGCTTGGCCGCGGTCACGTCGACGGAGTATACACCATGGCCAAGGACCCCAACTCACTCGAGCGATTTGCCTCGGGCAGTGGTGACGGTGTAGTCAAGGTCTGGGACTTGACGACAAGAGAAGAGATCTGGCAGGCACAGGCACACGAAAACATTGTCAAGGGCATGTGCTGGACACACGACAAGAAGTTGCTGTCTTGCGGCAGTGACAGAAGTATCAAGATGTACGACCCTTACAACCAAGCCAACAATGCTGCTCCGCTGTCGACATATCTGGGTCCTGCCGCTTTCACCTCCGTTTCTAAACACCGTACTGAACCCGCTATTGCGGCTTCTTCGTCAGTGATCAGCATTTACGATTTAAACCGACCAAACTCTGCACCCCTGCAGACGCTACAATGGCCTAACAGCATCGACACTATTACCGCTCTCAAGTTCAACCAGACCGAAACCTCCATCCTTGCTTCTACAGCCACCGACCGCTCCCTCATCTTCTACGACATGCGCACTTCTTCCCCTCTGCACAAATCCATCTTGACTCTCGCTTCCAACGCCATCTCCTGGAATCCCATGGAAGCCTTCAACCTCGCCGTCGCAAACGAAGACCACAACATCTACATCTTCGACATGCGCAATCTAAAACGCGCCTTGAACGTCCTAAAAGACCATGTGGCTGCAGTAATGGACGCCGAATTCTCACCCACAGGCGAGGAACTGGTGTCTGCATCCTACGACCGCAGTGTCAGACTTTGGAAACGCAATGAAGGCCACAGTAGAGACGTGTACCACACAAAACGCATGCAACGCGTCTTCTCCGCCGCGTGGACGCCAGATAACAATTACATTCTCTCGGGCAGTGACGATGGCAATATCCGTTTATGGCGTGCCCGCGCTTCTGAACGACAAGGCGTCAAGAGTGCACGACAGCGTCAACAGCTTGAATACGATAGAGCACTGGTGGAGAGATACAAGCACATGCCTGAGATCAGAAGGATCCACCGTCACAGACACTTGCCCAAGCAAGTCAAAAAGGCCTCAGAGATCAAGGGCGAAGAACTCAAAGCCATCAAGCGCAGAGAGGAAAACGAGAGGAAGCACAGCAGAAAGGGAGAGACAAAGAGAAGGAGCGAGAGAGAAAAGATGGTCTTGCAGACCGAGCAATAGTCGTTTTTTCTTCTTTTTTCTGTTGTCGTTATGGTTTTGCTAAGCATCTTTGGAAGGATCTGGCGTACCTGGCGTTTGTGAGAGTGCATTTATGGCTGGGAGTAGATCAGAAAAAAGCGTGTCTTCTGCATGATACCAATAATCAAAAAACACCCAATGCATATTCACTGATAGATCCTCTCAAAAACAGTGACCAAAGCTTCAAAGTGGACAAACCCTTGCATCTTCCACTGAGAAACGAACAACAGGAAAGTCATCTCTCGTGCCCACAATGGTCGAGTACTTACCTGTTGTGCCGAACCATAAACTTACTTCGAACATGTTTTCTACTATCACACCTTCACAAAGTGCAGTCTTGATGCCGTCAACACACCGCACACACAATCTAGGCATCATCTCTTTCAAAGAGACCCAAGAACGAGACCGTCGGTCAGTAGAGCAATCACAAGTAGAAAAAAAAAGGAAAAAAACCCCATGACATTCAAGATAACAAAAAAACGACGGGAGAGCGCGTATGAGTAGTAGCAACAGCAAC
Source organism: Aureobasidium melanogenum CBS 110374 (assembly GCF_000721775.1). Classification (NCBI taxonomy): domain Eukaryota; kingdom Fungi; phylum Ascomycota; class Dothideomycetes; order Dothideales; family Saccotheciaceae; genus Aureobasidium; species Aureobasidium melanogenum. The sequence goes on from NW_024470064.1 coordinate 496,726, forward strand.
AAGAAAAACAAAAAGCAATGAACCAGAGGGTCATTCCAAAAAAGAAGGGTCCCTTTTCTCTCCACCCCACTATCATAACAAACCGTCTTGTTTTGCTCCTGAAAAACCACTCGGCTCTAGAACTGTCGTGGCCCTGATTAGAGGAGCTAGCTTACGGCGGTAGACGGCAAGAAGTAAGCCTCTTGGGCTGAGGGACCCTGGTATCATCGCTTTCCTTTCTCAAAGACTCCTTCATCTTTCTCTCTCCCTTTTGGCTCATCTTTCTCTTCTCGGATTGTCCATTTAATCACGGCTGGCCTTAGAACTGCACAAAGAGCAACCATCACCATGACACGACATAAAAAGGCGAGAATCCGGTGAAGCGTAGAGGAGAGTGAATGCAAAGATAACCGCGCTGTATGTAATGTGTTGCTAGTGGACAGAATGGCCTTTTCTCGTCAATGTTCCACTATCTGCGACCGAACCTGCTGTACGAGATCAAGTCAGTATTTAGGATGCAATAATATGGAAAGGATGGTCGGAGAATGCGTACTTCTGCTTCTTCTCTGCTGGCTTGAGAATCTGGAACGAGCACAGCAAGCTCTCGTCAACACTCATCATGGCACCAGCGTTATCGAACTCTCCACAGTAGTTGGGGGCACTGAACAAGGTGACGAGCTGGCGTTTTGAGAAGAACTCGTAACCATCTTCGACGACTTGGTGAGCACGGCAGATGAGGTCCATGTCATGCTTTTGCAGGAAACGCGATACGACATCGGGACCAAAGGTGAAAGATACACCACGGTCGTTCTCGCTCCATCCGGTGATATCCTTGTCGGGGTCGGACCACAGAAGATCGCAAAGGAGACCGCAATCGGGAATCTGAAGGAAGCCAGTCAGTAAGAGTTCTGCAATTACAAGGCTTGTAGACATACATCAGTAGGGCGCATGACACGTCTGATCTGCTCCATTGAGTTGAGGTCAGGACTCAAACCACCGTGCATGGTGAAGATCTTCTCGTCAATGATGGCGGCGATGGGCAGGCAGTTGAAGCAGTCGGTGAATGTCTTCCACAGCTTGATGTTGTATCTTCTCTTGCACTCATCGTAGAAACCGTAGATGCGGTTGATCGAGGCGCACTCGTGGTTACCGCGGAGGATGAAGAAGTTCTCGGGGTACTTGATCTTGTAGGCAAGAAGCAGGCAGATGGTCTCGAGCGACTGCTTGCCGCGGTCGACGTAGTCACCAAGGAAGAGGTAGTTGGCCTCAGGAGGGAAACCGCCGTATTCGAAAAGACGCAGAAGGTCGTAGTATTGGCCGTGAATGTCACCGCAAATCTAGAAGGGTCAGAAAGGAAAGGCAGAACAAGTCAGAAAGGTTAGCTACCTTGATAGGAGCCTCAAGTTCGAGGAGGATGGGCTGGGAAATGAAAATCTCGCGAGCTCTGGTGCAGAGGTAGCGGATCTCGGTCTCGAGAAGTTGGACCTGCTTGCCGGGTCTGCTGCCACGGACCTCGAGCAGTCTGTCGATGATGGAGTCGAGATCGACGTCTTGTTGGTCCGCCATTACGAAAGCTCTACAGAAAGAAGGAGGGGAAAACTAAAAGTCTCTCGCCGAGCGCCGGGGCCCTTGTTCGCGCTCAATTGATGTTCCGATGCTTTGCTGGTAGATGAGGCTACACGTGTGGCACAGATGTAGTTGGAGGTGACCTCGGGTGCAACAAAGGTTGTGTATGGAGCCCTGATGTTGACCGGTGCGGAGACGAGCTGAGAGTCTGGTCGTGTCGGGGTGACGAAACACGTGAAGCAACGGGCGACAAAGAGTTGATGCCGGAGAGGAGTCGAGGAGGGCGCGGGAAGATGTTTGGTGGTGAACCAGGTAGGTGGTGGAAACACGCCGATTTAGAGCGCTTTGGCCGGAGGAGGAGCGCGACGGGGATTATCGAGCGTCAAAAATTGCAAGAGAAATTGCTAAATGGAAGCGTGTTCAGCGCAGCTGATTGTAGGCACGATGGTCAGCGAGGTGTTGGATAGTGTGAGGATGAGGATGAGACGGGGGAGGAAGGAGCGCTCGCACAGGCAGACTGCGACATGACCACGGCGGGCGGACAGCGCGTGCTGCCGAACAAGGCGCTGGCAGGCGGAAGGAACAGTGGACATACCTTTATGTGGTTGTTGGAGGTCGTGACAGTGACAGCACTTGAGTGGTTGCGTGTTTGATGGGTAGACAGGCAAGAGAAGTCCCAGCGTTCTGCGGCAGGGAGAAGTTGAATCCAAGCCCAAGCCCACCCGCCAGCATGAGGCCGTGCTTCAGCCAGTCTTGCAACTGCCAAAAAAACAATTCCGCCCAGTCAGTGCCCACTTTAATCTTGCGCGTCTTTTGTCTTGGTTACAGCTATCCATTCTTCTATAGCCTGCTACAACCTATTCGACCTACTTCTCTCAATAGCTATCTTGCATCTACTGTTCGTCTCAATGTTGAGTGCCCGCACCTCGTGACAAAAACCCATCACGTGGCCATGAGCCGTCTCTGTAAACATCATAACAATAAAATAGTCATTCTTCCATGAGGTATCAACCTGTTCCTTTACGCCATCGCTATGCCTGTGTCCGTGCCCATCATGTCATCCAAATGGGCCACGTCCAGAAATCCATCATTCGCTATACAACAGCAACAAAACGCCTCCAGAAAACATGTCACATCTCTCTAATCGTCGTGACATTCCTTCATCCCAGCCTCCTACCTCCAACTGTCACTTCTCGACTGTCTGCTCGTTGACCTCCCATTGACGGCCTAGCATTGTATTCTCTTTCTGAGCTCTTGCTCGCGTCTTCGCTCAATGCTGTCAACCAGCCATTGCCGAGGTCGCTCTTCAATGTCTCAATCTTCTGTCGATACGCATCGCTGTTGATGCCGATATCTTCATCTTCTTCAATAGATGTTGTAAATCCTTCTATCGACATGCTCGATGATCCAGTATCCAACGGCGGCAACCGAGGCGGTGACGACGTCGCTCGTACAAACCGTTGCTCTTCTGGTGATGCTGGCGTTTTGATTACTGCGCGTGGTGAAGGCGGTGCATCATTCTGGCCAGATTGCTCAGAGCCCATCTCGTGTGATAGCTCAACAATCCTCCTTCGAGTTCCCTTCTTTCTTCTTTGCGATGCAGTCGAGTAATCGCCAATTGATCTTGTTGATCCTTGAGCGTAGTCTGCCGCTGCATGTCGTGATCTTTCGCCAACATCAGGCATGTTCAACGCATCGTCTGATCGCTCATCCTCAGGCACTGGAGGTGGCATGGGCGCTGGCGGTGGTTCAGGCGCGCGATCAACCAGCTGCCTCCGCTCGCTGTACGACGGACTGCTTGAGTCGATTTTGACATCCTCAGTATAACCCGGTGTTGCCCGGAAAAGATTGAAAATTGTGATTCTGTAATTTGAGTGTGTGCGAGTGAAGGGATTTTTCGCAACATAGATGTCTTGCATCTCAGGCATCCTTGTAAGTCTTGCAAGCTCCGTAGGATCTGTCAACTTGTTGTCGCGCAGATCCACACGTTCGAGAGAAAATAGGCGTTCGATTCCGGCAAGTGAGGCAAGCCGATTGGATCTGAGATTGAGGGTAGTTATGGCGGGAAGCGGGTTACGAAGAAGAGAGTGCAAGCTGTCGATCATGCAGTTGGAAAGATTCAGAGCTCTCAAGTTGGTCAATGAGGCAAGACTCTCAGGGATCTCGGTAAAGAGGTTTGATGAGAGGTCGAGTGAATGCAATGTCTGGGCTAGCGGAGCAAGACTATGGGTTGTGATGAATGTCAAGCCGTTCTCAGCAAGACTGAGGTGACGCAAGAAGCGCCACTTAGACGCAGGGACAATGCCCAATGCTAGGAGGTTAGATGTACTGTTTCGTGGCGTGCTTGAATGAACACTTGAGCCTGAGCTACCAGATTCGCGCCTGAATTTTGGCGTACCGCTTCGTGGTTGATGTCCATGGCCATAGGAGGAGTTGTGTCGCGAGCTGACAGGTCTCGATGGTGAGATACTTCTCTGCCTCAGACGAGGGGTCTTTTTGCCGTCGGAGGATGCAGTCCGTGTCATATTCACAGCCGAAGGTTGAGGACTACCAATGGATGATCGTCTTCCCTCAGCCATTGGCGAATTGGGCACCGACGCAGATGCCAACTCAGCCGCATGTCTGACGCTGTTGTTCGCTGACGGCCATACCACAGCTGGAGATGAGGGTATAGGTGCTTTTGATGACCTTCGACGACGCTTGTCCATATCGTCCAAGATAATGTTGATAGTCAAATCAGCCAGATCCTCGATGCTAGCACGCTTGACAGTGAGACTGCGTAATTGCTCGGCCATTCGGTCCCAGCCAAAGAGTTGACGGAAGTCCAGGTCACATATCTCCAGAGCGCTCACATTTTTAAATGCGAACAGCGGGACGGCGGTGTCAAAGGGAAACTCTTCATAACCAGCGATCAATTTGGAGCGATGGTCGGGGGAAAGCCGCAGACAGGGTATCTTGGTGAATGCCGAGTACAGGTATTTCAGATCTTCCAACTCAGCTGCCTTTTGCTTCTCCTCCTTGTTCGACTGTCCGCTGAGGTTGAAGTGTGACCACATGGTCGACATGGTCGACATGACACTCCGTACACTTGAAGAAGATCGGACAGAATCGGCATCTGAGGCGCGACCGCGTGACTTGGGGGCTGAGAGAAAAGAGACATAGTTTCCAGGGGCGACGTCGTTATGAATGTTCTCGAGACGGATGGTCATGGGCCCAACATTGATTCCCAGTTCTTCAAAGCGGGACAGTAGGTAGAAGAGGTGGTGCGGAGTCAGGGTCAACTTGACGGGCTTGACTGTCTGAGAGGTGAAGCTGAGATAAGGGAGCGACAGGGCGGCAGCGAAGGTGCTGGCCGAAGAGGAGGACGACGATGCGGAAGTAGCGGTAGAGGGGGGGCTTATGGCGGCGGTCGAGACAGGAGAGGTGACATTTTGGGATCCGCGCCTCTGCAATTGCAGCGCGTTGGCCAGAGCCTTTTCGTGCGTCCGCACAAAATAGGCGAGTTGCTGAGGATGTATACGTGAGCCGGCGACCAGCGATCTCTTGGGCGCGGGCAAGCACTTACCTTTATGAATTGGTGGCCATCCTCAGTGTCCATGATTTGGGACGGCTGGGCTCTCTATGCATGGGAGCAGGAGCAACGGCAAGGGCGCAAGCAAGGAAGGAGGGACCGAGGGAATAACAGGATGCACTGATATGAATAGCTGCTCGTGCTATCTCCCCAGCGCCCACTCTGCAGTCGCAGTCGCAATCGCAGAAGTAGGTCAGGCCAAAGAGGCAGAAGTGGAAGTCGAGCCCGCACCAAGAGGCTCTGTAGCACTGTATGTATGACGGTTGAAACGTTGGAGACTTCGAAACAGTCAAAAGTGCTGGTGCTGCAAGGCCGCAGACAACCAAATTTGATAAACCCTCTGCCCTCGTACTACCCTTGACCGGGACCTTTAAATGACTACCTAGGCTCCAACGATGGAGACGTGACCGGTTGTCGTCCAAGACTCGTCATCCACTAACGTATTGTGATTATCACATGTTCATACTCTTTACACCCACCTTGTCTTGTCAGTCCATCTCTTTCAAAAACACCTACCTACCTACCTCTTACACGATTCGAGTCCACCCAGGTCGCGGTACGCTTCCCGAGAGGCTGGAAGCCTAGGACAAACAGGGTCCCCTGCGAACGCACAGACAAGTGTAGACAGCAATCTCCCTCTGCTCTTGGCTTTCATCTATCTTCTTGATACAGCAGATCATGATCATAACCCATGTTCTGCCATCCGAGATGGAACTATACCTTTGCATACCTCTTTGACCTCCGGAATAATGTCTCTGCAAATAGATTCCAGCATGTAGCTATGGCATAGCCATTCTCTCATTGACATTTGAACAATCATCCAATCACGAGGTTTCGCATGCACATCATGCGAGCTCGTGCTTCCAGCCTCTTTTCACCCACGTGAAAGGATGCATTGTTAACCACCAATTCCACTTCCCTCTGCACCAAAACATGCAGTTCCCAATTCTTGGCAATTGGATACGTAGAATTCGTATAACTACTTCTATCTTTTGGTTGCTTTCGGTCGGCCCGCCATGGGAAGAACAGTCAAATCTGCACAGCCGTTTCTGCTCCCAATCTAATCGGCTTTTCAGAACAACTGTGATGCCCAAAATCTATCTGCTTTTTGCACGGATCAAAGGATAGCCGGGAGCCTTTGAGCTTTGGGCGACTGTTTACCGGCACTCAGCTGGGCTGTACAATACTTCCACAGTGTTGGGCTGAAATCTTTCCGACCATGTGCTTTTAAGATTGCTAGAAACCCTATCTCTGCTCGGATGGCTGGTATCGTGATTGACACATAGCATGTCACTTTTCTTTGTATACCAAGTGATACTTGGCCTTATGCGTTCGAGCTACAGGTTTCTCCGAGAACCAATATCTGGTCGTTGAAGTATTTCTTAACGTGAAGGTTCTGCCTTGCATCTCAAGCCAAACCAACACGATCGTGTTCATGGAGCACAGAAGAGCAGCAAAGCTGCGAGAAGCGTGAGAAGAGACTGGAAACAAATGAAAATTGTAATCTTTGTACAAGTACGCTGGAATGATATAAAGAAAAAGAGGTACAAGGGATCTTTTCTTCGTCGTTGCTTCTAGAAAGCGGGCTCCAAAAATATATTGAACGTGTAACCTTTTCTTCGTCCAGTCAGTTGTAAGACTACGACGGCGTTGGCGACACGCCTGATCGGCTCCCTCGTCAATACAGTAAATCACCTTTCGATTAAAAAGGCATTTACTCCTTGGCCTTGGGAGGAGACTGGACCATGAAGCCACCCTTGTAGTCCTCGGCAGAGATACCGGTAATGGGCTCGACGTTGTTCTCCTGTAGTTGCACTTGTAAGACGGCTGCACAGCTTTGTTAGGATTGGCAAAAGCACGAACCTTGAGGTATGCGTCGGAGGCCTCCTGGTACTCCTTGTTCATGGTGTGGGGTGTGCCTCTGGCACCGGCGCGGATACCGAAGAAGAGAACAGCAGTGACGGCAAGACCGCCCATGGTGTACCAGAAGACCTGCTTGCCCTCACCGGGAGGAGTTTGAGCGCGAGGGCCGTGGGGACCGAAAGCGATCCAGTATGCTGCGCGAAGAATGACGTGTCAGAGCTGTGTTCAGCACCCAATTGAACGAACCAAGGTCAAAAGATCCAATTGGCGAGCTTGACAAGTGTGACCGACGCGGCCGAGCTCGCCAATTGGACATGTATTGGCTTCTCGACAAAAAGTTGACGTACCGGCCTTCTTCTCTTGCAGGGTCATCTCGGTCCAGTCAACCTTCATGCGGTCTCTGAGGGCCATCCAAAGGTCGGCCTGCTCCTGAGGGGGCATGGCCTCCCATCTCTTCTCAATGTTTGCGAGGGTAGGGTTGGAGATGGCGTGGGCACGGCGGGTCTGGGTTGCGCGGACCGACGAGCGAAGGGCGGCGGCGGCGGTGCCGGTGGTGCGGAGCATGGAAGTGCGCATTGTGTCTAGTGTGTTACCGGGGAGCAGGCGTAAGAGAGGAGGTTCGTCTATACAGGGCGGAGCGCGACTGAGGGTGATGATGTGCTGCAGTTGACCCAGAGCCGGTTGTCAAAAGCTCTCGGCTCAAACCGCTGACCACGCCAAGACTGTCATCACCTGAGATTCATCTTTTCTTTCGATCCTTCAACAATTACCTAGTATCTTCTTCTAACCACTGCAAGCTTAATTGAATATTAAAGGCTACAGCAGTCCGGAAGGCGTTCGTGCTCTTTACAATCTGAATTTTTCTCCTCCTGTCAACCTCACTCCTCATCCAGACCAGGACGAAAGGATATCAACCGTTCCGACTGTTCCTCCTCTCAGTAAGTATCATGTTCCGTGGATCCGCCAAACACTCTCATCTCGTGATTCTCTTTCCAAGCGCCTCGACGACGGCTGCCACTGACAGTGTCTTGCTCATCACAGTTCGCAAGTCTGGTGGCCAGTCCCGTAGTATACATTCCAGGTGCAGCTTGATGGCTGTGAGCCAAGAGTGCCGATAGCGTTTCTGTGATTCTGTCAGTCTCTGGCTTTGCAGTATCCATGATACTAGGTACTTACCAAGGTCAATCTCTTCTTCTTCTTCTTCTTCTTCTTCTTCTTCTTCTTCTTCTTCTTCTTCTTCTTCAGCTTGGGCCGAATCAGCGAGAGTCGTTTCTGTGTGAAGGTAAGTCTTTGATGTGGTAGGACTTTTACGAGCAAGAGCCTACCGAAGATCGGTCCCTGGGTCTGAGTCGAGTGGGTAGAAGTAGTCTCTGTACAATTGTCAGTCATTGGCCAACTAGCCTTGGGTCCAACAAGTTTACCGGTATCCTCTGAGTTCTCCTCTGATCCTTCCTCCACTTGTTCCTGATGTTCGGCGTTGTGTCCCTCATCAAGTTTTCCCTCGTTTCCCTCATCTCCCTCACTCTCATCCTTCTCCATATCCTCTTTCTTAAGAACAACCTCGGTCTCTTTAGCATCAAAGATACTCACCCTAATCACATCTGCAACAGCAAGCTGCTGCCCAGTCTGCGCATGATACGCAGCATACCTCTCCACCAGTCCCCTTCTCAAACTCTCCGGTCCTTTCCAAAGATAATCATCATAGTGTGCATCACACCACTGCAACAAGACCCTCAAAGAAAAACCCAGCGCCTTGTCACGGCCGAAAAACGCAGCTTGGGGCATTGGACGTGCAGAGCTTTCGTTGTGAACGCGCAGCATCACGGTGTAAATGCTGGAGGGTCCGTTGTAGGCGACTTTGACGTCTGCTGCGTTCGAGGATGTGTTGGTGAGGGAAGGGTCGATGTGGACGGGTGGTGTGCCGTCGTCGAGGTGGTCAGAGTGGCTCATTTTGCGCTTTTGGGCTGTGGATGCGTGGTGTTCAAGGGAAGACATGGTGCTGTTGATGAATGGCTCCTCGATTCGATCTTCTGCATCTGACATGGCCTGGGATGGTTGGGTGAGACGCAAGGTGATGATTTTGAGCGTGACAGTGAACTGTAGACTGAACAGAACCAGAAGTAAGTGATGTGAGTCGTTGCTGATCTGGATGAAGATGCGAGGCAGAGTGAAGGTCAGACAGAAGTGAAGCAAACCAAGAAGTATTTTGCTTATTCCTTGGATTATGTTGATTGTAGGCGAGACAAAGACGGAGAAAAGACTTGCTTCCAAACAGACACATGCTCAGATATGAAACTGTTTCCGTCTTGCGAATTTGCCATCTAATCTCTGCCATGTGATCAAACCAGCTGGCTATGTTTGCCTACCTCCCATGATCTCAATAACTCCTCACTGCCTCAAGAGCAGGTCCACAACGCCGGCCCATGCATGATCCTTCTCCTAAGTGCATGTTATTTGAACGCCGCGATGCTCAGTATGCCCTCCATAATGCCCAGCCCAAAAATAGATACCCAAAAATGTAAATCAAGCCGCAATCTTCTCTTCCAAACCTCTTCTCAACCCTTCAAAGACTTGCTCGAAGCCACCAACAACGTCGCGGCATTCATTGGCACAATACCTCTCAGCAAGACGACGGTCCCAATCCTCCTTTTCGATGAGCCATTGTGCCTGATCTGCTAGATCGCTCTCCCGACGCATCTCAGAAACCATCTGCTGAGTATTCTTCAAGTGTCGTGCAGCGCTAGCGGTAGTCTGACGGCCCATTTGCAACGAATCGGATAGGGCAGCGAGTGTTTGTATCAGATCGGTGGTTTCGCGATCGAGACGTGAAAGAGTGTGCAGGGCGCGCGAATCAGGAGCTGGCAGGTTTTGTACGACCTGACTGATGGCAGGAAGCACTTCGTCATCAATGATCTGAAAATCGAGAGGCGCACCGAAACCAAAAGGAGCGAATAGAGAAGCAGATAGCGAAGCGAAGTGTTTCGTTTGTTGTATTATGTGTGATGACAGACTATTAGTGGACGTGGTAAGGCGCTGGGTGTGGGCTTCGAGAGATTGCTGAGGAGGTAGGTTCTGCAAGGCAACGAGGGTACGGGAGATGGTGTCGGGGTTCTGATGCGAGGCAGGATTGGCGAGGCGCGAGATTTGAGCCAGAGCATCCTCCAGTTCGTGCGAGAAGATGTTGGTGGAATCCGACTCGGCATCACGCGTGGCTGGCCGAGAGGAGTTGCGATGTGGTAGCGGAGTGTTATTCTTCTGTTCAACATGAATTCCACTGTCTCTCGGACCTTCGTCATCTTGCTTTCCGTCGTCCATCCCATGCTCTATGCCAGCCTCCTGCACGGCATCTGGCTCGGCTTCAGCGTCATAGTCCCAGTCTTCGTCATCCGAATCGGCAAAGTCGAGTTCGTCTGCAAGGTTTCCCATGCCCGATGCTCCGGCTGAGGCGTCCAGGTGTGAAGCGAAGTCTTGGCTGCCATTGGAGAAGCGCGATGCTGTCGACAGGCGATGGTTTGACGAGGAATTACTGTTGTGTGAAAAAGAGCGCCGTAGCGGTGTGAGGGGTGGCGACGCCATGCTATGTGTGCAAAGAGACCAGTTGCTGTATGCGAGAGACGTGGGACGGCGACGGCTTCCTGCCTGCTGTTTGGTGGTACAAGTGTATGGGTTGGTCTATTGGCTTGCAGCCAGATGCTTCATTTTTCTCCCGGTCAGGACGCTGACACGAGTTTGATGCCTTGTCGTCCCGTAGATGTAGCTTCCTTCTTGGTACGTGTTGCAATGAGGAAGGAGTCAAGTTGACTTGGCCTGTCAACAGCGTTGGCAGCAGCACCAGGCCAGGGTGTTGTCAAAGCTTCGGTCATCTTGATTGTTCCCTCGCACCCCTGAATTTATCTCCAGTACATGGCCGTCACTCGAACACTTCGCATCTTGCTTTCTTTTCACTAAACTCTGACTCTGTATTAAGTATGACGCTCCTCTATTTGGGAGCTATATGTAGTCGCTCTTTCGCGACTTCCTCTCCTTGCTTGATCATCCACTCAAGACCGACTACTTTGTCCTTGCATCCATACTCCATACTCAGACCACCATCGATCGACAAAAAGAGACTAAAAGCGAGTGTAAGAAGACCTAAAAAGACGCAATGAAACAATCAAAAGAAAACTGCCGACCCTTCTTGCCCACGACATTCCTGTAAAGTCTGTAAATCATAAGGCCGTCCCGCGTGAGACAGTGGTATATTCCGACAACGCCTTCAGCATTCCCTTCCTTGCAAGTTTCCATCCCATGACTTACATCCTGCCTTTCCCACAAAACAAAGGAGACCAGAAGAGCTACGTCGCTCGCAGCGTCGTTTGCCTCATAGCTCTGTATCAACCTCGGTACCGGGGCCAGGGCTCTTCCACCTCTTCCTCCAGAAGCGAAGCCCTCTCAGCCTGCTTCGGCTACGGCTCTCTCGAATCCCATGAGGTGTCTGTGACATGCCGCGATTTTCATCGCCCTCATCGCCGTCTGCTGTGATATGCGATACTGAACTAACTTTGCTCGTACGCATTTCTGGGATGTTGCTAATATCTGGTGCTGAATGCGATATCCTTTCCCTGCCGTGTAGATCCGGACTTGAGTTGGGGTGCAAGAACGGATTTTCTAGTGATAACACAGGAGGTGGTTGTATTCCTTTCGGAGTCTCACCTTCCGTTTCTTCTACCGAAGATGGCCGTGTAGAGGTCGGTGAATGCGCACACGTCGCAGTCGTTGCAGTTGCATTACTAGTGGCATGACTGCGAGACGAAGGAACAGAAGACGAGACGCCAGCTTGAGAGGGCGGTGAAAGCGGTCTTGTAGTCTGCCTGTTAGGAGATGGCGGCGGCTTCGTTGGTGAGTCGGGTTCCTGTCTGCTCTGTGCTGTTTGGCTGCGGACAAGAATTGTTGTCAGAGAAGCATCGCCACTGCCCCGGCGAGCACCGTCATGGTTCTGGTTCTCGATACGAGAGAAACTGCTTAGCTGGCCCAGTTGCAATTGTTCGAGTTGTTCAAGTGCGGCATCCTTTGAAGATCGACGTGAGTTTGTATGTTGGTGAAATGGGACAGAGAATGGTGCATGGAAACTCCCTGTGCTCGACTTCTTTTTGTTGCTCTTAAGAGGTGATGCCGAGGTTGGACGAACTCTGGCAGGTGAAGTGGGTGATGCCGGTTCTGGATTGGCCCGAGCATTGTCAGGCTTGATCGCTTGTGCTTCGTTTTGTGTTTGTGACGTACGAGACGGACCAAAGAGAGAATCTCGTTCAGGTGGAATGTCATCCTCCCTGCTGTCTTCAGATTCCTCCTCAGCCACGGAGAGCTCGGTTCGGAGCGGCGAAGGTTGAGCCATTGGAGTCGGCAGAAGGTTTCCTCTTCTCAATTTTTCGATATGAATCTTCTCCTCCCAGACGGTTCTGTTCGACTCGATCTCAACGGTAGAGAAACTCATGGCTGGCAAAATTGCTGTGATACCCTCGAAAAGAGGTCCGGCGAAGATACTCATGAAACCAATCTGAGACTCTGCTAACTTTACCAAGTCCTCACGGTCTGGAGGGCCGCCAAACAAGCAGGTTGGCAGATTAAGCTCCTTCTCCATGGCGCCTTGGTTGGAGAACTCGTCTGTGAGGATGACAGCCCATCGTGCTGCAACATCGTATTTGCGTGCCTGTCCAACATTAGCGATGATCCGATTGAGCAGTATCGTCATCAAAACGTACCACATTGCTGATATCAGCGCACTTCATCAACAACCCGCAGACGAGATCTCTAGTCTCTTCGAGAGCTTTGGGTGTCCAACCCTCGATGCTGTCTTCGTTCGACGAAAGCTTTTCTTGTAAGTTGCCCATGTCAATCATGTACTTGAAGTGGAGGCCCATATCGGTAGCCAGAATTGAATTGATCATCAACTTGCGCATGGGGATATCAGCAAAAGCTCGTGGCCAATATCTGCGAAGGATCTGCGAGTAGGCTGCGCAATGGAAGGCCTCCAAGACCGAACGGTCATTGTAGAGTTGAGCGAGCGGCGCATTCAAAGCGACCAAAAAGGCGTTGTTCACACCAGGGTGACCGACATCGTGGCCGATCGCGGAGATGAGCAAAGTCAAGGCATCAAATGGCTGTAGCAATGATGCTACTGGCGCAAGGTCTGCCCTGGGAGCCTGATCTTGTGAGCTAGGGTAAGGAGGCAAAATGCCTATCTGGAGGAGGAAGTAGAAGACGGCTTGTAGAACATCAACAATGTGACGGAAGTTGTGATACAGAACAAAGTCGTTGTATGCGTGCCTGCAAGCGAAGAGGAAGATGGTAAGATCATCTGCAATCAAGGTTAGTGCTGGAGGAACAGATGTATGTGGCATTTGCGAGCATACCGATGGAAATGCGCCATTTTTCCAACTCGGGCATCTGCAGGGCATGCTGGAGCATGGTCAAAGCAGCGTATAGGAGCTCGTCCGAATCGAAGTCATGAGCTGAGAACGCCCAAGTGCCTACGGCCTGCTCCACAGCAGCTTTCCTTTGATCGCCAATTTTGAGTTCGCTGAAGAGGTAAATGTTAGCCGTTTACCCAAATACTGCAAAATCCGTAGTACTAACCTTGGATCGATAAACTCGCCGACCGAGTCAGGGTTACAAATGCCGTTCATCAGGCCGGAAACCATGACCTCTCGTAGGTAGGCGTATGGACGCTCTTCATCGATTCCCACCCATGAAAGCTTCCTGTTTCTTTTTTCAAGCACGAAGCTCGCGGCGTCACGTGTGACCTCCTTATATGTACGGTATGCGTGAACAGCCAGGCCTTGGACTCTATCGAGCCCGAGTGGACTGGGTAGTACATCGATGGCACCAGCATCCAAGAAACGAGACATACGTGTGGGTTCAGCCAATAACTAATCGTTGTCAGGTTTTGCCAAACAGCTCCGTGGTAACAAAGAACTTACGTCGGTCTTGCCAGCAAGAACAGCGATCGGAATGACGAGCCTTGAACGAACGCGCTGTTGAATCTCCGAAGACAAGTATGCTAGCAAGTGGACGCCATATACATCGCTCGGCTCATTTCGCTCCACCTTGGGGCGCTTCCCTACTAACGGTGAAGGAGGGTTGGAATCCCATGAGGTCCTACGGACGGGGGGCTCGTCGTCTTGGGGCATATCGAGAAGCACGACAATGGGGTTAGGGTTGCGGGAATCATCGAGCTGTGCAATTGTCGTCAAGCAAGAGACGCCATCGGCACAAACATGAGCTATGCGACGCAATTAGAAGAGAAGAAGGGAAGTAGCGACGAATGCGACGTACCTTGGCCAAAGGCAGCCATGATGGTGCGGATGTTGCGCTCAGTCTCATTGGAGCAGTTCTCTTGTTTCAATCCATCGAGATTCTTGTTCAGGAAACCTGTTATGGGCGTCTTGCGATCCACATAGACGACAGCAAATGCATTGCCGGACATGGTTACTCGATTCGGATGGGTTCGGCCTCGAGGCCTCTATCGCATTGCGCAGTCGATAAAAGTCGCGAGGGTCGGACAAATCAGTACATTCGGCAGAAGTGCAAGCAGTGTCTCAGCGTCGACAAAGCAGCTAAGACAGGCAGGCGCTGGATGGAATTGTCGCGTCGCGATGAACCAAAAGGCAGAGAATTGAGAGCTTGTCGTCGGGGACAGTGGTCGGTCGGCCGGGGTGTGTATGCGACGCAATTCGGCCAGGAATGTAGGAAAAGTCAGGGCGTGGTGACGGGGGATCCGAGGTGGTGTTTTGGGTCTTGGTTGTAGTAAAGATACAAAAGGCAAGGAAATGAAGAGCGCACTATCATATGGCGGGCATGTCACGCGAGGAAAGGTATGTGAGAAAAGGAGAGGCAGCGAGTATGGCAAAGTCAGGTAAGGTAGCAACGAGTCAACGTCGAGTTAACGGTGTCAAGCTGGAAGCGTACAGAGAGGTGTGCCCAGGTTGCTTCTTCCCCACTCGACGACCGACGCAGGCAGGCTACAGCAGGGCAAGCCTCGAGTCCGCCTGAGTAATCTCGCATACGCCATGACGCCCGTTTGAATCCCATTGAGAACGTTGACGGTTGTCTTTCCCGCTGCATCTTACTGTGACTGTGTCTCGAGCTCAGCCTCGAGTCTGCCCTCTGCATTCTGAATATGCTCTATGTATTGCACCGGTTGATTGCGTGTTCTGCGCCATGTGTCCTCTTCGCATCAACCATCTCGAAATGCATGCTTTGGGCATCTCACAGCGCGCCAGACCCAAGCGCACGCCAGCGACTGTCATGCCAAGCCCTTCGATTCTTCCATGCTTCTTCCATGCGAATATCCATACCCAACTCGGTGCCCTGAACGAACAATGACGGTGGAACTAGACGATCCAATTCCAATAGCATGTGCTTGTCTTTTACTGCTTCTGTCTCCAATACTCCAGCAACCCAATTCATTCGCTATCGCACACGCCGTTAGCTGCTGTGGAATGGCCAAAACTGCCGATGCGAATTGCAACGCTCTTTTTTTCTATTCCGCTTAGGCCGCCTTGCAATCGTGTCGCCGCCGGCCAGCCTGTCGCTCGGTCAGGATCAACGGCTCTGTACATGTCGCCAGAGGTTAATCTGCTCTGAATTCCTCATAGACAAGCAGAATCTGGCGCCAGCACGCCTTGTCCATCCTCAGCCAGCGCCATGACTGAACGCCTTGCTCGTATCCATGCTTGTAAGGCTTAGTATTGACTGCATCCGTGATTCTGGAAGGGACCTGTGTCACCAGCCGTTACGTATGTCGTATACTGTTAGGTCGCATTTTCCGACAAGCTTCCTATTGATGGGCTGTCTTTGACACGACTCAGGCTATATTATGAATGTACGCGCCTAGTCATCGACAACTCCGACACAGGTCAACATATCGACGCTGACAGCTATTGACATGAGCCTAGTATCGACGAGGATATATTCCAGAGTGATATATGTCCGATTATCCAGCGATGCGTCGTCCTGCAGGACCACTGATTCACCCTTGGCTTTCGAGTACCTCACATGATGAGATTTGCTGGCAAGTCTAGCCTATTAATCGTCACAATAGGTGATCGGTGTTAGTGTGGCAGCTGATCAACGCGTATATGTCTTTGCCTTCTCTACCGCTACTTGACTTGCTAACAATAGAAATTGACAGCAGCATTGTTTAACAGGATGAATATAATGAATGCGGATCAACAACGATCGACACCTTGAAGGTGACCAAGCGTTCAGAAGGAAATGAGAGCGCGCAGGGCCATTGTCTCCAATCTCCAGTTTGTCAGTATCTAACATCTTTCATACCAGGGTCGTGTGTGTTGATGACCTCGTCGCTATGCGATTTGTTGTATGGGCAAGACCAGCGCTTTGTATCTGGTCTGCATCCCTTCTCTATGCGAGGTGTTTCGACCATACAGTCAGGTCTAGCATAGGTGCTCCAATGGATGAATGGCCCCACTACATGCTTGAACCTATCTTGTCTTCGCCCGAAGTCTACTTCCGCGGATGGCGGCCGAACAGTGCCTGATGCTGTGAGGCAGAAATCCTTTGACACTAGAACTATGTCATAGAGTGCCATCAAGGTAGTGTTTCTCAGCAAACATCAAAGCCCAATCCATGTCTCGGTATCTTGCTTGTAGCTCAATCTAGGTCAGATCTCGTACACATGAGATCCATGAAGGGACATGAGGAATCGTTCAGGTGATTAATGGTTCTTGGACTGTCATGTAAGAGTGATGGCCCGCATGGTCACGCTGACCCTCGACCCCTCGATTCTTGGCAGATGCACTCTCCAACACCCCGCGCCGGATGCGTCAACAGAGCCAACAAGGTAGCCCTGTAGACCGCCTTCTCAACACTCTCGCACAACCCGCCTCTTTGTTCACCTTGTATACCTCTTGAATCGTCTCGGACAGTCTATGCGACTGTCCCATCACATCTTTCTTCACAAGACACCATCTCTTTGTCGGTCGAACAGCCTTCGGACTTGGCCGATAACAACGTCACACGTAACCACCACGGTCCTGCAGGCGGCAGCACGACCTGACCTTCGCTCCAGCTGCAGCACTATCACAGTCTTGCTCGGTCTCGTGCGGACTCTGAGGTGCCGCGTGTCATACAACTGCTCATCCGAGTCTGGACGCCATCTGCTATAGCTGCGACCAACGTCATCTTCGCTTCGTCTGTCTCGTCCGTCTCGTCCGTCTCGCTCTCCTCAACGCCGTCTTGCCCACTTGCCGACTCTGGTCTGCGAGTGGTCTACCAACATCCTCGCAAAATTCACCATATGCCATCATCCAACGACGAGGTGCTCCACGCTGAAGACACGCCGGATGAGGCAAAGGGAACCAAGGCCAGCCGCAAGAAACAGAAGAAGAAGGCAGCCAAGCAGAGACTAGAAGCCGAAGATGACTCTGCTAAGGACTCGTCGTCTGAAGGCCCTCATTTCTCGCCCGATTTGTAAGTAGCCTTGGGCCACCCACCTTGCAGACCTAGCTGACCAAGCTCTCTAGGGTACCGACCCTTGCACCAATCGCACCTTCACCTCCACCTTCTCGTTCGCCCAGTCCTCCGCTAGATACTCAGCTGTCTCCTCCGACGCAAGACTTCTCTCCGACCGAAAAGATTGCTTCACCAAAGGCACCTGCTCTGCAATCCCCTAGGCAACAACTGCATCCTTTCGCGCCAACCTCAGAGCCGTCCCCTCCACAAGATGGCGTAATGCTGGGACATGATAACTCGAAGGTCCCTTCACGCCTTTCTGGTACTGGCTCCCCACTCCATGCTGCTTCTCTGTCTTCGTCTCCTCAAGGTGGCATTCGGCTGCCTCAAGGCTTCACGTCAAGAGGCTTCTCTGATGCGACAAACGTTCCTTACACTTCTACGCTGTCGACTCAACCCATGAACTTCGCCAACACCAATAAGATACTGCCATATGAACCTCTGCCTCCGCACATGCCTCAGCGTCACTTCTCAAGACTGGCCGAGTTTGACTTTAGCAGACCCGTACATGCGGACAAGTTTTTGCAAGCTGGTTCGAGAGGGTACTACTGCGGCTTCGACACATGGCAAGCACCTAAGAATGCCTCGTCTACAGGCACAAGCTCGGTCGTGGTCGCTGGGTTTGAAGGTGGTCTGGAAGTTCACAAAGTGAATCGACAGAAGACTGAGGTGCTAGGCCGTCTAGAGGGCTTGCAAGGCGGCGTGATCGACGCGAAGATTCTCCCATGGACAGCTCGTGACGATCCCTTAGAGCACCTACGTCCTCTGGTTGCCTGTGTAATCCACGGTCCGGTGCTCGAGCGTGAACATGATCAACCGACTTCTCCTCCCGGCATCAAAGAGTATCATACCTTTGTTGAAGTCTATTCCATGCGAACTTGGCAACCGGTGAGCAGGCTTTTCCAGACTAGACCTGAGAAGATTCACCAGTCAGTCGCGACAAAAGGGTTTATACCTCCTCCACCCATCGGCAATCTCAGTGTCGCAGCCGAAGGACGTTTCGTTCTTGTCACCTCTGGTGTCAGTGGTGAGATGTTCGTATTCGCCGTCCCACATCAACAGGCAGCTGTTGAAAAACAGCCGTTCGTATGTCTTGGAAAGTATTGGTCAAGTCTGCAAACAAGAACCTCTGCCTCGGAGGTGAGAAACGCAATGACGAATAACGATCCAGGAACTGCGAGACCCAGGAGCCCGAAGAGAGCTGTGTACGCGCTGAGCGACCGCTGGCTCGCCATCAAGCCCCCACTCATCTCGTCTTCACAGACAACTTTGAAAGGTACCACTGGCTCCATCAGCCATATTGACCCTGTTAGCATCGCGAGTCACGCTTCACCAGCTCCGCCTATGTTGAATTGTGAAGTCGATGCTCCGTTCAACGAAAGCCTCATCAGCCGTGTCGCCAAAACCACTACTCGAGAAATATACAAAGGTGCTCAGCAAGGCTTTCAAGCATTGAAGACATACATCAATCGCCCGGCCAACTCCAATGGCGACCCCGCTTACTATGGGTCAACTCAGTCACCTCAGACTGAGCATAATGCCTTCCCACCCACTCATGCTCATAGCAACGAGCCTCAAACATCTCCAATAGAGCCAGCACTTGTGTCAATCATCGATCTTGAGAAACTGTTGGAACGTGGAGAGCGTGATAGCAAGGGAAGTCAGCCTTCTCCACACACCTTCCACCTTAATGATGGATGTTCTTTCCTTTCATTTTCTCCCGGCGGTTTATCTCTACTTGCTACCAACCACGTTGGAGATGAGTCAAGGGTATGGGACTTGACCCGCATCAATGATGGTAGAGCAGTGTTTGCGGATCCATCTTCCATTGGCACTGTTCGTTTGATATCTAGGTTCCACAGGCTGTCACCATCGGTGGTGACTGATGCTTTCTGGACTGTACGCGGAGACCGCATCGCTATCGTCACTGATAAAGGCACTGTGCATCTTTATGGTCTGCAATCTTTAGAGTTCAAGCCTACAGTCATGTTGCAGTCGAACTTGCCTTCCCCAGGCTCATCACCACGCGAAGAGGTGCAAACACCTGCCGGAGGTTTCATGAGCAACATGCGTGCTGGGTGGCAGAGCATTCACGGCCTGGCTACTCGACCACGAACTGGTTCAAATGGCATTGTCAGTACTCTTGGCAACGCATCAATGGCTGCAAGGTATGCAGGAGGTAGAGCCGTACGCCAAGGACTGTCCAAAGGATTAGGAATGGCTGCTGAAGGAGCTCATCATATCCGACACGCCGAGGACAACAAGATCCGTTTGCACCCAGCTCAACACTTTGTTTCACCAAGATGTGTACAATGGCAACATGGCAAAGATCGAGACATGATTGCAACTCTCTGCAACGGTGTCCTTACCTTATTGGCCGTCAAGAACGTCAGTCATACACAACACAAGAAGACTGTCATTAGCCCGGCTGTAGAGAAAACGCCACTCTATACACAGCCTCTTCCAACTATTTCCAGCGATTTGCTACCACCTTCGGTGCTCGGCTTGCTTGAACCTGATGGGCCTCACGGAGGATGTGCTCGCGAAGGCTTGCACGGATTTTGTGTCTGGGATGTGTCTTCTGCTCCAAGACTCTCCGAGAGACGAGCTTCTAACGTCAGTCTGGGCAAGAGGAAGATAAGGATACCTCATCAAGACAAGGACACAAATCCGTCTTACATGCCTTACCACCGCTTACCATCTGTCAATCTCTTTACGGTCTCCGACTTGAAGAGGCCAACAGATGAGACAGACGATGCTTGGGTATTCGGGTTGCCCTTGGCGCCCAACAGGAGAGTCACCAGCCCGCAGGATGACACAGCAGAAGACATGGAAGGATTTGTCGGTCAGATGGATGAGACGCTGCGTGGGCAAGGATTCTCGAAGAGCAACGATGAGCTTGACTCTCATGAAGAGAAGCTGGTTGACACGTGATGGCATGGCAGATGACATTCACTCGATACGGTGAGTTATGATGGCACATGATCAAGGCGTTTTCGGGAGGGTGGGTTTGGGTTGGGTCTGTGATTATTAGACAATTAGATACCACTTTAACATTAGCACAAATCAAACACTCTTTGCAGAATAAAAATCATCTTTGCAGAACGAAAGTCATCTTCGCAGAATCAATTTCGTCTTCGGTGAGGAAAGTGAGAGTCGGGCCAGATGGCGCATGGGCGCAAGGACAGGGTGCCCTTTGGAGTTGTGAATGACGCTGTAGTCAAGAAGCACATCCCCTTCTTCAAGCTTGACGACTTTCCAATTCAACCTTTGCGCCAACCATAATCATGTCTTCAGTACGCCCAATGACGCCAGCAGACTTGCTGAAATTCAATCCTTGCAATCTCGACCACCTGACGGAAACATATAACATCGGCTTCTACCTAGACTACTTTTCCAAATGGCCCGAACTGTGCATGGTGATTGAAGGCCGCCACGGCGAGATTGAAGGATACAGTGAGTTGACGACACACTTTCTCTCTCACACACACCAGCAGACTAACGACAAAACAACAGTCCTCGGCAAACTCGAATCCTCACCCTACCCAGCCCCCGTCCATCCCTACGACCCCTCGCACGCGGCCTACAAATCCCAATACCCCAACTACCTAGGCTGGCACGCACATATAACCTGCCTAACCATCTCGCCCTCCTCACGCCGCCTGGGCCACGCAACCGCCCTCTCGCACTCCCTAGAAACCATCGGCGATCGTGAAAACGCATGGTTCGTCGACCTTTTCGTAAGGGTGGAAAACACAGCTGCCATTGAGCTGTACAAGAAAATGGGCTATAGTGTGTACAGAAGGATTGTGGATTATTACAATGATGGCAGTGATGCTTTTGATATGAGGAAGCCGTTGAGCAGGGATAAGAAGAGGGATACGGTTAGGGAGGGGGGTGAGGAGATTAGAGTTGACCCTGGGGAGGTGTGGTGATGGAGTAAAAGGAAACAGCTTGGAGGACCTGCAATCAGGTCCATGCAGGGTTATGGTTGCGAAGCATACAACGTATGTGCTTCAGCTGGCACTTGGTTCATGCTGCTCGTGGCCGCCGTCAGAAGAGCATGGCACTGCGGAGAGGCATGGCTTGGATAGACGAAACAAACAACAGAAGGCCCACACACAGGAAGAGACGGGTCTCGAGGCTGCCCTGCGACATGATCAAAATCGCATATGGACAACGTTGAAATTGGATACCGGAACCGAAACCACTACGAGAGGTCCACACATCTATGAGAGCAACATCCTTGCGACAAGTCAGCTCAGAAGGGCTTTCCAATCCTTAGCGAAGACAGCTATGCATAGTTTCTCGAAAAGATTTCGTTGGAAAGTCATAACACATAGCATTAATCTTGGGTATCATAACCTCTACATCGACATTATAGTAAACCATAAACCATAACTTTCCGCAGAAACAACTATCGTATCTGGAATGAATCATCAGTCCCGGCGACACTGCGTACACCACTAAGACCGCTCGTTTCCCTCACGAGTCCTGAACGAGCACTACTGCCAGGTCTCTCTACGTCTCCATCGACGATCATATCGATTCTAGCCCTCTCTCTTTCCTCTTTCTCCTTCATAGCTTTCGGGTCAAACTCTTTGCCTCCAATGACCTGGCTAACGGGTGGTGCGGGCCTGAATCGTCGTTTGCTTCGGCTACCTTCCTCGTCGACAAGAACTACCATCCACACGCCGACTGCGCCGCCATGGCCGATCAACGGCGTACAGTGTATCCATCGGCTGCGACCTTCGTCCTCTCCATCTTCTTCTATGCGTGTCAACCAGCGAATCTTTGCCGTCACCCCGCGGCCTTCAGCAAATGCTTGGGCGAGTTCTGTGCGTACACGAGGTGAACCCCCAATACGAGAGAGGAAAGGACTTTGCAAGATTCCTGGTACACGAAGTGACGGTGAGGTGAAGAGGATGCGCAAAGATGGTGCCGGTCGAACAAGCAGGTAGTGCTCATATACACCTGCCAGCCTGCCGTTCTCAGGCATGCGCTGCACTCCGTTGGGACCAGAAGCTGGATTGTTGGGCGGCTGCGTCGATTGGTTCATGTTCTCGTCGGACTGGTCAGTTATCAGGAGCCGGGGCCTGGGTTGCACGCCGTTATCTCGCTCGTCGTCGATTTGCTCGCGGTGCATGCGACCTCCACATTGCCTGACAGTGTCCAGTTCGGTGGTACTGAACATCTCGCTCAGATTCTCAAATTCGTTGTTTAGATGCTCTTGACCATCTTCGTCTTCATCACGGTTCGTCATCTTCTTGAGAGCTTCCATACCAGTCATCTCCTTCAGCAACCCAGATACGTCGACTTGAGCTCCAATGAAGTATCTCAATGTACCTTTGGAGTCATAAAGTGGCGCTATCATGAGCAGATTGATGAAGGGGCTGCCGTCGCGGCGATAGTTGACAAAGATCTCGCTATGTTCTCTGGGCACTGTACACGCTTCGGCCAGACGACGTATCGAGTGCGGATTCGTCCTCGGTCCTTGAAGAAAGCGGCAATTGCGGCCGATCGAATAACCCATACCATATTGGGTCGTACGGGCAAACTCTTCCGAGGCAAACACAATGGGGTTGTCCTTCCTGGACGGATCCGTCAAGCAGAAGACTTCGGCCAACCCTTCTGAAGCTTCTCTCAAGTGCGGTGCCAATGTTCCGGTGATTCTTCTCTGGATGCTCGTGCTCACGATTGAGATCCATGTCCATGTGATATAGGCTGGTAAATCATCTCGAACCAAGAGGTCGAAAGCCTGGTCAGCCTTGTTCTGCAGCTCTTGATTTTGAGTAGTCTGAGGCGGTGTGGAAGTGAAATCGAGGCCGGAAATAGGATGTAATGCACTTGACACAGCATTCGCATATTTGATGGCACGCAGGGCTTTCAGAGCATCCATATAGAAGACAAGAATTGGTATGCTTGAGGGACGGTGGCTGTTGAGAAAGCCGGTGAACTTCAGCAAGGTCTTGCGGTCTGCGAAGATTGCTTCCAGATGTTGTCGCGAAAGGAGTTGTTCGGCATGTTCGTCCAATCGATATGTCTGGTTCACTTCTTCTGGTGGTGCAGCTACGAGATCGAAATTGGCTGGATCGTCTTCTAATAAAGGTTGCAGGCGGTCTACGTCATCGTCGACTGGGCCTGGAGCCTGCAGAGGAGGTAGTGTGTATATTGAAGGCGCAATTGAGGGTGCCTTTGAAGCAGTTCTTGAATGCGTGGCCGAACCGAGTGAATAACGCTTTTGCTTCTTCTGGAAGTACTCCGAGTCCATAGACATACGATCGTGGTCCGGAGTATTTGGCTGAGCTGTATTGATGTAAGATCCTGAGTCTCTAGGTTTGTGTTGGTAATTGGATGTGGGACGGTGGGACGAGACAGTTGGTGGTTGTGCGGGTGACAGCAGAGGATTTACTCTTGGAACATCAACCATTTTCGCACGGGAAGTGTTTGAGCGTCTCGAGATGTCTGGTGGGGCCAAGTCGTCGTCAGTGTCGTCAGAGTAGTCGAAGGCGGGCGAACTCGGCAGGTGGTCATTAGGTGCAGGTGCAGATACTCGTATGGGTATAGGAAGACGTGGTGGAGTCTCCCTGCTGGGCGACGTGGGTTGCACATAGTGAGTTTGGAAGTCCTCAACCAGAGGCTCATGCCCTGCAAGCTCGGCAGCTGATGACATTGGGCTCTCCACCATGTCCGGTGACTTCGGACTTGGGATTCTGATCCTGGTCTCTACCGAGGACGGCCTTGAGTCCTCTGTTGTGCTGTGAGAATCTGCCGAACGTCTCTTGTTCATGATGCGATGCTGGTGCAAACATCAGATTTTTTTCTAGCGCAAGAGCTCATTGAAGTACGCACCTTCCTCAGAGAAGCAAATATGGGAGGACTCATCTTGTCAGGACCCTATTTCGATATCCCTCACAACAAGTCTCACAGGCACGAGATTGATGTACCGAGCAAACGCGACCAGCCATCCTCTTCACTATGTATGCAGGGTGCTGATGACCCCAATCCCTTTTCTGTTCCTGGCGCAAACCATCAAGGGTCATCACCGTCATATTCGAGCTCACTTCCCCGGGTGCCGAGACCATCGTGCGGTGCCATCGCAGTCTTGATGTTTGGCTCGATCTGCGTTAAGCCAACCTTCTTTTCTAGATCGGTACTTCACTGCCGAAACCGGACTTTGAGTAGAAGATCCTTACAAATATTTAAGCCGCAAGTGGCAGTGTGTTTGAAAGTCAGACACGACAGCTCGCGTCCGTGTACGAACACGTTCATGAGAAGTAAAGGTCTGCTGTATGCAAGAGACGCGCGATCGTTGGGCGTCTTGAAGCCTCCACAAGCACACAATCGGCTCTCATCTTGCGGATCTCTCATGCATGATGCATGCATTGTGGCCATGGCGTACCACGCTAAACTATGCTTTTCCGATTGCTTGGGAAACCTTTTTTTTCTTGATATCCTGAAGAGGCATATGCTCAGCTCAGATCACGATTCAAGAAGGTCAAAAGCATCTAAAAGCTGATGCTGTGCTGCCCAGAAGCTCAGTCGGCGCCAACTTGGCGTTCAATTCGGTCACACCGACTATACAGAGTGCCAATTGTCGGCAGCTATATCCGACTACAGCTTTGCAACTTTCATCTGGGCCCAAGCTGCCGTGGATTCGACAGCCAGCACTCTCCACTCTTGTTTGCACTCTGAACACCAT
Source organism: Aureobasidium melanogenum CBS 110374 (assembly GCF_000721775.1). Classification (NCBI taxonomy): domain Eukaryota; kingdom Fungi; phylum Ascomycota; class Dothideomycetes; order Dothideales; family Saccotheciaceae; genus Aureobasidium; species Aureobasidium melanogenum. The sequence goes on from NW_024470064.1 coordinate 521,919, forward strand.
CTTTCACTACCTATGCGAGGAGAGGTCTCGTTTCATCCTCATCCTTGTCCTCATCATCTGCAGGCAACTCCTTGCCTCTATATAGGAAGTAGTGCTGTACGAAGAAGATCACGTCAAAGCAAAGACTAAAGACAGCAAGGAACAACTTGGCTGGATTGCCAGTGATCCCGCTCCAGTCTGCCTGTAACGCGCTGTCGATGACCAGCTGGAGAAGAGACATGATCCCGCCGATAAAATCAAACCAGACCATATCAATAGCCCAGCCTGCGGTCGATTTGATCTTGTAATTGTACCTGTAGGTTGAAGTTAGATCTGAAGCTTTCGTGATCATGGTCTACATACCATGCTTGAGGAGCATATTTGCTGAGAGTGACAATGAGTTTGACATAAGAGAAGGCGTATATCTGGATGGATCAGCGGATGTCTTTGTGAACGGTATCTGAAGGAGTGCGCACGATATCAATCTCTGCCCAAGATTCGGGAGTGTCTCTTCCACCCTTGAACAAAAACACAAGCATAGCAGTAATGGCTACTCCTACAATGCTACCATAAAAGATACCAAGAGCTACAGAACTGGCTCTTTGTCCTTTGACAGCTTCAAACTTCCATAGTTTTGGGTAGAATTGGCTGTAGAAAATGATACACATGATAGTGCCATGCAAAGCAAAGATCAGATCATTGAATCGTACTGTAGGTTCGGGAGCGGAAGGATGTCGAAGAGCATACTGCTGACGGATCTTAGGCGCACCGACAAAGGCTGTAGTCGAGATGAAATAGCTGGTGAATCCAAGAATGTTCAATAGAGGAAAATCAACCGTTACACCACGGGTAGAGCGTAAGTTCCAGCAGCGAAGTGGTTGTGGATAGAAAGATAGCGACCATGAGATGAAGTATGACCATCCAAGCAGCCACGATATTGCTCGAGCCACTTCTTCTCCCGTGATTGCGAACATCGTGTGAGATTGTACGCGATATGACAAAGACAGAGATAAATGAGTAGAGGGAAACTTCAATAACCAAACGATAGTGGTGGTGCCCACATGTGTGACAAGTCGGAGTCTGATATGTATGGAAAAATGGGAAGGATGAACGAGCGAGCGGAGGAAGCAACTACAAAAGATGCATGTGCGTGAATTGCGCCATCTTGATATGGAAGGAGCGCGTGCAGGGATCTGATTAGATGCGCCAAGAATTCGGCAATAGCGGATTTAGTGCATGTTCCCCAGTGTTGCTTGCTTGAACGTCAAGCTTGGCACGACTCAGGAACGCGACGTACACGGTCAACGACGAGCATCGGAAAGCATCAAAGACGCCTCTGTCGCTGTCTTGTGATCAAGCGGACGCGTCTGTTGACTTCCCAAGATTCATGCGACAACAAATACACCCTTTGCAGTGCAACAACTGCCGTGTCGACTAAGAATGGCTGCCCCCGAATCGTCTCCTCGCCGGCCCACGCGCACCCCTGCGAGACCTCGCGCTGCTTCATCACAGATCATGGATTCTGAACCTCCTTTGAAAAAGAGAAGATACGTTCCTGGTGGACCTGGGGGTGGTGGCCGTTGGGTCGACGAAGAAGGCAACGAGACAACAGGCCCTCCTAGTTCTGTGCGCCGACACCGATCTGTCCTGACTGGAGATGATGATGGGGACATGTCAAGTCCAAGAACTGTTCGCCGCCCGCCTCCATCCACACGTCCGCGCAGAGACCGAGATCGCAACCGTGATCGCCGACCAACTGCAACCCCCCGACCCCGTTACAGCAGCGCCGCAGCTGCAGCCGCCGCAAGCCAAGCCAGCGATGGATACAAACCGCGAGAAGAAAGAAGCTGGGAAGAGTTTCATCCGAACCTTGATGTTGACCAAGGCCTCATTCTGTTCACAGCCGACCATGTAGACGGCCGGAACGTAGACACACTCATGGCCGAGAACGATGTACCCCCTCCGGTAGCCTCATTTGTGGCGATGGAGACTCCAATCAAGCGCAAGCCTGGCCGACCTCCGAAGCGCCCAGAAAGCATGCTCTCTGGCCTTGGCTCACCACCAGCTCCTCGCATCTTGCCCCTGCCCACGCACAACCCCAAGGAACGCCTCAACCTACCCAAGCCAGCATACCGCACCGTCGACACATTCGCTCAATATGAGCAACAAGGTTCAAATCAAAGAAACTATGTCGACAAGTCCATGGCCCATGTTGGCTACCAAGAAGGCGACCGCTTCGATATACCAAAACAGATCCTGATTCGCCATGTCGAAGGCCCCTACGATGACGACAGTATCTCAGGCCTCGTTGTCAAATCTGACAAGATCGAAGACGCACGGCCGCCGGTTGTCTTCAATGTCGAGTACGACATGGATGAACAAGACGAACGATGGCTCGAGATGCACAATGCTCATCGCAAGGAGGAACAGGCTGAGCCCATCAAACCCGCTTTGTTCGAGATCACCATGACTCAAATTGAGCGTGAATACTACGCTCTCGAGAAGAAGATCCCGAAACCAAATCCGAGACACGCTCAAATCACAAGGCCCCGTTCGAGTTCGGCCGCAGCAGTCAACGGAGAGCCTAGCGGACCTGCTGATGAGCCCGACACTAAATGTGCTGTATGCGACGATGGTGACTGTGAGAATGCCAACGCCATCATCTTTTGCGACGGCTGTGACTTGGCTGTTCATCAGGAGTGTTACGGAGTACCTTTCATTCCTGAAGGCCAGTGGTTCTGTCGAAAATGCAAGGAAATCGGCCGCGGTACCCCTACTTGTATCTTCTGTCCAAATGTGGATGGCGCCTTCAAGCAGACTAATACGATGCGTTGGTCCCATCTGCTTTGCGCCCTATGGATTCCAGAAATCACCATCGCCAACATGACCTTCATGGAACCGATTACCGACGTCGAAAAAGTGCCTCAAAGTCGCTGGAGACTGAAATGTTATCTTTGCCAACAGAACATGGGTGCTTGTATTCAATGTGGCAACAAGGCCTGTTATTCGGCATTCCATGTCACATGCGCCAGACGGGCCAAGCTCTTTCTAAGAATGAAGTCCACTCACTCTGGAGGTATTGATGCTTCCGTTCTCAAGGCCTTCTGCGACAAACACGTCCCTCAAGATTGGCGCAATGAACATGATGTTGATACTGCTGTCGCAGAAGCCAAGCGCTACTACAGACACACGATGAAGAATAGAAAATGGGCTGACAGCTCCAGTACTGGAAACGTCGTAACCTCCGCGGCTCAGCCAGATTCGACCGCAGATAACGTGGACGAGCTAGGTCATGCTGACGATACTATCGTTGTTGCTGCGAACAAGCGCAAGAAAGCTCAACCTCAAAAAGTTGGTTGGCGTTTGCCATCAGGCGCACCCGTTGTTCCTGCTGTTGTTTTCAACACGGTGGATAATTCGCTTGGACGATTCGCGCTCAGAAAGCGAAAAGAGTTTGTTACTGAGGCTTGCAAATACTGGACACTCAAGAGAGAAGCTCGCAAAGGTGCCGCTCTGCTGAAACGCCTCCAACTATCACTGGAGTCTTTCTCTCCCATGGAAATCACTCGTCGCAACTTTTCAGGCATGGGTGCTGCTGGCAGACCACGCTTGCTTCGAAGAATCGAGTTCGGTGACATCCTTAGTGAGGATGTGGACAAGCTGGAACATCTCATCTCCAACATCCGTCAACGCGAAGAGTTGAGCCTTGTCGATACTACTGAAGTCCTCAAGAGTCTCATCGACAATGTTTACTTCCCCATCATCCCGCTGCTTCGCCCAATTCTTCAACGAGCACAAAAGTAAGTACAAAACACCTCTCGTTATCGTTACAAAAGACTAACTTCGAGTAGACTCGACGAGAAGAGCGGTTTCTTCAAAGAAGGATTCGAAGAGCTTGAGCGAAAACTGTCCGAACGACAATACATCTCGGTCGCCGAGTTTTCTAATGACATCTTGACAGTGTTGTCAAGCGACAACACAAGATCTGACAAGAATGTCACTGAGCTTCATGATGCACCAGATGTGCAGCAGCAACTCGACGATCCTGTCGACACTCCAGAACATAGGGCTTTGACACCGGAACAAAAAGAGCTTAAGAAGATCCGAAAACGTATAATCAAACCTGTCAGAGAACTTTTGGAGAAGGCATCGGCTCGAGAAGCAGAACTTAAATGTATACCAGTGGAGGAGAACCCTAAGTGGGCCGAATTCGATGCACTTCTCGAAGACTCAGTGCAGACCAACGGCGTTCTGCCGACTACAAAAATGGCGACAATATATCACCAGACACAAGTGTCTCTGCAGTTGCGGGCGCATCTCCAAGCCGAGCCAACGGTCGAGCCGATGAAGATGTTGACATGGTAGATGGTGATGACGATGACGCTGACGCGGAAGGCGAACCAGATGAAGAGGTTAATACTGCTGCACACGCTATGGTCGATACCGGGGCCATACATACAAAGGGAGCTCCGTTCAAACCTATGCAGCCTCTGTCGCCCCCAAATTCGACGTCAAGTGTCGCTAACACCAACAACATCGTCGAAACTATCCATCACCACAACCAAGAAGTTGCACCGACCCATGCGGCTGCAAACGATCCATGGGCCCAAGGCGGGGTACCATGGTATCTTGAACTCTTCGACATAGACGGCACAACGATACACGAGGAACGTTGGTCAGGCCGTGACGCCATGTCAGAAGAACTTACCGACCTGGACGAAGAGGAAGTAGCCGTTCTTTGCGATAAGCCCAGCGCTTCCGTTGAGGCGGACGACAATGCCAAAAGCCGAACCAGAAGCTCGGCTCGAATCAAGCGCGCTGAAGAAAACAGCACCACTTCGAACGAAGAAGAAAATGCTCCGGCAGAAGTACAACAGACTGAAGAGCAAAGAGCAGAGAGGGAACGAAAGGACAAGGCGAATGCGAGACGCAGAGCCCAGAGAAGGCGTAAGTGGTGAGATTGTTTTCAAGAATGGTCAGATTTCGAAGATGGTGTTTTATGGCGTTGACTTTCTTTCTGATATTGGGAGAGGGGTTCTTTCAAGCTACGGCTGGGAACAAGGTGTTTGGGAACTTACTCTTTTTCACGAGAGATGAAATTCAGTTGCTATATTCGAGAGAAGGAAGGGAATGATGGGAACGTCCGCTATCATAATTCTTAACGAGGCAGGAAGGATGAGCTCTTTGCATCGCCGTTACTGTGGTATGCAAAAGATTGGCAATGCAAATCAACTCGACTCTACAAGTAATGTTTTGCTTCGCGTTGATCGCAGTGACATTTCCTCACTTCAGATCTGTTTGCCGTCTGCATCCGAGTATGCGTGATCATCCCCTCCTTTTCTCCTTCCGTTCACCTCTGATCATCGTCTTATCACAAGGCGGCATGAACAAAAAGAGTGTGTGCTTAGAAAGAAGAGCCCCACAGTACCCTACCCTGTAACAAACGGTGAAGGTGCAAACCCAATACAAAAGGCAAATGATGAGCCACAGCTGTCACAGCCAACGTCCTCAGGGTCCATAATCGACAATGCCTTTACCTGTACCGTATAGGAGCAACATGCCTTTACCTATATTGTGCAGCGCAACTTTCTGTCCTTCTCCTTGATCGAGTATGATTTTCGTCCATGCTGATCATGCACGGAAATCTTCCGAGGAAGGCTTACAAAGGCTTGGTAGGGTGATCTGCAGAGTGTAAAACGCCGCCGTCGATCGCTATGACGCAGGGCCACCCTGCTCTCTTGTTGATCGGCGATAAGCCACTTACACCTGGAGTGACATGCGAAGTTGAGGCACTATGGTCATTGCGAGTCAGGAGGGGAAAAAGTATTGAGAGAGATAGACAAGCACGCGAGCAAGTCTGAGGCAGAAAGTATAGAGTAAAGAAAAATCAATAGTGGTATCATATTTTGCTGCAATAGTGAATTCGTTATGAGACAATTCCTTTTTGTTTCCCAGACCCCTCCACATCTAGCCAGAATAAACATACAGACATGTTGTAATCAAATTTTGCAAGGATATCAGTTCAACATGCGAACGGCGTCGAAGATGTCGACTGTGCTCTCCACTCCTCTCTCTACAATGAATTCTTGGCTGTAGGGTTTGAATGCCATGACATCGTGTTCGGGAACATCTTCAGGTACAGACACTCCAAATGAGCGTGTTGGGGTTTTGTCACCTGGAACGCCCCACCAAGCGGGCATCTGAGCAGCCTGTTGCTGATTTGCATGAGAATAGAGCAGCTTAGCAGTTGCAGCTGCTGCAGAAGAAGCCGTCAAGGTCGAAAGGTCGGGTATAGGGCTGCTTGCTCCTGAGCAACTGCAGCTGGACCCGCTGGATTTGCGTTGAGTGTCGCTGCACACGCTTTCATGGTCCATGTTGTAGACTCCTGTGCTGCCGCGGCGGTCGTACCAGCTTTGTGTTTCCAAGTCATCGCTGTTTACGCTGTGGGGACTGCTGTCCCACATGTTGCTTGATGCTGAAGCTGGCGACATGGTGGAAGATGTGAAGCTTGAGGGTGTCGAGGGTCCTTCTGGCGAAGCGAGGGTATCTAGCATAAAGGTATCGAGGGTGGGTGTGCGGGCCTCGGGCAAATGGTGGAATTGCGAAGCCATTAAGGATTGCGGCTGGTGAGGGTTGAGGTAATCAAGAGATTCTTCTTCGCTGATAGCGAACGAGTAACCAGAGAAGCGTTTGCCTCCAGGCGACTCGGCAGGAACAGAGGAGCCAATCTGCTCGCCAGGAATGCTCTGAGCATTGCTCGACGCGATAGAAGATCTGACCGAGGTACGTCGAGTTGGAAAGGAGAAGTTGGACGTTAGACTTCTGTGTAGGCTCCTGATCGAACTGTTGCGGTTTACTGCACCTGACGTACTGATTCGTAGCGGCTGAGGTCGGAGAGAAGAATGCGAATCACATCGTTTTGGCACCATCTTGTGGGAGAAGTAGTCGTTGTCTTCGCAGTCAGGAACAATTGTGAATGCAGGCTCATCACTAGCTTCTGCTTCAGTCTTAGTTGGTGTCGCCTGCGAAGACAAAGCAGTAGGAGTCTTCATGTCATCGGTCCATGGTGGCATGCCTGTGGTCAACAAGCAGAGGTGATATGGCACGGCATCCGCATCTCTCACTTCCTTAGGAGCACGTATCGCATTGGTAAGCATTTGCAAGATGGTGTAGATGGCAAGCCATCGGACCTTTCGTGCATCACCAATTGACAGCTTCTCTTCCGGCCTGAAGGTCAGCTCGCTCTCGAAGTATATGTAGTTTCGCACGAGCGCTGAGCTAGACGGAATTTTGTTTGTCGCAGCGGACAGTGCAGCTCGTGCTGATACGCTCTGGTCCGCTTTGCTGGACTTTGAAGTCAACCTCAATGATCGAAGACCCTTCTGTGATGACGTTCTGTATTCAAGGCTGTGGTAGTCAGGTAGCAGAGGGCAAGAATGCGGCAATGGCTCGTATCTGTGGCGGCTGTTGAACGCATCGACATTTTGCACCACACAAATACCTCCAGTCAGTAGTCGGCTTGGAGAAGATTCGCCGTCAACTAGATAGTTGTATAGCATCTGGAACTCTTGGTGCATGCTTCGCAAAAGACCCTTGTCCATGACGTGACCAGTTTCTGGCGGCCAGTATCCAAACTTGTTGACATAAAATGAGTGCAGAAAAGAGCGGAAGCGATCCAGGTGATTTCGGGCAGGCGCCGGTAGTCCCAAATGTGTAGGGGCGAGCTCATCCTCCAAGAAATTTCGCAAGGCTTTGCTTACTCGACCCAAGTGCAGATCCATCTCCAGATACGATCGCGTGATCAGAGCCTTTGTCGTTTTGCTCACATCGCTGAAGTCCGTACTTAGATCAAGTTGGTCGTTCATACCGACACAATGAGCGAAGGCATCAATCCAGAGATCTTTCAATCTGAACTTCTCGGCAAAATTGAGAAAAGCCAGTGCATAGTCCGGTCGGTTGATAAATTTCAGATAACCCTGTTCACGGGCGTATGATAAAAAGTCCTGGAGGTTGCTGGTTTTATCAGAGCAGAACAGCTCCATACGTTCCAGAAGGTCAATGAGAGTCTTCCCCAACTTAGATCCGACCAGCGGCTTGTTAGCAATATATGCAAAGAAATTCCGGGTAGCGATATGCCAGCGGTAAGCTTCTTCTCGGAGTGCGTCGTCGGGAGCTGGAATGAACAACTCATACTCGGCATGTGTTGACGAAGTGCTTGATGTTGTGCCATCAAGGCTCTCGTTGCACGAATTTGAGTCTAATGCCATATATCTGTTAAGAAACGATGGGCCAGCCATTGCTTCCACCAAAGCATAGGATGTCTTGAAGGAGGCACCTCTCTTTGATTTTCCTTGGCCATAAAGATGCACAAGACAATCGCCATCCTGTTGCCAAAGCTCTTGGTCCTGCGGAAATGGTCAACTAGGATTATCACAATTCACTAGACGTGAGACTTACCCGTCGAAGACCATCCCAGTCAGCGGACTTGTGAGATTGAGCATCCCATCTCTTCACAGTTGACAGTCTGGAAGGGTTTCTCATGACTGCTTGCTCAGGCTTCTTTCGCCTCTTGATTGTTGGATCTGAGCCTTTAGCGTGTATTGTCAAGATTCTCGAGAAATTGGGAACATTCGAGTTTCGAGAGGCTGGAGTGGGTGGACCAGGCAAGAGGACCTTTTGTGAATCTCTTATGTCCACGGTGATAGTGGATGGCAAACCATGACGATGCATGTCGATCGCATGTACTGTTAGAAGTCAAACCGCGATAGGTCAAGATGTACCTGCTGTACTTGTAAGGAGAAGTGTGTGAGTCGTAGAGCGGTTTCCAGTGGAGCCCGGGCATGACCTAAGGTTATACCTCGAGTCGTGCAGGGGAAGGTCACCAGCAATCGAAGGCATGCTGGCTGGATCCACGGACACGTCTGGCACACTAAACGCTTGGTTTGCTGGTGTCAACTCTTTGCAAATGATCGACCGGAATTGGGGAAGCGACGCATGCAAAGATGAGGCGGCACGGGAAGCACATGGGCTGCACAGCGCTGCCCGGACTTCGCCAGACCCGATCTCAAAGCTGAAAGTTCAGCTCAGAGCCTAGACAGCGCCCGCCCAAGCTCCAGCTGACACCTGAACTGATGGTTCTTGATATAAGCGAAGTCCGCCCTGACCATTTTCTGGTTTTTTTCTAGCTATATCCCAGCTTCAGCTCAGGCGTCTGGAGTGCTCAAGCTGCTCAAGAGTTGTGGTATAGTTTTGGCAGTCCCATTTTCTGCGACACCAGCTCTGAAATTCATGACGCCGCCTCCGGACTTCATCCTTGTCGAGACCCTCGCTTTCTCCGAGGTCGACCACCCTCTGCGTAACCCTCATCTTTCAAGCTTTAATTCACCACACTTCTCAAGCTGTGCAAGGTGCTTCAGATCTGCGATTCAATTATCGTGCTCTTGCAGTCTTACGTGTTGATTTTCCTCTTTGGAAGCATGCCATGAATCCCATCTGCTGATTCAGCCCAGCACCGCTTGCGCGACGGGCCGCAAAACGTTGCAGAGTGAGCCGCCCCACCTGATCTCGCAGACATGAACGAGCAAGAGCAGTTGCTCTCTTCTCTTTCCCTCTTCGGATCTTCCGCGCCGACCTACATCTTTCCCTAATGGGGACCCTGCTTCAGTGATCAACACTATCTGGTACTTGTACTGTATCTTGCATAGAGGAGATTCGATCCACCTCCTGAGATCTAAATGGTCATCGATATGATGATCGCATGATGTGCGTCCCCTGGCTTCATGACTCCACTCAGTGATGACGCGGATCTACATACAGCAGCCCATGCATTGTCCTACCTAGTCCATGTTGGTCGCGCACATCGATGCGCACTCACTGCTGAATCTCACAAACCAAAGCATGGTTGGCCGCATCGCGGAACGCCTCTATCTCAATGCTTGCCTTGAGAGACGGCAGATTGCATACATGCCCTTGCGAAGGGAACAATGGAGATGGGCTTCATAGCTAAGTGTCTCCGAACTTTGCTTTCTGCTCTTCCTGCTTCCTACGCTCTTCATCGGCTTTGTTTTTGGCTGCCTTCAACTTTTGATCTTCGGCTTCCTTTTCTTGTAGCCTTTGCTGCAAGTTCGTTCTGGCTTGTTTGACTGCCTCAATCAGGACGTTGAGATCTTCCTTCTTCCAATTTGGCTGCACAATCAAGCTCTTCAAATTTGTAGTTTTCTCTTCAAGAATCGCAACTTCTGGGAAGGTAGCGTCTTGCCCATCAACATCCTTCTGTGCCGCGAAAATGGCATCGTGTGCTTCTTTCATAAGAAGCTTGTTGGCAGTTTCCATGATGTCTTTAAGAGGCTTGAGGCTCTGAATAGCGCCACGTTAGCATGATGATCACATATAAGCTATTCTGTACTAACCTTTTCCAGCAATTCTATCTCAGACTCCACAGATGCTAATTCCAACGAATCTCCTTGTTCGAGTACCTTTCTGAGTGCAGCCACTCGATTATGGATGAAGGTCGTGTCGCTTTGCACAAGACGCTCTTGATACTCTGACATTCTCGCTTCCGTTTGTGCGAGCAGTTCATTCGCCTTTCGTCTCGCCTCGGCTAGCTCTGCCTGTTTCGCTGCTCGTTCGCTCGCTTTCTGATTCCAGAAGTCTTTCACTTCTGCGGGGTAGGATGTGTGCTGAACCTCCATCTCCCAATCCGGCAAATGCTGCTCAGCTCGATCAAGCCAGAAAAGGATTCTCTCATCTCGATTGATGACACCGGCGAAATGCACCAAGAAGTCTCCCCGCCGGACTTGGTAGGGAGCCAAGGTCTCGTTGTGCTCGCCCTGGTAGGCATTGAACCATCTTTGAGGAGCGTCGACCGTGTGCGCTGCGAACTTCTTGTCTTTCAAGAGTAGGTTCATAGCACTTTGGTCTCGGAATGTCAAATCCTGGTCTGGGTTGTAGTATCTGGAAGAGATGATAGCAGAGAAAAGTTCAACGGCCCATTGATTGACTCGCACTGGAAATACACCATTGTTTAGACCGTTCCAGTCATTGGTCACCAAAAGATGCACGTCGTCGAACTGAGGCGACGGTGGCAAGAATATCTCCAAAGGCACATAGGGGTTCAGCATGATGGTATCTGCATCAACCCAAAGGAGCCACTCCAGTCTCTCTTCTTGTGGTTTGGCCAACTCTCTCAGGAGAAGCGACAGTATGTATGCGGGCTTCGACCAGACATCATCCATGATAGACTGTCGAAGCACATAGAGAGGATAGCCATGGAGTCGGTCGTGGAGCGCATGCGTTTTGACAGTTCGTTCGTATATGGACGATCCTCCAAAAACAATGGTACATTTTCCTATTCTGGTCTTGGTTCCCCATTGCTCTACCTCCGGTTCGAAAGATTCTTCAGATTTGAGCGGCGATGAGGTTGGTCTGGTTGTGTAGGTTGTAGTCGCATTGTGCTCACTAGTCGCATTTGCGTCTAGCTTCACTTCCAGCTCCGATTCTGGACCCCATGTCTTCCAGTATGAGACTTTGTCCGAGACAGCATGGTGTAGATCTTTCAGCGCTCCCTTGATCGATGGCCTTCGGACCGGCTGGCCACCAACTTCATCTTCTCCATGATAGGACTTGATGCGATCTTTGAGTTTGTCGCTCGCTTTAGGACCGTCTGGAGGTTGGATCGCTCCTGGATATAATTCTGGCCCGTCCAAGATATCGCCAGAGATTCCAAAATCGCCTCGATATTCTGTGATGTCGTACTGCTCTGTCGAGCTGAATGTGGAAGTCACGAGATAACCAAGGAACATCGTGGCGATCGCTATAAACAAGAGCTTGAGACGACCATGTCCAAAGGCGACGGCACTTGCTGCCGAATTGCCCATCCAAGAGGGTAGCTCCTGCATTTTCGCGAGGGAAGACTTTTGGTAATTTCTCGCAGCGAGAAAGAACCGCGTCACGGTCGTTCTTGCGTTTTACTGTTCTCCAAGCCATCCCTGTCTAGAGAATATGCGTTCGGGAAGCAAGGTCCTCTCAAAATGGAATGCGGCACCACATTCCAATGTTCGAGACCGCACAAATATTTGTGCAAACTTCTGGAACGGTTCCAATCTGTAGCGTCGAAAATCCTATCCGAAAATGAAGATTAATTCTCCATCGAACTCATGACATGCAGGGGATGGTGTCCTGCGTGTACACCCAAGAGATGAAGAAGTATGCAAACCACACTGTCATGCAAGTCCCCGCCACTGGTCGGAGGGGCTTGCAGTGGCAGTGGCCATGCTGTTGTGTAACAGCCAGCTACAGAAATGAACAAACTACCGTGCACACGCTCTGAGCCGCAAAGCAAGATCCTTGATGTGTTGACTTTTCTAATCGGTCTTGCACGGCAAGTGCAGGCTTCTGGCAGTGTGTTCATGATGCAGAGTCACCATGAACTTTTTTTGTTGACAGGTCAGTCGTACGGCTCCTTGAGCTTCGGCTATTCTTCTACAAGCCACGGTGCCGACATTGGTGCTTGGTCGACCACTTGAATCTATGTATGCGTCACATCCTGTGAAGACTGTGGGTCCTGAGAAGGACAATCCACTATCGGCTGCTTGCCTGCTCTATCAGGGCGTGATTGGACGGTACCTGCTTCACATGAAGGTCGAACTACGGCAGTGTACCAGGACTGACATGTTTGAGTTCCCGGCTAACCGCAATGACAGCCATCAAACGTCGCTGCACTGCAGATCCCGATCTTCACGTAGGAGAGCATCTTCAATGACTTGCATCGTGGGTCTAGATACCTGTCATGGGCAAAGTTTCATTACTGAGATCAGGTAGTGGAACAGCTTCGTCTAATCGTACGCAGACTGATTTTGATCTACGACTGTAGTCACTTGGCCCGGGATGTCTTTGACTCAGACAGCAGTCAAATTGGTCTTGAGGGACGCAAGAGCGTATTGCTACTCCTGTTGGCTTGGTCGTATTGTCAAGGATGACGGGAAGCAGGTGTTGTGCGGGAGCTTCCCGTCGCTAATATCCTCCATACACTCAAACGCCATCAAGGAATTCTTGCAGAAATGACGGGCCGTGAACATCAGGGCAAGATCTTGATACCAATGCTCTGATAGATAGTCGGCCGTCTGGTTAGCCATGTTTTACATACTTCTACATTGAGTCAACGATAGTCACCACTCGTTCTGCACTTCTGTTTCCTCAATTATTCTATCATTGCTGCAGCGTCCTGTTCAATCACAGTAATAGAGCATTGAAGTCGTTCTCGTGTGTCTGTCTAGATAATCCAGGTAGGTATATTCTTATGGGCAACCATTGTTCATTGCTCACAGTCATAGATACCTAATTAGACCCTCGCCTTGCAGCATTGACTTTGAGATTGCCTCTCAATCATTTCACTGTTGACCTTCACTATATCGTCGAGCCTCCGGAACCTTCTTCGCCGAGCGTTAACCCTTACCACGTTAATTCTACCTGCTATACTTCTGCAGGGCAGCAAGTAGCTGCACGAATCCGCGACGACATCTGTGGCTGCAATACGGTCTGGGAAAAGAAAGACTTTGCTACAACGCTTAACAACATACCGCTTCAATGGCAATGATGGCGGTGAGAAATGGTGGTGAGCAGAGTAGGAATAAGTACTACTATGGCAGTCAGTCTCTTTTTTCGTCTGCACCCAGCAGCTCTGGACCGCTGACAAACTGCGCAGACTACTATCAAAGTTATCTTCCAATCTACCAAGCAACACCTCATCAGGTACTGCAGCCTAACCTCACTGTACATCCACGCGCAAACGTAAGTTTTGACAATCGACGCTGAATTGAATGAGTATCGCTGACTGAAATGCAGTACCCGCTCGCCAACTATTACGGCTATCGACAAACAGCTGCTCCCTCTGCCAACATGTCAAGTTTTCTTGAGCAAGACGCAAAAGGGTACTTCTTCGATATGGAGTGCCCTGAGCTCACTGGCAGCGAGTCCTCGCAGAGCCCATCCGGTTCGTGCTTCACCAGCGGAGGGGCTTTCACTCCACCATCACCATGCCTGGACTCAAAGGATCCGACTTTCGGTGAAGGTGGTATGCAAGCATACTCAAGCTTCTCTGACCTGTCGCCATTGCCTAGCTTCGGCGACAGCTGTCTCAACATGGACCCGTCCTGGTCCGAACAGCCTGCTGCAGTCTCCTATAACACATCATCCCAGTACAACTCATCAATGTGGTCGTGCTCTCAGTATGATCCAGCTCAGCCTTTCTTCAATGTCACTGGCCATATCTCCGCCGCATCCACTCAGCCTCAAGCTGATGGGTTATTCGCATCCTCGATTATCCAGGACATGCCCTCCGCGACCGCATCGCACCTTCCTTCGAGCATTGGATCATCGCTGCAGCAAAACATGGCAACCGGTTTCGTAGGCTACGAAGCAGAAGGACTGGTTGCGCCTGGACACCTCTTCAACACCACGCTGGACAAATTCACCTTCGTGGACACAAAACCTGTATTCTTCTCCACGCAACCTATGACTGAAGACAGTCTTGCATTCGAGCCACTCCCTAGTACCAACGAGCTTGAAATGCCATCCCAGCCGGTTGAGCAAGCAGTCAGATATGTTCCTGAGGTGACTCGTAACAACAGAGATGAATATCTCCAGGAAGCCCGCCGACGTGGTCTGTCCTACAAGGAAATCAAACGTCGTGGTGGCTTCACCGAAGCAGAATCTACTCTGCGTGGCCGCATTCGCATCCTGTCCAAGCCCAAGGAGATGCGTGTCAGGAAGCCACAGTGGAATCGCTCAGATGTATGTCCATATGATTGTTTCGTATTGCAATCTTACCTAACGAAACTTCACAGATCATGCTCCTCATTGGAGCAGTCGAACATTTCACTGAAGCATCCACAGAATCGTCGTCTCGCAAGGGCAACATGCGTCAGAGGAACACCGCGAGCAAGTTGCCATGGAAGAAGGTCGCCGAGTGGATGCTCGCCCACGGTGCATCATATCCCTTCGCCGGTGCGACCTGTGCCAAGAAATGGGAGCAGATTCGTGAGATATCCTTCTAGATCATCCTCAAGGTCGACATGATCGAGAGCCAGGAGCCATGGCTACTGATTCAGCGGCTAGGCTGAGTTTGTGTTCTCTCATTTCCTTTTGACATGTTACGAGTAGTCGTGACCTTTCTTTTTTTTTTTCTTCAAACTGAAGAGGGTTGCTTTGGTCGGCAGGCCTCTTGGCCAAACACTCGTTAATTTTGCCTCCTAAACCACATAGCGGCTCACGGCCAGAACGAGTAAACGTTCTTTTTGATGCTTCTCATGATGTTTGATGCTTGTCGTGATAATGAGGTCGATGGTGTTGTCCTTTGACGTTTTGCATCTTCTGGTCTCGGACCGAGAATCTTGCGTCGGACAGTGACGACACGGAGTTTCTATACTACGCGACGACTCCGTCCTTTCTATTCGTACTTCGCAGCACAAATTATCAAGCTTAGAATGCAGTTGGGCTTGGAAGAAGCATTGCCATCTTTGGTGAAGGCCAAATTCGCTACTGCGAAAGCCAGTCAAGCGTTGATCTTTTCGTCCACCGAGCTTTCTATCTTGCGTACCAAGTCCGGTGCACCTGTAAGTCACTAACGCTTCCTTGTCAGGATTACAGGAAACGTACAATTTATAAAGTTTCTGTGATACTGATCAGCATACCAGTTCCAACTTCGTTACTGTCCAGCATTGGCAAAAAAGCCTAAGGACAATGATGACAAGAACAAAGTCAAAGGTCCAAAGCCGGATCCCTTCGACAACCCCTCTTCAGACTTGCTCATCGCGAATATTCCCACTACCAACCCCAGCCACTTGCTTGTCTTGAACAAATATCCTGTCATCCCTCAGCATTTCATCATTGCCACAAAGCTCAACAAGCAACAAACTCATATGCTTGAGCAAGATGATCTAGCAGCCACACATGCTTGTCTGAAGGCTTGGGAAGAGAACAAGCAGAATGGAAAGCTGTTCGCTTTCTTCAACTCTGGCGAGCACAGTGGGGCCAGTCAGGCACACAGGCACCTGCAATTTTTGAGCGTTGAGGAGATGAAGCGAGATCAACAAGACGCCTCGAGCTGGGATCCGCTGATCGAACGGATGCTGCAAGCTCCCGCCAAAGAAGCTAAAGGTAAGTCTTCCCATCCAATACATATTCGAACAAACGCTCACATATTGTCGTGTAGAACTAAGGACCAGTCCTGATCTGCCTTTTGCTCATTATGCGACACAGCTGCCACAAGACCCTAGTCCAGATACCCTCTACTCGACATACAACAAGTTATACGAAGCAGCTGCTGCCGCTGTCAGGTCTTACATCTCGTCTAACCAGAACTCGGGCCTTGAGCTTCAGCCGTCCGAAGGAGGATCATCGCCTATCAGCTACAACCTCGCCATGACGACATCGACTATGGCTATAGTCCCGCGCAGAAGGGAAGGCGCCGCGATCAAGAACAGCCAAGGTGTCGAAGTCGGAAGCGTGGCTCTGAACGGAACATTGCTGGCTGGTACTCTGATGGTCAAACTGGAGGACGAATGGAACACTTTACGAAATGACGGGCTACAACTCGACGAAATCTTGACAGCAATTGGCATACCTAGGTAGAAGATTCACTACGTCTAACTCGGCAAAGCCATTGATATTGATACGTCATGCTTAGGCATCGAGTTGCGACAATAGTTAATGGAGCTTTATTGTCAGTTCTGTGACTGGGCTGAAACAATAGGAACAATGAGAAGAGTCGATAGGCATGAGACAGTCTCTTCGGAGAAACAGACACACTCTTGACACTCAACAGAAAGAACCTCTCACAGACATGTCTCAATTCTGATCTCAAGCGTACATAACAATCAACCCTTCCCGCCAACCACTATGCTGTCTTCACGAAAACGCTGTGCTCCGTCCAAGATGCGCAAGAAAAATCGAACTCTTGAGTGTAGCCCTTGCAGCAACATCAACTCGGATCAATACATTATTCATCTTCTTCGGGAGGAAGAAATGATTGAGGCTATCCAGATGGTCGATCCCGAGACTGCTGCAAACTTGGGCGAGAAGCTGGAAGAATGTCTGCAAAAGCCATGGCACTACCTCGACAAATCGAACACGGTGTCCGAGGAAGAGAGACTGGAGTCTTTTCGCAAGATCACGAAAGAGACCGAGGGAGCCAAAAGACATGAAGATGTTGGGGAACCATCTGAAAAGGATAACCACGAACATGAAGTCCTCGAAGGATCCTCATCACCACCTCGCCCCAGAAAAGATTCCTGCAACGAAGATTTGGCCAACACCGTCACCACCATCATTCCAGTCAAGAAGAAACGAACCTACTGACCTCCAAGTCACAACGGCGAATTCACCTGGTCTCGAAAATTCTTCCACATCAAACAACAATACAAGTACGACGAAAAAGACAAGGAAATCGCTGCAGGCAAGACGTTCAACGATCTCAGATTATTCGGTGTGTTCCAGAGCCCAGAAAATCAATTCAACTACCACAATAAGACGAGACAGCAGGACTCGTTGCGCCGTTTGCCTGATCATCTTGCATATCGACCTTTAGATGCTGCGAGGATCTTTGCTGATAAGTCGGATAACTATCTTTGGAAGATGGCTGCGAAGAGAATTCGTATCATTGTTACACAGCATTGAGGGGATGATTGGGGCGTCCTAACATGAGGACTGTTTACGTTGGTCTGCCATGGAACGATGACAGGACTTAGGAAAAGGGTCTTGGTACTGCTGGATAAAAGAGCTTCACAGTTGATCTGATGTAATATGAGCAAAGATCTTACAAAAGACCAAGATATTGGTAGCGATTCAAGGCTTACAGCATTTCAGAACACACAAAAGCTTTCTGTCCACCCAATACCATCTTGAATCTCGGCTTTTTCAGATATCATGAATGCTTACTGCTTGTCTTGACAGACTAACAACTCCTTGTGGTTGGTCGTGGTTTCTTGTCTCATCTTTCATCTCGAGGATATTAGAGAAAGCCAAGGAGGCAGGTGAAGCAACCAAAAATCGAAAGTCCAAGTGCCGACCACACACGACTTCACCTTCCTCAGCGGGGAATATACCACAGTTACATTCTGCTTTTATCACTACTTTCTCTATTGAATTCTTTCAGCACCAACACAACCTATGGATCAGATTCAATGCTGCCGATGGCGTGGACATGGTTATCGATGGTTACTTGACCAACGCCAATTGAACTGCTTTGCCGAGACCTAGACCAAGAGCAGAAACAACCCACACCGAAGAGCTGCACCTGAACAGCAGAGCACGGGATTGAATCTTGCTGAGTTGAGCTTGCAAGGGCCGCTCAAATTGCGACACAGATTGGACCCCGTCATCAAGAGCTTCGGCTACATCCTGGTATCTGGAAGACAACAAGCACAAAAGCAAACAAGACATCATGAGGGAGGACCAAATACTACCGAGGACGAACCCGATCTGACAAAGGATCCCGGTTCATTCTTCTTCCATTCGGACCGTGGCATCGACTCTGTATCTCAGCGAGGTCGGACCTCGTAACCCTTGAGGCTCGAGCCGCTGTGTCATCGATCTGGACCATCAGCACATCATCGTTTATTGGGCACTCCACCTGGCGAGTCGGTTTCATTGGACAAAAACGCTAAGGGCCGTGGTCAGGAGGTCCTAGCAGATGAGGGGGTTGCCACGCAATAACCCCAACGTGGGTAACCCTAGCGAGTGGTAGACCTGGATCTCTGCGCGGATCAGGGTCGTGTCTTTCCATCTCCGTCTTTAGCAGTAACTGCACCCGCTTCCGGTAAGAAAAAGCACCTGCTCGCTTCTCCTGGAATGTCCGAGACCTCCATCAAAGTTCGAGTACGTTACTTGAATCACTGCGGAAATTTATGTTCACCGCAACCTCACAACATTGCCGATTTGGCATCCGATACTGCGGCAGCTGAGAACGGCTGTGGTAGTTATTCTCAGTCTGACGAAATCTGCTCAATCTATGCCCTAGTGATCATTCACCTGCCACTAGTGTCTTGTACGGACTCTCGTTGTTACCTCGCCGAGATGGTATTGCCCTCAAGAAGCTCGAACAGCTCAAACGCAACCTCCACGGGCAACGGCATTGTTGATAGTGAGTTCACGATTCTAATCAGTGTCCGAAGTATGCCTGAAAACAGCACAATTCACGAAGAAAGGTCCCCATGATCACCCAGGAGGTATTATCTCGTTTTTGCTACCGTGATTGCTTGCTTTTCAGCAATGATTCCGTATATCTGGTCTGTTTACAGAACGACAATCATAAGTTTGGATGAATTTTATCAATGACCTTTCTTCAACTGGGCTGCGATAACCTCCTTGACCTTTGCAACTGGCAGTTGATCTAGAGTCTTTCCAGTCCAATACATTGACTGTTCCAACCCTTGGTAAATCATGGCCTCTGTTCCCAAGATGACGTTCCAGCCAGCATTCTGCGAGATCTCGGCGATTTGAGTCCAGGGCTTCGGGTGGTAGCACATCTCCAGAATGGCACCCTTGTGTGGTTTTCCCAAGAACACTTCCATGACATTGCGAGCGGTCTGCTCGGCCTCGGTGACAGGAGGGAAGTCGGGTACACAAGAGACTATAGCACCAGGACCTTCGAGCTCTTCCGCTTGCTCAACAGTCGCAGCATGCATAACACCATCGCCATAGCCTTGCTCCGAACACCAGGCTACCACAGCATCAACCTCTGCCTTGTCACGGTTGACGATGTACACTTTGCTGCACTTCATAAACTTCTTGAGTGCATAGACGGCACTACGAGCAGCACCACCGCCTCCAATGACCATACCAGGTCTGCCGTGGAACACCTCGTCTGGGTTTGAGATGTTCTGATAGAAAGCCTCGCGGATACCAATAACGTCTGTGTTTGTGCCGACGAGAATGGTTCTGTCACCGTGCTTGCGCAGGTATAATGTGTTGACAGCGCCGACTTCACGGCCTTCTTGTGTGAGTTCGTCAACGTGCTTCATGATGGCCACTTTGTGGGGCATGGTAACGGAGGCGCCTTTATGATCGCATACAAGTCAGACCATGCTCGTGAAGTGGTATGTCTAAGCAAATTGCTATGCTTATCCACAGCTATCAGGAAACGCACCAAAGAATTTGACCTCGCGAACCAACGAAAGGAACATGGACATATCAGTCGATGGCAAGAAGAACTGCTCCCAGTTGTAGCCAATCTCGCCGAAGATGGTCTTGTGCATCAAGGGCGACATGGAATGGTTGATAGGCCATCCAAACAAATAACCACAGCGCTCGACATGGTCGTGAGCAGGAGTCTCGCAAGAGATGATACGTTGGTTATCCATATCTGATTCGTTCTTGGAGCAATTCGAAAGTACAGCTTCTTCAGAAAATCTTCAAGGGAAGGAGTTTCAAGCTATTGGAAGATGTGCTGCCAGTCGTCAACTTCAATTTGGTCAGCAATTTACCCCGCGAGCTTCAGACGACGGTAAGCAATGTCGGGTCCTGGAATAGGAGGGTTTAATGGGTTGAGAAAGTGGTTCGTTGTGTTCACGGACGTCGTTCTTGGCTAAGATCTTGGGAAGTTGCATGTGTTTAACGTCACTTAACCCCGGACCGTATCCGCAGGCTTCGGCCTCGAGTAATGACACCCACACATTGTACATCCTCGATATGGCCACTCTTCGTCAGATAGAAGAGGCTCTAACAACACAGAACAGATTTTGAAGAGGAGGAGGAGATTATCACCACCTTGGCTCTTACCCAAGGCCAACCTTTTCGCAAGCACAATCTTCTCAAAGGACCTACTTGTTGTCGTTCAGAATGCATTGGTTTTGGTACCGCATCACAGGGTGTGCATACCAGCTCTGCCCGAGAACATGTTGGATAAATACTTAGCCGCCTGGAATCTGCGGCGCTGCCATGTCCGTCCCTGCCGAGATCGGCACACATGGCAAGAAAAAGTTCTCCAACTCTCCACATCTGCACGAAGTTTCGAGTCAAAAGACAGCCACGTCGCTTGGCATAACCTTGGGGAACATGGATGTCCAAGCCCTTGAAACGGCTTGGGCCTTGAGAAAAATTGTTCGATTCTTTGCAGGTGGTCAGCAAGTCCAGCATCCGGATCGCGCACCGTCCGTCGTCGACTTGCTTCGTTTACGCTGTTGATCTTTGCATCAAACCTACCCCGCGGAGTCCCCAGACCACTAGCCCCAGACCTCCATTATATTAGGCCATCTGTTTCCCCAACTTGTTCTCTCTTTCTTCTCTCCGTTACGACCTTCCCTCTCTATTCGTCTCTACCGTTTGCAGAGTCTCATTATGGGTCTCCTCACTCTCGTCGAAGACAGGCCTACGCCTAAGGAGGTCTACAACTGGCGGGTCTATGCCTGTGCTGCTGTAGCCTCGTTCGCTTCTTGCATGATTGGTTATGACTCTGCCTTCATTGGAACCACTCTTGCACTTCCCTCATTCTCGAAGGAGTTTGGCTGGGGCAAGCTGCCCAAAGACGATGTCACATTCATCAAGGAGAACATCGTCTCCGTCTACCAAGCTGGTGCCTTCTTTGGTGCTCTTGGTGCATACATCAGCGCTCACTACCTCGGTCGCCAAAAGTCTCTCTGGGTTTCCGTGGTTGTTTTCATGATCGGTGCCGGTGTCATGCTCGCGGCCTCCAATGGTGACCTCGCTCCAATCTACGCTGGTAGAGTCCTTACTGGACTCGGCGTGGGTAGCGCCTCCATGGTCGTTCCCATCTACATCTCTGAGATTGCCCCCCCTGCTGTTAGAGGTCGCTTGGTTGGTATCTATGAGTTGGGCTGGCAGATTGGTGGTCTCGTCGGTTTCTGGATCAACGTAGGTCAATCTCAGTCTCAAACCATCAAACATTGCTAACTTCTGTCTAGTACGGAATCTCCGAAACACTCCCCAGCAATCACAAACAATGGATTATCCCCTTTGCCGTGCAGCTCATTCCTGGTGGTCTGCTTGCCCTTGGTTCAATCTGGCTTAGGGAGTCTCCTCGTTGGTTGTTCTCCAAAGGCAAGAGAGAGCAGGGTCTTAAAAACCTTCTGTGGATCAGAAACCTGCCTGCCGACAACTTCTACATTGTTGAGGAAATCTCATTCATTGAGGCTGCCCTCGAACATCAAAAATCATCCGTTGGTCTCGGATTCTTCGACCCTTTCAAGGCTGTCTTCAAGAGCCGTAGTCTTCAATGGCGTGTCTTCCTTGGTACCACACTGTTTATCTTCCAGAACGGATCTGGTATCAACGCAATCAACTACTATTCGCCTACAGTCTTCAAGTCTCTCGGTATTGTCGGGGGCAACACCTCATTCCTTACCACTGGCCTGTTCGGTGTGGTGAAGACTGTCTTTACCTTGATCTGGTTGTTCTTCCTAATTGACAAGTTTGGACGCCGTAATTTGCTTCTCGTTGGAGCAGTTGGCGGTGCTTGTTGCATGCTCATTCTTGGTGGATACCTGGCTAGTCCACTTGTCGACACTTCGTCAGCAGCAACAGCTGTCGCCAGGCCTCTTAGTTCTGGAGGCATCGCTGCTGTCTTCTTCTTCTATCTGTGGACTGCGTTCTACACACCATCATGGAACGGAACACCCTGGGTAATTAACTCGGAAATGTACGAGCAGAATGTTCGTTCTTTGGGCCAGGCTATGGCTGCTGCCAGTAATTGGTTCTGGGTGAGTCTTTCCAATTCCATACCTGACATACAATCATGTGCTAACTCTGAGCCAGAACTTCATTATTGCCAGATTCACTGGTCAAATGTTCGCAAACATGGGCAAGTCAGGATGTGGTGTCTACTTCTTCTTCGCTGGCATGATGTTGCTTTCTGTCCTCTTTGTGTGGTTCCTGATCCCCGAAACCAAGTCTGTCCCTCTCGAGTCGATGAACAGACTGTTCGAGATCAGACCTTGCAGCAAGGCCAACAAGATTGTCATGCGCGAGGTGCAGGAAGCCGAAGCCGAGTTCCGCGAGGATGCCGAAGGTGCTGGCTTGAGTCTTGAGAAGAGCAAGGTTGCCCATATCGAGGACAGCGCTGTTTAGATGCTCATAATGATCCCATGACCAGCTACTGATTCAATGTATATAACGATCTGTGTCTTGATATAGAAAAAGACTTACGCCAAAATACCCTCGAAATCCAGCTCAACGCGTTTCTTACCAGTGCATTATGTCCGTCCAACGATCAGAGAACCCAATTACTGACCTTCATCAATATAGAGCCGTGGCAAAAGGTTGTGCCCCGACGTGCGTTGCACGCTACGTGTACGTCTAAACATGCTTCATACTTCCGGGTTTGCTTCCAGGCTCTCAGCCATGCCCGAGCTCGCAAGCAGGGCTCCCTCGAAAGGGGCGGCCCTGTCAGACGGATCCGGCATTTAGGAGCCGCCGGGGATAGCGGGCACCAATCCCGCCTAGACTTGAGCCCTAAGTATCCATTTGGAGATGACGCAGAGACAAATCGATTTCGTGCTGGAATTTGCAGAGTCCTCGCTAAGGATGGCGATCTTTTGTTGGAGTAAAAATGGTCAGCTCGGCTAAAGGTTTACCCATCACGGGGCACCCTGCCGAAGCAATCGGCCCGTGTCTCTCCGCCGCCTTAGCGGCCACGGACATTGTGCTTGCTTATCTTGAGGTGTACTGTGCAATGCAGGACGGAAGATGTTTCTCGCGGGTGGTCAATACGACTTTTCTTTGGATTATCTGTGTTGGATCTATCAGGCGAGAAAGGGTGACCCAATCATTAATTGTGGCGATCTCAGAGGGCTTTCGTATCAGGGGCAGGTGCTATCAGATCACGACTTTCTCTACTATTTCTTCCTGTTCTAATCACATCACCGGTTGTGACTTCCTTGCCAACCAATTGTCTTTCTGCAATACCTTTTGATACCCCTTGGACACTTCAGCAACTACAATAATGACACATCAACTCGGCATCTCGACGATGTCCCTGGGCCGAGCCTGGCTTCACGACTTTGAACCAAAGCTCGACCAAGCAGCAAAGTACGGCTATACTGGCGTTGAAATCTTCTACGAAGATCTGGTCTATCATGCTAAGAAGTATCATGGAGGCGAAACACCAGAAAATCAATTGCGAGCCGCCGAAGACATCTACTCGATGTGCAAAGCTCGGGACATCAGTATCATCAACATCCAGCCATTTATGCATTACGAAGGCCTAATCGACCGCCAAAAACACGCCGAGCGGATCGAGGATCTCAAGTTCTGGTTCAAGCTTGCGCATGCATTGCACACAGATATGATTGCCCTTCCTGCGTCTTTCTTGCCCGAATCAGAGTGTACTGGTGACATGTCAGTTGTTGTCGCCGACCTCCAGGAAGCAGCCGATTTGGGTGCAGCACAAAATCCACCTCTCCGTTTTGCGTATGAAGCGCTATGCTGGAGCACACATTGCTACACCTGGGAGCATAGCTGGGAAATCGTGTCTGCTGTCGACCGCCCTAACTTCGGACTTTGTCTTGACACTTTCAACATTGCTGGTCGCATCTACGCTGACCCTACACAACCATCTGGCAAGCGACCGACTGCGGATGCAGACCTCGCTGCTGCTATTGCTGCGAAGCTTGTTCGTCCCGACAAGCTGTTCTTCGTTCAAGTTGTAGATGCTGAGAGACTATCTTCACCATTACTCAAAGGACATCCCTTCTACGACCCAGAGCAAAATCCTCGTATGTCATGGTCACGCAACTGCAGACTCTTCTATGGAGAGCAAGACCGTGGTGGATACCTCCCCATTCGCGAGATCTTGAAAGCCATCCTGCATGATTTGGGCTACAGCGGATGGCTGAGCTTTGAGTTGTTCAATCGATCTATGGCTGACCCCAGCCCTGAGACGCCAGCTGAGCATGCTCGTCGAGGTGCTGAGTCGTGGGAGAAGATGGTAGCTGATCTGGAGCTCAATGGTCATCTTGCTGATAGCGCTGTCAGTGTGGGCTCAGCATCGACCAAGGCATGATAACACATTTTTTTTGTTTCGCATTGCATCATAATCTATAGACATCTCTTCATACGTATACGAATTTGAGGAAACGACCATGCATACCTTCAGTCTGTTCACAATATCGAGTCACGATTGTCCCGGAGCTGAGGCCACCTCCTCCAGGAAGGGATGCACAACCAGGTCACCGTACCTCCTTTGCATTCCGGCGCTCGTGCTTTGTCACCCGCATCGCTCTGAATGACTTCAGCGATGTATCGACCATAGAAGCCTCTCAGAAGAGCTCTTTCGCATCACGGACCTCAACGATCGAGCTATCTGCGTGCCATGTCCCGAAAAACAGCAAGAGCTGAGCAGCAAGACCGCAGTCTGCCGTGCGAGGGTGGCCATCTTCCCTGATGTCGCTGTTTCCAGTCGACTTTCTGGATTTGCCTAGAGGGAATGAAAGAACCGGCATCACTTTTGTATGGCAGGACTTGAGCGTTTGATCTGTTTGATTGTAGACTCTTCCTGTTCGTCGTTCGACTGGTCGGGTACGACGAAGAGTGAATGATCATGACCTTCCTTTCACATGCGTCGAAGAGGGGGTGGTTACATTGGATGGTTTGTTCGTTTATATACGTCGAACAACAGATGATTGAGATCCAAAACCAAAGTTCTCTTTCCAACCATCAAAGTGTTTCTAGAAAACCTTCTCAGAAAGAAGGCATACCTTCAAACTGCATACACCCGTCAATGGGCTTCAACCACTCCAACCTCTGCTTAGTATAAATCTCCAACGAAGGCTTACACTCCTGCATCCCCTTCAAATCATCAAAAACACCCGCTCTCATTGCAACTCTCTCGACTTGTCCACTTTCCGCCACAGCACCACCGTATAGTGAGCTTCCTAGACCCAAAGTATCAGTATCCATACATTTCCGGCATTTATGTTGGCAAGAATAACATACCACAATCCTTGCAATAATAATTCTTGACTTTATTACCCGAGTCAGCAGTTTTGAGTGTTTCTGCTGGTGAGCCGTGGACTTTGTAGTCAGAGGCTGCAACGATAAAGTTGTAGCTATATGCTGAGCCGGAGATTTTGCGACAATCGGTGCAGTGGCAGATGGCCTGTTTGTCTTGTCGCTATTCATGTGAAGGTGTATTGAGGTGGAGGTTGAACTTACGATAGCATGCGGTTGGCCACTTAGCTCAATTTTTATGTTTTTGCAGAAACAGCTTCCGGTATACATGTTTGCGATGTTGGAGTTTTCTGGTATGGTGATGGGATAACAAGGTTTGGAGGGATGGTAAAGAACAGATAAAATGGTTCGTCAGGACACCTGGCGAGACTAATTTTTAGGCACCAGGATTTGCTGTGTCTCTGGAAATGTCGTGGAGTATTCTAGAAGCTATATCATCAGATGTTTCTTCTGAGCGAAGGAGCAGTCGAAAAAAGAAACAAGCAATAATTATACTCTTCCAAAGTGCTATATAGCAGTTCTCATTAGAGGCTCAGTCATAATAAAAACGATCCAAGTCAAGGATGTTGTGCGTGTCACCCTGCTCAGATAGAACTTCGATATCCCATCACACAGCATGATATCTTAAGCTACAGAACTCGAATGACAAAAGAGTAAAAGAGCAGCGTATACAGTTTGTCTCCATATGCGGGTAAGAGGGTGCGACTGAGTTGTCACAGGAGTCAGAATCAATTGTGTCTCGCAACTGTAGCATCGGTACCAGAGCGGCAAGAGAACGAAGGACTGGCCGCAGAATCACGTCCGCGGATAAGCTCAGACAAGTTTTTGATCAATCATCAAGGCCATTGCGAGAGGATGCCGGAGGAGAACTCCGCGTGCCAGAGTAACGTTACAATTCAAACCCATGAGATTAACTGTCAGAAAAGTCTAATTACTGTGGCGACACTCAATCTCTGAGTCTCGCTTGCTTAGAGATTGATACGTGAGACACTCAAAATCTGGAGCATCAGACTTGTCGAGTCAGTGAAGCATCATAATCCGTGCTTGCTTACTACAAAGACATCCCAGGAATAGCTTCTCAGCTTTGCTCCTGCATGATGTGCAAAAGTCATGATGCAATAAAGAGTGTCGTGGATGTGTTGTTGAGTGATCAGAAACATCCTCATCCTGCCATAGTCCCTCGTAATCTTGTACGAATGATCCAAGCCGCATCCTGGAGACCAACTCAGTGAGTAGTGCTCGGTAATATGTCTCTGAAATCTCCCAAAGACTAGTGCAAGGTAGTGGTTTCGAGCGGTTGAATCCGGTTTGCGATATGTATGCGCGGTCCAGATGCCGTGGGAACCGGATAGGATGTGTCGTGGTAATAAAGTGCCAAGGAGTCTGGTCTAAGCAAGCAGGACGCCAGGAAAAGGCTTGGGAATCCAATAAGATGTCTTGGGAACGGGCCAAGGTGCTACGCGATGAGTGATTACTATCACATATAGCAACTCAAGAACATGCCGTCAAGATATCGACAAAACCATGTTATACCTGCTCGAGCAGGAGGTGTCGTGCCATTACATAAGACGGGATCGACCGGGAGGGAAAGTGCCGAAAGCCACCAATAGAGCCAAAGGGATAGTCTGGTCGACTAGTTGGGCACTCCTGACAATAGACCGAGTCACGAAGGGAAAACTTATATACGGAGTAGGTGCCGAGCCATGAATTAGATTGCTGAGTGCTCCCGCCCAGGCACGGCGTTATAGGAGTGTGCATGTAGAGCAGCCGTTGTTTGATGGCAAGACTGAGTTTGAGATAAAGTTGTGATTCAAAATTGATGATGCGCGAGCTTGAGCTCGAAGGACGATTTCACATGTGGTCTGTAAGCTTGCTTTCAACTGGCCAGAGCGGACGATATACAGACGCACCCAGTATCTTGGGGGTTATGAGAGCAAAAGTTCGCACAAACGACAGTGATTTGCGATCGATAGTCTGGCAAGCTTGTATGCATGAGAATTAGTGCAGCACTAACAGCGCAAACAGGTTGACACATCATTTTGATATGATTTGGAGTGTTCGCATCGGTGTGATATCTCGAGTCCTATCACCTTATCAATACGTAGTTTGGTGCCACCTTCATATGCAGCAGACCTCTGCGACACGATTGTCTATTCTAGTAGCATTGTCTGGAGGAGCAGCGGAGAGTTCATCCACTTAGACATACCTAAAACGATTGTTCGTGACGTTGCAAGAATCATACCGTCAGAACAGTTTCTGGAGATGTCAGCAATCAAGTCGTAATCAAATCATCATCTAGTCATAATCAAGACATAACAAAGCGTACCGGTGTACGAACAAGAGGGTCCGAGATGTGTTTCGGTTTCATCGGAAGTACCTTCCCGGAACTGCTATGCTATTGAGAAGATGCTCGTACGCAATCATAGCTGCAAGCAATCTATCTGGTTGTTGTTGGTGGTCATTACATATCGTCGGCCGAGCACGGTCAAGATCTCGTGAGACAGATTGTAGTTCGAACCGATCGCGGAAACGTCTGTTCGTTCGTGCCACCTTACAGCCACTGACCAGCCATCTTCGTACAGGGATTCTCCAGAGATGTGGTATCTGTGGAGGTGTTTCAAGATCTTTGGAATTTTACTGCCGGGACATGGCTCCCATGGCGCGCGCATGCACGTGGATAAGAGCATAGGTAGTTGGACTATTCTGGGCTGTCGCTCTCGGTTTCCTGGTCATGTTGTGATGTTGATAAGCAAAAACTGAGAAACTTTGAATCAACACTCGGAGCGATGTATACTGTACATGAGAAAGTCACATGGCTGATGAGGTGCGAATCCAAAGATTTATCGCGTTGCAATGCGCATGTAAGGAACAACTCAAATCGTGAATTCGTCTTCGAGAGGGTTGACTTGGAATACTTCGATGGATTGAGCATCCAATGGCGGCATTTGCGATGACATGGAAGCCATAGTGATTATGAGTGGTGCTTTCCAAAAGCGTTGCAGCTTCCGCTTTCGCACATGACTCTGCTTGCATGTTGGCTGTGCGTAGAATCTCATCTGGATAAGGCTGAACCGATCTGACCCGTTATTGCACTGAAGGGGACCAATGCTCCAGATGCTGATGACGTTCTTTTCTTCGTGTGATCGCAACTGATTGTGTGTTAAGCAGTCTAAGTATATTCGCACCAGCATGAGCCAGATTGTCGCTGCAGGGTTGCGGTCGACAAGGCTCGAAGGCTTGCAGCCGAGCGCTTCTCCAGTCCGTCGGATTCTTGGATATACCCAAACACATTTCAACCGCAGCATTGGCAACATCGCTAATCGACTTTCAGATCCGACATGTGTTACGACGCTGATTCTGACCAATATGTGGAATGGTACCTGGGACCTGCGTCTGCAGGCGTGAAACCGAGCAGAAAGAACAGCAAATGCAATGTCTAAGGTGTGTAACGATTGACAGGTCAATTTCTTAGCGAGTGTGCCACGGTGAGAGTGGTGGAGGAGAATGATCTCTAGGACATGTACGCTTTATGTCGAGGTACTCGTACTCGTACTCGTACACACGCGGTGCAAGTAGTCGAGTCTTCGCTCCCTTTACCCAACATCATCAAACACTGCCGGCGCGTGCTCTACACGCTGCTTGCACGCTATGATCTAGAAGTTTAGCCGCTAGTTTGGAATCGTAGTATGACGATGATACCGAGACCAAATTGGTAAAATCACCCTTTATGGACAAGGATGCCCGATCCTTCAAGGGCCAAAAGCGATCAGCGGGAGACCAGCATGCCCAAGAGTGTGGACGAGCTGCGTAGTGCCGGACGGGCCCGTGGAAGCACGATGCCGTATATTAAAGCTTTGCGTAGCTGGCGTGAAGGAGCGGCCCATCGCCCCTGAGTCGGAACGCTCTGACAGACTTGACGTATTTTCTGCATGGAAGGTGTGTTTCCAAAACGGTATGTACTTAAACCGGGCACTGGAAAATGAGAGGGAGTGTAGCATGCTTCACGGCAGCATGCAGATGTGTGAAAGTATTTTAGCCGTCATAGTTCCCCGGAAAAAAGTTGTTGTTATCGGTCGCATATGCAAAACTGCAAGTCATTGATTGCATCGTGCTGCGTGGCGGCATTACAAGCTGAGATAAGATGCATTGTTAAGCAGGTCGTTCTCCTTCAGATTGACAAGATTTGTCACACCTCTGCGACCCACGGCATAGTCCACGAGCGTAGATCTGCAGCGCCTATCCACAAGGTCGGGTCCTTCGAGATTGCGCGCGGCGTCTCAAAGAGCAGCACCGCGTGTCGTCTCTGCTGGACTTGGCATTGGCCTAGCGCCGGCTGCTATAGGTAGAGGCTGACTTCTTCTGCCAAAAAGGTATGCTGGTGTTGCAAAAATAGTTTGGTGATAGATGCCACTTCAGCTGAAAAGGTAGAGGTGCAACGATGGTGCCAGGACATGCCCTCTTGGCTTTGGCAGATTCATGCAAACGCCGTCAGCGTGCGAATGTTGATTCTCTTCGCGTGGCCCATCTCTGAAAGAAGCGCGTCGTTGCACAGGCTGGCGTCTGTTCCTCGATTACCCGGCGCCGAGAGGATGCAGTCCTGCCTTGTGGTTGGTCAAATGCAAACGCCTGGCGTCAACGGTCTTGAGGGAACCGCAGCGCTCAGGCCAGACCTCTCTCCAAACAAAGACGTCTGCATCAATTAGCAGCCCGCCACGGCGCAATCCCGACACCATGTTCATGGATGTTTGGAGAAAGGTGGATTTCGGCATTGATATGCGACGCACCGAATCTGCACTATCTCGAACGATTTTCCTGCTCGATTGATTTGCAGATTTGTACTGCAACGTCCATGCTTCACCCCATGCCAACTCCTTGCAAACCACAATCCTTACAAGGCTCAATCCTCAATTCCCAATCCAACGGCTCAGGATGATCCGGTCCAGTCCGCGCTGCACCGGACCTTCTTGGTTGCAGCAGATTCTGCTGCAAGAGGAAACCCCAATGTCTGTGTCGTCCGTATGAATTCCTAGTCGTTCATGTGGCACCCTTTGAGCCACTTCTGATTTGACGCCCGATCGTCTGGCTAACGCTAGATGATCAATCAACCTTGTCAATGAGGGTGAGATGTATGATGAGCTCGACATCGACTTCGAATCGACCCGTCCGAAGGGAACTAAAGCTCAAGGACCTGTTGGCCGGGAATGGGATATAAAGACACCAGGTCTTCTCCAGAGAACGACCATTGGATCGGATCAGTTCATCATCAAGCTCCTACCACATTTCTTTACTTCAAAGACCCATTCTCCGTCATCAATCCAAGCCGAAAGTTTATTCAGTCTCAGCTGAACTTCATCGGACAACAACCCCGCTCTTGTCTTCTTTCATTCCACTATCTGTCACCTCTACTACAACTCGCCTTTGAATTCTTTGGTACGTTTGTGTCAAGAGATGACTCGAGACGTTTTCAACGTCTGGCTGGTTTTCTGTCACCGGCTCGGCCCTTGCCTTACTTGACCTGTTCCATACCCTATCAAGAAGAACAAGGAGGCATTCCAATTTCTTACTCCAAGCCTCAAAAAGCCATTGCCCTACCATCACAGTGTATATGTTGTGATCACTTACCCTCCATCATCAGAAGCTTCTTTTATTTCCCAGCACCATCTTCAACCCCATATCACATTCAAAACCATGGCTCGTCCACAAAGCTCTGCTTCCAGACATTCGCGGCAGAATACTGATCAAGCACCTCCTCAGGCTAGAAACACCGCAGTCGCTAGAGCTCACAACACACGTTCCCGGAGGCCATCTGTTAGACGCCAGCATCAGCATAATCGACATCATCTATCAGAAGAAGATCGTTTTCTGGAACTCAGACGATCCGCACGCATAGCCAGACAACAACAAGACCAATTACGAGAAGCTCAGGCCCAAGAACAGCATCAAGATTCTACAATGGCAGACGTTGCACGCCGCACATACGCTCGCAATGACCACGGTCCTCGCAGTGTTGAGTAAGTTGTCACAGATCTCTTTTTGCTCCACTTCTCAACCTTGCCATGCTCCACTTTCTTACATATGATTCTGTCACTTCTTGAGCCGTGCTTTTCTGCAAGATCAAGCATGGATCTAGCTTCAGACATGGCATGATATGATGGCTGTTTGGAAGCATGGCCAGTTGTCTGCATACCCTTGCCATGGATTGGCATATCTCAAGTTCTGCATAACAAATATCATGATCGTGCACGGCCCTAGCCCACTTTTCTCACATCTTCCATGTCCCGCCTTCCAGTGTTGCAACTGACATGCATCTATAGACACCGCCGCAGTTCGACCCGTACTGATACATCCACCCATTCTCGCCAACAATCCTCTGCCTCTCCGTATACCCTAACCATCACCTGTGCCCCTCCCTCCTCCGTCTCCCCCTCTACTCCCTTCACAACCCGCATCCTGATCACCACCCCCCGGCGCCGCACACCCCAAAACCTGCTCGCCGTAGTCTCTCTCACTTCTGCTTCCGGCACACCTCTCCCTGCCGGCCACCTCCTCACCACTTCTCCCTCTGCGAAACTCATGGACTCAGTCAGCGAACCCTCGCGTTCTGACATCTCTGCTCTGGGTAGATCTGCCAGAGGAGAGATTGTAGGAGCAGCGGGGTTTGAGGGTTTGTGTGTCAGGGAACAGGGAGAGTATCGCGTAAGAGTTACTATTGCAAGGATGGAGGGGGATGGCTGGGAGGCTGTTGCTGAAGTCGACAGTGGTGTGTTTAGGGTTGTTGGGAGAAGTGTCAATGGGGTCAAGTGTTGATTTGGTTTTCTTTTGTAAGTTTCTTGTTTCGGGGAATGGGTTCTGGCGTTGGCGTTGGGGTTTGGGGGCAGGGGTGTGATTTTTGGTGGGGATGACGGGAAGAGTATGGAGTCTGTATGATCAATGAGGGAGCATGGCTTGATGTTGGGACGAAAGAGATGGCAGCAACGAAGATTGATGGCCATGCTGATGTTGGACTTGTTTTCGGGCCAATGGATAGGGGCTCAAGGAAGGAAGTGGAGTTACAGAGGAGAGGGGCTGGGCATACACATGGTCATTTGGAGTTTCTTTGATTAGGGTGCATGATTGGATCGAGCAGTTTTATGTTAGCATGAGATAACGAAAAAGCACACAACAAGTATTCCTTTCACAAATCAATCTTTGATTACAGTTCAAAACTCGATATTTTGCTCATGATTGGTAAAAAGTTGTATTGAGTGAATTGTCTGCAAAAGGGGGTCTCCGAGAAATGCTCACATGGTTGAAAGAAAATAAACGCCTACCCTATTTGATGTGCATCCGAGAGAAGAGGGGAAGGAAAAACGCCGGTGCCATGAGTTGTAAAAAAAAAAATGCTTGCAATAATGGGACTTCCTCTTGCGTCTGATGAATGTCTTGCTCTCTATCCTTCTCTTTTGCTGTCGTCGCCAATGCGTGGGTATCTGAGTATGGTGTGGTGATGTTGATTGTGCTACTGCGTACTTTCGGAGTCGTTTGTGCCATGTACCTTGTAAGTGATTCGTCGGTTACATGTCCACGCCTCAATAAAGTGTTGTATGACAAACGCTGTGCGTACACATGGTGGGCATGTCTGGTCTGTACTTCTGGGCTATTTCTGCCAGTGCTTCTCAGCCTAGACAGAACGGGCAGGCGCGTCTAGAACTTGTTGTTGGTGTCGTAGTAGCCAGAGACAACGTCGTCGTAATTTGAGTAATCATAGTTCGGAGTACGTTTGGGCGTGGAGCGTGAAGCCGAGTCGGGTCTAGAGAGAGGAACAGGTTCGCGGCGAGCAGAGCGAGGTTGTGAGATTGATCCAGCTGGAGGGGCAGGGCGGATGGGCAGGTTCATGGACTGCTGAGCAGCCATGGGCACCTGACCGGCACTTGAAGTGCGCATAGGATAGCTCGGACGTTGTGAGTGGCGCGGCATGGACTGTGTGCTGATGGGAATGTCGCCAGATGACGAGGATGGCGGGCTGGGGTGGTGTTCGGGCTCTCTGCCGCCAGATCGCAGCAGTTGTTTTGTTTGAGGAGATAGTTGTGGCACAAGGTGAGACTTGCGATTGTGGCGCTCCATCATGCTGACAGCCCAGGCCTCGAGATCGACTGGTGTACGTTTAGCGGCTTGTAAGAAGGGATCGGTTTCGAAAAGTTCGGCAGGAGTAGGTCGGTCGTCAGGATTCTTCATAAGACACTTGTCGATGACATCGTGCAGGATCTTGGGGAAGGCGTCGCTCTTGGGAAGCTTGGGTGAAGGCTCCAGCACAATCTGCTGGAGAAGGTCGAGAATGCCCTGAGGACCAGCCAATTCGTCATCGTCGCCGTTCTCGTTGTGGAATGGGAACTTGCCAATTGCAAGCTCCATCAGGGACAAGCCAACACTCCACACATCCGACTTGACCGTGTAAGGCGAGCCTTGGATTCTCTCGGGCGCCATGTACGTGCCCGTTCCAACAAAGGTATCGGCCACAGAATTGTCAAGCTCACTGCTGACGCCAAAGTCGCACAACTTAATCTGACCCTTGCTGTTGACCAGGATGTTGGAAGGCTTGATGTCGCGATGCATGATGCGGTGCATACGGTACAGGTATGCGAGGCCTCCCAAGACGGACTCTGCAATTTTTCCCAGAACGTCGACGCGCACGGGACCAAAGTTCTTAGAGATGCTATCCAGTGAGCTGCGCATGCCGTTAGTCTTGTCTTCCACGCAATCACAGTCGTCTGCCACTCACCCAACATCCATGTACTCCATACACATGACAACATCGCCCATGTCGTTCAGGAAGGCACCGTAGAAGGAGACGATGGAGAGTGAGTTACACTCGTGCATGATCTGCAGCTCTCGTACAATGCGCTTTCTGATCTCCTTCTTTGCCTCGACGTGAATGATCTTGCGCGCCATGACGACCTTTGTAGCCGTGTGCATGACCTTGCTGACTGTGCCGCCGTTGCCTGCTCCCAGCTCTTTGATGACTTGAAGATCCTCGCTCTTGAGATCTAATCTGAACTCGACGCCGATTTCCAGTGTGTCTGCGCGGCCTGTCTCTTGGCCGCCAGTAGCGTCTCCATCGGGAGCGATAGGTTGGGCAGGACGAGGAGCGGGAGCGCTCAGGGCCAGGCCCTTGACGTTCTTACGCTTCATCGTCTTTGTCTTGAAAGCGTCCGACATGGCGGGCGGTTGTGTATGTGATTGTGTTCAAGCTGGCAGCGAAGGAGTCTTGTTGGTTTGTCGGCAAGCTTTGGTCGACTCCCTAGGCCAGAAAAGTGATTGGCCGGCCTTGTTGGCGGAATTAATCAATATCGGGGGTAGTCAGGTTGGGCGGCAGCTCGTAAGGTACAATCAAGTCGTGTAGCCTGGGTGGTGGGCGTATGCACGTTGTCAACGAGGGGACTGGAGTCTTGCCAGAGTTCGGCTTTGTTGGATGGAGATTGGAAGCGTGGGAGATTGCGAGAACGAGGACGGACGGCTGGTAATCAAGAGTGACGAATAGATGGCATGTTATATAGAAAACATCCAGGAGAAGCAACTAGCAGAAAGACAATCGACAGAGGGTAAACTTGAGACAGGCTTCGTGCTGATTGAAACCGCTGCTTCGACCTTCTACAGACCTTCTATTCCTTGTTGCACCCGACTTCCGCCCTTGGCAAATCAAACTGCCTGCCAAGCCGTGTCTCTACGGCCAAATTCTCCTTCTTTGTTCTGTCGGTGTGTGTCTAGCGTTGTTGTTTCTGATTCATGAACATGCATTTGTTGAATTGATAGATTAGCATAAAATTACACCAAATATTGTTCGAAGATGTTCCTATTGAGCATTTCTCCACTTCCTTCCTTGCTCGAGTCGTCTATCGCAAGCTCTCAGGTAGTTGCGACTGATCTTGCCGCAGTTCAGCCGGACGCAGGCGCCAAGACCGTGACGGCAGTCGCAGTTTCCAGACCTAGACAGACACGCCAGCAACTTGTAGAGGTGAAGGAGCATCTCGTCTGTTCACCAACATCACTTGACTTTCCTTCCGTCTCCATATAAAAGCACTTGCTTGCCCAACTCTATTCTTTCCCTCTCCCCTCTGCCAGCACAGCTGCTGCTGCCACGAATTGACGATCAACAACATCCACGCGCCTGTATCTCCGACCAGACAGCTTGCAACAAAACATCACATACACATCCGCCATGACGACAGCCAACTTGTTCGACCTCGACGCTGAACTCGGCAGCGAAGAAGATGAAGAGTTCGAGGGTGACGAGGAAGAACCGCGCCCAAGAAAGCAAAAGGCAAACATCGATGATTCAAGTGAGGAAGAAGAAGACGACGATGAGGAAGCCGAAAGAGAGGTGCGCATATACAAACATGACTCGTCGAAGCCTCTCTCTAACAATCCACCCAGATCCGCGAAGGTTTCATCGTCGACGAAGATGAAGAAGACGATGAGGAGCGCCGTGAGCGCCGTCGCGAAAGAAAGAAGCGTAGAAGAGAGGAGCGCGAGGCCGAAGATGCTTTGCTTGACGAGGAAGATTTGGACCTGATTGGCGAAACACATCCCGACTACCAACGTCGTCAAGAAGAGCAGGTAATTGACAACCACCGTCTACTTCACCACACGTTCTACTAACACGCCTGGAAGAGCAAATTCAAGCGCCTGAAGCGGGGTCATCGCGAAGACCGAGATCGCAACGAAGCGCGCGGCATCGACGACATCTTTAGTGACGATGAGGAGATGGCCGACGCCGATGGTAGAGCCTACGGCCGCGAACCAAGAGCCTATGCCGACGAATTCGCCGACTTTATTGAAGAGGATGAATTTCCCGACGAGGAGCGCGAAGCAATGCGCGATGCTGCCGAAGTGCGACGACCTGGAAGAGGCTATGTCGACCCCCTGCGTATGCAGAGCGGCCTGGATGAATCGGCTCAGGAAGATATGATGGCTGCTTTCGGTGACGGTACCGAGTACGACTGGGCTCTGCAATTACAAGAGGAGGGCGATGAGAACCAAGAAGGCCTGGACAAGCCGCTCGAGCTCAAGGATGTCTTCGAGCCTTCGCAACTGGCCGACAGAATGTTGACAGAGGCTGATAACATCATCCGCAACACTGATGTCCCCGAACGCTACCAGATCGCCCGCCAGCCCTTCAGGGAGATGGAATTGTCGGATGAGGAAATGAATGCTCGCATGCAAGAAGAGACACACTGGATTTCCAACTTCCTGCTTCCCAAGAAGCGTCTGGACCGCGACCTTATCGAACCCTTCCGCGAGGTCGTTGGTCACGTCTTGCGATTCATGAACGTTGAAGAACTCGAAATTCCCTTCATCCTTCACAACCGCAAAGACTATCTCATCCACGAGGAGCGTGTGCCCCTATCTCCTAACCCCAACGACCCGGATGCTCCTCAGCACGAGATCAAGGCTTCGAGATTGTTGCAAAACAGCGACCTATGGGAGATCTATGAACTGGATCTCAAGTACCGTGCCTTTGTTGAGAAGCGCGAAGCTTTGTCAAGGTCGATCGAGAGTATCCGCGATGCCATGACTGACTCGAACGACGAAATCTTCAATGACATGATCCCTGCCGCTGTCACTATGGAGGAATTGCAAGACGTCCAGGACTATCTCCACTTCCAGTACGCCGCCCAACTCAAGGATACGACCGTATACGATGCAGAGACCAATGGTACACAAAAACGAGCAAGAGGAACACGTAATGTCTGGGACAAGGTCCGCGCTGGACAAGCGTACCACATGGTTAGAGCATTCGGCATTTCTGCAGATGCTCTGGCACAAAATGCTCTCAAGGTCGGCACAAGGCAGTACACTGAGGATCCCACTGAGAGACCCGACGACATGGCCGACAAGCTGGTCGACGGAGCTGAATACTCCAGCAGTCAACAGCTTCTTGCTGCTGCAAAGGCCATGTTTGCTGAAGAACTCGCTCAAAGTCCTCGTATGCGCAAGCTTTTGCGTCAAAACTTCTACATGGATGGTGTCTTCGACTGTTTCCGTACCGAGAAGGGCTTGAAGAGAATCGATGAGGAGCACCCGTATTACGAGTTCAAGTATCTTCGTGGAAAGGACCTAAGATCAATTGTCGCCAAGCCTGAGCTTTTCTTGCGCATGCTCAAGGCCGAAGATGAAGGTCTTGTTGAGGTTCGTGTTCGCATGGAAGTCTGGGACAGGTTCAAGGACAGTCTGTACAAGAACATCATGTCCGACAACTTCAGTGAACTCGCCGATGCCTGGAACGCTTTGCGCAGAGAAGTCTTGGATATGGCCTTGGAGAAGCTCACCCGCACAATTGTCAAAGGTGTGAAGGAGAACCTCAAGACAGAGTGTGAAGCTCAAATTGCTCGCGCTTGCAGAGAGGAATACGCCAACAAGCTCGATCAAGCTCCTTACAAGCCTCGTGGCATGGTACTTGGTACCACACCTCGTGTACTCGCCTTGTCCAATGGTGCAGGCAAGCGCAACGATGCTATCTGCTGGGCGTACGTTGACGAAAACGGTCGTGTGCTTGAGAACGGCAAGTTCGTTGACATTCGCATGGGTAATAAGGAGAAGTTCCTGCCCGATGGAGCTGATGTAGCAGCATTCGTCGACCTTGTCGAGCGTCGCAAGCCTGATGTCGTTGCCGTTTCTGGCTTCTCTGTTGAAACTCGCAGACTCTACAAGGATCTCCAGGAAATCATCGAAAGCCACGACCTACGAGGTACACCATATGAAGAAGAAGATGGCTCGGAACAGAGCGACAAGCTTGATATTGTCATCACCAACGACGAAGTTGCCCGTCTTTACTACACCAGCGATCGTGCCACCGCCGAGCACCCCACCGTTCCGCCGCTTACCAGATACTGTATCGCTCTTGCAAGATACATGCAGAGTCCTCTTAAGGAGTACGCTGCCCTTGGTCGCGACATCACATCAATCTCCTTCACCTCAAATCAAACACTCATCCCTCAAGAAAAGGTGCTGAAGCATCTGGAAATGGCCATGATCGAAACTGTGAACCTGGTCGGTGTCGACGTCAATGAAGCAGTCTCTGATTCATACACTGCCAACCTTCTACAATATGTTTCGGGTCTGGGTCCTCGCAAAGCAGCACATCTTCTTAAGGTTGTCAACTCAAATGGAGGTGACCTCAACACTCGTTACGAACTTATCGGCGTATCCGATCGCAGCAGAAGAGCCGCTGTTGGCCCCAAGATTTTTGAGAACTGTGCCAGCTTCCTGTACATCAACTATGACGACTCCGAGCCGGACTCTGACTACCTGGACAACACTCGTGTGCACCCCGAGGACTACGAGACGGCGAGAAAGATTGTGGCCGATACCCTTGACATGGATGAAGAGGATGTTAAGGCTGAGATTGACGAGGCTGGTCCCAACGCTGTTGTTCGCAAGCTTATCAAGGATGACGCCCAAGACAAGCTCAATGATCTTGTGCTTGACGATTATGCTGAGGAGATTCTTCGCAAGATTGGTCTCAAGAAGAAGGCTACCCTGGAGCTCATCCGTGGTGAATTGCAACAACCTTACGAGGAACTTCGTCGCAGCTTCTACTTGCTGTCAACTGATGAAGTCTTCACCATGCTGACTGGAGAGACCAAGGAGTCGCTGACTGCAGGCATGATCGTGCCTGTTTCGATCAAGCGCACCTTCCCTGATCACATCGATGTCAAGTTGGACTGTGGTATTGATGGAACTGTCAACGAAACAGACTTCCCTGCTGGTGTCGGCAATGGTGGCGCAGAGCCTCGTCATGTCTGGCAGACACATCAGACTGTTCAGGCCAAACTTCTCGAAATTGAGCCCAAGCGTTTCACGGCAAAACTCTCGCTCAGAGAAGATGACCTGCGGGAACCTTTCCGTCGTGAGTTCGACCACGAGCCTGGACAATGGGATGAGCAACAGGAAGCTCAGGATAAGAAGGAGGCCCTTCTCGAGAAGGACGCCAAGACCGGCAGAGCTCAACGTGTTATCAAGCACCCTCTTTTCAGACCGTTCAACTCAGCTCAGGCCGAAGAGTACTTGGGTTCACAAGCACAAGGCGATGTTGTCATCAGACCATCATCAAAAGGACTCGACCATTTGGCTGTCACATGGAAAGTCTCGGAGAATGTCTTCCAACATATTGATGTGCTGGAGCTTGACAAGGAGAACGAGTTCTCTGTGGGTAGAACTCTCAAGGTTGGCGGCAAATACACATACTCAGATCTTGATGAGTTGATTGTCTTGCACGTCAAGGCAATGGCCAAGAAGGTTGATGAGATCATGACGGACGAGCGCTTCCAGAAAGGCTCGAGAGAAGCGACGAGTAAGCATCATCATATACTCACTAAACCCTCCCGATTCTTACTAACATGTACCTCAGACGAGTGGCTCAACGCCTACACAGAGGCCAACCCCATCCGCAGCATGTACGCCTTCTGCATTAACCCCAAGTACCCTGGCTACTTCGATCTATGCTTCAAAGCCGGCGCCTCAGCAAAGGTCGCAGCATGGCCCGTCAAGGTCATTCCCAACGCTTTCGAGCTCCAACGCCATCCTTACCCTGACATGCGCGCTCTGAAGAACGGCTTCAAGCTCTTGTTCTCCAAGGCCTCTGGCGTGGCTAAGCGATAGAAGCGTGCTGGTGTGTGCATGCTGATGGATGATTCTAATGCGGAAAGAGGTATATTGGATTTTGTGCTTGAGAAGGGAGGGTGTCTTACAAGTGCCCTTATAGCTGCGGAAGAAGGAGAAGAGGCTATCAAGCGGGGAGAAGCGCTTTGGGCAAGTTTTACCAGGGATTGGTATCAAAGTGATTTGGAACGTTTGCCCAAAGAATTGCAAAAGCTTCATGGTATTCATGTGCAAGGAGAAGCCAGACCCTGCATTAGAACGAAGGAGGAAAAAGCATAAACAAATTATTCTAAGATTAATTGAGCAGTGATAAAAAAAAGGTTATCTTTCATTCTGTCTTGCATACTTAAACGCGATTTTTCGTATGAGCTGGTTCGTCATGTTGTCGCGCCAGATCAGCAGCTCGGCCGAATTTGCTATATCATTGATCTTGTGTGCCAGTCATCTATGTTCGTGTATGTAATCACAGAGAAGTAAGACGGAACGGCTTAGAAGTTTCTACTTCAGTTGTTCTTCGTGTAGCCCATGGTGCTGAACTGTTGATGTCTACCTTGTAAGGAGCTCTCATGCTTCACTCAAGTCAATCGTTTTCAGAAGCTCAGTAGCTTCACTGAATCTACTATAAAATTGACGTCGACACTTGTATCTTGGTTTCCCAGCAACTCGACTTGGTGACACTGGGCCCATGATCCAGGATTCGTTCTCTTATTGGTCGATGGATATTACGAAGGGCGAGAAACAATTTGCACGGGTCTGTAAGCTTGCAATCCTCTACACTTTCTCCTAACGCAGGGTCAAGTAGATCATATCAAGAAACTTCAAGACCACTTCTATGACGGCAGAGGAGAGTGGCAGATAAGGATTAGGGTCTAGTGACCTGGTCATTTATGTGTGTTATGCTGCCCTTGGTGGTGGCAGAATAATCCCTACATATCTTGAGCATGATAAAGAGATTTCTTGCTCAAGGCCAGGCACGCACTGCTTCACGGAGGCAGATATCGGTAGGAGCAGAGTTGCGAGGTTGAAGGTGTGGCTTGCATTTTGTATTAGTTGAGCTAGATGTGAATGTAAAGGCAGCTTCCTTGTGATCGGCTAGTGATGAGGAGGGTTTATGAGAGCACGGCACACTCACCGTTCTGTTGGTTTCATATGGTTGTGGCACTGAGCTATCTTGCTACAACGTGGAAGGAGTTAGAACCGTCGAGTGCATGGTGTCCTATTCTTTTAAGCTGACCATTCACGCAGATGGGACCAGATTCGATGTAGAGATTGTTCGAGACTGTGTCGCATCCGCGATAGCTCATGTATATGATAGATGGGCATGGTATAGATAG
Organism: Aureobasidium melanogenum CBS 110374; assembly: GCF_000721775.1. Lineage (NCBI taxonomy): Eukaryota > Fungi > Ascomycota > Dothideomycetes > Dothideales > Saccotheciaceae > Aureobasidium > Aureobasidium melanogenum. Next base: position 563,828 of record NW_024470064.1, read on the forward strand.
CATGCTAGTCGGAGCGGATGACTTGGCAGGCAGAGCATGGTAGGGGAAGGTGTATATCGACCATATTGTGCTTCACCACGATGTCTACGATCAAGGCATCCAGGAGAAAACTATCTCCCTGGATGCTGTAGTCATTCACTTTGCGGTCTTAGAGCAAAACACGATCGAAATCTCTTCAGAAGTTCAAGCCGCTATGAGGTTTGATATCTTGCCTTGACTGCTGTTGATCGATGTCCTCCATGAATGTCTCAGCCGGTATACATGTGAATTGTCAACATCACTATTCATGGCCTTAGGAAGATGGTACTCGTACATCGAACTCAACAAGGCATTGACACAAGCATTGTGGCCCTTTCTGTATTACTGGCCAAAAGTCGTGGTTGGATACGATGACGCGCTGCACATCACGAGCAACACCTCGGTCGTGAGGATAGCAAGGAGAATAACGTTCAATCTACCCCGCTTACATCTTCGAGTTGAAACAACACGTCTACCTGAACGACATTTGCATCAGCAATACCTCTACTCAACATATCAATCTAGCAATCATGGTTTCAGGAAGCTGTCTTTGTGGTAAATTCGGCATCGAATACAGCGGTGAGCCTGCTTTGAAGGTATATCAAAGTTCTAATACGTGATGCTATAAAAGCTGATATGTATTGTCAATAGGCACTCTGCCACTGCACCGATTGTCAAAAGATCAGCGGCAGCGCATACAGCGTTAACAACGTCGTCTCTGGCGAGGGTTTCAAGGTGACGGGCAGCCCCAAGAGCTTCACCAAGACAGCCGACAGCGGCAAGAAGATCACGTCGTACTTCTGCGGTGATTGCGGATCCACTTTGTACCGCGATGGAGAGAACTTCCCTGGCATGAAGATTGTCAAGGCTGGTACTTTGGATGGAGATGTCTTGAACCAGAGCAAGCCCAACGTCGAGTTGTTTGCTCCTACAAGACCCAAGTGGGTCTCTGCACTTGACGGTGCTGAGCAGAAGGAGACCATGTAATGTGGTCTAGGGCTGATGGTTGTTGAAACTTCTTTGGACGAGCTGCAGAGCTCTATGAATTGGATTATTTGGATAACTGCTTGTAGTCAGTATGAGCAAGCCGCAATATACGTGGAGTTCCTACTTTGAGTGGTTTTGTAGTCGTGTCATCAGGTTTGGGATTCTCGTCTTTGGTCGTGGTCTCACGGGCAGATGCCGATGATGGTCTTCCTTGTTTGTTGACGACGGTGGATCCAGCCCTGTGGTAGGTCTTTGGAGCGACTTTCAGGTCGTAGCTCTACTCGGAGCCCGAGTCCTCTGCCTCACGAACAGTGTCTTTGAGGGCCTTGTGTGGTGTCAGTGGGAGCTCTGCGATGAGATGAGATGAATGTGTTTACGTCTTTTAGTTTTTGCTTGAGCTCCTCAAGCTTCTTGGTGTTGATCAAGCAGGTCTCGTCATCGATATCTTCAGAGATGTAGAGACCGCCATTCTCTTCGTTGATTTTGCTGATGATGGCTTTGATAGAGGGGTCGCACTGGACCAGGGTGCCTGGAGGGTTGTTAGTAGATGTTGAAATGATAAGTGCCGTGCTTTACGACAGAAGAGATGAAGGCGTACCGGCGGTAGCACGAGGCATTGTAGATGAGTTGGGATGGGACGAGGTGCAGAGCTGATGAGTATTTGGATACGGCGATGTTGATGGTTGTTAGAAAAAGAAACCTTGATGGTGATGGAATTTGATTGACGTGCTGCGTCGGGAAGCTGCGGCTCCGCGACGTTGGTTTGACATGGAAAGCGCGGCCTATGAAAGCGTCTCCCTTCGTCCTTGCAACACAGAAGTCGTCTCGACTCTGCCTGCTTCTCGCCATGTCGCCTGCCTTCCTTCTGTATTCGTGACGTTCGATATCCGACATCTCTTCGTCCAAACACCCGCCATTTCGAGCATTGCTTCGCACGTATCTTGCCCTCCCGCGAGACTTTTGATCGGATCCCGGGCTATCCGCGCCTGCACTACTTGACCCTTCGCCTGCTCCCAGTGCCTTGTACTTGCAAGACTACTCTTTCATGACCGCCATCCACCATCTGCCGTAACGGCGAGACACCGCAAGACATCGTTCGCATCCACATCACCGCATCAGCATCATGCCTGCCCCTCTGAGCTGGACTCGATTCTCACCACTCCCGCCAGCCGCCCCAATCATTCTTACGTCTACTGTTGTCTCTTCCTCACAGCATTCGAAACGAGACGACGGGGAGCAAAGTTTCGGAGAACTATACCACAACTACTTTGTCTTTGTCGCCGTCGTTATTGCCATTGCCCTTGTCGGAGGCTGCTTCTTCTACCGTCGTAAGAAGCGCATGGTTCACCAAGCCAATGTCTCACGTCAGATTGCTTTGAGCCGCGATATTGAAGACCAACGCCTACGCGCTAACAGAGGTTGGGGTTGGGGAGCTTTATCACGCGACTATTCGAGTGGTCCGACTCCTCATGGTCAGCCGCATGGTACACGAGGAGCAATGAGCCTGCCTTCCTGGGGTCGCAGAAGAGAAGAGGAGGGTCTGAACGATGCAGGCGAGGCTCCCCCTGCCTACAAATCTGCTCCGGACCACAACGATACTGTACTCGAGACTGCTCGCCCAGCCTCTCCATCCAGTCTCATTACTCCGGCTGCGCCTCGTCCAGCTTTGGCCAGAGAACATACTGGACTGAAGCCTCCAGACTATACCGAGGCTGTTGTCTCTCCCGTTGCTCCAGGCAGAGGTTCATCGAGTCTGACTGTGCCGACTTCTACTGCCACAACCACACAAACCGACCTAGGATCTGATGGCCTCCCAACATATAACGACACGCATGAACGCAGATAGATTCTGCTACGACTGTACATTCTGTTTTATTTTACTCCGGTATTCTTTTTCGATTTGGCAGCATAGCGAGGCGTTGGAGGTTTAGGATATTGAGTTGAGGAGATAAGAATGAAAGGCGCTAGGACATTATATTCTCATACCCAAGGGGACTTTCGCTTATACTTCTACACAATAGCTATTTGTCAAATATGACATTCACAACTTCGATTTATGCCTTTTTATCTCCACTGCCCCACAGATACGGAAGCGGCCCTGATCCTCCGCCTCTCGTGCGTTTTGTGGAGCAACTCTCCGGATGTCTTCCTTGGCATGAGATATCATCTTGCTCTTGAGCCTCTGACTCTTTTCTCTTATCGTGAAAGCAGACATGTCGAACACGGAGTTTACCCCAGAGCATCTCAAAGAGATTTATGATTTTGCGGTGCAATTGGCCAAAGATGCCGGACGCATGTTGATGGATGGTGTGGAGGCCAGATGCGGCAACGACAGCACTGCCGGGGTACAGCAGGAACAGATCGAGAAGGACAGCTCGGTCGATATTGTCACACAAACTGATGAAGGTTTGTATCGTCTCCAATTCATCACCTCTGACATTCTTGAACGCGGAAAAAGGAGTTCAGAGATATGACATAAAATCGTGGAGAGGTGAATCATGCTATCTGGAGTATTGGCTAACTAAACATCATACAGATGTCGAAGCCTTTGTCAAAGAACAAATTACAAAGAAATATCCCAGTCATGCGTGAGTCTCAAAACTGTCACGCCTGAGGATCTGAAAAATTTACTAACCACATCTCGCTCCAGCTTCATTGGCGAAGAAACATATTCCAAAGGCGCTTCAAAGGACTACCTTATAACTTCCGCACCAACCTGGTGTGTGGACCCTCTAGACGGCACAGTCAACTACACGCACCTATTTCCCATGTTCTGCGTCTCCATCGCCTTTATCCTCGACCACAAGCCTACCATCGGAGTCATCTACGCACCCTTTTTGAACCAGATCTTTTCCGCTTGTTCGGGCCAGGGAGCTTGGCTGAATGAGACTAGACGATTGCCTTTAGTGCGCAACCCGGTGCCGCCTATGCCTGAGCAAGCACCCAAGGGATGTGTGTTCAGCTGTGAATGGGGAAAGGATAGACGTGATGTCCCTGATGGCAATCTGTACAGAAAGATTGAGAGTTTCTTGAATATGGCGGGAGAGATTGGAGGTAGAGGAGGTAAGGGTGGTATGGTGCATGGTGTGAGGAGTCTTGGAAGGTATGTTTTCTCTTCATCCTATCTTACATCTTACCTTCCTCAAATTGCTAACCTTGCAAAACAGTGCAACTCTAGATCTTGCTTATGTAGCTATGGGATCATTCGATATCTGGTGGGAAGGCGGATGCTGGGAGTGGGATGTGGCAGCAGGCATCTGTTTGCTACAAGAAGCAGGTGGTTTGGTCACTACTGCTAATCCTCCTGAAGATCCTGTTACAGCTGCGATTGAGGATGTTAGGTTGGGCAGTAGATTGTATCTTGCCATCAGACCTGCTGGACCTTCGGCAACAGAGACAGGAAGACAAAGCCAGGAAAGAGTGGTAAGAGAAGTCTGGAAGAGGGTCAGACACCTCGAGTACACGAGACCTGGCGCATAGTGGGTGGCAGTATTAAAGACTGCAATAGATCAAGCATTGAGGCCTCGATCAGAAGAAGAGGCTGAGATGTTGGACATGTATATAAACAACAACACCAATGCTTTCTTCAAGGACACCTCCCTAGCACTCACACCGAATCATTGTATTGCTATCTCCTTCGTATTGCTAATAGAGGTCCATCGCCAGATTACTAGCCGCGTACTTACGAATCACGTCTTCTACCCATCATAAGTGCGTGGACAATACGTTTTGATGCTATCTCGAATCTCGTACACCGCATCGCATCGCATCGCCACGCGTACGCGTACCATCTCTCGAATTTGCAAGATGTCTCTCAGATGCCGATGCTTCCGGACGAATCGAGCGTAAGAATAAGGCTCGGGATGTGCAAAAGCTTGGGGAGAGCAATTAAAAAATGAGGGGAAGAAGTGACGACATGATTTGGAAACGTGCCTCTGCGGTTGCGGAGGTTCGTTTGTCCTCGCATGTTTGAGCCTCCATGCACGCCTACTTTGACAGGTAACTTTGTACCTTTTCGAAATCTCGACATCATGCCTCGCTTGCTTGAGATTATGGCGGCTTGCGATTGATTGCAATACATGAGGCTAGAGGTCTTGTCGTACGGACAACTTATGGAAATCGATTCGAGAAGCTCTCTTGCTTGAACACTCGACAGGTTTCAATGAGCTTTATTACCAATTCCCTTTTAGTCTCGAGGGTTTATACGAACGGCTACGATTCACTTCTTCGAGAACAGCTTCCGTAAACTGTCAGCAAACATCAAGGTGCGGCTTATACCGCCACAAGGACCTAAGATCAAGAATGATCGTCATCGGGTTCGACCTCCGCTTGCGGCTTCGAAGCGTTGTGAGCAGTTGACTTTTGACCTGGTCCTTCGGCAGTTTGGCACGACCAATTGAAACAGTGACAACATGCCGTCGCAAGAATTTCCAATCTATCACGCTCTGTCCGTTTCAGCCGATCGTACTCCTAGTGCACTTTTCGCATAGCCTCCGCAACTTTCCTGGAGCGGTTACGCCTCAGAATTTACCATTATGACGAACTACTTTCACGACATGTGTAGCCGAGTGGCCGCGGGGTATTGGTTGTGCTACCCTGATATATAAGATGGTTCTCTGAGCCTTTGAGGCGAAAGCTTTTTGACTCTTTTCATTTTTACGTCGACCTACCATGAGGACAGGAACTTCTTTCGTTGCGGCTGCAGGCCTGCTGAGCTCTGTGTTTGCTGCTCCTGCTCCTGCACCTGCAGCAGACCGTCTTAAGGCTCGACAAGAGTCTGCAGTTCAATTCTTGGACAACATCAATAACCCTACCGCCACTCCATTTGGACCTGCAGGTGCTTCCGGCCAGCTCAGAGGAGGATCTGAACTCCTAGGCTTCAACCCTACCAATGTCATCAAATCGGACAACCCTGCTGTTGTGCCATCAAGTGCCTACAGTGTAGGTCCCCTCCAGACTGCAGATGCAGACACTGGATTCTACCTTGATCTCAGTCAGATTGAGAACCCACAGCCCATTCGTGGTGCAGGAGGAAAATCACCCACAGACCCTGGACCAAGGAATGAGATGATTGAGAAGCAGAACCCCGACTTGTATGCTCCTCCAGTAAGTTTCACCGAGCTTTCCTCGCCATAGACTCATCTAATCACTCAAACTACAGGGCACCGACGCCGGCGATGTTTCGAACGCAAAGTGGCCCCTTGGTCTCTCCCACAACAGACACGGGTTGAACGGCGCAGGATGGGCAAGACAACAGAACATTGACATTCTCCCCGTAGCCAAGAACATGGCCGGTGTGGATATGCATCTCGAGCCTTACGCATACAGAGAATTGCATTGGTGAGTTATACTTCTCCCATCTCCTAGCAACCCACCCGTCTGACCGAATTCCTAGGCACGTAGCAAATGAATGGTCCTACATCCTAAACGGCTCCGTCCGCATCAACGCCGTCAATGAAGCCGGCGAGACCTTCACCGACGACCTCTCTCAAGGCGACGTCTGGTTCTTCCCAGCCGGAGTCCCTCACAGCATCCAAGCCGGCCCTACCGGCGTCGAATTCCTTCTCGTCTTCGACGAAGGCTCTTTCAGTGAAGACAACACCTTCCTCGTCTCCGAACTCTTTGCCAGAAACCCCAAGTCCGTCTTGGCCAAGGACCTTCGCGTCGATATCTCAGCTCTCGACCACATTCCCCAGGACCAGCTGTATATTTTCAACGGCTCTGCTTTCCCAGCCAATGTTTCTGACCCAGCGAACAACGTCACTGGCCCCGCAGGCAACATCCCCAACTCCAAAGGCTACTCGTACCATTTCTCCGAACAAGCACCCTACGAAGTCCCCGGCGGCAGTGTAAAAATCCTCGACACCCAGACTTTCCCAGCAGCCTTCGATTTCGCCGTCGGTCTCTTCACCATCAAACCTGGTGCCATGCGCGAACTCCACTGGCACACCACCAGCGACGAATGGGACTTTATCCTATCGGGCCAAGGCCGTCTAACTCTCTTCCAAGCACCCCAAGCCTCGCGCACGTTTGACTTCCAAGCCGGCGATGTAGGCTATGTTCCTGTGGTTACCGCACACTACCTCGAAAACACCGGCACGGAAGATTTGATCTATATTGAGGTGCTACAGGCGCCGATTTATAACGATATCAGTGTTGCGCAGTGGCTGGGCTTGACACCTAAACAGGTTGTCAAGGAGCATTTGGGCTTTAGCGAGGATACGCTTAATCGTCTTCCTAAGATCAAGCCGTTTATTCTTCCTGGAAGTACGGATTTGGGCGAGACAAACTTTACGAGCGAGGTTGAGTAAAGTGATTGAGTTTGACGACGTTTCTTTCAGATGGAAAAGATGATGGATTGAGTAATTGGAAGCAAGCATAACTGCTGGTAGATGAATATAATGAATTGAACAACGAGTCTATACCTGTCTACGACGTGTGTGTGCTGTGATGCTGGAGCTGTTCTCAAAGAAGAAAAGGTCGTCATCATAGAGACACTCCTATGCCCAGACTTTGACCTAGGCGTGCAACTGTATATCTCCCATGTTGAACATGAAGGTCAATCATGGATATGACAGTCTTGCTAATCCCTGAGACACATTCAATCTGCAGCCTTACCAATTGACGAACGATAAGAGAGGCAAGAAACGAGAACATGCATGTAGAGATGCAAGATTGAATTACGACCACGCTTATGCCTTGCTATCTCAAACTTCAACATCAACAAGCATTAAAACCAATCCACCTACTCAAATCCACCACCAACCCTTCCCAAAGCACCAAGCGCACCCCCAGCCTTGCGTCTCAAACCCGCAATCTTCCTAACATTCTCTTCCCTCCTCTTCGCCGCCTTCTGCACAATCTCCTGTCTCTCCGCCTCTCTGGCTTGGTAATTGATACTGCTCTTCTTCGACCCTCCATTTCTGATCCCACTACTACTTTCCCTGTTCAAAGCAGGAGGAGGTCTGTTTTCAGTGAACGAGGTATTGTTGACGGTGGCTTTGCGGAGCAGAGATGCTGGTTTGAAGGAGATGCTGCCTCTGGAGTTTTGGGAGAGGGATGTGAATGCGAGGTTCGAGTCCGCAGTTTCGGCAATGGACGAGGCTTGTTTCTTGAGGGTTAGGCGGTCGATGATGGAGTCCTTGGCGGGGACTCTGCGAGCGGAGGCGGGAGCTCTGGGCTCAGAAGATTTGGCGCGGACTTCTCTTTCTTCGTCTGAAGACAGTAAGATTTCAGAAGCCAGCTCTTCGTTCGACGGATCGTCAATGAGGAAAGACAACGAATCGCGGACTTCAGCCAATGATTTGGGTTTGCGGAAGGTGTCGCTGAGGCCGGAGCGGCGGAGAGAAGACGCTGCGACGGACTTTTTCTTTTGCAAAGGCTGTTCTTGTTGCGATGACTGGCTGGGCTCCAGGACATCAGCTGGTCGTTTCAAGGCATTAGACTGTTCTTCGTTGCCTGCTTGGGAAGCAGTAGGTTGAGATGCAGAAGGTTGTTGTTGTGAGTCGACCATCTCAGCATCGTCATCAACATCGAGGCCATCCAGGAAGTCAACATCGTTGGCTTCATCTCTGTCTTCGATAGCGCGGAGGAAGGCTTCTTTCTTGTCGTTGCTGCCAAGTTTACCCAATGTCTCGTCTTGAAGCAGAAGTTTGCGCTTGCGAGCTTCTTCGCGTTGCCTGCGGCGTCTTCTTTCGACCAACTGATCATCTTCATCCGAGTCGAGTTCGAAAGCATTGTTTCCGCGTTTGCGTCGCAAAGCACCAGACATGAGATCCTTGTACAACTTGCTCGTCTGAGCCTCATCTTGAACGCGCGACTTCTCGGCGTAAAGAGCTGCTAGTTGACGCTCATCGACCTTGACATCGGTTTCATCAATCATTTGCTTGTCGTCTTCGTCACCAGAGCCTGCATCTTCGTCGTCACTGGCACCTCCAAGACCGTGGTATTCGTCCTCTGATTCCTCGGCTTGCTCATCAACCATGCCCTTGGCATTACTCTTTTGCTTGTCAAATTCAGGTTGAGCGGGTTTCTTCGCTGCTTGACGCATGACGCTGAAGGCATCAGACGGTTTCTCGACGGCAGCAGGTGCAGATGACGGCACTGCCTCTTCATCCTCCTCCTGGTCGATTTCGGATCGTCTGACCAAACGACCACGACGCTGCACGATTGGAGATTCCGGCACACCGAGCATGACTGTCTCGACAGTAGACGAAGGTGCACGCAATCGGTCAGCAAGAGGGGTAAGGTTAGGGTCGAAGCCAACATCCTGAGATGGGTCTGGAATCTGAGAGAGCTGCGACATTTGTTGGACTGCAGGCGAGTCTACAGAAGGCTGAGGGAATCGGAGATCCATCTGCTGAGTAGGCTCGTTGGCCTGAGCCTGAGTCGCATCGACTTGACTGTCCGCCACAGCATCCTGAGAATCCTCAAAGAGGGGTAGCGAAGGCATCGGTGCAGAGGTAGGAATATTGCGGAGCATCTCGAAAGAATCCTGATCCTGTGAGATCATGCCAGAGGCTTGAGTGTCTTCCATGGTTCCGGCGAACATCTGTGACATGTCCAAGGGAGCAGAAGGTGTCTGTCCGAAGCCAAATGCAGCAGCAAGCTCATCATTGATACCGTCACCCGTTGGACGCTGGGTCGTAGGTTCATCTTCGTCCTCATCGTCCTCGATGACATGTTTCCTGCGTGCTCTTCTAGATTTGGGCAGTTGAGATTCGTCGTCTTCTGGTGTTTCGACTTCAGCCTGTTCCTCGGTCTCTTCAAGGTCGTCCTGATCTTCTTCGCCAGCCTCGGCATCAATCATGTCGTGGTCGCCAGTGTCTTCCTCCTCAGAACCTGAGAGTTCGATATCCTCTTCCTCCTCCTCTTCATCCTCTTCTGCTGGAGCCTTGCCTTCTTCGTCGCTGCCAACATAGTCCTCATCTTCACTCTCATCCGAGCTGATAGCAACATCTTCTCCATTAGCTTTGGCAGTAGCTTTCTCTTGCTTGCGCAATTTTTCGGCCTCTTCTCTTGCCTTGCCTAGCATGTCTTCGATTTGCATCTGCTCTCTTTCTCGCTCTTCCTCGGTCAAGATGACAATGCCCTTGGCACGCAACTCAGCAAGTCTCGCAGCACGTTCTTGATTTGCGATCTCACGAGCGCGTTGACGGAGTTGGATCTCGAGTTGTTGAGGTGAGATAGATGGCTTCTGTCCTTTCTTGCTGCGAATTCTGTCGCCGTTGCCAGTCAGCTGGGCAAGGTGTCGAAGCATCAGCATGGTCCTGCCCTCAGGAGTTTGAGCCTTGGGGACTTGATTGAACATGGCAAGAGGATCGTGGACGATTTCAAGATCATCGTCATCGTCTTCCTTAGATTTAATGAGTTTGCTGTGGGTAGGGATCTTGACGCGGACCTTGCGGATCGGTATCGACTTCTGATCGGTAGGTGCCTTGGTCATAGGAGCCTTCCCTTTGTCGATTGCCTCCCTGGGTTGAGTGAGAACTTCCTGAGGAGACGGCAACTCTTCATCAGATTCTTCAATGAATGCCGTGTTTGCAGCAGAGTGCGCGGAAACGGTCTTCAAAGAGTCGTCGATGCCGGGAGGGCTCGACGGTGGCGTATCGCGGTCCTTGTCTGCGCCAGTCTCCGAGAAGGGTTCTGGTGGAGGAGAGGAAGATGTGACATCTGCAGCGTTTGTGACATTCGCAAGGCCAGAAGAAGTCTTGGGACGGTTGAAAGCAGACAGGAAGTCTTGTGGTGTGAATCGCTTCTTGACCTTGGCTTGATGTGTCAATTGCATGTTCCTCTTGATCCTCTGTGTCTCCCTGTTCATCTCTTCCAAAGCCTTCTTACTAGCTTTGCGTGTAGGTCTTGCAGATTGGGTGAGTCGTCGTTCGGTGGCTTCATCTCTTGTATCCTCGTCGTTGAATAAGTCTGATAGAGGAGCTTGGCCGGTGGTGGCACGTTCTTCCGCTGCTTCTCTTTCTGCCTGCTCTCTGGCCAATCTTTCTGCACGGCGACGGTTGACGAGATCGCGAAGTCGAGAAGGTGCCGATGGGTCTGTAGGAAGATCCGAGTCCGAGTCTCCTGAGTGGTTCGAGTTGTCGTCGACGGATCGTCTCTGTTCGGGAGCTGGCGACATGAATAAGCCAGGACTTTCTGATCTAGTAGAAGTTGCTGGAGTGGAGGCTCGGTTCACAAGTCTCCTGCGAGGAGGGCTGAGCTGAGGTGTTTCCGCACGAGCAGTCTCGATCGATCTTGTAGTTTCGATGGGAGACTTATCGGCAGAAGGAGCCTTTTTCGAAGCCATAAGGTCTCTTTTGATCTTTTGGTAGACATCCTCGTCTTCTGAAGACGACTCTTCCTGAACTGGAGGGGCCGCTCCTCCCATTCTAGCTGCCAATTTGCCTCTCGGCCTGAAAACAGGTTCATCCTCCTCTTCGCTTTGATCGTCATCATTATCAATTGACGCGTTAATGGTACGCGTCGTGCTTGCTGATTGTGCCGTGAGAGTTGGTCTCGTTGTAGGCTTGACAGGAACGCCAGCGTCATCGTCAGATTCTTCGTCAAAAGCAGCCATAAGCTTTCTCATCCTAGTTCCAGGCGATTCGAGAGCCATTGATACGATAGAAGAGCTATCATCTGCTGGTGTCGAAGCGCGACTCGAGCGCGTCGAACGCGCCGGAGAAGACATTGTTGTTGATGTTGTATGTATTGTTGAAGGCCGTAAGAAGGTAGGATGATCGCTGCTGGTTAAAAAATGGGAAATAATATGGATGAATGCAAGAATTGGTCAGGTGTGCAAGAGTGGTATGGTAGAGTTGGTAGACAATAGACAGGATGATGCTCCGAGCTGAAATTCCGCGATGGACAGACGCGACGCGACAAGCCAAGAATTTTGATTGCTTCCCAGCCTCCTCTACCAGCTACTCACCATCGTCGGTCAAGAACGTCAATGCAGCATGAGCGATACCTAGATAGCAAGGAATTATGCCTTGAACTCAATCTTCACACAATATATGTTAGCAGGAAAAGGCGCCTGCTGTCCAACAAGAGGTCATTCGTAGCTGAAAAAGATGGAAATATGAACATTTATTTCGTGACAAGAAACGTGCCAAAAAATGCTACATCAATGCACGCTTCTAACAAAAGAATAACAAACTCAATGAAAAACATACACATGAAAAAGAAGAAATTGACCACACGCGCCCTATCCTGTTCATCCCGCTTCTACCCAGGCATATCGTGTCAAGAACAACCCTCCCGTACGCGTAGATCAGAAAAAGACCCCGACCCAGAGCAATACATGTAAACAGAAAATGAAAAAAATGCTTTTCGGAGCTCTCGCCATTCCTTCGAGGCTTCACTCCTTGTCTTTATCCTTGTCCTTTTGCTCATTCTTTCGTCGTAAGCCAGTGAGGCCGGGTATAAAGTCTTTGAGTCGTCGTTCTCTTTCTTCGCGCTTAGCTTTTTCTTTCTTCTCCTTTTCGCGCTCTCTTCTCTCGCGTTCGCGCGCTAGACTAGGCAACGCGGTTGTGGTGTCTGTTTCGCTGCTAACGACACTTCCACTGACGCTGCCGTCGCGAGGACGTTCAGTAGACTTGCGCTCGCGGTCCCGTTGAGGGAAGTGCATGTTGAGGCTCGCAGAGGTAAGATCGCGCGGAAGTGCCGGATTGCCAGGAGGCATGAATCCAGTGCCGATGTTGTTGCTATACGAACCAGATGCCGAGACCGAGGCGGTTGACGTGCCTGGTCTCGCTATATCGAAGCTAGTCTTGTCGAAATGGCGATTGTCGTGGCTCAGAATACTCACTGCTGCCGTTTGAGCACCTCCGTCGCGGTCCTCTTCCCATGATGGTGGTGGGTGGCCTTCGGTATCTGCGCTGTAGCGTCCAAGCCCGATTCCTCCAGCGCTGTACCCACGGCCTCTTGCCAAATCATGCTGAGCAGCCTGGCCCACATCATCAAAGGAATCGCGAGTTGGTACGTCAAGCGCATCGTCAATACGAGCGCCATTGTCTAGCAGCGATGTGGTTTGCAATTGGTCGATGAGCTCTTCCCAGCGGAAGCTGAGCGCAGAGTTAGGGCGTTCAGCGCGCTCGGCACGAGACAGACACTCTTTTGTCTGGGCATCGAGGGTTCTGCAAAGTTTATGGAAAGTCAAGAGATCGCCATCTTCCTTGCCAATCTGTGCTGCTAACAACTCCGCTTCACTTCCGTTGGTCGTGCCTTGTAGCCAGAGTTCGACTAGGCTTGCGATCTCACGACTTTGGTCAATGAGGTATGGCAGGCTGGGGGACCCTTCACGACTAGTCATCGGAAGACGAGACTGAATGGCCAGTGGAGTCGAGTAAGAGGTCGGCTTTTGACCAATCATGCCATCCGGAGCAGATATTGAACAGATGTCGTTGATGAAAGTCTTGAAAGCTTCCCGATGATCTGTGAGGAAAGCGTTCATGGGTTCCATCCAGTGTTCTTTGCTACCAAACGAGGCCATGTTGGCAAGGCCTTGGAGTGACTTTGCAATCAAGGTGAAGGTTCGGCGAGCACGAGGCTTGGGATCGTCCTTGAGAAGGCCAAACAGCTTAGGGTTCAGAACTGCTGGGCAAAAGAAGCGCAGGAACAAGAAACCAGAAACACTGCTGTAGCTGACACTTCTCAAGAAGTCGCCATATCTGTCTTCTGCGCAAGCTCTGATGTGTCTGAATATGACTCTCAGCTCCGGAGGGGCATTCCTGGCACTGACTTTGATTGTATTCCAGACCGATTTGGTGCAGTTGATCAGCCTGTCCCAATTTTTCTTGAGATCATGCTGGTTTGTTACTCGGTTGGGATCAACTTCACAGTCAGGGTCCTTCTCATTGATGTCCTTGATGATGGGACCAAGGCATTCAAGAAGGTACTCCTTGCCTACTCTACGCATGTGCGAGTCCAAAGATTTAGTGAGCAGGGTATTGCCGCGGAAGAGCAAGTTTGCTTCCAGTGTGGCATTCTTGTTCATATCACGAACCATGAGTTCTCGCTCGCTAGCAGCAGTAACATTTGCGTCTGCTTCATTGTTGCTGTTTGCCATGCGACGGGTATATCTCATACGAGAAACAGGCGTTTCTTTGTGTACGCCATCAATCTCTTCTTCAACCAGAGCCATGATCCATTCAGTGACTTGGCCAGATACTTGGAAGATGTTCAGCAGCAAATCTGACAACCGTCGCAGTTCAGTCGGGATCATCTGAGCAACCTGCAGCGTAAGCTCGTTCGAGAAATTGTGCAGCAGATCATTCAAGGGTTTGTAGTCCTTGGCCATAAGAATGACATTTTCTTCTGCGCGAGCCTTGATCAAAATTTCGCCAACATTTTCGTCGTGCTGGTTCATGACGGGCCACCACTTTTCGACTTCTTTGCTCGCTTCTAGTTCTTCGAGGTATATCTCGATTTTGCCGAGTGTTTGGTCGTTTTGTACAGGCATGAATCCAGCAGAACCGCCAGTCTTTTGCGAAGGGTCTAGTAGACCATAGGCTTCATGCACAAGTCGTAGTTCGTGTTGTTCGCGAGGGCTCGAGAGATCCGGTGGGCGACGCTTCAATAAGACGGAAGCGGAGGTAAGGACGGCGGGCAGATCTAAGTAGTCGAACTCCTCGCGCCAAAAGGGCGCCATTGATTCATGTTTGATTTGTGTCTTGCCTCGGGTTTCACCGTCCAGATGAATCTCAACATAGTATCCGTCCGAGAGTTCAGGCTTGTTTGTGGCATTGTTATTGTTATGACGATTTGAATGGTGGTGGTTGAACTCAGCCAATGAGCTCAAAGGAGCATGCGGTAGCTTGGCTTCAATTATGCGAATAGATAAAGCGCGCTCCATGCGGAACATTTCAATCTTCTCATTGGCCATCATGGTATCGAAGGCGGTAGATGAAGGGGTATCAGGAATAATAGCAGATTCGTCAGAGTGGCCATTAGGTTTAGGTCCATAGAGTTGTGGTATCGTGAAAGCTCTCAGCAAAACAAACCAAACTTCGTAAAGAACACGAGTTTCCAAAGAGAGGTATATGGGTCGAATGGCGGTGGTGACAGTGGCACCAGATGTGTACTGAGGATAGATGGCTATGCAAAAGTCGTTGTCCAAGACAGAAGGATCCAATCTTTGAACAGCGCTGCGAGAGAGCTGGGAGAGCTGAACAACAGAAAGAAGTGTAGAACCAGATTCGGCGTAGAGTTTGAGTTCTCCGTTCTCACGCAGAGTACAAGATACACGCCTCCACCAGTGCGAGCCGTAACTTTGGAAGCGCGAAGGTGAAGGTTTGAGCGATCTCGGAGTGCCGGCGTTGGCGTATGAAATGTTGCTATCCCAGTAAATCATAGGGCCGACTTTAATAATGGGGGCTTCCTTTAGTGTGAGAGACATCTCGGAATTACGTCTGCTATCAGTCAAGGTGATGCCTTGCACGACAGGAGACTGAGGTTTTGTCATCTTGTTGTGAATGCCTCTTGGACGAATTGGTTGCCAACAAAGTAAAGCGGCAAACCACGAGTCAAAGTCTTTTCGATCTTTGAGACGAATGTGCAATTGTAATGTCGAGTTGGGCACCGAGATGTCAAGATAGGGCATCTGAGTGTCTTCATCCATGGCAGTGCGTACTTGACAACCGCGTAGATCGGGAATGAGGGTGCGATTTGGAGATTGAACATCAGCCTCACACAGCAGACTGCCCGTGTCCTCCTGAATGTAGCAGTATGACTGGAGCCACATCGCTGAAGCACCACGACGGAACCAAAGCGTGCCTGACATACGGCCACATAATGTCTTCATAAGATGTAGAATTCGACGGGCGCTTGAATTGGGCAGGGCACCAGATACACTGGCGGTATCAGAGGAGATGGGCGAGCGCGGACGTTTCGAAGCGGAGGACGACGTGGATTGTGAGGGATCGAAGGACGAGGTGGATGCTTGCTGGATCGAAGTGGTTTCGCTACTAGTGAGGTGGATCGACCCATGGCGCAGACGGCTGCCGGGGTGGAGAGCAGACGCAGGCGACACTTCACGCGAGGCGCCCTCGTCGAGCGTTCTCGTACGGTTGCGACGAGTGGCCGATGTCGATGTGTACTGCAAGCGATTGCGCGCATTGTCAGTCGACTCGCTGCGTGCAAGTAATAAGGAACGGGGACTATCGCGATCTCTCTTGAGACTGGTCCGGGGAGAAGAGCCCAGCACGTGGCCCTCAATGTTAATCGTTGTCTCTTCGACGACCGAGTCGGGAGTCACTGTGCGAATTGTGTTGTCGCTGCGAGCAGATCGAGGTCCGGGGAAGTGCTGTTCGCGCACTTCGGTCGTCGTCTGTATGATGCTTTGTTGTACTGGCTGGCTCTGTGACATGGCGGACCGCTCCTGGTTGAGGTATTCATCGTACAGGCTGGGCTGCTTCCTGCGGCGGCTCGACTGCTCCGACCATTTCTGGCGAGGGGCTGGTTCCATATGAGCTCTCATGCTTTTTCCGAGGCTGAGGCGAGCTCAGGCTTGCTATACGAGCCCCGCGCGACTGGCGAGGGGTGAAGCAATCGGGCCCGTCAGCAGCAGCGGCGCCTTGAGGGTTGCGATGGGGTAGTGGTCGATTGAGCGAGACGACGCGCTACAGCAGACATGGGGCCGCGATGCCTGCTGTGCGGAGCGGGTGTCCAGTTATATACAATCGTGTGGCCGCGGAGGGAGGGGATGGATGCAACGCTGAGAATGCACGAGTCTAGTTTCTCTCGCAAGCGCAATGTGTTGGCAAAGGGTGAATTGTGTTGGCGAGCTTTGCGAAGAAGATGGAAAGGATGAATGCGTCGTCGTCGTTGTTGCAGTGGTTGCTGTGCTAGCACTGGTGCTCAGTGCTCTCTGGGTGCAGAAAGCCAACGGCGCGCTCGAACTGCCTGCCCTGGTCTGCTACGCTACTCGCTATGAAGACGGCAAACTGCCAGCTGCTGCTAACGTTTCCCTTCGTTCTCGCTTCTCTGCTTGCCTATCCTCTTGACCGCTGCTTCGATCTTGCTCCTCGGCACATGACAAGGAAAGCCCGCTTAAGAATATCAAATTGTCACTCTAGGGCGGCCTGATGAAAACTCCCCTACTCCTATATTGCCCTTGTCACCTTGCAAGAAGCCGCAGCTTTCCCAAACTTGTCCCTCTGACAGGTCTGATTGGTCAGCCCAAGGAAAAAGGTCCAGACGCTGAGACGCCGCGCGCTGCGCCGTCGGCGCCGACAAGATCCAGCAACCAACACCCAGGAACCAGGCGAGCAGCCCAAGTTTCAAGGTGCTCGAGCAGAACGCCTTTGGCGAAACACTTGTCGAGGTCAAACAATCTATTTTGCCAAAAGACCTTCTGACAGAAGCTCCACCGCCTCTATCTGTGGGACCTCTTGCTCGAACGCCCTGCATATCTTTGCACAACATGCTGCTCCTGCCGTGTTTCAGGTACAGTGTACCCGTGCGTCTTGCTCACCGTCATCCTTCCTAGGCCACCAGCCAATTTCGCTCGAGATATATCGATATCTCACATCATCATCATGTCTGCGCTTGCGCAATATCCATCTATCGACAATATACATCATCTGAACTACAGGAGCGAATGATGGGCTTAGTTGGCTGTCACGTTTCAGATCATCAATATTGGAATTATGCTTCAGGTAGTGAAAGTATCGTCATAACCATACCGCCCCCTGAGAAGCAGAAGGGGAACAGAGCGCAGAGAAACAAACCAAAACCGGGAGAGAGCCAGCCCTTTGAGCGATTCATAAGCAAATACATAACAAGGAGGATTAAGAAGTGAAGAGAGTCAGCGCGTCAGCCGGCGGAGCGTATTCCGCTTCTTATCATTCGTAAAATATTTGTTATTCTTCATTTGAAGCCTTGTCTCTCAAGACCGCCATCTTCAAGGCCTGTCGAGCTTGCTGGATATGGTGCTATCTTGGTTCCTGTAAAGTCTCCGCTGGCTGTCTTGCGTAGTGCCTGGCGCATTGTCTCGATTGTGAGTTCTCCATGTTGCTGGTGATGCGGACTGCCAATTGGGCTTCGTACCGGGCTCATGTCGAAGCCCTTGATCGATGTTGGGTTGCTCCCAAGCGGTGGAGTTGTCACCTCTTGTGAATAATGTGAGGATAAAGGCGAGCGTGCCGGTGATGGCGAGCGAGCCAGAGGAGGAGAGTGGGTGCTGGCAGATAGTGGCCCGTGGTGTAGGGAGTCCTTGGATTCAGCCTGTTCTGCCTGGACAACATCTGCAAAGGAAATGAAGCTTAGCCTGCGCACGTCTGCAGGATCTAAAGCACCATAGTTTGACGCAGCATCATCAAGATCTGCCGGGTGGGAGGGTACCGAGTGGAAGCTTTCATGTTGCGAATCTTGTGGTGAAACTGGGAGCTGTGCATCTGAATGGAGAGCACTCGCTGTGCCCTCTGCGACCTTATCAATCGCGGGTTGGTGGGCTGTGTGGGTGACAATCTCGACTTGGTCCGGATCTAGATGGGTATCTGTGATAGCGAGCGAAGACGCCTCAAGAACAGCAGGGATATGATCTTCGGTCTGAATATGAGCAGGAATAGCAGGTGACAATTCGCTAGGTACAATCGATTCTTGCACGTTTCGCTCGAAGATTTGCGATGACGCTAGAGTCGAGGTGGATTGACTCGAAGTCAGCGCAAACGGTAGACGGGTCGGTGATGCAGCGACAAAGCGATTGGGCGGAGAGGGCGACGAAGTGACAGGATTCATGTTTGGTGATGCAGACGCAACTGCAGCTGTCGGCTCGGACTGGGTCGCGTCGGTATTCGCGTCGATGACGGCAGTGTTGTCGGAGGCCTTGTCCTTTCTCTTGACCAGACCAAACAATCGTCGCTTGGTGGGCTTTGCTGGATCGGTAGTGGTGGGCGATTGAGAGACTGAGCGCGAGACGATGGGGGCAGTGTCAGATTGCGAGCTGAAGGTCGAAGCAGGCGGAGAGTGGGCACGAGCAGACATGATGGGTGCGGCGGGCTTTCTTTTTGTTCAACAGGAAAGCTGCGGCTCACTTATCAACAATCAAGGATCAAGGATAAGGCCCTGGCACGTAATGAACCTTGATTTCGTAGACTGAGACTTGAGAGAAGGAACAAGAGAAACAAACGTGCGCATGTACCGACCAAGGACAAGGACCAAGCCTCTTTGGCAAACACGCAGCCTTGCTCACTGGTCAACAACGGCAATACGACAAAGCGTGACAAGCGCCTCGTCATGCGCCCATCCAAGCTCCGCTCCAGGGTCTTGGTCGCTTTCATTTTGCTTTTTGCTAACAACCAACCCTGAATAATGCTCGCCGAACACGTATGCAGGTACAGTTGCCCGTATCATGCTCAGTGAACCGTCCTTCTGAAACACTGGCTTGGGCACTTCTCCATCCCTTCAATCATCAACATCTTGTTCCAATCCACTTCCGCATCATCCAAGAGTTGTGGCTTTTGTCGCACACAATCCTCGTCATGCGTGCCCTCGGCAGCGTTGGCATCCGTCCGCTCCGAGTGTCCCCATCTTACCCGCCGCACAAAAACACCTGGAGCCGTTCAAACTCTACCGCTCAAGATAATCCGATTTCGCTTCTTTTCGCAACCACATCCGTCCAGGGACTCGGTCACTCGGCACGTACATGCTTGGGCTGGAATTGGCACTGGACAGACAATCCCACGTGAAGCCGTCCCCCGTTCATGAAGTTTCTAGAGACAACACTAAATGAGTCAGAGTGCTGCATTGCTAGACCACTGCTGTACTTGAAATCTCCAAGCCTTGCAGATACATACTTTTCGTAGATCCCATCAAATCCTTCCCAAACTGGATTCAAGTTTCAAAGACTGTTTGCAGGCTGAACTCCATATAGTCAACGTTTTGAGTAGAAGGACAAGCCAATGGTGCTGCGAAATGCTCGATGGATCGAACAAACCTTGTGATATCTTGTCTCGTTGTTATCGATCCCAAAGCAACGTTTTGCAAAGGGCACGCTCCAATACTCTACTGATATCTCACCGGCATTCGTGCAGATGATACTAGTTTTCATCAGACATCGACAAATCTCATCTGCTGGCCTGCATGATCATACTAGTGATTGTAACGTAGATGCTGACCTTGCTCTGGTGGGATTTTTCTTCTTTTTATCCTTTCTTTTCTCCTTGATGTGGATGAGCGTGCAACCCTGTTCGCACACTTCGAGACCACAACTACAGCCCCATTCTTTGTCTTTGTGTTTATTAGATTGACAGAACACGAGTGCTATGTACTGCACTTGAACTCGAGAAATTTTACACATCTAGTACGTCTTTGTGGCTCGCCTCATCCACCGTAATACTTGCTTGACATTCAAAGCTTGATACATACCGGGACTCTATAGAACGGACTTGAGCCTTCCCTGCAACACACTCGTCAGACTTCCCAACAACTTCCGAGCAAAACTCTGGTCAAAGAATGCAACTCCCAATTCTTGACTAGTATACCAACTCGCCCGATCCAAATTTCCCGATCCAAGAATAACCAACTCTTGATCCACAATCGTGCACTTGAGATGGCTTTGCTGTGGTTCCTTATCTCCACTACCTCTCCTAGGAACAAAATAATCAATCCTCAGCTTCCCTGGTTTACCTCTGCCGGCTTCGAGATCAGAAGGAGATGATGGGGAAGAAACGTCCTGGTATCGTGATATGAGTTTTGTGATGCAACGAGAGGTTGTAGTGCCCGCAGTGACTAGTTGCTCGAGTATCATGAGCCTTTCGCTGGTGACGATGTGGATGTTTATGCCGCGTTGCAAGGTTGATAAGATAGCTCTGAGGACAGGCGCAGCAGTGAGATTAGGTGTTTGGATGTAGACTTCTCGCTCGGCGGAGAGGAGACTGCGAAGCAGAAAGGTGTTCAATGGTGTTGGCGGTGGAGCAGAATGCTCTTGCCACGGTAATCTGAAGTCTGGATTGCGGTGATGGGGCGAGGGCAGGAAGATTGCTGGTACATCTTTCAAGTCCAATGTGTTGTGCAATGGCAGTTGTCCTTGTGATTGTTGAGATATCTCGGCAACCAAGTTCTGGTTTTCGGGAGAGAGATTAAGAAGTTCGTCACGATCTTCTTGCTGTGCCCAGAACTCCTTCCAAAAGTCGACGAAGCACGAAACCACAGGTCCAGTCAGAGTCACAGCACCTTCAAACCAGTCTTCCCAGCTCACGTTGCAGGATGGCAATACCGCCATTTTCCTATCCACGAGAATAAATTTCGGATGCATAACCGAGAACGGCAAGAGGAAGATACTCTTGACTTGCATATCCAAACCTTGCAGTTGATTCGGGTGTGGAAGGTTCAGTGTAGACTGCCATGATTCAGGAGGATAGACCTTTCCATTAAGGGTCTGTGGATGCAGAAGCTTTTGGAGTATCGAGGATGAGGAGAAACAGATTCTGACACGAATCTTGCGGCCTTTACTGATGCCCTTCTGCGATAGCGTTTTGAGCGCATCATTTACCAATCTTTGGGTGGCAGAGGTTGCCCAGAAGCAAGTCACCAGGATCAGCTCCTCATTTGCGGATCGCAGAAGTGGAAGTAGAGAAGTATATATTGATTCGCCAGTGCCGAGGTGTAGAGAGTGTAGGTTAGAGGTCGTGATTAGAGACGTGGAAGTGGAGTGGAGGAAGTAGTTCGGTCGCGATGTTATATTTCTGTTGTAGCCAGCTTTCAAGTCACCCAGCCACGGTTGCAAAATCGTGATATCCCTTTTTGACGAAGTCATGTTTGATTAATGCTGGTTGGTCATGATTGGCGTTCAAGGGAAAGGTAGAAATGCTAGCAGTTGGACGTGAAGTGAAGCCTGGCAGATGTGGAGCGTGGCGTCTCTGCCACCACAGTGCTCGTCAACTTCATTATGACGAAAATAGGTTTGAATGGCGATATGGTATTGAGAGAAGAGTTAGATACTGGTCATTGTCTGTCAAAAGTTTAGAGTGCCGACTGTTTAGATTGAGGCGACCAAGGACAAGTGATTTGACAAGACGGCAATACAATATCACCAAGACGACACACACATGGCAAGAGAGGTTTGAACATTTATCTTTTTGGCATGAAAAAAACCTACGAAACGAGTCTTTTTTCTTTGGTTGGACGAAACGCCGTTTAAACCCTGCACTCCGTCGAACCGACTCCATTCGTCCTCGCCATCCCAGCGTCGCCTCGACAAGCTCTTCTTGTCGGGAACAATGTTCGTGTAAAATAGCCACGATGGAATGGCATGCAAAACAGCAACATAACTTTTCAGTCAATCCTGTTTCTCCTCCTGACAGCACTGTCGAAACATCAAAGCATTTAAGCTCTCGACATGACGCCCCAGGCGCGGATCTTGTTGTCGGTGTAACCGGCGAAGAGGGTCTGGCCGTCAGCGGACCAGGCGAGGGAAACACACTCGGGCTCTCTGCTCTTCTTGCCAACCTCGACGTACTCGGGCTTGAGCTCGTCAACCTTGCTCTTCTTCTCGAGGTCGAAGATGATGATGCTCGAGGCGGTGGCAGCGCACAGCCAGTAGCGGTTGGGGGAGAAGACGAGGGCGTGGATCTCGTCACCGGCGTTGAGCGAGTAGAGGTGCTTGGACTCGTTCAAGTCCCAGAGCATGGTGGTACCGTCCTTACCACCGGAAGCGCAGAGGGAACCGTCGGGGGAGATGGTGACGGTGTTGATGTAGCCGGTGTGACCGATGTGGTCGGTCTGGATACGGCAGGTAGCGAGCTCCCAAACCTGTACAAAATTTGTCAGCGCATTGTTCATCAATCGGTTGCTAAGCGTTGTGAAGTTTTTGTGTTATGCGAAGGATCAGGGCAAATGGGTGAATAGTTGTCTCATGGCGGTAGATGGCCGCTCTGAAGTAGCAAATACATAATTGCAAAACATCATGTCGAGGAAGATCTGGCGAAGAGAAAGAGCGGGTACGAACCTTGACGAGCTTGTCCCAGCCAGCGGAGACGATGACGGGGTTCTGGGGGTTGGGGGAGAAGCGGACGCAGGAGACCCAGTCGGTGTGGCCCTTGTCGGTGATGGTGTACTTGCAGTCACCGAGGGTGTTCCACAGCTTGATGGTGCGGTCGCGGGAAGCGGAGACGATCTGGCGGTTGTCGGCCGAGAAGGAGACGGACAGAACATCGTTGGTGTGGCCAACGAAGCGGCGGGTGGTCTGGCCGGTCGAGAGCTCCCAGAGGCGGAGGGTCTTGTCCCAGGAGGAGGAAAGAGCGTAGGCACCGTCAGAGGAGATGACCTAGAAATGGTCAGAGGCTTTGTCTTTGTAGTCATTGAGACCAGAAAAATATCGTACACAGTCGGAGACGATGTGCGAGTGACCGTGGAGGCTGCGCTTGGGGTAGCCGTATGAGGTCTCGTCGCGGGTCAGGTTCCAGATGATCAAGGTCTTGTCGCGCGAGGCAGACAGGAGCATGTTGGGGCTGAAAACGAGGCAATCAGCATCTCTGCCTCTCTCTATCTCTTTCTGATTGTGTATGCTCACTTCTCAAGCGAGGTAGCCAAGCTGGTGACCCAGCCGGAGTGGCCCTCGAGGGTGCCGCGAAGAACAAGTTGCTCGGCCATGTTGACTTATGGAGGATCGCTGCAGTTCGTATGTTAGACTGAAGTGTTCCTGCTTGCTCGCGCGCGTATTTGCTGACCTGACGGAGTGAGACGTGGGCGATTGACTGGCGCTTGCAAAATCCAATCAGTAAAGATGTGAAGACGACCGCACTTCGTGCGCGAAAAGGGTAGGTGCCGAGGATCAACCGGCAGAAAATGGAAGGTGCGCCTCTCGTGCCAAGCCCTTAGACCACCATCTTGACTCTCACTCCTTGACCTTGATTATCTCTGTCTTGATTGTTCTGCATGTTTGCGAACGGACATCTATCCTATCGTAGTAGAGGGAATGATCGTGTGATTTGCGAGTCCTCTTTCCGAGACAAGAACGATGCATCCGACGCAGGCTCTTGAAGGAAGTCACGTCCTGCAGCCTTGCAGCTTCGACGCCCAGACCGTCGATGAATGCTCACTTTGTGAAGCAGAATAGGAAAGCAGGACATGCACCCTTGTCTTCGAGCAGGTTTGATTGTGATATTTCTTTTTCTCAATTTGCTCTTCTCATTCTTCAGCCTTGTGTTCCCTACCCACGCTTCTTTCAGGATAACAATTTCTGCTCTGTCTCTCACTTGTCTTCTTCATATTTCGTCCATAAGTCTGTCTTCTTCTGCAAGCTCCATTTCGCATCAACAACATAACAAAACTTTCACTTGTTCACTCCCGATGCCTCGCTCAAGCCTTCATCATTCCTCGAAGATCTCGCCTTCTTCGTCTAATACAGTCTGGTCCGTTGTCTCCTTCGCTCGAGTGTCTTCTCCCGCTGAAGACTCTGGCGACGTTGATATTGTTTTCGTAGTTGAGGTCTTGTTCTGAAGGTCCTTTGCTCTCTTGTCATTCCCAGCCAGGACATCAGCAGCAGCCTCCTTGATCAGCACTCGTTGTGCAAGCATTGCTCCAATGGCACACGCAGTGCATTTAGCTCCCACGAAGCCGGTACCTTTGCATCCGGTGCATGGTACTTTGCTATTACTCCGCATCAGCATTTGCACAGCCACATGTAAAAGACAAGTCACAGAACAGGGGAAGGAGATCACTCACCCTCTCAGCACATGACCAGCGCACATCTTGCACGTGGAAATTTTGATGCCGTTGATACAGCCATGACGAGGATCTTTTGGGCGTGCCAGAGTTCTGTGCGGTCCAAGTGGAGTAGCGATAGTGGTAGGAAGGGACGAAGCCTGGACAGGCGCTTTGGAGATGCGTTCCAGAGCAAAGAGGAGGTTTGGGTTGGTTGTCATGATGGATATGTGACTTGTTTTGGGAGCAGGTATACGTGATGGATGTGTATGGATGATGGTGTTTTGCAGAAACGATGGTGTCGGCAGGGGAGACTATATAGTTCTTGGATGAGAGTTGCAAAGGATATGATGATTTCAGACGCTGGTCAGGACGGGACCTCGTGACGCTTGTGCTTGATATGCAGAGGAAGTCACGATCCAGACAGCTCATCTCGCACGTGGTTTGGCCGAATGTGCAAGCAGACGACCTTCCACGTGCGGGTGTGAGCCACAGTCATTTTGATCTTGTGTCAACATCTGCTATACAACTTGTAAGATAGTTCTGTAGTCTGCATTTGTGATAACAGAAGACAACAGAAGACAGAAGTAAAGGTTAATTTATAGTCTTGTAAAGCAAGGAGGTTGAGTTGCTCGGTCACAAATTGTCCGTGCCTGTCGACTTTCATGTCTTCTATCTTTGCTCTCCGACCACAGACTGATATTTCCTGCGTTTCGATAGATGATCACTTGGATACATAGGCACTCTGTGCGATCCGTTTTCCATGCAAACCAGAAGGGCTTTGCATTGCGTAAGATGACTATGGAGACCATGTCAAGGACCAGAAAATGAGAACCATACAAAAGATAATAGGAAAACCACATAGGAAAGGGTAATCAACAAAAATGGGGTATTTATCAGCGCTCATAAACAAATAAAAGGCCAGCGCGTGAGTGACACCGATCAGCCCAAGATACCACTCGAAAGAAAAAGAAAGTGTCATGCCTTTCTTGGACTCCACTGCTCCAAGAGTCAGCTACGGCATCTCGACTGGTGGAGGTGGCGGAAGTTGTATCTCGAACGCAGCACCTTTAAACTCGGGATTCTTGTCCGTGGCTTCCAGTTCTGCGATGCTTTGAAGTGGCGGAGCGCCCTCGGAGTGGTCCCCGCGTATTGTGGTTGCTGGTGTTGTACTTTCGGTCAAGCTGCGATCGCTCATGCTGCTATGACTTCGGCGTACGTCGCTGCTCATGCTGCTGTGGCTTCGATGGACATCACTCATACTGCTATGACTTTGTGATGTTCGTGGAGAGGTTATTGTTGGTGAAGTGACTGTGAGACCAAGGCCGGTGGCTCCACTGGCACCCATGAGAACTGAGCCGCGACGAACGCCCTCCCTGTATTTCTTGTCGTCCGCTAGATCTGCCTTAACGACCAATCGATCCACGAGGACTTGATGGGCTTTGTTCAGGGTCTTTTTGACAAAATTGGTCAGAAAGACGTTGCAGTTCATATCGACGTCCTCCCGCAGGTACAGTCCTTCACGAGGTACACCAAGATCACTGAAACCGAGCTCCTGATGCTCTCTTTCCTCGCCCATGACCACATCATTTCCCCCAATTGACCATTTCTCCTTGATTTCGAGGCCAGCAGGAGCATATACGTGGGTTTGAAGCCCGCGCGGCAAATCGTGAAAACAGGCTTTGTAGTTGACTTGGCCCTTGACACCTGGCAGATACGTGACACGGTCTGTGAGCTCGTACCAGAGACAGTGAAACTCGTCCGGAAGTGCATTGGGAGGTGGTTTGCATCGCTGGTGATTGATGACCAGAGGATTTAATTCAATCATCTCGCTGTGCGAATGCAGCATTTCGACCGCTGTTTCCCTGCTGATTGTGGCCGGCAATGGTGTGACCACCGTATAAACGCTTCTCTTCCAGAAAACCATGGTGCCTCGAGATATATGTCAAGTCGCGAAGAAAATATGTGAGATGTCGCAGACCCTCGGTTGATTGTGTGGCGTAGATTCCAATCGCAAGCTGTCGCAGTCCTCTGAATTGGCGGCCGAGAGTCGAAGAGACGCTGGTGCGAAGGAAAATGGCAGTCTTATTTGTCAGGCAGGCTTACGTGTGGTGTCGTACGCAAGGATTTGGACCAAGCTGTTTCTGGACGCGGACAGCACTCAGCTTATCTACTTGTCGGAGTATCGTCTTGAGCGGGCTGCGCAACGGCCGGCCACAGCCGCACCTAATATTCATACGATTGCGACCGCTGTCTGACTCTGTGGTTCCCCCATGTCTTGCCTGAAAATGGTCGGGAAGGCGCTGGTAGATCCAATAATGCCCGTGCTCGATGGGCATTTCTTGACCAATAGGAAGTCATGCGAAAAGCTTGGCTTTACTCTAATTTTCGCCAACGTCATCATGTGGGACCTTCCTCTGTATGCAGGTTCGCTATCAAGCGTGTGGATCTTTCTTTCCTGAGGTGACATTCCAAGCTGTATTCTCACAAAAGTGTTGTTGTTCTTGACTGTCTTCATTGCAGGCGTTCCGGCAGGTCTATACTATCATCATTGACATTATCGGGTTAACTCCTTCACCGTCCGGCTATCGTTATAATCCAATACCCGACGCGACGATCAACTGAGTCGCAATTTTAAAGGCTCTCACCCTCCATCTCCATCAACTCGGCACGATGGCTTGGGAACAGCTTGAACCTACACCACCTCATCTTTCATACCTTCTCATTTCTTCATTCTTGATTGTCTATTGCCTGTTCGCTACCTTCGTCAGGAACCGTCTTCATCTGTCAGAACCACCCTTGGCACTTCTTGTTGGTATTCTTCTGGGACCAAGAGTGCTTGGCTGGCTGAACCCAAATTCCTGCCCTCAGCAAGGATGTACCGGCGATGAAAGCGATAGATGGGGTTGGGGAGACACCCAAGTCCAGGAGATCTCTCGTGTCATCCTTGGTGTCCAGGTCTTCACGGTTGGTATCGGCCTGCCAAGGTACTATGCAAGCAAGCACTGGAAAAGTGTTGGCATCTTATTGAGTAAGTCTTTCCCTATCCAATCTCGTATCTGGACTATGGCAAGCTTCCTGTATTTGACGGTATATCGTCTGTTGTGTCAGGCTTGAAGCAATGGGCTCTTTTCATGGAATCCCAATCAGCACATCTAAATCCCTATCTTGCAATATCTCTATCAGCACACATCTCTGCACAACTTCATATCGAGATTCTGAGCCATCCTCAGAACATAAATTCTGAGGAAGAATTAAGACTGACTCTCCAACCCAGCAATCGTTATGACCTTTGGCTGGTTCATCTGCTCTCTGTTCGCTGCCTTGATGTTCAAGGTAGACATCGCCACTGCCCTGACCATCGCCGCTTGTTTGACACCCACCGATCCTGTTCTGTCATCGTCCATTCTCTCCAACAGTCAGTTCAGTACTAGGGTACCGAAGCGCATCAAGGATATGCTGGCTGCAGAGTCTGGTTGCAATGATGGCATATCTTTCCCGTAGGCTCGCAATAATCATGACCGCGAATCATGGCTGACGTTTCTTTACAGATTTCTTT
The DNA here is from genome assembly GCF_000721775.1 of Aureobasidium melanogenum CBS 110374. Taxonomy (NCBI): domain Eukaryota; kingdom Fungi; phylum Ascomycota; class Dothideomycetes; order Dothideales; family Saccotheciaceae; genus Aureobasidium; species Aureobasidium melanogenum. The sequence goes on from NW_024470064.1 coordinate 592,029, forward strand.
ACATTGGACTGTATGCACTGATTCATGCTGATCCTAAGACTGCTATCAAGGAGTACTTCCTCATCACTGTCCTCTGGCAGTGTACCTTCGGCATTGTTGCAGGCATGGTCATCGGCACAATCTTCAACAGACTCTTGCGCTTTTCTGACAATCGAGGCTACGTGGACACCGCTGGCATGATTGTGTTTTATTTACTCCTCGCAGTCTTCAGCGTTGGTGTGGGTAGTATACTCGGCTCTGATGACTTCCTCGTAGCCTTCGGTGCTGGCTACGGTTTTGCTCGAGATGGCTGGTTCAGCAAGAAGATCAAGGACGCACATCTTCCGGATGTCACTGACCTGCTGCTCAACTCGGCCATGTTTATCTACCTTGGCACTATCATGCCTTGGGAAGCATTCGGCGCTCGCGACATTACTCCTTATGTCACCCCATGGAGACTTTTCGGATTCGCCGCCTTGGTCTTGTGCTTCCGTCGCATTCCTATCATGCTCGCAAGCTACAAGATTAATCCCGACATCCGCACTTTCCGTGAAGCTCTCTTCTGCGGACACTTTGGCCCCATGGGCTTGGGTGCGATCTTCCTTGCCATCGAAGCCCGTGCAACTCTCGAAACTGGCACCAGCGAGCCATTGCCTCATCCCCCAAAGTTTTCGCCACCCTACTCGAACCGTGAAAAAGCAGTTGAGATGCTCTGGCCTGTCATATGCTTTGTCGTCATGTGCAGCACTTTTGTTCACGGATTAAGTGTTCTTGGACTAAGTCTAGCCAGCCACTTCCGTAGAAGAGAAGGTGAGAGAGCACCTTTGCTGGCTCAAGAGACTGATCCGCTTGATGGCATGGAACATGAACGTCCTGAAGACATGGATACAGACCACGAAGAGGACTAGAGGCCCTGCATCAGTCTTCCGCACGTCCTGGCGGAGGAAGGTGACTCTAACTATGGCCTAAACACGAACAAATCGGAAGGTCGTGGTATCGCCTGTGCTTCATCAATGCCTCTACAACAGTCAAGCGCAGGAGACGGCATCGAACTGGACAATTTGAACCCTGACGGGACTGTCAGAGTCGGGAACGCAGGACCGAGTGCGCAGGATCAAGATCAAATTACATCAATTCCACCAATCAACCAGGGAGGCTCGGAAGGAACTGTTCTGAGAGAAGGGGAAGACCCAGATCAGGGATCTACCATCGACGCTCAATGCAGACCATGCAAAGACTTCGTCCGACTGTTCACCTGCGGCCTTTACCCTTCGAACAAAGGGCAGGGCCGTAGAAGGTCACATGATGCAACACCCAAAATCGTCGATGTTCCTGAGGGGAGCAGAATAAGCCCAACCTATCGTGAACCACAAGAGCCACCACCGCCGCCACAGAGTCCACCACCACCCAGCAAGTTACCATGGTACAATTCAGTAACGCCAACCAGATGCACTCTTCAGTAACGAAGAGAACACGAGAAATACAAAAATAGATATGTTCTAGACGGAAAGGAGATAAGAGGACACATTCGTAACAATGATACATTCTTTTGATATAGAACGAAGAGTGTGCCAGGCATTGCTTGTGTGTTTATAACGTTAGCAGACCAAGTCAGGGATTGTGTTCTTGACCAAGACCTAGTAAGCCCAAGATCCATCTGCTGTACAAAAGTCTCTTGCATAGAAGACATGCAAAGCTGTTGCCACAATGAAGTAACCAGACTCTCAATCTCAGGATTTGAATCTATATCGGCCATTCACAATTTTCGAAACTGCTTTTACCTGTAGGAACATCCATCTCTTACTTGCAGCTCCCAATGACACGGCTGGCAAACGATGACCAACAGCAGCAATGACTCTACTCCAACCATCTAGACACGGTAACCCAACTGTGGCGTACAGAGTGTCTTCTACTGGCACCACCTTCTGCCTGCTCTTCCTCTTGCTCCTGCCGGACCTCAGGGATGTGTCCGTTTCCATCGTTTGATTCGACCAAAGTTTCGATGATTGTGGGAGGTTGATTTTCTTGATCGTTGTCTTCTTCATCCGCTTCGTCTTCTTCAGGGATAGTGGTGTGAGTGACTGGTACACGTGTCTGCGCCATTAAGGCAGGACGTTCTGTTGAAGCAGAGGGTTGAACGACGGCGGAAGGGTGGACGGTTTGAGAACGAGAACGAGAACGGCGTGGAAATAATCCACAGCAGAGGGATCTAAGACCTCCACTTGTGCTTCTTCTACGTTGATGAGGTTGGGAAGTGGAAGTAGCAGTAGAAGCAGAAGCATCAACAAAAAGTCTTCTCTGCACAGGAGGAGAAGGAGGAGGTGTATCCTCCCTTACATGCACAACTTCCTCATCACCTCCAAAACTGTGAGTAAAACTCTCACCATCGTCTGAAGCATCGACAAAACTGTCTTCATCATCAGGGAGAACAATAAATGGTTGCACCATAGCTGTAGTGCCGATATTGGCAATCACAACTCCACAAGAAGGACGGAAGTGTTGTAAGTTTGGCCACTGAGGGATAGGTGATGGGGTTGATGGGTGGAGTATTGGTGAGGACGGAGGAGGGGGTGGCAGAGATAGATGATGGTTTGGTGGGTTTTGGCGAAGTGGGTGGCGAATCTGTGAGGTTGGTGGTTAGTGGGAGTGAAGAAAGGAGGAGGAGGCGAGGAGCGTTTACCCAGCGTTCACTTGGTTCGCGACTTAGAGGGGTGGGTGCGCGGGCGCGGTCTTCTTCTGGTTCAGGGGTGGTAATGCGTTCGTCGTTCAAGGCGACTGTTGAAGGTGGCAGAGGCGGCAGGTTGGAGATGGATGGAAGTGAGGCTGATGCTGTGACGTTCGACGTCGAAGAAGATGCAGGAGTCGGAGATACCAAGGGCGCCAGGTATGAGACGTCCATACCATTATCATCTTCTGCGCCTGCATTTGCTTCCTCATCTTCAGGGCTCACTGACGATCCGGATGCACGGTTGGCGGTGACGAAAGCATTCCAGTCAGCAATGCCACCAAGACTGACACCATATCTCCTGGTATCATGTCTGTAGTTCTCTCAACCACCAACAAGGCGACCAAAATCCATACTCTGAGTGTTCCTGCCATCACGTTGGACATGATCCACATTGTATCCCTCATCGCCAATAGGACCATATCTCTGGCCCCAGAGATCACTGAAACTGCTTCGCGGAATCTCAACATCGAGACGAGGTCGACTGGGATGATTGTAGATGTATGGTCCATCATTAGGAACACCAATCTCTCCTTGATCGACAATCGGTCTTGAGATCTTGGGTCTGTTGTCGTGATCAAAGGTGGGTGTTCGAACATGACGACCACGATGGGAGATGCCTAACAGACCACTCAGACGGCGACCATTGCGGTTGCGGGGACGCGTTGTGATGTTGGGATGCAGGCGTGGGCTCGGAGCCAGATGAGGAGAATCTGGATCGGCGACAAAAGCAGCAGCGGGTTCAGGGGTAATGGTGCCATAACCAGAATCAGGATCGGAAGCGCTGTTCTGATGAGACATGTCTTCGTAGGCCTGGAGGTTGCGCCGAAACTCTGCTATGCGGCGCTCGGTGTTGTCGCCATTTTCCAGATCCACTGTCAGGCGGTGCCGCTCTCTTTGAGAAGACATGGCTGCCCGGACGAGAAGAAAGGGTGTTGCTGTAGCGTGTTGGCGCAAAGGATGGGTTCGGTTGATTAATTAGGGTATGAATGCCAGCTACTACAGCAACGATCTCTCAAAGCAAAGATACATAACACTGATGCTGAACTTGAGTGGGTACATAGGAGAAGGGAGGGTATGGCTAGAAACCGCCGAGTAGTGACGAGCGACAGACTGGCAGAAGATGGAGACCGTGCGCGAGTGAATTGATATACAAAGTCCGACACGGAGCATTGTATCCTATGACGACAGCGGCAGAAGATGATAGAAAGGATATAAGGATTTGGCAAGAATTGTGGGATGTACATTTTTCAGACTTGTGATTGACAGTCAAAAGAAGCAGCAGGTCATGAGAAAGGACCAGATGCGTGTAAGAAAGGGATGTAGAGCATTTTGAAGGGGCGAGGCCAGTAGCATTACTTATATCTCGCGCTTGGAAACCAGTAGACGAAGTCCACAGGCATTGTTGGTATACGCAGGTCTTGGTTGTACTAAGCCTTTCTCCAAGCAGGCCGTCCTTTTTGAGCTCTGGAAACGAACAACTCCAGTGGCAGGCATCAATAGAGCATGACAGCGCTCGTTTCATCGAGGAAGAAATGTGCCATCCGCGCATGAGTTTGGCAGGTGTCTTGAGTACCGTGCGGCTGTGGTCAGCGTCTAGCCGAAAGGAGCAGGGATGCAACAGGCGAGCCCTAAAGAAGAGAGCGTGTGCTGTTGGTGGTGGTGGTGGATATTCCAGTCGTGTGGCCATGTTCATCTTGCGCCGGCCCGCTTCTTGTCAAGGATCTCAAGCCTGAGCTTCTCGGCGGCGACCTCAACCTCAAGCATCTGACCGACACCAATCTTCCATTGCTGCTCGAGCGCTTCCAATTCACCCTTGCGAGCAGTCTGGCCATCTCTTCTTGCCTTGTCAATCTCCTCAAGTTCGATCTTCCTTTGCGAAACCTCGCGTTCGGCAGTGCGCAGAATTGCTTCGAGTTGGTCGTTGGATATCAGCCATGCGTTCTTGCCGTACGTCTCCAGTAGTGACAGGTTGACTTGACGGGACTCCAGGTACTCCGAGGAAGCATAGGCTTGTTGGAGGGTTGCGCGCCATTGTTCGATGTCGTTTGTCGCTGGCGCATCCTGGGCTTCGTACCGCGACAGGTCAATTCCAGCCTCTTTCTCTGCTCCGGTAGATAGACGCTCGTGCTCGGCTTCGACGAGGTCACTGAATTTGATGGATTTGCGCTCTGGTATTGAAGGGTGAAGTGTCGTCTTGTGGTCTTGTGGCAGTTCGGCTTGGATGAGAGCGCGTGCTGAATTGAGCTCCTGCTCTGACGGCGCAGCGTCAATGTCTGTCGCATTGATTAGCGCATGTTATCAATCATTCAAGACTTTATGCTTACAAGGCAGATAATCTTGTGAGCTCTGAATCAAAGGCATTTTGGTTGATGTGTGATGCAGGAAGAATTGACTGCATCGAGCCTCGAGTTGACGTTCATCGTCACGCCAAGCAACCGACTTTCTCCATCTCCAAGAAGAAGCTGATGTTTACCACATCTCACACAAGACACAAATCCGTTTTCAAATGAGAAGGGCTTCAAAACATCGTAGTCATAGCCGGACTATTAGAACAGATATGTAGAGGGCATCGAGGAATTTCCCTTCTGAATCACAATATCTCTTTGTTCTTTTGATTCTAGACAGGGATTCTCCTTTGCTATCCCTAGACTTAGCTGAGATGGGGCTACTCCTACACTGTCAAGCAAGTCTTGCTTCCAGTCTGCATACTATCTGGAATGCTCTCCCAGAAGATACAGCTCGTTCTGCCAATTAATCGCGTACGCACGAAACAGTATGCCCATCGTCATTTTCAATCCTTTGCCAAGCTCAACTAGCCTGACGACCCACCAACCTCTTGGTCTTGGTATTGCAGTATTATAAGTCGCATATATCGCTGACATGAGCCATATTTCACACTTGTTCTCGCCAGAGCTTCAGCCTATCTTCGCATCTGATCAGCACATATCGCTTTTGGAGTCGCGACGATAATCTTCACCATGGCTCCCATCAAGACCTACGAAATGGTTACCACCAACCTCAAGCGCACCAAGGCTGAACTCAGAGATGTCAACAACGGCACAGCGACCTATGAAGTTGATCTCTCCTTCGCAACAACAGACCTACGGTCCTCGAAACCTGGACGACATGGCATAATTCTACAAACCCCATCCCCATCCAATCAAGTCCTCGGTACCTGTGACTTCACCTTTGGCTCCCTAAGCACACCCATTCACCTCGGCTTTGGAGACTCTGTAGCTTCTCCGGATACTGTAGTCTGGGAGGACATATACGTTCGCGAGATAGCCAAACAATCGGGCTTTGAGATTGGCATCGATCTGGGCGGTTCCATTGGTCGCAAGATATTTGACTGGAAGCGCACCAGTGCGGTCGAAAACAAGTCGGCTTTGAGTCAGAAAATGGATTGGCTGCACTTGAAAATGGTGGAGAGGGAAACTGGTGTAGTTGTTGCAAAGTTCGTGCACAACTTCATGTTTGGAAGCAAGAGAGGTACTTGGGAACTCGAAGAGTTTGAGGGTGGTGATGATTGGGATAGGGTTGTGTTGTTGAGTGGATTGGCGGTGCTTGAATATATGCGGAAGAGTCAGGGGTGGTCATATTGATCGTAAGGGGTACCCATAATCTCTTAAGGACCTACTACAACAGCAAAAGTACAAAATTCTTACCATCCTTCATGCCTGTTCCCATGGGATTTCAGTGGAGGTCACTGGAGGTGCTGTTCAAGAATTCACATTCATGCTAGACCAAGAGGTCACCTTACAAAAGGCCATTGCATCGAGAAACTTCGCCATTTTGTGACAATTGAGCATCGCCAACCCTATAAATAAGTTCAAAAACACTATGATGAACAGCTCTCATGTAGTTATGACATACTGCAATCGCGTAGCAGAGATAGGTCGTCGTGAAGCCCAGAGCCAGGGTCACCCCTCCCTCTATCAAAGTTCCGTTTGCTATTTCATCCAAGTTTCACTTCCAATTCTGCTCCCAGTTTCACTCCAACACACTTCCACGATCTTCTAGTCAATTCTGGATGCTCCGTCATTCAAACAATGCATACATGCTTACATAATCTTTCCCTGCTCTCACTGGTATTTAAGCAGCCTCCTCCACCAGCATCTTCCCTCTCTTCTTTCTTTCTTTCCTCAAGTCTCTTGCCTTCTGGCTTAGTGGGTCCTTTTCCAATCAGCTTTTTGACATCTTGCTAACTTCGCTACAGGATCAAGTGTAGTATCTGTTCTTCATAGTTTAATCGCTGTGACCGGTCTACGGACCGTCTCTCATGATTATTCTACTTTTTGGAACTGGCTGGGAGATGCTCTGGGCTTGCTCATCATCTTCTGGCACAGTGTCGCTCGTATTGCACTACTTCGGGCTGACGCGAATCACTTATCTTTTCATTGATACTCTGGCTTGTAAGCTGGTGATTGAAGAAGAGTTGTTTTTTTCAAACAGCGATGGTGTTGTTTGTTGTGGTGTTTTGCGCGTTGATTCTGATATCACGTGCTATGCTTGAGTCTGTTTTTCACACGAGCATGTCCACCTGACAACATTCACATCTAATGACTACGAAAATCCCATGAACCTCATCAAGACCTTCTGTTGCGAGTCATTTTCATTACTATCTGAGAAGTAGTCGCTGCCTGCCGCCGTGAGGCTGAGAATGTCCAAGACGCGAATGCTACCTAGATAAACACAGCAGAAGCAGAAATGAAACCAGGAACGCTACGCTGCGCGGCAGAAACAAAAGTCAGATGCTAACAACTTTGTCAAGACCAAAGAAACCACCCCGTCACGTTCGTAAAATCATCAAATCATGTCATTAGTGTTGTCCAGCTTTTCCTGGCCTACTTTCCGATTGAGAGAACCAACGCCGTGCCGTCTCCAATCACGATCTTCTGGATGATGGCGCACGACTGCTATGCCTGTTCTCTCGACGCTCCCGATGCTCTCGATACTCACGACCCTGCTCTTGCCCCTCAGCTCCACCACGAGTAGCATGCCTCGTACTACCCGAAGACCTCGTAGGTGCACGAGAAGTCTGACTCGCACTCTTCAAATACCTAGACTCGCCACCAGCAACCGTTGCGATTGTAACCTCCACCCTGCCAGGATCATTGGTCGAACGTAACGATACCTCGCGATCGCCCATGTCGCCGCTCAGCTGGATCCTCGTGTCCTCGGCTGCGGCGATGGACATGATCAGCTTTACACTGCCTTCTGCGCCGCGGTGCCGCGAGGATGTTTCGCTCATGCTGTGTTGGCTGCGGCGGTGGCTGTGATTGCTTCGCGTACTGCGGGGACCTCCTGGGAGTTGACGTAGTGCTTCTGCCGTAATTCTTTCTTCGGAGTGGCCGCGAGCTTGATTCATGTAGTCTATGGCGGCGTGTTCATCATTGTTGAAGTTGTGCTGGTTGTAGTGGACATAGCTTGGGTGTTGAGGGTCAGAAGCTGAGGTATGCTGCGTCCAGGTAGTTGCGTTGGAGCCTCGTCTGCCGCCTGGGTAGGATCGCTGGTCCCCATGGTCTGAGTATCCGGCATGTATGTTCTGGTCCCAAGCAGGCTCAGTGGGATACGCGCGGTGGTAACCATATGCCGACTCTGCCGGATAATCCGATCTCGACCTTGTGTGGCCACTCCGATTGATTTGCTGAACTGCCGACGTAGTGGCACGATGAAAGGTGGCGGGCCGCCTTGGCTGCTTAAAGTATTCAGGACTATCCGGCGGCGACTCGGAAGAGTAGGAATCCGATTCAAACCCTCCCGGCATATGCTGCGGTTTCGAAGGCAAGTTTCGAGCTGAGAAGTGCTCATCGTCATCAGGAGAGAAAGGAGCAGAGGTAGTGTCGTATGTCGAGATCTTGGACGAACGCTTTGGCAATGAGGTCGTGGTCTTTGATCTTTCGGGATGATGAATCGCAGGCCTGATTGGTAACTTCATGGGTGGTGGCGGTCCTCCTGCGCCAGGCAAGGGTGGTGGCATAGAGACACCAGAAGGAGCATACATGCTGGGATAAAGAGGAGGTGGCATACCAGAATGCATTGGCTGTGACCTAGGGTCGAACCTGGGCATCATCTCTGGAGGTGGAGGATGGCATCCTGCGAAAGTGGTACCAGGTGAATACACTATCCTCGCTCCAGGTGGTGGTATATGTCCCGGGGGCATGACACCAGATGGTGGACCATGGCGAACGATCGGAGGTGGGCCATGGGGAGGCCTCGCAGGGAATGTGTGGGTACGATGATCCTGCTGGAGAGGGTTGGGTCCTGGTCTTGTACCATGATGGGATGCATTCATACAGTCTCTGCAACCACAAGGAGGCTCATTAGGAGGACGTCTTTCACGACGATGTCTTTCTGGATCCTGTCTTATTTCTCTGGGAACCCGACCAGGGCTGGATGGAGCAGGAGCTTGACTAGGTCGTCTTGATCTATGTGACGTTTTGGCCCCTGGTTCGCAGCTTACCTCCTCCTTTGCTCCTCCTTGAGATGCAGGTTCTTCGGGTTGTCGCGAAGGAGCATCCGTATCCCCGGGAGGTAGTGGAGCTTCTGGCGGTCCAGTAACACTAGCTGGCCTTGCTTTGCTGGGAGAGCTCCTTTTAGGATCTAAGGTCTTGCGGCTCCTCTTGGTACTGGAGTTGGAAGCCGGCTTGGATGCGCTGGAGTCACCTTTCTCATCATCTGTATCTGCGCAATCCTCGACAGTGGCCGCTGGTGGATGCTTGGCAGCAGGGTTTGTATCTGCCATGGTGCGGTGTAGTCTGGATAGGATCACTCAATGACTCACGTCGATACTCGGCAAGGGAGGCGGTGGACCGATCGAATGCTGGGTATCCCGCAAAATGCGGTCAGGCATCAAACGCGGGGTGGAACAGCTGCAACAGTATACAACGTTCCTTTATCGCGAGATACAGTAGGCGATTATCGTCAATATGGTCGAAAGGCTTGGAGAGAAGTCAGACATTGCTACAGAGAGACATGCAGAAGAAAGGGAGATTGACATTGTTCTGGAAAGAGAAGAAAGAAGAAGGAGGTGACTCTTCAGAAACCAGGCAAACGCACAGCGAACTTCCGCCCAAACTGCTGGCGAATGGCGTTTGCACATGCAGATTCGGCTAATACGACCGGTCAGCGAATGGAGGCCCTTTGCTTTTGGGCACCGCAGCGTGGAGACAATCTCCCAAGGTCAATCTGGAGACAGTTTGCGGCCTGAAAAGGCAAGGAGTATTCTTGTGATCTGGATGCTGGGTCGTAGGGCTGCAACGATAGATGAGATGGAAAGGAAAATAGATGATGGGCATCAATCTCCGGGTCATTGCGGGACCATTATATATCGCCTTGCCAGCCGCATGAGGAATGTTGTCCAAGTAGATACCTGTGGCAGCCGGTCGAGGTCTGTCAGGACCTCTCGTCCACAATTCTACGAGCCTTCTTGGATGTCAAAATCAAGGACTCAGTCTGTCGACTGGCGGCACGTCGAAGGAGGGTGTGTGATGCGGGGCCCGCATTGGCCAATGCAAGCGATCGACTTGCGGGAGCCCGCCTTTCCCACCACATGTTCTGTCCTTGTTCGTCCCGTGCATTCGGTCTGAAACAGCAGCAAGATAGCACACTCTAAATGGAGGGGAGAATTGTGGTTTCTTCAAGCCAACTTCGATGTTTTCTTTCGGCAGGAAAGCACACCCCACAGTCTGTCCAGTTTCAGCAATGATCTGACGACATGCAAGCTTCAAGGGCTTGGGGCCGATACACTTATTCTCCGAACCTAGCATCCGGACATCATTGTGTTCTTGTCGGACAATCGTCAGCATGGGAGACGTATATGTTGACGTTCAACCGTCAGCCTGCTCTTGGGCATCTGTCCATTCGACGTTGAAGCCAGGCTACCACAAACAGTTTGCTTCTTTCTCATCACCACCACTTTCAAATACGTAAAACACGGTCATTTTGGATCACCAACCACTTGATAAGTTGTTTTCTGCACAATGCCTCATTCAGAGGACAAAATTCGCATCGCGATTGCTGGCGGAGGCATCGGAGGCCTCTGTCTTGCAGTTGGTCTGATGGAATACCCCAACCTGGACGTACACATCTATGAAGGTGTACCAAAATATACCGATATTGGTGCCGGACTTGCATTGCACAAAAACGCTATCACTGCCATGGACCTTATCCACCCTGCGATAAAGAAGACATACTTCGCCAAAGCTCTTACCATGGCCGGAGAGGAAGACGAGGAGATGGTGACACAAGTCATTCTTGTGAGCGGACCCAACACCGGCGAAGTAGTCGCAGAATTGGGCAAAGCAAAAGGTCGCAGGACCGTGGCTAGATCGGACTTGCTTGATGGTTTGCTGGCTTTGTTGCCGAAGGATCGTGTTTCTTTTGGCAAGAAGCTCGACAGTATCAAGGAAGACGATGCCAGCGGCAAGGTTACACTCACATTCAAGGATGGTACCACAGCAGAAGCTGACTGTCTGCTTGGTGCGGACGGCGTCCATAGTGGGACTCGCAAACATATCCTTGGACCGGATCACCCAGCCGTACCGCCGAAGAACCCTGACGGCTGGAGGGTACACTCGCGCCAAGTACCCATGGATATCGCGATGAAGACAATCGACTCGAAGTGGAGGCGAACAGTGCCAATCCTGTGTGGTAAAGAGGGTCATGTCAACATGATGCCTCTCCACAAGGGTGAGAAATTGAGCATTATTTGCGTGACACGTACTGGTATCGCGAGCGATGGCAGTCTCGCACCCTTCGAGAAGGAGCGCTTTGCAGATTACCGCGAGGATGCAAAAGCCGCTGTCGAGGTAAGTCAACGAACTCAGCTTTACAAGAGACGAGCCCTATACTGACTATATTCGAAATAGCTTGTTGCGGAGGATCCTCATATTACCTGGGAGCTTCAACAACATGAGCCCGCACCCTATTACAACCGTCGCAACATTGCTGTAATGGGAGATGCAGCACATGCATGCATGCCGTTCGTCGGACAAGGTGCAGCTCAAGCCATCGAAGACGCCGCAGTCCTCACCGCGCTCTTCCGCCGTCTGGATTCAGTCTCGCAGATCGAGAAAGTTCTGAAAGCCTATGATCAAGTTCGAAGGCCTCGTGCACAAGCAGTCGTTACCATGGGCTGTGACTTTGGCCGCCTGTACGATTTCGCGCTACCAGGTGTCGAGGATGACCCAGTCAAGATGAAGCAGTTCATGGGCAAAGCGGCTGCTTTCACCAATAACGCCGATTTGGAGAAGCAGAACCAAGACGCGCTGGATGCGTTCGAGGCTTTGATGTAGACGTAGTGTATGCGTCTAATTTAGTTTGCTATGCACGACATCAGAGCGACCGGCCGGCAAGGCGAAAGACTGTCGAGGCTTGATCAGTATATTAGTTTAAGCGGCAATATAGCTACTGATACGTTAGCAGAGGTATCAATGCATGTATATCATGATCTTTATCATTTTATAACATGTTCATTATGATCATCCGTCACATTTGCGACTCGATCTCTGTGACAGGCAAGCAGGACCAATCGTACAATCCAGTGGCTTTTCGATTTTCATATCGGTACTTGTGTCTTCTTGAGCGGTTACACTGCTTATCTTATGACAGCTTGGCTGGCTTCTCGAGTAGTACAGGACTCAAAAAATACCACTACCTTATCTATACCTTGTACTCATCTCTGAGCAGCGAGAGCAAGAACAGAAAAGTATATACCAGAGTAGCAAGGAAAAGTATATACCAGAGTAGCAAGGTCTTTCATCGGCGTCATATTCAACCATCCTTATTTCCGCATAGCATTGATCTTTTCTTATCGTCAAGAATAGAAAAAGCTTCAGTTATTGCGCCATAACGCCATCACGTCCGTAAGTGCAGAAATTCATCCACTTTACTTGATGATATCAAAGAGCAAAAAAGAACACGCCATGGCATGATTGGTCTGTGTGCTTTGATGCTAAAGTACGAGTACGAGTAGACCACGCCATTTGCGTAGTTGCATTTATTTCACCGCTTCTTTGCTCCATGCACCCCGCTTCTTGTTTTTGCGCGTTTAAACTGTCCGGTCCGAGGTGCTATACCGGTGTCTTTTTGCGTTATCTCCCAGGAGGGAAAAGAGTGGATTCAAGGGATAGATGGATGTGAGAATGGATGACCCGGTGTCATACCTTCTTCCTTGGCATCACGAAAAGGGAGGGAGTGTTTTAGTGTTCCTCGACCCGTAGGCAACAAACAGCCCTAGATCCTAATGTCCCTTCCCCTAAAGTTGCAACAGAGGTTTGTGTTGATATCAAACCCTCCTTAAACCTTCCGTCAAACACGCCATCATCGAAGGTTTAGTACAAAGGATTGGCGGTTTCAAAGACAAACGTCCCATCGCTGCGATCTGAGACACCAAGAAAGCGTGGGGGTGGAATGAGCAAAGAGGTGCGGGGTAAAGATAAACAAAACAGACTGCCTATTTCAGAACAACTGCCGTCCTTCGCAATATAGATAGTCATGGCGATGAGAAAACGCGGCTGACAAAGACAAAGAAAAGACCCTAGCGATGATAGGACGTCGCTCCGTCAAAGGCACACGAAAGGGAAATGGTCAAGGCATCCCATACCATCGACGCCTTAATCCTTCTAGAAAACCGCAAACAGGAGGCCTGAACCAGAGTTACACAGACGATGCGAAGGTATTCCCGAACAAAAGACAAACTCTGGTAGGTTTGACAGTGATATGCAGGGGAGGCCTAAAAGCCCTGTCAACTTCCTCTTTGACTCATAATCTCAAAACCTTCTGAGTCATTTTGTGACAAGAAGAAGAGGGGTAGGAATGAGGGAGGGATATTGTGATATCCCTCACGAGAGAAGGGCTAAAGAGAGAATAGGGACTTGTGTACATGCCACGAGGTGTACTTAAAAGTCACTCGCCGATCATCACATGCCAGTTCGATACATCACAAGAGTCGAAAAACACTAAAGACGAAGATGAGAGATCATGCTATGAGTAGGGTAAGAGCGTGAGCTCAAGAGTGTATATTTTGCTTGCTGTAACCTTTCCATGATGCTCCGAGACCGTGAAAACTCCAATGTATATATATCTGTCGGTAAAGCAGAAAACAAAAAGCCATTCGCATGCAAACATTCAGCCATACCTGCATTCGCCATAAATCATGAAAAACAAAAATGCAACAAAACAAGAAGCTTGGGTATAGATCAGAAAACGAGAGTCGCAAGGAAAGAGGAAACACCGCAGAGAAACCAGATAAGCGAGCGAAAACATGCAAGAGAGATCAGACCGAGAACGCCAGAATGCTGTGTATAACCCAGAAAAGCAGAGCAAAGACGAGAGATTGCGTGACTTCATGACGAGAGAAAGGAGAACATCATCCAGAAGTTATCGTTTTCGTGTATTTTCGTCGTCATAAAAGAGTCATCCATCATGATATCGAAACCAGGTTTGTTTTTGTTGATAAGCGCAAAAGAAGAAGGGATCATCGACTAGATCTTCTTCCTCTCATTTCGTTCCTCAATTGCTCCAAGATCTCATCATGCTCACTCACAGTCCAGAGATGAGGAGAAGGTGCCACGAAGGAGTGGGGTCTTCCACTCAATGTCCTGAATCTCTTGTATCTGGGACGTTGAAGTTTGGGACGGTGAGTTCGTGGTGAAGGTGCGGTGACAGGTCTATCCATCTCGTCGAGGTGGAAGTTGTTCTTGCGGCGCAGGACACGGCTGCGTCGGCGATCTGCTTCCCAGCCATCCACTTCCTCATCTTCTTCGTGGATGATATCCTTGAGTGTTGTAAGAGAGGGAAGGCGAGAAGGTGGAGAAGAGGACGGTGAACCAAAGCCCTCGAGGTCGTCGATGATGAGCTCAGGCAATTGATCTTCTGATGGCGGTGTCCTCGGCGGTGTCTGTTGTGACTTTTGCGGTGACGGCGTGCGGCGAGACGACAAGAAGTTTCCCCATTTCTCCTCTAGCCTGACACGGAATGTCGTTCGCTTTTGCTCTACTTCCTCGTCAAAGGGACTGTCGATGCCGGCGTTGTAGTCGAGGCCATCAAAGGGGTCGTCTTCGTCGAGTACAGGTGATAGGAAGTGTGAAAAGGGGTCCTCGTCTATGTCATCCATTGCAGGTGGTGACGGGCTCTTGCTATTGCTCTTCGACATGTTGGTTGTGATGGTTTGGAGGTTGGGCCATGTTGTACGGCGAGATTGCTTTTGTGCTGCTGCAGAGGTGGACATCAAGCTGGCGTATAGGCAGCAGCAGGCAGTGATGTGAGGCGGAGTTGTTTTTAGGGTGTCGTAGACGTTGAGGTGTGCAGTAGTAGTGTAGTGGGTAGGCAGCAGAGTGGAAAGAG
This sequence comes from Aureobasidium melanogenum CBS 110374, assembly GCF_000721775.1. Classification (NCBI taxonomy): domain Eukaryota; kingdom Fungi; phylum Ascomycota; class Dothideomycetes; order Dothideales; family Saccotheciaceae; genus Aureobasidium; species Aureobasidium melanogenum. Next base: position 607,084 of record NW_024470064.1, read on the forward strand.
GATGGTGGGCTGTGCTGTGACTGAAATGACAGACTTGTACAACAAGAAAGAGTCACAAAAGAGCAAAGCAAAAAAAGCTAAAAAGATCAGGACTCCCAAGTGACGACGAGGCGTATGACAAAGAGGACGCAAAGACTCGAGGTTCTTCGCGGGACTTGGTTAATATAAAATGGGATATACGAGGAGTAGTAGATGTGGATGGGAGCCAGAGCGTGGGAGGAGGGGCAACCGCAAGGGTCGGATAGCATATATGAATGATTACCAGTTATCAAGTGAAACGGTCATCTAGGAAATGGCCTGGAAATAGGCACAACGGCTCTCCCTTCACCGCTCACGCGAACAAGTAGATCGACCAAGGACCACCTGTTAGACCAAGCGTCTAGCCGGCACATGATGGCGCCCGGACGTTGGGATTAATGGTCGCGATATGGGACACGGTCCTTCTGCCTCTTTGATGCGTCAAAAGGTGCCAAAGGTCAGATCATCAGATGTGGACTGGACTGTGGATTGAGGGGGAGTCATGCCGTGCGCGACAACGCGCCGTCTGACTCTTGGCCCCCTCGTGTATCTGCGCCGCGTCAAGCTTGCTTGATTCATGATGATCATGATGGCGAAGCAGAAAAGCCAAAGAGATTGCATGCATTCTTTACGGATATGCAAGTACAAAAGTACATCACAAAAGGGCAAGAAGCATGAATTGACGAGGACAGGCAAATAGAGCGAGCATTACGGAGAGGAAAACAGGGCCGGGAACAAGAAAATAGTCAACACCAGCCAGGCTTCGCGATAAATTAGGAGCCCAGCACGCCTAGAAATCTCCCATTTTCCCTTTAGGACCGGACCGCAACGTAAAAGCACAGAGCTGAAAAAACGATGTTATCACCAGAGCAGCAGAATGATAGAGCCAAGAATGAAATGAATGATTCGTTCAGCAGTCAAAAAGATGTGCACCGGTGCCTGGCTGGCAGCGGCCTACACACCCTCTTCTTCAAGCGTACACAACATCCGCATGACTTGTGTCCAGCAGCGAAAGAAAAATGACCAAAAGACGCGATAGGGTCCTTCGTGATGCAGCGTGTGTGTGGATGTCTGCATGAGAAGCCTTGATTCGCACGAACGGTCAAATGCGCCTGGCCGGCCTTTTCTCCCTTTCATGCATCTCTGTCTTTGGCTACCTGATTCGTACACCCGCATCACGATTCAAGCCTCTCGATTTAATCGATCTACACGCCTGTTGCGCAAGCCATTGCGACTGGCTTGTAAAAAATGCGCAGCGGCTGAGCAAAGTATACTAGACTGGCAACTAGGTGATTTTCTTTGCAGCGGTGAGACAAGGCTTGCATGACGCTTGCCGGTGATGGCGATTCGTGGTCTGCGGTCTCTTTTTGCGGAGAAGGGAGACAAGGAGGGTGGTGGACCATCTTTGCAGATCACCGTCAACAAGTCGAACTGCCATGCAGGGTCTCTAGCTGCTTTTCCTCCTCCCCTTTCGCCGTTGGGGCAGTCGCATACCGTGTCTTTGCCTGACGCATGCCTCCATAAGACTCGAGGCTCTTGGACTGTTGTTGTTGTGCTTGCCGGCACCTCCGGCAACATCGTTAGACGTTTGTTGCGAGCAGATGAGTGTGATTTGCATTTCCTTGGTTTCTCTGGTACGTATGACTTCAATGGCAGGCAGTTGCTATCTCGTTCTTTCTTATCTTATCAAGACACTTCTACCGGTATATTTACTCGTGACTTCTGGATCGCGGTCTGCATGTTAATGGACGCACAGCTTTTGCCGCTCTTGTCTCCGCATAACATTACTGGCTCGCATCTACCTTGTACTTACGGCCGGGAAAACGGAAACGAGGGAAAGGCACTTGTGTTAAATTGCATGATAGGGCAAGTGAGGTATTCGGTTTCGATGTCAGACTGTTTGAAGATCTGTTACAGATTCTGATTCTCTGTCCGTATCCGTTTAAGCTGTGTTACAGTGAAACATTGACCTAAGGGCTCGAGTACTTGTAGTTGTACTGCTCCTTCGCCTCGTCTCTCAACTTCTGCAACTCGGCATTCTTGTCTGCAAACTCCTTGTCATCCTTGAGCTTTTGCTGGAAGTTTTCATTGGTGTAGGGCGAAGGTCCAGGGATGTTCTGGCCCTTCTTGACTGCCGAGCGCTCGTTGATCGACTTCCACCACTTCTCCAAGTTCGGGAATTGGCTAAGGTCGACGCCAGAGAAGTACGCTAGGTTGACCCAACTATAGTTTGCAATGTCGGCGATTGTGTACTTATTGCCGACGAGGTAGGAGTTGTTCTTGAGCTGGTTGTCCAGGATGCCGTAGAGGCGTTCCGTCTCACCCACATAACGCTATTTGACAGAAAAGGCGGTCAGTATGCAACTTCAAACCTTATATAGGACCACACTCCGAAATCTTCACGTTACGCACCTGTGTAGGATAAGGAATGCGCTCTTTGGCTAGCCTGTAGAAGTGGTTGGCTTGACCTTGCATAGGTCCTAGACCACCGTGCTGCCAGGCGACCCACTGTTCTTGGTAGGACAGCTGAGGGTCTTCCTTGAACGAGAACTTGTTCTCTGGGTCTATTGATGCTAGTCAGGATACTATCCAACTTTACGTCCCATAGATCGGGAGAAGCTTACCGTAGTGTCTAGCAAGATACGCGAGGATGGCTGGGAGAAGGCAGATCGAGTCAGTTTGACACTTCCTCTTGAAGATCACCGTGCCCAAAATACGACTCACCTGAGCCCTCTTGAATCGCAAGGCCACCCTTGTCATGGTCAATGAGAACAGGAATACGACCGTTGGGTCCCAGCTTAGTGAACCAAGGCTCCTTCTGTGTGTTCTTCATGATGTTGACGCTCTGGTAGATATAGTCCTTGCCATAGGCTTCCTTCAACTCCTCAAGGAAGATTGTGATCTTGTGACCATTAGGAGTGCCAAAGGTCAAGAGCTCAAGACCCTTGTTGGCGATCAAGCCAGTGGGTTCGGGTGCATCGGAAGACATGATGTTGGATATAGGTTTAGTGATAGCTTCAGGTATTACACGAACGTATTGACGCTGAGTTTGTGCAAGGCGAAGGATAGGACTGCGAAGGAACATTGGGATGGGAGGATAGAGTGGTACAAAAGAGGTCGTTCGAGATTGTGTAAGCAAGCTCTCCTCAACGTCATCGACAACTTTGGGGAGAGCTCTCCGTTCAAACCCCGCAATTTATCTCCGGTTGCTCCAGCACTGATCGAGTAATCAGAGACTCCTATAGAAAGGCACAATCGTTTCCAGAAGCAGAGGTATGACCAAGGAGAGCTCTTTGAATGTCACTTCTCAGTGATCATTGTCCTGTCCCCTAAGAGTATTATGCATTTCCATAGCTACATATTTTACATACTTCACATACGGAGAGGCTGGAAGGACGATAAATGGCAGTACAAGAGACACACAAGTGAGGGCAGAAGTACTGTAGAGCTAACATTTGCATTCTTTGATCAATCGCTTTTATGGTCGTGCGGGTATACTAAACTATTCATGAAGAAGAAACAACATCTTGATAACGCCATTCGCAATGCTCATAACCATGACTTTCCCACCCATCGTGTGACTATCCTCTTTTCCCGAACCTCTCAAGCAGCAGCAGCGATCGTCTTTGGTAGACTAGCAAATGCAGACTCAAAGGCTGACTTCTTCCTTCCATGCTCAGCTTCGGTGATGCCCAGTTTGCGAACCACCTTGAAAGCACCAGTTCCGAGCGACATCGTTTGTCCCATGATAATGCACTCTGAGACACCTTCGATGCGATCTCTCTTCATACCCACTGCAGCGTTGAACAGATGATCAGGAGTCTTCTCGAACGAAGCAAGCTGCAAGACCGAATCTCTCATCTTCGCAAGACCGAAACGTGTAATACCGAGGACGTCACCCTTGTAGGTCATGACATCGGCGAGCAACTGCATGTGACGAGGATCGATGTCCATACCTCCCATGACCGAGCTGATTTCCGCAATGATGGTGCTGCGAGCGGCTTCAATACCAAGCACGTCTTTAGCCTCCATGACGTTGTTGGATCTTGTTCTTAAGCCGTCCACGCCTTCGGTTGTCATGCAGTTCTTCAAGCCATAACCTTCGACCAACACGGAAACAGGTTCGCGGCCAGTGGCGTCAGGTTTGTCATCCTTCTTAACAATGGCACGGGCACAGTCAGGGTAACCCTTTACGACCACATTGGGGAGGATACGCTTCAAGTCCTGAATAATATCAAAGATCTCGAGAGGCTTGCGGGTCTTGTTAAGTGCTGCTTTGCCGCGAGGTTCTGGGACGTATTGAACATTGACACGGATGTGTGTTTTGCCGACTGGTGCAACTTGTACACCAAGGGCTTTCACAGCCTTGCTCTTGGCGATGGCGAAAGTAATGTCCTGGGTGGTAAGGCGCAGACCAAGCTTCATGACTGTGTCCCAGTTGATGCGCATGTTGACGTAAGAACTGGTGACTGACCAGACATCTTCGATGTAAGCGATGATGTCGCGAAGGTAGGTTTTCTCAATCATTGCTTTCGCAACGCGGCCAGCGACGGTTTCATACTTGGAGTCGAGTGTGCAGGAGATGACCTGATACTAAATTAGCAAAATTTGATAAGAACGGAGGGAGGCCACTTGCGGGAGTTGATATGACACGACTTGCATTGATAATTCTGGACGGTGCGATGCGAAATTAGCAGATTTCATCAATTTGGAAAAGAACCACTTACTCCTTGATGCGGGGTACACCCTGAGTAATACTCATACCGGCGACACCAGCAAAATGGAAAGTTTTGAGAGTCATTTGTGTACCAGGCTCACCGATGGACTGGGCACCAGTGGCTCCGACGGCGTGACCTGGTTGAACCTTAGAACGCTCATACTTGGTCAAACACAGCATGAGGAACTCCTTGAGGGCAGCAGCTGAGATCTTGAGCACACCATCAGCGATTGTTCTTTGCTCGCAATCGTCTGCCACGGCAGCATCAATGTCGCCCAGGTCTTTGATACCAGAATCCATGCCAATCTTGGTGCGAATAGCAGCCAGCTTATCACACTTGATCTGGATATAGTTTTGCACAGTGTCGAGGAAGTCACGAGCACTCTCCAATTGATCAACACCGTGATCGCTCTTGTCGTTGTAGCCGAGCTTCTCGCCTGTCAAAGAGATACGCTCAAGCTTGGCTCTCTCGGGGTCAAGAGTGTCGGTTGTGATTTGCATGATCTCAGATGGTCTCAAACCACGATCGTTGAGGTTCCATGTAGTGGTGACAGCATGGGTGAAACTGCGGTCGAAGTGTACAGGCTTTGCACTGCCCTCCATATCCACGGGATCCAGCTTGTCGTCACCGTACTGGAATTGAACGATACCAGAAGATGAGTTACGAACAGTGTTGTCGTATTGAGCTGACAAGTCTTCGAGTGACTTCATCAAACGGCGAGACATATAACCAGTCTCGGCAGTCTTGACAGCGGTATCGACCAGACCTTCACGACCAGACATGGCGTGGAAAATGAACTCAGTAGGGTTCAGGCCTGAGAAGAAACTGTTTCCAACGAAACCTTTGGCAGGTGCATCTCTGCTACCCTTGGCGAAGTGAGGCAGAGTACGGTCTTGGAACCCTTCCAGAACACGCTTACCACCAATAATTTGTTGACCCACAGCAGCAACCATTTGAGAGACGTTGATGTTCGAACCCTTGGAACCGCACTTGGCCATGACAAGGGGAGAGTTGCGGCGACTGAGCTCAGCGAAACAAGCATCACCAGCTTCTTGACGAACTTTGGAGAGAATACCAGAAATTTGGTTCTCCATGGTCATCTCTTCGTCACAACCAGGATCGCGCTCCAGCTCTCCCTTGTTGTAGAGGTCAATGAGCTCATAACATTTGGCCTCTGCGGTTCTGATCAAGTCCATCTTCTTCGCCGTGAGTGCATCACTAGGGTATACATCACTGATACCGAGCGAGAAGCCTTGATTGGTGAGCCAACGAGCGGACAATCTGGCAAGACGGTTCATAGCGTGGACGGCATAGTCGGGACCAAAGTCACGCATCATGACATAGAAGACTGAGTCTTTCTTTCCGTCACCAACTGTTGCCTTGTCCATGTAACCGCACATGACTTCTGAATTGCGAATAACTAGATAAGCATCGTCTTCGTTCATGTCGGGTGCCACACCCTTGGGAGGAGCCTTGTATTGCTTGCACTTGGCTTCCAAGTTGACGAGGACGTTGAGCTTCTTGTTTGGTCGCATCAAAACGTTCCAGATTTGTTTGCCAGTCCACAGACGTTGCGGCTTCCAGACAGTGGGAGGGGGAAGCTCAATGGACAGTTTCTCTCCAGTCTCGGGATCCTCGATCACATCGTCGTGGAACATGAAACCAATAATCTGACTGAAGGTCTTGCGGTCGAAGAAGTTGTCCTTGATGGAAGAAAGGTAGGCTCCTGTGATGAAATCCTGAATGGCGGCAATGATAGGAGTACCGTTCTTTGGTGTGGCCAAGTTGTTCTTGACACCCATCAGGTTGATGGCTTCGGTACGGGCTTCTTCGGTTTGCGGAACATGCAAATTCATTTCATCTCCATCAAAATCGGCGTTGTAAGGATTGCAGACACACTCGTTGAGACGGAAGGTCCTCCAGGGTCTGACCTTGACCTTGTGACTAAGAATACTGAGCTTGTGGAGTGAAGGCTGACGGTTGAACAGCACAATATCGCCATCTTCCAAGTGTCGCTCAACAACATCGCCAATCGCCAGCTCTTTTGCTATCAGATCCAGCTTGCCGATACGTTCCACGACTTCCAGAACCTTTCTTTGGCCATCTTTCTTTATGACAAAGTTGGCACCGGGGTGCTTCTTCTTTCCTCGGAGGACACATGCGCGGAGCTTCTCGATGTTGTATCTGGTGACACGCTCAGGGTAGGTCATGTTCGTAGCGACTTTGGAGGGAACAGCGACCTCTTCGATACTAAGGTTGGGGTCGGGGGAAATGACGGTACGGCCAGAGAAGTCGACACGCTTTCCTGAAAGGTTACCTCTGAAACGACCTTGCTTACCCTTCAGACGCTGACAGAAACCACGGAGAGCTTTACCATAGGCAGAATCACGACCAAGACCAGGAAGGTTACCATCGATGTACATGGCGATCTGGACCTGCAAGAACTCCCACATGTCAACAATTTTCATGACCGGCTGACCAGACTTGAGTCCAGCTGAGAGCAGAGTGTTGATTTGAATGATGTCTCCGAGCTTGTTTGTGATATCGTCTTCTGTGCTTGCAGCTTCTTGAGCGACCGATGGACGAATGGCGACTGGAGGAGCGGGAAGGTACTGCCAGATAAAAGCTTCCGGACGGCCTCTGCTTGGATCCATGCCCAACAACTCGACGTCGGTAGTTGATATTCTCTGGAACAAGTTGAGGGCTCGGAGTGGGTTCATATCGTCGACTGCGCGTTTTGCGTGCTTTTCAAGATCCGGAACACCCTTCTTGGCCTCGTCGAACGACTTCTCAAAGGCAACCATAGACGCAGGCTTGACCTTCGATTTCGCATTGGAAGCGAGATATGTCTGCCATTTGACGTGAATGAGCTTGATAGGGTGTCCTGCGACCTTCTTGACAGTACCGTTGATTGAGCCGCAGTAGAAGCATGTCTTTGTCTTTTTGGCCTCGTCAACGATTTTTTTGCAGATGGCCTCCTTGCGCAGAGAGTCCAGCTCTGGTCTACGGATTTGGCGCAAGTACTTTCGGCGAGTATTTTCGTCAAGCAGGATTCGAGAACAATCTTTGCAGATGGTATTGAGAATTTCCATAATCTTCTTGAAGTAGCCCCAGTGATAGGCAGGAAGGGCGAGGCGGACGTGACCAAAGTGACCATTGCAGTTCTTGAGATCCTCTTTACACTGCTCACACTGTCCAGTCTTGGAAGAGGTTCCGAGGCGGCCATCGAGGGGACCGTGTGCGGTGAGGGTTCGTTTGCCGCCAGGGCCAGTACCAAGGTCGTAAACGTTGCGATCGGAGACTTCGACGACGGACTGCTTTACCATGTCCTGGTTGGACCTAGAGAAACAGTCAGAGATAATATATTCGAGCAGGCGCATGGCACCTTGACTCACAGGACACCAAACTCGAGTTCCGAGATGCGCTTAGGAGGGCGGTCAATGACCTGCTCCTTGGGAGGAAGCTCATCGAACTGCTGGGCTTGACCTTCCATGATGGCAGGTGTCGACTAGTTCCATACAGCACAGGCAGGCGCAAGTCTGACGGGCGATGACTTGTTCGCGGAAGTTTGCCGTCTTCCTTGGATAAAATCACAAGTCCAGGCGCTAAGGATTTGCTGCCCGCGTCGGCCACAAGAGTCCGAGCTTCAACTGTTTGGCGGGGTCTATCTCCGTTCTTAGATCCGATTTTGCTTTATCGTCTCGTCGTCGGCTCATGCGTTAAATAAACTCATTCAGAAGTATATTCTATCTATTTCGTACCATCTAAGTGCAAAGCTGGATCCTGGTGCTGTAGATGAGAGGTTGCCAGGCTTCGTTACAAAGTTGGGCAGGGGAAACTCCTGAAAGAGAGGGGTCGAAGTGCGCAAGGCTTCTGCCTGAGATAGCACCCGAGTGGTCATCAGCATACAGAGTTACGAGAGCTCGAGAGTGCACCTGGTCCAGCTAGCAGCTTCTGAAAGCTTCTAATACTCTGTCGAATGCCTGCTGCAATGCAAGAATGGAAACAGCAGTGAAAGTGTCAAAACAGAAATCAGGCAGGAACGAATTGGTGGTGGCATGTGACAGTGGGTTGGGCCTATCAATGGGAGTTGGTCCCCGCTCGGGTGCTTCTTGCCTTTCTGGTAGAGCGTGTATCAACCAACCTTCTTCCACGAACCACCCTGTCTCAAAAACTCTCGCACTTCACCTCAATCATACTAATTCACCTTAGCCCCTTCTACCTCTTTACTCATCTTTCCCGCCGCCGCTATCCAACATGATGGCGCCTTCTTCACATACGCAGGGTCACGCTCGTGTCACTGTCTCTCTCCAAGTCTACACTCCCAAAGGCGCTCCATCCACCGGTCCCACCTCTCGCACTTTGCTCATCCCAGAACACGAACCTGTACTCATCGGCCGTGCCAGTCTCACCAAGAACAGAGATCCCACTACCAACAACGCCCTCTTCACCTGCGCAGTCATGTCAAGATCTCACGCTACCCTCTCTGCCCCAAATGGTCCTTATGTATGTATATCTGGTTTTGGTCTTGATCCCAGCTCTCAAGTCTATCTACTTCTTTCCGCCCTTGGCAATCAGCTAACAACAACTCTAGGGTCCAGTCTACCTCGAAGACACTGACTCGATGCATGGTGTCTATGTCAACGGTAGAAAGATTGCTCGCACCGAGATCCACCCCTTGGACAACATCACTTTTGGAACCAAGGTCTCTCGTGCTGAAGGTGAATCCCTGCCGCTTTCAACTTCTTTGAATACCCTCTGCTAACTACTCTTCCAGGCACTCACGACGGTGTCATGCTCACCGTGACTAACGTCACCCGCACTGGTGCCACTCGCAGCGACCCCATCGATCTGTGCGGAAACAGCAGCAAGACGATGCCTCCCGCATCATACCGTGTCCCTGACTACGAAACCGACTCGTCTAAGGACGACACCATCAACACCACCTCTGAAAAGCCCTCAGCCATGCAGTACATCGATCTCGACCCTGTCTACTCTCCTGCCCGCTCTCACGACGTCGTCCACTCCGAAGATGAGCATGATGATACACAAGACTATTTCAACGGCCCTGGCTCCGACTCCGAGTTCGACAGCGATTGCGGGGCCAGCGACTACCCAGAAAACCCTGATGAATTTGACTACGATGAGCAGAGTCATGCTGACTCAGACGGTAGTCGTTCTCCGGGTTCTGCTCTCGCAGAGGATGCAGATGATACGCAGCTAGAGCAGGAGGACTCTGAACTCGACGATGTACCTGACTTCCATGAAGAGCCTGAGATCTTACCAGCCCACGTCACCAACACCGAGACTTTCCAGACCAAGGTCACATACACTCAGGGTAATGAGAAGGCTCACGAACCTGCCGAGATCATGTCGCTCCCCTGGATCCTCGAACCTTCCGACCGCTGGAACATGTCCGCCGTTACGCTCACACCAAACTCTATCATGCCCAAGGTGCCTTCACCCTCGATTCTCCAGGACACCGAGCTCGCACCTGTCTCTCAGGGTAAGAAGAACGTAGACGCTGCTGGAGCTGCTGCTCAAGACACAGTGAAAGACACCGAGAGCCAGGACGCATCTCTGAAGGCCCAACAGAGCGACAAAGAGCTCGATAACATTGTGGACGAACTGTTCGCCAAGGTAGACTCTCCCACTGGCACTCAACGCCAGCGTGCTGTCGAGGACAACGGACTCGAAGATGGCCCTATTCCAACATCTGTTCCCACACCCACAGCGACTGAACTGTTTGCTAAGGTGGACTCTCCTACTGGAAGCAAGCGCAAGCGTGACATCGAGGACGACGGCCATGAAGACGTCCCTGCTCCTTCCACTGATCGCAAGTTGCTCAAACTGAAGTTCAACAAGCAGCATATCCTCAAGGCACGACCTCAGAACACATCTCGACCTGTCAAACGTGCCAAGCGCTCAACCGCTAAGTTCGCCTTGGGCGCATTTGCTGGCGCTATCGGTGGTGTCGCTACTGTGGTCGGCGTACTGATGACCCCTCAGTGTGAGCAGTTACTGGCTAATTGGCCAATTGCATGATGACAGGCGGTTAATTGGTAAGGACATGAGTTCAATCTTGCAGCATTGACCGCCATGAGATGCTCACAGAGAAAGTCTCTACGTCGCCAAGGTCACCTACAAGTCTACTCTCTTGATGCTTTGAAGGTTTGCGTTTGCGTCTAATTTCTTTTTGCTTTTGATTTCTGGTTTTTGGTCCGAGGAGTTTCTATGGCAGTGGGAGTTGCTGTTTCAAGGGGATACACCGTGGAGTAAACGATAACGTTAACAATGCAACACTATCATTCACACATTCCTTCACAAGTGTACCAAAGACAATTGAATTGACCTGACAATTTATAAGGAAGTGTACGGAGCCACAAATCTTGTCTTCACTTTACTTGCTCGAGATTCCAAAGGCTAAGGCGGCCTACATGCGTCTTCCTCTCTCTTTTGACCAGTGACTAGATATACATTTCTCACCGCTCACAAAATCAAACTACTATAAATTTATCCTTTCACAACCCCAGTCAAGCTCAACGAGAACATCTTCGGCCAATCTATTCAAGGAACTCTCTCCCCTTCGCAAGATGCACGCTGTCTACATCGAGGACCAACCAATGTCCGAAACCACGCCATCGCCGTCGTCAACACCAAAAAATACCTCGATCGCTCGGTCAAGTTTGAATGAGCTAGAGTCCGTGTATCTCTGTGTATAAGACCATCATCCAAGGATTCTCTTGTGTGTATCCCCAGACAGATTAGAGTATCAGAAAGCTTGGTGATGCAAGTCAATAAGTCGAGACTGTTGTTCCAGTGTAGGAGATGGTCAAAGAGGCTCGAAGAGCCAGAGGCAAAGTTGTAACTAGGAGCATATATACTAATGTGAATCAACACTTTTATTAACTAAAGCATAACGTAGAGCAGGAGATGTTGTTCGAGTGAAGAAGATCACTGACTAGGCCTCTCCATTGATTCAGATCTACATCCGCCGTAATGACGAGCAGACTCCTCGATGTGGCTGTCCATCTTGTCTTCACAAGTGTTGGTGCTTGGTGCTTGGTGCTGTTGTTGTTGTCTTCGTCGTCGTTGTCAGTGGACTTGAATAGTCTTCTGTAACGCAGTCCGGCGTTTGCATCAAGGAAAGAGCCATACTAACAGCAAAGCGAACCCTACTGTTATATGCACCAGTAGATATCACTAGCATCGTCCTCGCTGATAACCTCACGACAACTTGAAAAGGCAAGATCCAAGATATGAGATCCCATTAGACCTACCTCAACGATATATCACCACAAATATATAAGTTGAGCTTTTGTGAGTTCTTCCTCGATCAACAAATACCTGGTGTGAGTCCGAATTTGTATGCGAGGTGTCTCTCCGAACAACGATACATCCGAAATTAGCGAGCATTGCGATCAAGCATGCAGCCACAATCTGATCACTCAGGTCCCCGAACTATATTCCATCTCCAGTCCAGACTTGGGCATGTGGAATGGTATCGTGAAGCGCATCAACAAATCCCAACCGCCGATAGTTCCAAGAGACTCAAGGGGAGAAACTCAGGTGTACTAGCCTGATGATGTACATGACCTCTGTCTGATATTTCATGGTCTGGAGCGGCAGCACCAGCACAGTGATCAGACTTTCCATGTTGATTGAACACATAGTCCGAGTAAGGCACGGACAAGATGGTGGGAAGAATTCTTTGCTGTATGCTGTACTTCTATGATTTGAGAGGGCGCGAGAGTGAATGTCAATGGTGTTAGGCTCATCCATAGCAAGTGAGAACAAGCCGCAGTTACCCCATACGGCGTAGTACATAGACGAGTCATTCACAAAACATGTCATGCCGGCCATGAATATCAAAATCACAAGCAAAATCCGACGTCAAAAAAAGTGGTTGCGACTCAAGAAAGCTTTTGAACAATAACACTCAAGATAGAAATGTGAAAAGAAGGTTGTCATAAGAAAAAAAGAACCTTTTGTCCTGTCATTGCCATTTTGGTATGTAACACAAGCTCAGAATACATCGTGAAGAAAAAAGAAAAGGGTAGTCAAAAAGGAAATCAAGCCCAACACCCTCGGAGGTCATATCGTATAAAACAGAAGAACAACTTTTTGTAGGAGGTTTGTTTAGTTGTTCTCGGGACGGAGGCTGCGGACGGCCTTGCCGGCGCGCCAGATCTCGAGGTTGCGGATCTCCTCCATCTCGGCCTCGAACTTCTCGCGGTAGTCGGATTGCGAGGCGTACTCGAGGGTGCGGCGGGTCTCCTCACCGGTCTGGACGGAGGTGTAGAGGTCGTCGAAGACGGGCTTGAGGGCGTCCTTGAAGCGGGCGCTCCAGTCGATGGCACCGCGGCGGGCGGTGGTGGAGCAGGCGGCGTACATGTAGTCCATACCGTGGGCACCGATCAGGGGGTAGAGGGACTGGGTGGCCTCCTCGACGGTCTCGTTGAAGGCCTCAGAGGGAGAGTGGCCGCGCTCACGGAGAACCTCGTATTGAGCGAGGAACATACCGTGGATACCGCCCATCAAGCAACCACGCTCACCGTAAAGGTCGGAGTAGACCTCCTTCTCGAAGGTGGTCTTGTACATGTAACCGGCACCGACGGCAACACCGAGAGCAACAGCCTTCTCCTCGGCCTTGCCGGTGACGTCCTGGTAGACGGCGATGGAGGCGTTAATACCACGGCCCTCCTTGAAGAGAGTGCGGACGGTACGGCCGGAACCCTTGGGGGCACAGAGGATGACATCGATGTCAGAGGGAACCTCAACCTTGGTCTGGTCCTTGAAGACGGGGGAGAAACCGTGGGAGAAGTAGAGGGTCTGGTAAGCGGGTTAGCGATATGCGGAAAAAAGCAGTCAGAGCAGAATTGCGTACCTTGCCCTTGACGAGCTGGGGCTTGATGTGAGGCCAGGTGGAGGACTGGGCGGCATCGGAAAGGAGGTTCATGATGATGGTACCCTTGCTGATGGCCTCGTCAATGTCGAAGAGGTTCTTGCCCTCAACCCAGCCATCCTGCTGGGCCTCCTTCCATGAGGCACCGCCCTTGCGGACACCAACAATGACGTTGAGGCCGTTGTCACGGAGGTTGAGACCCTGGCCGTGACCTTGCGAGCCGTAACCGATGAGGGCAAGAGTGTCGTTCTTGAAGTACTCAAGGAGCTTCTCGCGAGGCCAGTCGGAGCGCTCTGGAAACAGAGTCAGATACAGCTCACTTTTCCAATCAATTGGGAGTCAATCTTACCAAAGACCTGCTCCTTGTCACCAGCAAAGTCGACGGTCTTGACACCGCGAACCTGCTGAGCAGCAACGGAAGCTCTGGGGAGCTGCTTGACACCAGTGGTGCGGGCAGCGTTAAGAGCAGCGCTGAGGTAAGTGCGCTGCTGCTGGACAGCGGGGCGCGAGGCCTGCTTCAATGCGGCGCGGAGAGTTCTGCTGGCAGTGCGAGAAGACATTGTGATGGATGTGTGGATGAATAGAACAGAAAGAGTGAGGGAGTCTTTGATTTTTTGAAGGCAGCTGTGACTACGTCTCGTTCGGCCGCTTCAGCACGCACAGACAACGACCATCACTACCAGAACTGCGACATCGGCTCTGCCCCAGACTCCTTCGTCCCAGGCCACTCTTCTCCAGCAAATTGTGCAATATCCATTACCAATGAAAAGACAACGAGCCTCCTCTAACCGTCTTGCTGACCCTCGAGGCCCTGGTGTTGCTTGTGAAACTGCGACTCGAGTCTCATCAACCAGCAACCTCGAGCTTTGCAAAAATCCCACAAAGCTAAGCGAGGAATATCGCGGAAACGGCTCCCTGCCCACCCAGCAACCAAATGCTCATATTTCTGACAAACAGCACCGGATAACATGCTGCCAGACGTCAAGCTGTCTCCACAGGCTGACGATGATTTGGTAGGACACCCCCGAGACCCCCGATGTGCGCGCTGCGCAGGGACCATTGAGTCGCCGAGCGTCATCGCCCATTCCAGGCCGACATCGTCCGCAGCGCCTTCTTTTTGTACTGCACAGAGCCCCATACCATTAAATACTCCGTTGTCGCAAACAAGATGACTGTGCCAACCTTGTGACTCCGAACTCGAGAACTGTTGACGCTGCTCCTTCACCCCTTGCTCCATCTCATCTTTACCAACTGCCGACTTTTGCTTGTCAAAATAGACAATGTTCAGTATGGTGAGATCGTCCACTGACAACGGCTCTACCACGGACTGTCACTAGACAATGCTCTAGCGCTGAAAGTGTTTATGCATTATGATCGCAGAAATCTTAACATCCAGTACAGGTAGAGTCCGAATGCTTCTTACTTTAACATCAATGTCTAGCACCAGAAAAAGGGCATCCATCATGCGCGAACATTTTCAACAATTGGCAGCTCGTCATTAATGTTGGTCATCTACTTCGAATAGCTGTCGGCCATCAAGCCACGATTCGTGTTTGGTTGCGTCATATCAGCAAAATCACCGAAGAGTCGAAGACGCAATCCAAAATCCAGAAATCAGACGGCGAGGACAAACAAAACCTGACTCATCCGCCTCGTCCAATACAACACCACAAGATCAAGGGCAACCGCAAAGAGGTTGCCAGGCCCAGCACGCGCGGGCTCAAAGGAACCTCTACGCAACGAACCAAGATTCAATCCCTCTGTCAGGCCCACGATGCCGGAGAAATTGGCGTATATCTCAGTCCGTGAGCAAGGAAATGATGGCCTTTTTTGATTTCGAGAGGACTGTGACGATACGAGCTCGGAGGAAGCCAAGAGTCCCGTTTCAGTCAGCAAGAGCAGATGCAAAGGGCACACACGCAGCATGCAAACACTTGGTCATCTCAGCCCAGCTCGAGCCTCGAGAGTAGCTTGTCGAAATGCACAGTTGCACTCGAGACTGAGAGGCTGCCCTCTCGGAGGGGAGAGTCGCGAGATGCTCAAGAGGCAGTACTTCGTCTCTTACGGATTCTTTGTGTTTCAAAGCCAATCTCAACTCTTGCTGTGAGGATAGGTTACGATTCAACGCGAGAAGGTAGGCGTAACGATATTTTGTTGTAGGTAAAAATGAAATTCATGCTTTGGTATCTTTAACATCTCAAACTCGTACTCTTCTGGTGCCTTTCTACGACTCGGTCATTGGCTCTTCGGCCACAAAACTCAAGTACGATCCCAAAAGCTTGATTCCCTCGATGTAGTTGCGCTTATCAAGCTTCTCGTTGATACTGTGAGCGGCGTCGGTGCTGGAGCCCATGGGCAGGAGGAGGACGTTCTTGCCGGTTGCTTGTTCGAAGGTAAGAGTGACGGGAATGCTGCCACCTTCACGGGTAAGGTCAGGCTTGACCTTGAAGACGGACTCAACAGCCTTAGCGGCAGCGGTGAAGTTCCAGTGCTTGGGCGAGGCGACCCACCACTTGCCAGAGTGCTGTTCGATAACCTTGCAGGTGTTCTTGGAGTTGAGCGACTTGAAGACCTTGTTGACGTGAGCCTCAACAAGTTTGTTGACCTCAGGAATCTCCATGTTGGGGACAGTGCGGATACTGAACTTTCCGATGACCTTTGCGGGGATGACGGTCTTTGCGCCAGGAGCGGAGAAGGCACCCTCGATACCGTGGAGCGACAGAGAGGGGAATCTCCAGCGGGCCATCAAGGTGCTTTCCTTGTCCTCGAAGATGGTGGTCTTGCTGCCGAGCGACTCGTGCAGGTTGTCCATGGTGAAGGCAATGTCCTTGTACAGACTCTTCTCTTCCTCAGTGAGAGGGGCAACCAAGTCCTTGATTCCGTCAATCTGGATCTTGCCGTTGGTGTCAACCAAGCTTCCCATAACACGGACGAGGTCGGTCATGGGCTCCTGAGCAGTACCACCGAAGACACCACTGTGAAGATCCTGGCCAGGACCGCTGATCTCGATGCTGTAATAACTGCAACCCCTCAGACCGTAGGTAAGGCAAGGCTTTTCAGTGCCGAGCCAGTAGTTGTCGCTGATGCAGACAGCATCGGTATCCTTGAAGAACTTCTTTGCCTCGGCGTTGATGAAGTCATCAAGACCCTCACTTCCATACTCTTCCATACCCTCGAAGCACATCAGAAGGTTGACAGGGAAGTCGATATTGGCCTTCTGGTGAGCCTCGATGGCGTTGAGCCAGCCGAGAACGGGACCCTTGTCGTCGGTTGAACCACGTCCAAACATGCGGCCCTTGTCGTCGATGGTAAGCTCGAAAGGCTCGGTGGCCCAGCCGTCCTCCTTGGCGGCAGGCTGGACATCGTAATGACCGTAGACGAGGATGGTCTTCTTCTTGGGGTCCTCACCGTAGCGGGCGATGATAACAGGAGGGAGCTCGAGGTACTCCTTGTGAGGCTGGGGACCAAGGGGACGGGCTTCAACGTGGGCACCAAGGGCTTTCAACTCCGACTCGAGGAACTTGCCCATCTACAGAGTGGTCAGCATCTGCGGCAGCGGTGAGGGGTATAGCACGTGGACATACGCGGACGACTTCAGGTCTTCTGTCATCCTCGGAAGAGACAGAGGGAATGGCGACAGCCTTTCTCAGTCTCTCGATGAAGTGGTCTTGGAGCTCGTCGACCTTGGAGAAGTATGCATCGAGTTGGGGAGCCATGTTGGACGAAGGATGTTGTCTATAAATATAAGGCCAAGCAGCTGTTGTTTGGCGGCGGATCTGAGGTCGGAAAGCTAGGGTAGAGCACTTGGGAAGAATAAACTGCCTACGAGAGAACAGCTGTTGTACAGAGCGAAAAGGCGAGGACATGCAAAGACAGAGAAAGGAAATTCTCTGGTGATACCGTAATGGAAACTGTGGCAGGGCGCAAAGAGGCGCGATACGAAACGGAAAGAGCACAGAGCTTTGGACGGTCGGTCAGTGCGTCCACAGCGCATTTATCCACGAATTCTGAGCTTTGGCACGTCGTATTCTGATCTTTGGCAAATTACTAGTAATATTAGTATAAGTATTAGTAACAATAAGGTCGAATTTTACTATACAATTAATGGCATTATCTACTACAAGGTAGTAGTAGTAGCACTAGTCTTAAGCGTAATAACGCGCTATAGGAGGTCTTCTCTAAGGGTAGCCTTATTAGCTAGTCTCTAGTAGAGGTAAGTAACTTTAGTCTTAAGGTCTTTAACCTCCTCTTTAAGAGTGGCGGTAGTAGTAGTAGGAGTCTATAATTCTAGTTAGTAGTATAAGTAGTAGTATCTATAGTAAAAGACTTACCTCTTCTTCCTCTTTAAAGGGATTAGTATTATAGTAAGATCTACCCTTTAATCTATAGAAGGTATAAGCTCTACTCTAACCTTCTACCTCCTTAGCAAATATATAGTAGTCCCTTCTTAGCATATCCTTCTTTTTATCCTAGTACTACTAGTAGTAACTAGTAGGAGCATCCTTACTAGCATTAGTAAGTATAATAGTATTAGTATTATAGTACTTATATAGAGTAGTAAGAATAGTAGTAGTAGTAGTCTTATTGTTACTAATAGCTTAGGCGACTAACTCTACCTAGTAAGTAGTAGTAATAGACTACTATTATTACTTAATAGTAGGTCTATAAAGACCTTTAAGAGCTAGAGAGAAAAGGCTAGAAGTAGGTAAAAAAGTAGTAGTAGCCTTATCCTTACCCTTAGTCTTAAGGATAGTAGGAATACTATTTATAGTTAGAAGGTTAGTATAGTAGGTATAGTAAGTATAATAGTATAGTTCTTTATTATTATTATTATTATCCTTACGGCAGATAGTCTTTAATAGCTTCTTAATAAGAGGTACTTCCTTAAAGTTACTATTAGTATTAGTATAAACTAACTATATAGGTAATATAGCTACCTTATTAGAGGTAACTAGTAAGGCCTATTAAGAGGCCTTATTCTTACTACGTTAAGAGCGCCTAACGCCCTCTATAGGAGAGGCTAACTAAGTAGCTAAAGGCTTAGTAATACTACGAGAGTAGTAAGAAATAAGAATTTAACTAGCTTTAGCGCTAGCGCAAGTATCTCTACTAGTAGAGGCTTTAAGGGACTTATAAGAGTAAGCTATTATTAATACTAATATTAGTACTAATATTATTATTACTACTACTATAGTAGTAGTAGTTATTATAAAAAAGGAGTATATATAGTAAAAGATAAGTTTTAAAAGCTAAGAAGTAAAGTAAAGTAAATAAACTATAATTAATATATAATAGTCTAAGAAAGTAGAAGTTTTGCTACTATACTACTATAGGTACTATAATAAAGAATATAATAACTTTTATTACTATTTAAGTAATAATATTAAGTAAAATAAAAAAAAAGTAAAAAGATAGTTTAAAAGGGAATTAAACCCCTAACCTCTTATAATATATTTACTAAGTACTAACTTATAAGTTATAATCCTTATAAGAAGTAGTACCTAGTACTATAGTAATAAAGTATAAGTATACTACTACTAAGCTACTAAACTATAGATATTAGTATAGTAACTAAGTAAGTATATATAGGTATAACCTTATAAAATAGTTAGAATATACTAACTAAGAGTAATATTAAAAACTAAGACTAATATAAGAAATATTATAATAGTAGTAGTAGTAGTAGTAGTATAGTAGTAAATTAACTATATTTACTATTTTTACTAAGCTTATTAATAAGTAACTACCTATAGAGGTACTAATAGCTTATGCCTATATCTTTAAGGTCTTTACTACTATTACTAAGTAAGTTACTCCTATTAAGGAGATTACTCCTACTAAGAAGGTTACTCTTACTAAAGAGGCTACTACTACTAAGAAGACTATAGCTAAGAAAGGTCTTACTTATTAGTATGCTCTATCTATTATATAAATAAGCTATCTTTAGCTATAGGAGAAAGCTTTTTAAGTAGTAAAGGCTAGTAGCTTAGTATAATAGCTAGTTTAAATATAAATAAGAGTTTATATATAGGGGGTAGATTAAGCTTATATAGTCGCTTAGAAGCATAGCAAAATCTCTTTACTAGATAATGCTTAATATTCTAAGTAGCTTATAATAATATAGAGATTATTAGTAAACGTAATTAAGAAAGTAGAGAGAAGAGAGGAAAGAAAGATAAGTTAATATTAATAGGTTCTTAGCCTTAAAGTTAAGTAAGTTAAGCTCTATATTTATTAATATTTACTAGTCTCTAGTAAAATTATTAGTATTTTACTACTTATGCTACTACTTTACTACGACTAAGAAGCTATACTAATATAAAATTATCTAGTAAGAGGGGTTCTTACTTAGAAGACTATCTCTAGCTTTATAAGGGAAATACCTTATAGCATAGCTTAATAATAGTAATCTTACTACTATTTTTAGCAAAGGGGGATAGTATAGTAGTAATAGATTCGTACTAAAAAGCTTATAGGTAGACTATTATTAGCTAGTTAGTAGTAGGCTAGTTATTATAACCTTTAATAGTAAAATTAGTAACTAAGAAGAGGTCCTTAAGTATAATATTAGTATAAGGATAGATATTAAGAGCCTACTAAAGAAGGAAGCCTTAGTAATAGTAAACTAGTATAGCTAGTATCTTTTTATTAAGCTTTACCTTATTATAAGCCTACTTCTATCGAGTTAGTAGATCTAGAGGTGCCTATAGCTTTAACCTACACTTATTATATATAGTTAAGATATTATATGCTTTAAAGGCTATATGCGTCTAGTCCTTTATAGCCTTTAGCTTTAGAGTAGTAGTTATAGAGGGTATATAGTAAGAAGGTCTAGTAATAGCCTAAGGTATCGATCTAGCATAAGTACTATAACTAGTATTAACTCTTATAAAACTAATAGCTAACTATCTAGCTTACTCTATACTAGTTAGAACCCTTCTTAGAAAGATCTATTAACCGTTAGCTTAACTATATATAATTATAGGGTAGCGAGTAGTAGTAGAGATAGGTATTAGCTTAGAGGCTAGCGTAAAAGCTACTAAAGTTCTAATACTTATTACTTATATGCTTTATAGTACTTACGACGACAAAGAGATATTCTTAACTTTAAGAGGAGGTGCTAGATTAATAAGGTTATAGACTAGATAGCGCTACTTATTATAGTACTTTAAGTATAGTTAACTATCTTTAAGATAGAAGCGGCTCTAATAGGATGCTATATTAACTATTAAGGAGTTAAAGGAAGAATAGAAGTTAAAGAAGTTAGCTAGTAAGAGTAGTAATTAAATAGCTTACTAATATTAAGTAATGTTTTATTATTCTTTAATATCTATTACCTATAGTATTAGTGTGTTTTACTATAGTAGTGCTACTAGTACTATAGTACATAAAGTATATAAATATTACCCTTAAATTCCTATTAAAATATCGAGAGAAAACTAAGTAGATTTATTAGTAGTAGTATAATAGTAGTATATATAGTAAATTACTTATAGATTAGATAGCTTTTTTTAAATAATATTAAACGGATTATAAGAATTATCATTAATGTAATTAGGTAGGATATTATGCATGCCTTAGAGCGCTTTAGTAAGCCCTATATGCTATAGCTACTAATTAGTAGTACTAAGTAGTTAGTTAGACTTGTAGAGCGTTAGATTAGTATTACCTATATACTTATAGTTAAAAATGGCCTAATAAAGATATAGGTATACTTATTTATATAGTTAGTAGTGCTCTCTATTAATAATAATAATCTAATTAACTTACTTAGCTTTAATAATGCTATAAGTACTAGGAAATTAGATAGCTAATTTAAATTAATACTACTTAAGTATATAAGCTAGAAGGTACTTATTACTATTAAACTCCTTAAGGTACTACTTCTATAGCTTAAGCTATTATATATCGATATCTAGTCCTTACTTAGATGCTTTAAAGAGCTTTAGCTAGCGATATAGTGCTTTAGGAGACTCTAGAATTATATAAGGATATGTGCTCTAAGTCCGGATTAGATAGCGATTCTATAAAGATGTAAATATAGAGCTAGCTTGTCGTATAATTAGTATATAGATAGTAAGGAAAGTAATCCTATTAAAGAGGTAGCGACTATTATATAGGATAGTCTTAAAGAATATAGTCTAAGTACTAATACTACTCGTAGTTATCTAAAACTACTAGGATTTAATATACTAGTTCTATTTACTAGTTCTATACTTAAAGTAGTTAGTAAATAATAGCTCCTAGCTACTAGCTTAGAGCTCTTAAAAGCTATAGTAAGTATTAGCCATTATTATAGTTTCTATACTATAGTCGGTATAAATAAATAGTAGTATATAGCTAAGCTCTTCTATAGTCCTAACATATTAATTAAGGACTAATACTACTAAGTAAGCAAAGATACTAGCATAGAACTATATAACTAACCTTAAGAAGTAGTTAATAGTAGCATATATTTAAATACCCTAATACTTAAGCTTATAGTATGCATCTATTAACTAGAGGTAGTTTAGGCCTAGTAAATTAGTCTTACTATAGTAGTTTTTAATCTTTCTTTAATATTAAGAAAGGCCTTTGCTATAGTCTTTATAGTTAAGAGAGTAAGTAATATAGTATAGACATTCTCTATTTAGTCTAGTTAGTATAATCTTAGATAATGTTTACTATAAGGCTACTATAGTACTACTACTAAGAATAGGAAGGAGTAAAGAAAAATACTAGTTATCTTATTTACTATAGAACTACTATAAGTACTATAACTTAAATAAACTTACTTACTAACTATATAGTACTTCTCTTATATATATAAGTATAATATTTCTTTTTTAAGGTTATTAATATCTCCTCTTCTATACTTATTAACTAAGGCCTCTTATATAGCTTACTTAAGCTACTTTATATAGTCTTATAGTATATATAAAGGTAGACTAAGCTCTACTTAGATCCGACGAATAGTCTATCTATAGATAGAACTATAGCCTTCTAGCTTAAGAATAGTAGCTATAGAGTTATTATTAAACTAGAACTCCTAGAATAGCTCTTTAATATATGCTCTAATAGTAGTAATAGTACTACGGTCTAGGCGAGTTCTAGCTATATTTTATTACTAAAGCCTTAATTATAGCGCGTACTTCTTAATAGCAACCCCTTAATCTACTAGCTCTTAAAGTACTCTAGTAAGTATTATTCTAGACTTAATCTACCTCTTAATATTACCTTTTTATAGCTTAAGGTTAATTAGTTTATATAGTATAGTAAAGTAGCAATAGTAAGATACTAGTAATAGCAAGGTATTAGTAATAGTAAGGTACTAGCTATAGTAAGGTGGTAGTAATAGTAATAGCAACGATATAGTAGTAATAGTAATAGTAAGGTAGAAGGAAGGCTTTAATATATTAATATTATAATAAAAGGTAAATAAGGCCATGGCTTTTGAATTTATATGGCAGCTACTAGTAAATTAGAAAGCTCTAGCTAGCTAACCTTAAAGATCAGAATACGACGTGCTAAAGCTCAGAATTCGTGGATAAATGCGCTGTGGACGCACTGACCGACCGTCCTTTGGTCGGACCCTTCGGTCAGGGAAAGAGCGACCCGACTCAGACCTCCCCACCTTCCTCTTTCGGATGACATGAGCTCGCCGCGCCCTTGGCCGCGCCGCCCTGCGGACAAAGACTCCTCCGAGATGCTTTTGAGTAATTCATATCGATCCTAGAACGAACGTCCTGTTAACGGTGACACTCATTCCAGACAACTGTGCTTTACGAAATGGGCGACGTCTCCTTGTGTCCACCTCTGACGCGCTCGTCGGTCCAAGAGGCGCACGCAGCAATCAAGCAGCACATCCATCGTACTCCTACAATCACATGTGACACCATCTCTCGTCTCGCCTCGACCCCTCAGGCTCCCGAATCGCTTCAAGGCACTCCTTTCGAAGGTCGCACCCCCGCGCAACCACGTATCAACCTCTTCTTCAAATGCGAGAATTACCAGAAGATTGGCGCTTTCAAGGCACGGGGTGCCTTCCATGCACTGAGTCGCTTGAGTAAAGAAGAGCTGAGTAAAGGCGTTGTCACACATAGCTCGGGAAACCATGCCCAAGCTCTCGCCCTGGCTGCCCGTACCTATGGCATTCCGGCCCACATTGTCATGCCTACCATCAGTACTCCATCCAAAATTGCTGGCACAAAAGGCTATGGAGCCAATGTCATCTTTTCTGGTTCCACTTCTGACGAAAGAGAGGCCGTCGTTGCAGATGTAATACGAGATACAGGTGCAATTCTTGTGCCACCCTACGATCACCCCAACATCATGCTTGGTCAAGGCACACTGGCACTTGAATTGGAGGAGCAAGCCAAAGAATTGGATGAACGAGGACTGGATGCTGTTGTAGCCCCTTGTGGTGGAGGCGGCATGCTCTCTGGTGTTGCCACAGCACTGTACGGTACTGGTATCCGTGTCTTTGGCTCTGAGCCCAGCTTTGAAGGTGCCGATGATGCAAAACGAGGTGTCGAGTCTGGTGTTCGTGTCGAAAAGGTTAAGACACTAACGATCGCTGATGGTCTAAGAACACCAGTCGGTCACATTCCGTGGACCATTATTAGCGACAAGGAGAAGGTCAAGGGTATGTACAGTGTCACTGAAGACCAGATAAAAGCTGCCATGCGTCTGCTCTTGGAAAGAGCCAAGGTCTTTGTTGAGCCCAGTGCTGCGGTGCCTCTTGCTGTTGCACTATACGATGAAGACTTCAGAAGCATGGTTGAGAAAGAAGGAGGTGAACAAGGCTGGAACATTGGTATTGTTCTTTCAGGAGGAAATACCACTGTCGAAGCTATTGCCAAACTCTTCCAGCCTGCTTCTGAACAGCAAGCTGAAAGGCAAGAGTCTAAGATTGGTATAAATGGCGAACGAGTTGCGGAGAACGTTGCAGGCTAGATCAACCAAAGCTTCTACACATGATCATACATATAATCGTAAACTGTAGCGAAGAGGAAGGGAACAGAACTGTATTCGAATCGTTCCAATACTCTAAAAGAATTGGAAGGACGAAGGCCTTAGCAATAGGCAGGTTTCGTCAAGAGAGGTCCAAATCGAGCAAGTGCGGAGGGGGCCGATTGACCCCTCCTCACGTTTTCCAACCCCTCGCTGTTATCGGTCACAGCTATCTTGCCAACTCGAGCCAAGCATGACCAGAACCGGATGTTGATCGCGGTGTATGTTTTGAGGATACCGTGTCATGTTACACATCTACATGGAGAAATGACTCTCTTTTGCTCTATACAAATGTATCTTTGACCGACTCATAATCATTGACCTCTCCATCAAGTACTATCTACAACCATGACACCTGACATCGAGTATTTTTTGTCTCTCGAGGCTGTTCGTGAGAGATCTCGAATCGTCTTTGAGGCTGCGAAGAAAGACGAGCTTTCTCATTTCGACTATCACGCTGACAAGTTGCCTGAAGCCGCGGCCTATGTAACTTCTGTGATTAATGTGAGTAGTTGCTTCTTCGAGATGCGTCTTCTCTATTCTCTCCCCGGATATCGGCCGTCGAAATATCATGCTCTTGACATGGCCTGTGGAATTATGGTCCATCTTCTGACAGCTTTGATAGCGTGATTTCGGCCCTGACAACTTCGAGTCCATCCCTCCACATGGCCGCTGGCAACACTTCAATGTCGGCGGAATCCCCAGAATCGATGACCTGAACCGCCAATGGAAGAATGAAGGCTGCAGTGCAAAACAACAGGCCCAAAGATTGATCGATCTGTTCGTCGTATCTGTTCTACTGGATGCTGGTGCAGGCGACAAGTGGAAATTCGTGGAACCTGGCTCTGGACAGGTTTACACCAGAAGCGAAGGCATTGCTGTGGCGAGTCTGTATATGTTTCTGGAAGGTACTTTTTCGACGACAGAAGGGTGTGACCATATGGTTGATGGTGAGCTTTGTTGCAGAAGCTTGGTATGCGAGAGACTGACTGTTTGTGATAGCCAAGGGACTTCAACGAATTGACGAAGAAACACTGGCCAAAGGCTTCCAAATCACACCGGATAATCCTATGATAGGTGTAGGACCTCGCGCCCAGTTACTTTCTCGTCTCGGCGACTCTTTACTCGAGCACTCTGACATCTTTGGTTCTGAAGGAAGACCTGGCAATCTCGTCGACTATGTCGCTCAAACAGCAGATCCTGGAAGTAGAGTGCTAGATTACCGCGTCTTCTGGAGGACGCTACAGAGACTACTGATCCCTATCTGGTCTAAAAATCGCACACAGATTGATGGCACACCCATTGGTGACGCATGGCCTTTGGTAGTTCTCGAAAGACAAAACGGTGGTCAAGAAATCACGCAGACCATCCAACCTTTCCACAAACTCACGCAGTGGCTTGCTTACTCGCTCATGGTACCTTTCGTCAACATCATGCGTTATTCCTGGCGTAACGCAGAGCTCGGCACTGGACTCCCCGAGTACCGCAACGGTGGCCTGTTCGTGGATCTCGGAGTCCTAACTCTCAAACCCGAGGCGCTGGAGCGCGGTCAACGCAACTCCAGACAAGATTTACCCATGTTCAAGGACAGCGGTGATGAGATAGTCGAGTGGAGAGCTTTGACAGTAGCTCTTTTGGACGAAGTATACGCTATCATCAAGAAAGACATGAATGAGCAGGGTATGCAATTCAGTATGGCACAAATGCTTGAAGCCGGTAGTTGGAAATCCGGACGAGAGTTGGCTGCACAGAGAAGGCCGGAGACAAAGTCTAGTCCAATCTTGATTGATGGGGATGGCACTTTGTTCTGATGACTAGGCGAAACATAAAATGCCAATAACAGCATAAATGCAAAGGAGGTTCTATGCTACATGCTTGTATCGTGCAGTATTGCGCCTCTTAAATAGACGTATGAACAAGTATGCAAATATGAACATGGCTAATAAGCCAACACCCAGAAGTAGTGGCTTGTCCTCATGGACTCTGTGTAATGATGTTGTGCCTGGCTGATGCTCAATCTTGGTTTCCGGGTGACTTGTTTCTTCGTCGATCGTTTTAGTAGCTTCATTCTCGTCGTTCTCCAGATCCGTTTCGGGAGACTCTTCCTCATTAGTCTTGCAGACACCATCTGCTGTGCAGAATGTTCCTACCCATCTTTGGGGAATTTCTGAGGTAGTGGGAATGGAGCGACCCATGACTTCGCCACCCATACCAACTGCCTCGACGTAGACAAATGCAGTGTACCCCTTGGTCATGTACATTGTTTCGAAATCTGTCTTCAACACATTCGCCAGCAATGAGAAGCTGCCAGAAGAATTTTTGGAAGCACCGTAAAGGTTCCACGAATGCACATCTGTAGCTCCATTCCAGCTCAGATAGTGAAAGGTATTTGCAGCTTCTGGTGTAGAACCGTAAACGATGGATTTCGTTACAGGAGGCAAGTGTGGTCGGCCAGTGAAATTGAACTTGTACGAGCGGTAGGTGCTCATCTTGCCATCCTGGAATTGAGCCTGCATGACTGGAGAGCCGTCTTCTGTGAGCTCGCTGATGAGACCACCGCTAGCCCATCCGATAAACACGTTATCGTTTGGAAGAGTTTGCATGTTACCTCGTGCGATCGAGATCTCGTGGTCTGGTCTGTCATAGCTGCGAAGCACACGAGTAGTCATTGGTTTGATTGAAGTGTTGAGTTCAACAACCACTGCACGACTCCAGTTTCCTGTTGTCTTGCTTTCCTCGTTGATGCCGACTCCAGCGTTGTCGAAGAACGAAATAACGGTTGTTGTCTGATCCTCGTATCTCAGTCTCGCATCGTGCTGCCAGGAGAAGTTGAATCCTCCTGAGTGGTCGATATCAGGGCTTTTCCCGCTGAGGGTCCACATGATGGCTCCATCTTTACCAGAAATCTTGTATATACTGCTGGCGTGTCGTGAAGACAGTAGGTAGTCACCATCTGCATTCTTGTCTATCGAGTTCGCATGGCTATGATGTGGTTCATCAGTGGACTGCTAGCTTTCAATGCAGAAACTTATACTTACAACCAGTCCCAACTTCTTTTTTCGGTTGTCGAGCCTGCCTTGGGAAGATGGAAGTTCGATGCATTCAGAGGGACATGTTCCAACGAGTTCCAGCGAAACAGAGTGGCACCAGTGTTGAGATCTATCTCGACAAATCCATCATCCATGATCCATGTCTCATCGACCAATGTTGGCTTGGTATATAGTGTCAGAACAGATGATCCATTGTTAATGATCTTGTACTCGTGGATATTGATTTCCGGCGTGTTGAGCAAGGGCAAGGTCATGTTTACGAGCTCATACTGGCTGTTGATGAGGACAGCCATTCCTTCTGGATGCTCCGGATAGAACTCGTTCGTTGAAATGATGAATGAAAGCATGGTCTCGCCCTTATACATTACGGACCTGAAGTCGTAGGCATCCCGTCCAGGAAACATAGTAGATCCGATCCATACCAATTGCTAAGGCATTGTCAGTACTCTTTCAGAAGACAAGGGTTCGTCCTTTCCCACTCCAGTATGGTCATAGATCATGGGTCCAGTAATATACGCTTCGGCAGGATCTGTGATCTGCTTGGCCTCCAATTGGGAGTAAGGGGCGACAAATAAGTAGCCAGGGCATGACCTCTCCGAATCATATACCGTGACATTCAGAAGCGGAGGTCGGAACTCTGGCAACTGAATGTAGTCAGTATCTCATTAACAAGAATTGACGGCTTCTGTTCTTACAGTTTGAAAGCGGACATGCGTCTCGCTGTCAGTAGACGGGACCACCATCACCGCAGCAGTAAGAATTGTGAAAAGAATACATATGAAAAGACTATACATTATCTATACGGCATGTCGCACAGGACAGAAGATTTGTACAGAGCATCCATCGCTGGCTTTGACGGGCGCTAGCCCCTTGTACGCCATATGTCAGAGGAGCAGGAAATAACGTCGAAGGATCTTCTTGCCAAGACAAAGCAATCGATGATTATCTTGGTGAGATAACCCAGTTCTTTTTGGAATAATCACGTTGAGCTCTTCGTCGACTTGAAAGCCACGATTGCAAGTACATTGAAATAACAGCGGCAAGTTTTGCGATGTGGATGAAGAGAAGAAAGCATGGTGTTGAAGGTAAGGTGATCGCGAGGTGCTCGGTTAGAGAAACTCGGAGCGAAGGAAGGTGCAAGCGACACGGATTCAACCACTACATCTGACAACGCCAGCTTCCAAACATCAATTGCAATTGTGAAATTTTGGCAGATTCTGACTTTCAAGGATGTCTTCGACATTCCATCCTCTTTATTTCATACCTGTTCGCCGCTACGTCACCAAGAGAGCTTCCAAGGTGTCTCAGTACAACTCTGTTGTGCCTTCGTGGGCGTTTGCCAGCAACGACACTGACACCAAGCGAAGCAATCACGTCCATGACCGCATAGAGATTTGCTGCCGTTCTTCTCTGGCTGCATCCATCGAAGCAGAGTTATGTGACTGCATGAGATGATACAAAAGGACATGTCGGACTAGTATAACTTCGTTGCGTACCGTACGACTGTCCCGGGTCCCGTCTGCTGAGTCTAACCTCTATCGTACCTCAACTATGCCAAAGAGCATAACATAGCCTGAAAAGGCACGATTGCTCAGGAAAGTAGAGGCACGTCCCCAGAGAGCCCATAAATTCTGACTTCTCAGTGGACACTATTCCGTTTCCTAGTAGAATTGTGCATTTTTGTAGCTATATGCACCACTTACTGCAGAACGCGGAGACCCATGCTAAACCTGTAAGTGAAGAACATCTCAGCTTGACATTTTCCCCGTGTGATATCGTGTAAAGATGCACAGTTGCTTCCATATCAAAGTTGTGCCCATAGAAACGCGTTTGGTTGCAATCACCAGTTGTATTCCATCATCCTCGTTATGCCGCTTCTTTCATCTTTTAGAGTCTGGCAAAAATCCAGCAGCTGGAAAGCCCAGTAGTTGTGACCAGGAGGTAGTCGCTCAACCGGAACCAGATCTATTATACAGTCAGCTCCACACTCAACGTCTTGAGCACAATACAACATACTCAACGTCAGGCAAATCGATTTCCTCGTCCAACAACTCACACGAATGCTCCTGGATCTCCCTTAGATCCCTCGACTTCTGATCGACCTCCTCGCCCTTCTCCTCTCTCTTTTCCAACCTTCTGACCACCTCTCCAACGCCATGCTTGAACTTGCACACCGCCTTTGCAACATCCACAACCAGAGTTTGCACAGCGGCATCGATGGTCTTGTTGATACGCTCTTCTCTCTCTTGAGCAGCTTGGACTTCAATGCGTTGGAGACGGCGCAATTCTTCCATGGCGGAAATCTCAGCGGCGGTCATCTTTGTGATGGTGGTTTCGAGGAAGTTCAGCATGGAGATTGAAGTCAAGGCTAGACGAGCGACGCCAGGGCCGGTGGTGTCAAGGACGTCGTCGATGGCTGAGAAGACGTTCTCGCTGAGGGCGCTGAGTTCTTCGTGGTCGATGTTGAGAGGCATTGTGATGACTTGGTAAGTTGCAGGTAATCTGGGCTCTGATCTGACAAGAGTGTCTTCTTCTGATTGATGATATTTAGGCAGGCATATAATATCGTTGTTGGAACTTGCTGGGCAATATGTACCCTTGGTGCAAGCTTGCTATGTGGTTTGTCACACAAAATTCCATGATTCAGATAGCAAACCGATGGGGTTTCATGACTTGAACCAACGACTACAAACAGACCTCGATTCTTTGTTCTCGGCACCCAACAGTTTGCGACAAGCCTGATTCGTATGAGCTTCGCATTGGGCTTCTGAGAGTGCCGTCGAGTTTTAGTATTGCTGTCGTAGTGATTGTCAAGACTCGTACTAAGACTTTGTCAATGACATGTTTCTTGACGCAATGTCTGGACCTCCGTGTCACAAAATACCTATGTCAGAGGACAATTTCGATGCGAGGTGCTCATAGTATGCGGCTGCATAGTCTCTAGCAGCGCTCAGTTCTCAATTTTCTTCCATCAAGGTGTTTTTGCATCAAGGTTATTTTTGTTCACAACCCACGGTAACTAGAAAAAGGTCGCTTCAACTCTGCGATGATTTCTCTTTACACAACGATTCTCCAGTGCTTGTTTTTTTTTGACCAACAACTACTGAATTTACAAAATCATGGCATTCGACCCCAAGAACGTGGACCTTACCACCGCCGACGCCAGAGAGATTGTCTGCTACCTTCAGCTAGGCGAAAACGAGTACAACGGTCACCTTCCCGCCCGTATCTCCGCAGTGTTCGTCATGTTGGTGGTGTCAACACTGGGAATAGCATTTCCTTATCTGGGCAAGCAGATGCCTAAAGTCCGCATACCTACTCATCTGTATCTGTTCGCTCGATACTTTGGTAGTGGCGTCATCATTTCTACTGCCTTTATACACCTGTAAGAAAAGCATATACTGTCTCCAACACAAGATACAAGCTGACACTGAGAAAATGAAGCTTGGATCCCGCGTACGAAAACATCGGCTCCAATAGCTGTGTCGGCATGACAGGAAACTGGTCTTTATATCCTTGGGCGCCAGCCATCATGCTCTTTTCCTGTATGAGCATCTTTGCCATCGATGTCACAGCCCAAAAATATGTGGCCGACAGATACGGCTTAAGTGTCCATCCGACTAATATTGAGAATGCAATTACAAAAGGCGCTCCTTCTGCAACTGCGGATCAAACTACAATACCACACTCCAATGAAGAGGACAACACAGAGCATTGTATGGCAGAAAAGATAGCGTTCGCACAACAGTTTGCTGCGTTCTCGATCCTAGAGGCAGGTATCATATGGCATTCAGTTTTCATAGGACTTAACTTTGGCGTTGCTGGTGAAGAGTGGTCGACGTTGTATATCGTCTTGATGTTCCACCAGGCGTTCGAAGGTCTGGGCATTGGAGCTAGATTGTCGATGATACCCATGCCCGAGAAGTACAGGAGGTGGTTACCTTGGGCATGTATTGTTGGATATGGCATCACGACACCTATCAGCATGGCAATAGGTCTGGGTGTGAGGACTACTTATAACAGTGGTGGCTACGAAGCGGTAAGCCAACAAAAAGCCCATTCGGAGGGAACCTAGCTAACAGTCATCCAACAACAGAAACTTGTTGCCGGTGTATTCGATGCCATCAGTGCTGGTATCCTTGTCTACAACGGACTTGTGGAGTTGCTGGCAAGAGACTTCATCTTTGAGCCGCAGACGAAGAGTAACAGCCGTTTGGCTTTCATGATGGGGTGTGTCTTCCTTGGGGCTATGGTCATGTGTATCCTCGGAGAGTGGGCTTGATATGATACAAGAGGGAGAACAGTGCGTATCGCCATAGGAATCTTCGTACAGTAGATCGAATCAGGTTCACGAGTCGGTGGTCCCTGACTCAGGCTCCCTCGCTGACCCCGCACTCCCTCCATCCGGAACCAAGTCCGTGAGAAAGCATGAAGGACTCCTCGTGCTTGCTCGCTGAGCAGGTCAGCTTTCGTTTACACTTTTCGTCTCTGTAGAATCCTACAATGGCTCGCCATGCAACATCACGGTCTGCGCTACCAAACCAAGTCCTCAAAGAGTGAAAGCTGCATTCTCCTTAGGAGAGAGCGAAAGCTCCAGTGGTCTGCCGCGACGATGAATCCTTCCTTACGACCGGGATTCCAAACGAACCTCGTGAACCCAGCTCCTCCTTGGCGCTGACTGAATCAATGGACACATAGCCCCTCATTCTCGGACATGCTGAATGCTGGTATCGGCAGTTGATTGTCAACCCCCACTTGAACACTCCGAGGCAGCAAGATGCTATAACTTTTCGTGTCCGCTCTCCTCGAGGCAATTGACCACCATTGAAGTTTACGATCTCCCAACATGAAACAAAACGAACTCGCTGGCGAGGATGGCATTGGTGTCGGAACTGCTCCAGGTGCCTTTCGCATCCCTGATGGCAGTCAACCAGATGCAGAGAGGCGACCATTGACTCTACCCCCAAATACAAGCTTCGACAAGTTCAACAACTTCATGCAACGTATTGCCGACATTGTTGGTGCGGAAAATGCTACTGTCATATCTAGCGACAATGAGCTCAAGCATGAGTCTTACCTCGACCCGAGCAAGGCTTACGATGTAGGGACAATGCCCGTTCCGAACAAGGCATGTTGTATTTACCAAAACACTAGATGTACCATATCACTCCAAAAGAGTACTTCGTTAGCTCAGCTGTTGTCGCTCCTCGTAACGTTCCAGATGTGCAAGCCATCATGCGACTTTGCAATGAGTTCGAGATACCCGTCTGGCCATTCAGCATTGGCAGAAATGTCGGATATGGAGGAGCTGCACCTCGAGTTCCTGGAAGTGTCGGTCTTGATATGGGCAAGAATATGTCAAAGATCTTGGAAGTCAACGTTGATGGTGCATTTGCCTTTGTCGAGCCCGGTGTTACTTTCATGTAAGTCTTTACTTGGTCCGGCTATGAACTCTTTTGCTGACACCAAAACAGCGATCTTCACAACTATCTGGTCGAAAACAACTTACGCGATAAACTCTGGATCGATGTCCCCGATCTTGGAGGAGGTTCTGTGATTGGCAACACTGTTGAACGTGGTGTAGGATACACGCCATATGGTGACCACTGGATGATGCATTGTGGTATGGAGGTAGTCCTGCCAGATGGTACACTGTGGCGATCTGGTATGGGTGGTCTGCCAAATCCCAAAGCTAACCCCAACGCACCACCACACGAGCAAGCTGCAAATGAGACCTGGGGATTGTTCAATTATGGTTTTGGGCCATACAATGATGGCATCTTCACTCAGTCTTCTCTCGGCATTGTCGTCAAGATGGGCATATGGCTCATGGTAAACCCTGGTGGATATCAGAGTGTAAGTGACAGTCACTCAGACAGATGCAAAATGCTAACATAAACAGTATCTGATCACTCTGCCGAAGGACAAGGACTTGCATCAAGCTCTGGAGATAATCAGGCCTCTTCGAGTAGGCATGGTGTTACAGAATGTGCCAACCATGAGACACATCTTACTAGACGCGGCAGTCATGGTAAGTACGAGTCATCTGTGTCAGTGGAAAGATCTGACGGTATGGTAGGGTGATCGAAAGTCATACACAGACTCAGATAAGCCACTAAACGATGATGAGCTGGACGCAATTGCAAAGAAGCTCAATCTAGGACGCTGGAACTTCTACGGTGCAGTCTATGGTCCGCCACCAGTACGTGAAGTACTGCTCTCAGTCATCAAACAATCTTTCCTACAGATTCCTGGAGCGAAATATTACGAGCCACAGGATATGCCAGACAATGTCGTCCTCCAGACCAGAAACGACACTCTGCAGGGCATTCCTAGTACAACCGAGTTGAAATGGGTTGATTGGTTGCCCAACGGCGCTCACCTTTTCTTCAGTCCCATTGCTAAAGTCTCTGGAGATGACGGTGTAGCACAATATGAGGTGACCCGTCAACGCTGCGAGGAAGCGGGATTCGACTTCATCGGCACTTTTGTGGTTGGAATGGTAAGAACGCCCAGTGTGCACCACACTAATTCAATTTTGGAAGACTAACAATTCTCAAACAGCGCGAGATGCACCACATCGTCTGCATCGTCTTCGACCGAAAAGACCCAGACTCGCGTCGCCGTGCCCACTGGCTAATTCGCACACTCATCGACGACGCAGCAAAACGTGGCTGGGGAGAGTATAGAACACATCTAAGTGTCATGGATCAAATCGCCGAGACCTACAGTTTCAACGATAGTGCGCAGATGAAATTGAATGATAAGATCAAGGCTGCTTTGGATCCTAAGGGTATCATTAGTCCTGGAAAGAATGGCGTGTGGCCTAAGAACTATAACAAGGCTGATTGGAAAGTACCTGAGCAATGAATGAGCAATGTTATGGCTTACGTATCTATCTTTTATTGCAAGAGCTAACTTTTCGCCGCTTCTACTGAGCACTGTCGAAAGGACATTGAAAAATGTAGCAAAGCACAATCAATACTCAGGCTGCCTGGGTCTAAGTCAAGCACTGCGTAGATTGAACGGTTCGGTAACTGTTGCCAACAGGTCAGAGTGCCACTCGCTTTGTGGTCTCTCCATCTTGTGATTCCTCATGATCTTCTCCAAAGCAACCCTATCTTACAAGCAAAGCCAGATCTGACTCGCGTCATCACAGAACCATCATTGTCCCTCAGGTTCTTCTCCAGCAACCCTCTTACTAGCTCGCGTGGCTCCACCTCCAACCTTGTCATCGTCCTCCTCACGCTTTCTCTTTGCCGTTGCCTTGGTCTGCTTTGTAACAGGCGTTTCCTTCTTCTGCTCGGGCTCGACTATTTTCTTCTTTGGCGGCGCTCTCTTTCTGGATACGCTAGGGGTACCCTTTGATTTCAATGTCAAAGCGAAAGGATTGGGTCTACCACCGCTTTGTGCCACAGCTTTTGCAACTGGCTTTTTGGCCCGCTTTGCAGGAGTAGGTGCAGGTGTGGGTGCAGGAGTGGGCTCGGCTGTTGAGCTCCTGGTCCTGTTTTCTGTGATCTCAACAGTACCTAAACGTTCGACTTCTGCGTTGCTGATGGCTGCCTTTGTACGCTTTGGTGCGGGTTTAGCTATATCCTGGGTAGCAGGGTCTGGAGCAGGCTCGACTGTTGTGGTTCTTGTCCTTGTCCTTGACTCTAAGATGGGAGCATCGCCGAGCTCTCTCAGTTCTAGGGCACTAAGAGGATGGGCACCGGGTAGTCTGTTTCTCTTGGGTTGAGCAGGGGTGTTTGTCTCTTCGGTCTCATCGGTCTCAGCTGCAATGGTCGTTTGTGCGTTGGGCACAATGTCAGAAGCGGAAGCAGGTGCAGGAGTCTGAGATCCGCTTCGCAGTCTTCCACCAACGTCCGACTTTGCCTTCTCTGCGGCTGTACGAGGTGGCGAAGCCGCATGAAGTCCAGCCAATTCTTTGCGACCAGCCCCTCCTCTTGTGGCCCTTTGGATACCTATAAGCTTTCTGAGAGGAGGAAGATTTGTCTTTCCAAGTCTCTGAGACCCTCTGTTGAGATTGAAAGGGTTTGATGCGGAAGTATCAGCGAGCTCGTCTGGTGAGGCTGGAGCAAGTTCGTCAGGTGAATCGCGTTGTGCAGGTCTAGGGGTTGCTCTATTCATGACTTTCTGTGCTGGTTTCCTCGATTTGCCTTTGACTGCCTTCTTCTCAGATGCGGGGACTGTCTCGGTATTGGTTTCTGGTTGATGCCCATCTTCTGTGCTTGGCAGAAGGCGTTTCTTTTGTGCGGGCTCATCTGCATGGGGTTGTTCTTGCTTGCGTTTTGCATTGACAAGGGTCAGAGAATCTGACGAGGTCTTTGTGCCATCGACGCCGTTATCATCAGCCAGCTTATCAACAACTTCATCAACCGTATCTGAGGCCCTAGGTCCTTGCAATGGGTCATCACCGGCTTGCTTGGTCGCGGCATCGCTGAGAATAGTGACGTCCTGATCCACTGTCGACAGAATTGCTGATGGTGCATTCTTCCCACGGTCTTCTGAGCCGGCCATGTCCATCACATCTGCGTTGGCATACGTGGCGTCGGCGGAATTCGGCGGTGGAGTCAATGGGGAGATAGGTGGTGGAGATGGTGTGTATCGCTCGCGAACGTTGACTTGGTTCACGGGCTGGCTTCCAGGCAGCTGTCCATCACCCGAAGCGAGAGAAGTCAGGGTCGAGTCGGCGGACGAGTTATCGATATTCTCGTGGTTTAGATCGTTGAGCTCTTCCTTGTGAACTGTAGACTGAAGTTGCACAGTGTTCATGCTGGTCTGTCCATCACCAGAAGCCAAAGAAGTCAGAGTCGAGTCGGCGGATAAGTCGTCAATATGCCCATAGTTCTCATTCGAAGCTGCAGGTTGAACTTGCGCAGTATAGACGCTGGAATCGTAAGGGTCGTCGGAGTAAGGATTGGGTGGGAAGAACGAGGTTGCTGCTGCAGAGGGATCATGTACGACAGAGACATCATCTTCTTGAGCAAGCATGCTCGAGTCGACGTCTTTCGGCAGCTCGTATTCATCCGAGATCTCGTCTTTGATAGCTTGAAGGCCTGTTGGATCGTTTTCTGACACTGTCGTAATTTCCTTCGTGGTAGCGCTTTGCTCGTTGGAGGCTCGGTCGTTCATGTGATCGAGAGGAACAGAAGTGATGCCTTTCTCGACTGAAGCAGCTAAGTCTGTCACAGCGTTGTCATTGTTCTTTTTGGTGATCTCAGGTGGCAAGTCTGCTTGATGGTTAACTGTGGCATCGCTAACAAAAGAGCCAAGTTTGGATGCTTCTGATAGGGAAGGTGTAGCTATCTCGTCTTCGACAGAAGAATTGAAGCTGACTGCCACATCTGCGGATATGGAAGATGCTCGAGTACTCGAGTCCAGCCGAGGACTAGTTTGCCTGGTACTTGTGGTTGTGCCAGTGAACAAAGGTGACGATGTGTTGATGGCGTCGCCAAGGGCATTGGTGTCCAAGATTGGAAAATGCTTCACAAAGACAGAGTCCTCTGGAGGGGATCGAGGATTTTGAGTGTCATTTGTGATGGCAGGTGCGACTCCGTTCTCTACAGATTCGGCATGGACTGGGTTGGCAGTTGGAAACGAATTATCGCTGAGGCTCACAGGCTCTGCTTGAAGCTGGACGTCATTGCTGCTCGGCTCAATAGCATGATCTTCGTGGCGTCTCAGGTCATGCTTTGGCTCTCGTTGGCAAGCAGAGAGGTCACTGAGGTCAACGCCGGCATTGTTTGGTCGTGATGGTTCTTCGCACACTTTCAAAGGCTCAAGAAGATCTAAGAGATCTTCCAAGCGCTGGTCAGTCTTATCCTCTTGTGGCGTATGTTCGTCGAAGAACGCTTTGAGAGTTTCAGCGCCTTCATCCCACCATTCGGGTCGATCGAAGTAATCTCCAAGTTTGCTGAACAATGGGTTTTGTGAAGGCCATTCATGACCAGAAACGAGAGCGGCAGTTGAATCCATGTTGCATAGCTGAAGCGATTGTAGACGTTGTCCAGGATTAAGAGTTGTGCGATGCACGATCTTGGTTGACCAACGCGCTCGAATAGCATCAGCAGACGCGTCAATGCAGTCTTTTGTTGTTGTCCGTTGACGAATGAGCTTGAGAGGTCAATAAATGCGTATCGAAACGTGTTATGGTTCCCAGTGATGTGTAGAAGCGCTGCACAAGATTCGGGGCACAGGCTGCACCAGTGATGTGAAAGCGACGCGTGTGAAAATGCGACTTGTCGATTCAGAGAGACCAAGGTGGGTTGATGGAGAGATGTGAGGAAAAGCGCTGCGAGATTATGAGCTGCGTGTTGAACCTGTGGACCTGGGCTGTGTGAGTGCTAGAAACTATTGCTTCTTCTTCGAGTTGTCACGCCTAGCCAGCACTGTGACGAACTTCGGTAAGATATTCTGACGTGAAATGTAAAGTTTGGGACAACAGCATGTACACCTTGATACTTTGCCGCCATTTTGACAGACTAATTATTAACATCCCAAGCCATGCTTAGCACAGCTGAACCATAAACCCAGGTTGAGAACGCCTTCATCGCCAGCCCATGAAAAAAACAGCCTACAGGAAAACGTCGAATCGAGAGAGAGCACACTAGAACGGTATAGCATTGCTGATTTGGCCACTCATATCTGCAGGCGTAGCAAGCATCCTATTATTCACACGTTAGCCAAGATGTTCATAACATGCATGTGTTCGATGTCTATTACTTCTTGCCAGTTTCAGTTGCACAGCAGCCACAGAATAGAGAGGCAGGCCAGCAGACAACCTATTTCGTGGTTAGAGTTGAGGATGTAGTTGAGGCGCAGAAACATTTCTTACTGCGAGAACAATGGCGCTGGCGAATCCGATGGTAGGGCCAACAACTTTGCAGTGGCAAGGGTTCTGGTCGGTACCTTCGTTATCGTTAGATAATAGATCGATTTCGCGAGGGGACACATTGAACGTACCGCACTGGAAGCAGACGAAGGGAATAGGAAGACAATCCATTGCGAAGAAGGGCGAAGGTAATTATCGAGGGAGTTGGCCTTTGGGAAGCAGATGATATCGAGCTGGGAGGTGCAAGCAGAAACCGCGTGATAAGAAAGTGTTTCGTGAGTCGTGAAAACAATGAGTTGGTACAAGATGCGAAGTAGGACAGAAGGAGCTTCTTAAGGTTTCAATTAACTAGCAAAACCGGAAGACGGGAGCAGTCGATCCCTACCCGGTTAGTTACGCTTTAATGACGTGGGGGCGTCGCACGCATGAGCTTATCCAGCAACAAGCATTTGCACTCTCCACGCAAAAGATAGGGTTGCGGGATGCGATAGTGAGATCCCTCGATCATGACGAAGAGTGGCATTAATTCAGTCGCATTCTGAAACGTTCTGTAGTTCAACGCAGTATCTTGTTACTGAGACCTAAGCTAAAACAAGGAATACATGAGGAAGACGACTGTCCGTCTGTCACTCGGCTAGCTCTAGAATAAAAATCGGAAAATAGTAAACGGGACCCATGGCGCCTTGAATCCTTGTCTGGTTGTATCAACTCAATCGTTGTCGCTTAGACAAGTGTACACCATGCTCCCCGGCTTTTCAGGACGATGAGAAGGGGTTGACGCTGTCGAAGAGTCCTGCAGAAGAAGATGACTGAGGCTGAGCCGAGCCAGCGCGCTTGCTAGGGTCATCACGACGCATGATGCTCTCGACAGGGCCTAGCAGACGCTGGAAACCATTCTTACCCAACATGGCCACCTTGATCTCTGTTTCTGCGACCACAGATGCGGCACGAGGCTTGTCATCCAGCAAGGCCAGCTCGCCAAAGTAGTCACCCTTATTGTACGTCTTGAGCGATTGCTCGACTCCAGACTTGTAAACGGCAGCGGTACCTGACTCGAGCATATAGAAGTGGTCACCAACATCGCCCTCACGAATGATTGTGCTTCCTGCAGGCATCTTTTGCGTTTCAAGAGCATCGGCAATCTTGCTGCGCTCGTAGGGGGTAAGGGTGTTGAGGAGAGGTACGCTGTCAAGGAAAGACTCGTACATGCGGCGGCGCTGGAATGCACTGTCCATCAAAATGCGACGGAAGGTGATGCGGTCGAGTTGCCAAATGACGCTAGGCTCGGTGCTGTTGACAGTTGCAGCACGGGGAGCGTTGTACATCAAGGCAAGTTCACCAAATGAGGTACCAGGGCCGCAGGATGCGACCTTGTTGCCCATGCCATTGGCACCGGGCTCAATCTTGCCAGTTGGTGAGACGTAAATGTCGAAGCTGCCAGTCTCGACAACGTAGAAGTAGTCACCGACGTCTCCTTGAGCGATGACCTTGATGTCCTTCGAAGGGATCTTGCGTTCTTGCAGAGCGCCCAAGACTTGCTCGGTCTGATCGTCATCCAGGTGGGAGAAGAGGAAGTTACGCGAGACAGCAGCGCGCAGACGGCTCAGCTGTTCTTGGGTCTTGGGGTAGGTTGGAGGCTTCCAGTCAGAGTCATCTGTGCCCGAGGGTGCCAAAACTTCAGCAGAGACGGACACACGACGACCCATGTTGTAGTTGTTGGGGAAGTTTTGTGGCACGTCCAGTTGTTGGTTGTTTCCACCAGGGCTGGAATTCTGATCACGCGAAGCAACAGTGTTCTGAGCGCCGCCGAAACCAAAGTTGAAGCCGCCCATGGAGCTATCGTTGTGCTGAGCTGAAGGATCGACGCTTTGAGACTGAGCGAAGGGACTGGAAGAGCTGGCGTTGGCACCGAAGGGGTTCGCATTCGCGGCAAAAGGAGATGCGTCGCGGTTCATGGCGTTGTTGGGGAAAGAAGCTGCAGTGGGCGAGGCGAAGGTGTCCATCTCATCTTCTTCTTCCAGACGCTGCATTCCAGGCTGCTGGACGTGGTGGAAAGGGTTGCTGCCGGGGAAGTTGTTCTCGGCCATTGTTTTGGTGGAATGCTGTGCGCCCAGCAGGAACTCGTGTCGCTGAGACTCTAGTCGACGAAG
This sequence comes from Aureobasidium melanogenum CBS 110374, assembly GCF_000721775.1. Classification (NCBI taxonomy): domain Eukaryota; kingdom Fungi; phylum Ascomycota; class Dothideomycetes; order Dothideales; family Saccotheciaceae; genus Aureobasidium; species Aureobasidium melanogenum. Next base: position 647,751 of record NW_024470064.1, read on the forward strand.
GAAGTGGTTTGCGCAGAACTGCAGGACGTCGGTAGGCTTGTTCTGCAGGACTTCACGTTCGAGAGTTTCGATCTCGTGCTTGTAGTCGGCGGGAAGAGCCATTGTTGTAGATCGGTAGAGGTACTTGAGAGCTTGAGGAGAGCTTGGGTCGGGACGTTTGTGCAGGAGCCCGCAGACGTGGAGCTACACTGCCGCGGTGGGGTTCTTTGTTTCGATGCAGCTGTCACCTTCGATTGACTGGAGACGTGATGAAGCTGATGCGATGCTGCAATGCGATGCTGGTAATTGGGTACTCTGATGCGTGGTGACTTTGTTCAGGGTATTGAGGGGGGAAACTGCGACCGACGGCCAATGAGCTAATGAGGGGGTTTAAAGTCGTGGCGCGCGTGACGACAGAAGCAATTTGGACGAGAGAACAGCACCACCCAGTCAAACTTCAAGGTTTCTATCCTAGACGACCACAGGATAAAAATGTATGAATCGAAGGGAAAGGAAGGAGCGAGAGTTGGCAGCTGTGCTTTTGGGGCCAATTGATGTCGTTCCCCTCGCTACTGGGTACTCGCAACTGCCACTATTCATGACACTATTTGCTACTCCTTCGAGAAGGTATAAAACGGTACAGCTCTGGATTGACAACGGTTACACAGCAGCAGCTCCACATCCAATACTTCGCTTGAGCAAGGCTTCGATCAAGCCGACGGCACGCTCCCTTCTACCACGACCAAATAAGAGTCATACAAAAATATTCAGAGCAAGAAATTTAGTCTAGTATAGCTGCTCTAGCAGTCCCAATCTCGGCTCCCAAGTTGCTTGCAAGCTCACGACATGCCAAGACAAAGACACGTATGTCATCTTTGGTAGGAAATTAGAATGGCATGATGAAATGGAAAGCTCTCTGATCAATGTTGCTGCTGAGACAATCATAATTCACAAGGCCATTCATGCTCCACTGCCTTTGATTTTCTGTAGACAGATATATCGTAATTAAGCTCTCGTCAGCGGTGAGAACTGAGTAGCGCTAGGGGACTTGTTAGGCAACACCTGAGGCTTTCTTATCCAGCACACATCTAGATCAATCATGCATAACTTATGAATTCTCGAAATGCTTGCACGCGACTAGCATACTCAAAAGGCGTTTCTTCCCAGGCTTCACATCAATGCCTACTTTAACAGGCCTCGCACATGTTTTCGAAATAGCTCTCGGCCGTACAAGTCCGACAGAGTTGTGTTGCGCTCTCGCAGATGATGACCAGCCGTCCCATACGATTTCCCACCAAGGAATTTAGCTTTTGGCAGAGAACGAGTACGTGCTCTCCGCGTGAACTGCGATGACGTCCCTTGCGAGCTTTCTGGTGCTTCCGAACCCAGGTATTTCCCAGCCTGCCTGACTGTGCTGTTGCAGCAAGTTAAGTATCACTGCTTCGCATCCATTCTTTCCTGGTGAAATAGAGGCAACTGTGCCCGCCAGACAGCCTGTTCCTGTACAATCCCACTCTCGAGCACACTGACATCGATCCAGACCCCTGTTGTCAACGATCAAGAAGGATCATCGTCAGCCACAGACGCAAGCCACCGCACGAACTTGAACTTGGCCTGTGCAAGCTACCAGTTGCTGTCCTGTCTCTCCTGCAAGGCGCGCGCATCAGTCTCTTGTGTCACCAGCGCATTATCTATCCTCCTCAACCTACTCCGTCAGCTTTTGCAACAGGCCGTTCCTCTATAGGCCATTCAATCTTTGCAACCGAACTAGCTGATCGCGAGCAGCCATGGGCCAATACACATTCACTTGGTAAGTCAAATATGGCTCTCAATCGCGTCGCAATCTGCCATTCTGCGCCTGCCTGCGAACTTCTCAATTTTTGCACTCGCTCAACAGATGCGCGCCCACCCTACCTGAAACGAAGCGATTGCTGACCCGCAGCCTCAGGAACCACCCTGCCCAAGAAGTCTACGTGACAGGTGACTTCGACAACTGGTCCAAGTCTGTCAAGCTAGACAAGCACGGTGACTCTTTCCGCAAGACCATCACTCTTCCCGGCGAGGAGAGCAGAATCCACTACAAGGTGAGAATTACTGAGTTGGAACATCGACTCCACGCGACTGACGCTCTCCCGTGTAGTTCGTTGTCGACGGAAACTGGACCACCGATTCTACCGCCAAGCAAGAGACAGATGCCTCGGGCAACGTTAACAATGTCGTCGAAGCTAGAGAGCTGAGCCCAGAGCCCGAAGACCGTCCTGCCAATGCATTCATCTCTTCAGCACATCCTCAGTCCACTACCGCCGCTCTTGCTGGTCAAGTACCGCTCGAAAAGGAGAGAAACGTCCCCTCCGAGCAGAATGAGACGAGCTTACCTCAGGAAACTCCCGGCTTTGAGGACCTGCCCGGCCAATTCCCAATTACACCTATGGCTGACCTCAATCAGTTCACTGTCAACCCCATTCCTGCCACCGCTGGTATTGGCAACCCTATCAAGCTTCCCGCTGGCGAGCCTGTTCCTCATCCCAGCACAATCACCTCCAACACTGTCCAATCGACCGTCCGTGATGGCTCTCAGTACGGTGTTAGCGACACTGGTGCTCCCGTCCTTCCTCCGGTTCTCGACTCTCAGAGTGAAGCCGAGGCGAATGGTGCTTCTATGTTCAACCTCCCTCCTATCGGCGGCACCATGATTCCTGAGTCCAGTCTGCCTATGGGTGCTGGCAACGATCGCCTTCCCAACCTTGAGAACGCTTTCACCTCTTCTGTGGCTCCTCAGAGCACTACCGCTCAGCTCGCCGGACAAGTTCCTCTTGAACCTCGTGGTGCTCGTGGTGTTCCCGAGGTCGTTTCTGAGAGCCAAGAGGCCGCACATGTTAGCCCTGAGGCTGCTGCTAACCCCGAGGCCGTTCGCGAAAAGGCTGCTGTTGAGAGCGAGTTGAAGCAGACAGTTCCCGCAGCAAACGAGAACGAGAACGCTTTTGTCGACCGCAGCCCCGTCGCTGATGCTGCTTCAAGCGTGTCGCAAACCGCTTCGAACACTGCCCAGGCCGTTTCTGACTCTCACGTTCCCGAGGCCGTCGCCGGTGGTCTTGCTGCCGCTGGTGCTACCGCCATTGGCGCCGCTCTTCTCGCCAAGGACAAGCTTTCCGAGGCCTACCAGAATGCCACTGAACCTACTCCCGCATCTAAGGAAGTTCCTGATGTCGTTACCGAGAGCCAGGAGCGCGCTCACGCCGAGCCAGAAGCCTCCGCCTCGCCCGAAGTCGTTCGTGAGAAGGCCGCATTCGAAGATGAGCTAAAACACTCTGTTCCTGAGGCCCCTGCCACCTCTGAGTCTGGTCTGCTAGGCACTGGCGAAGGTGGCCTTGCTGCCAAGATCGCCGCTGGTACTGCCGCTGTTGGCACTGCTGCAGCTGGTCTTGCATACGCTGCTAGAGACAAGGCCATCGATGCCCACGAAAACGCTGGTGCTCCTTTGTCCAACCTCACCAAGGAGCCCACCATTGACGGTTCTGTTCCCGAGGTCGTCACTGAAAGCCAAGAGCGTGCTCACGCAGACCCTGAGGCTTCCGCTTCCCCCGAGGTCGTCCGCGAGAAGACCGCTATGGAAGGTGAGCTTCTCTCTGAGGTTCACAAGGCCCCCGCAACCTCAGAGTCTGGCGTCTTTGGCAAGAGCGAACAGGGTATTTCTGAGAAGGCCACTGCCGGTGCAGCTGCCGCTTCCGCTGCTGTTTCCACACAGGCAAACAACCTCGGCCTGACTTCTTCTACCACTACCAGAGGCGCAACCGAGCTGGAGTCTGGCTCCGAGCAGGTCCCTGAAGTCGTACAAGAGAGCCAAGAGAAGGCCCACGTCGAGCCTGAGGCTTCCGCCAACCCCGAAGCTGTGCACGAGAAGCATGATATGGAGAGCGAGCTCCTTTCCCAGGTCAACCAGGCACCTGCTACTTCCGAATCTGGTGCTTTTGGTAACAGTGAACAAGGCATCACTGGTAAGGCTGCTGCTGGTCTCGCTGCTGGCGCTACTGCTATTGGCGCCACTGCCGCAGGTGCTGCTTACGCCGCTCGTGACAAGGCTGCCGATTTGACTGGTAGAGACCTGAACACCACCGATAAGTCAACATCATTGCAGTCCGGTTCTGAGCAGGTTCCTGAGGTCGTTCATGAGAGTCAGGAAAGAGCACACGTTGGACCTGAAGCTTCCGCTAACGCTGAGGCTGTTCATGAGAAGTCCGACATGGAGAAGGAGCTGTTGGCCAACGTCCACAAGGCACCCGCCACTTCCGAATCTGGCGTTCTTGGCAGCAGTGAACAAGGAGTCACTGGTAGAGCAGCTGCTGGTCTTACTGCTGGTGCTGCTGCTGTCGGCGCAACCGCCGCAGGTGCTGCCTACGCTGCCCGTGACAAGGCTTCTGACCTAACTGGCAGAGATCTTAGCACTACCCAGAGATCGACAGGACTGGATTCCTCATCGGATGTTCCTGAGGTCGTCCACGAGAGCCAGGACAGAGCTCACGTCGCTCCCGAGGCTTCGGCTAACTCCGAGGCTGTCCACGAGAAGTCCGACATGGAAAAGGAGCTTCTGTCTCAAGTTCACAAAGCACCTGCTACATCTGAGTCTGGTGCACTTGGTAACAGCGAGCAAGGATTGAGTGGCAAGGCTGCTGCTGGCATCGCTGCTGGTACTGCTGCTCTAGGTGCTTCCGCTGCTGGCGCCGCCTATGCTGCTCGCGACAAGACTGTCGAGACTACTGGCAGAGACCCTACCTCTTTCCTCCCTCCATCGATCGCCAATGCAATCAACAACATGAACCAGGGTCTTCCCTCTACAAACACCTCGGTGGCCTCGCCTAACCTTCACTCATCGGTCCCTGAGGCTGTTGTGGATTCTCAACATCAGGCTCATGTCGCACCTGAAGCATCTGCTGAGCCAACCGCTGTTGCTGAGAAGAGCGAGGTCGAGAGAGAATTGCTCGATCGTGTGCCCCGTGCCACTGAGGCTGGCCAGCCTGCACCTACCGAGACTGCTGCATTGAGTGCTACTGCTCCTGTCAAGCCTACTGGGTCTTCTGACATGGAGTCAGCCGTTCTCGCTGCTGGCGGCTCTGGTGCTACTGGCGTTACTGCTGTTAGTGGCGTTCCACCTGTCGATGCTCCCCCTGTCTCTTACTCGACTACTGTTCCTGAGAACAATGGCCTTTCCGGTGCCACTACTAGCGCGCACCCCATCTATAATGAGATAACATCCGCCAATGCACGTAGCACTGGCTTGAATGCTCCTGCCGAGAGTCAAGCTCAAATTCCTGCTCCTGGCGAGTCTGAGAACCTTGCTGCTACCCTCGCTGCCCCTGCCGAGCCATCACGCGACGTCTCACCCATGACTCGTCCTGATTCATCTAAGCAGACAGAGCCTCAAGTGACTACCGGCACCGAGACCCACAATGTACCTGCCACCAGCGGCAGCACACCTACCACTCCTCAGAGAAACGCAACCAAGAGATCTAGTCAATTCGGTTCCCTCCGTGGCACACCCAAGAGCGACCGCACTAGCATCGCCGGATCATCCAAGGTGGACGAGGATGGCAAGCCCAAGAAGAAGGGCTTCCTCGCCAAGCTGAAGGAGAAGTTCAGAGGATAGAATCCGCATCAGCGGACAATGGCAAAAGTCAGAAGATGGGACCCGCGCCAGCGGACAGTGGCAAAGTTGAGAGCCTAGCATGCCCGTCACCTATCGAACCCATCGCAAACCCATTTCGTCGAAATTGGGATACACCGCGTAGTTGGATTTTTCTCGACAAGCTCCGTTGAGAGAGAGGAGGTGGTGGATCTGCTGAGCCAAAATTGGGAGAGGTCTGTCGATGGAAATCGCCAGACTAGGGGGAGTTTGTAATGTTGTAATCACCCTTTTTTATTCGCGCGTGTCATTATGTAGCTTATTCCCCTTTTTGTTTTGTGGATTGGTTTTGGTTTTATATTTCTTTCCTTTGTCCTTTTCTTTTCTCTTTCTCTTACATAGCTCTTCCATCGTTTTACATAGGAAAGTTATTAATTTGATTGTTCTTTTTGTCTGCAGAAGGTCTTGTTCATCACATCGCTTAGGAAACTCGGCTGATTCGGTGTATTCGCAAATTGCTCGACATATTGAGCCCTTTATTTCAGACTTGATGTCTTGTGTTATTCTGCTTGATTTGGGTTCGCCTGAGTACTCCAAAGCAGTCAACTTGAAAATGGTCCTTCGTGTGATGTATACATCACATCTAGTGGATCTGTCAAGCCTCCAAGCATTATCGAGAATTCCTAATTGAAGCGACAACATTGAACACTTTACATTTCTACTATTTATAAAAAGTTTGGTCTAGTCATTGGTCCCTTTTTCTCATTCATTGTGCTTTGGAGAAGTTCGCATTCGCTAGTCTAGGTATCATTTGGTGACATGGAAGATCAGACCAGGGTCACACGAGATACTACAAAAATTGGTCCGTGCACACGATATGGTTTTATCTCGTTCTTAGATGATGATGAATGCAAGAACTCTGTGGACGATGTAATCTGTTTTGGATAATCTATGTACAGAGAAGAGACTGAACTGTACCTATCCTACATACTAGGGCTCCTAGGTGCAAGATCCTCCTCATTGACTGCCGTTGTCGTAGTGGGGACGGCCAGCAACCTGTATGTCCAGCGATGCTTGACATACTAGGTGGTTCGAGCCAATGCGTAAATTGAGTGCCGATGCCAACCTCTATCTCTTGGTAAGGCATCATGCCATATCTCAATGAGATGAGTGGAAGAGCGGACCAAGCTCGTGCGTGTCTGTTGCGTGGATGCAGTCATGAAGCAGAGTGCCACCAGCAGGATGATTGTGAAAACTAGTCATGCGAAAGATGCCCTTTCAACCAGCCTTGCGCAATGAGTTGTAGTGCTCACCAAGACCAAAGCCATGTCTGTAGTATGCCAACCACAGTTGCTTGTCGTTGGCCTCAGCACTCGGATTGATCTCTTCAACTCTGCCATCGCCCTGTAGCACGCTGATAGCGACGCCGTATTTCTTTGCCAGAGCCATCAATTCGAGTTGACCACCCCACTCGCCAGTATTCTTGATCTTGTAGATGTAGTAGTCCAGAGGCTCTTCCAGGAACGGAGTAAAGTCATTTGGATGCGCTTCAATGTACTCTGCAGCAGCTTGTCGCACAATCTTGTAGGGCTCGAGTGTGCTGGCAATGTCTGGGGTGGAAGAGGGCGCGCTGCCCAAGGGGATTTCCAGTTGTTGGAGTTGGTCGGCAATGGCAGAGTAGAGGCAGTGACCATCGGCGCGGATTTCCTTCTCGGCGAGCTTGCGGGCAGCGAACTGTTTGAGCATACTCTCGCGCTCGACGGCTTTGAGGTTGGGAATGTCTTGGGCTTCTTCGGCGGCGGAGGCTATCAGGGCTTCTTGCTCGGCTGCGCGACGGGCGAGGCGGGCTTTTGCGCGGTTCTGCTTCTTGGGTGCCGGGGCGATTGGTGGATCTGGTGGTGCGGAGGATGTGGGCTCTGGTTTTGAATCTGTGGTTTGGGGAGCGATCTCGAGGGCTTCTGCGCGGTCGGCCAATTCGTCTTGGTCTCTGTCTGTGTCGTTGTCGTCTGCTTCTCCATCGGTAGGAGCAGTCATGGCCCGGATCTCTTCCTGATGGCGGGCCTTCATGTCTCGTTCCAAATTGTCGCATTCATCATTGACACCTTTGCGCGTCTTCTTGGTGGCAGCCTTTTTCTTTTGAGTGATTCTTGATTGCAGGTCTTTGGCTTCCTTGCGATGGCGCTGCTGTAGTTCTTCCATGACTGAGGCCAGTTGAACCCCAGAGGGAGACAGATGTAGTAAATCCGAGTGTCGAAAGAACAGTGGAGAGCTTGTCATGGCCGCGGCGGGCAAAGCGTCGACGAAGCTTTGGTGGATCTTGGACCGCCTTCCGCTGCGCCCGCTACCACTTTATAACAAACTAAACAATGACGTCCGACCATTGTCCGGCACCCGTTGGAATCGTCGTACGTCTCTTTGGCCATCTTACTTTCACTGTCCCTATCATCTGATCATAAGAATATGTCTGTGTGATCTGGGCTCATACCAACATCCAACGCCACCATGCCGCAACATCGAAGCGGCGTCTCTGTTGCCTTGACTGCCGCCTTCTTGGTCTTGACGTCCATTTTCGCCGCCATCTATGCATTTGGTCTTCCTGAACTTGATTACTGGCACTGGAGAGCTTCCTATGACCCTTTCAAGAATCAGCCTTCGTCACAAAATGTATTTGACAGCTTCACCAAACCATCTGCCTCGGATGACTACCTCGTCGGCGTCGGCAAGGCTGATATCACCGGTCCTGTCACCGAGATCAATCTCATGGGCTATGCTGACCCTGCTCAACTTGGAACTGGTCTAAGACAGCGCCTTTACTCTCGTGCTTTTATTCTTGGTGATACAGAAAGTCCTCGTAATCGCTTTGTCTACCTTGTTCTCGACACACAATCCGGTGATACTGCCGTCCGTAATGGTATCCTCGAGGGTCTGAAAGACCTCGGCCCTGAGTATCAATCCTATGGAAGACAGAATGTTGCCGTTACCGGAACTCACTCTCACTCTGGTCCTGGCGCTTGGTTGAATTATCTGTTGCCTCAGATTACTAGCCGAGGTTTCAGCCAACAAAGTTACCAAGCTATTGTCGACGGTGCTCTTGAATCAATCAAGCAGGCTCATCAGTCGCTGAGCCCTGGTCAGCTATCTGTTGCTTCTGTTGATATCGAGGATGCAAACATCAATCGCAGTCCTTATGCCTATCTTGCTAATCCCAAAGAAGAACGCGACAAGTATGAGTACAACGTTGACAAGACTCTGACTCTTCTAAAGCTGCGAAGAAATAGCGACAAGAAGGATATTGGTGTCTTAACTTGGTTCCCTGTTCACGGTACATCCATGTTGGGCAATAACACCCTCATTACTGGTGACAACAAGGGTGTTGCAGCATACCTCTTCGAAAAACATGCTGCTCAGATAGACTCGACAGCTGATGGCTTTGTTGCTGGCTTCTCACAAGCAAATGTCGGAGACACTTCTCCAAACATTAACGGAGCTTACTGCGAATCTGGTCCCGATGAGGGCAAGCAATGTGACTTCAAGACAAGTCTTTGTGCTGGCAAGAACGGCCCTTGCCATGGACGCGGTCCTCATTGGGGACTGGACGATGCAGGTACAGCTTCTGCTTGGGAGATTGGTCGCAGACAATATCTTGGTGCTCGCTCGGCCTATGAATCAATGACTGCCAAGTCTACCTTCACACCTATCCAGGGCAGTGTCGTTCGCTCTCTACACACCTTTGTCGACATGTCGAACCAAACCGTCATCTTGCGCAACGGCTCGACGGCTCACACATGTCCAGCAGCGATGGGATACTCATTCGCTGCTGGGACTACAGACGGTCCCGGTGCCTTTGACTTCAAGCAAAACAATCCTGGTGACCCCAATGCAAGCCCAGTCTGGGCTGTGGTTCGCAATAGCTTGCACTCGCCTGGACCAGAGCAGATTGCGTGCCAGTACCCCAAACCCATCTTGCTTGATGTAGGTGAGACCGAGAAACCCTACCTCTGGACGCCCAATGTTGTCGACATTCAACTCTTACGTGTCGGTCAACTCCTGATCATTGTAGCTCCGGGTGAAGCCACTACCATGGCAGGACGACGCTGGAGAGAAGCACTGCAGAGCCACGCTCTCTCTGCCTGGGACGAGTCACCCAATGCGGCGGACCCCGTAGTCGTCCTGGGCGGCCCAGCAAACACATATGCGCATTACATTGCTACCGAAGAGGAATACTCTATTCAACGCTATGAGGGAGCTTCCACACTATATGGTCCACACACCCTGGCTGCTTACATCAACGTCACACTTCACCGACTACCCTACCTCTCAGCTTCTTCTGTATCAAACTCACCCTTATCGCCACCATCTCATCCTTCTCTGCCAACATTGGAGCTGGGACCTGATCCTCCCATCCACACAAACAACTCGCTAAGTTTCATCTCTCCCGTGGTCTTTGACCGCGCACCTCTCTTCAAGTCCTTCGGCGATGTAGTCACCGATGTATCACCTCGCTACGCCATCTCCTCATCTCCAACCGTCAAAGCCTCTTTCGTAGCCGCCAACCCCCGCAACAACCTCCATCTCGGATCTACCTTTGCCGCAATCGAGAAATACACCTCTCAAGGCACTTGGGAAACCGTCAGGGATGACGAAGACTGGAGTCTAATTTTTGAATGGGAAAGAACAAGTACCACAGCTGCCACTTCTCAAGTCACCATCTCTTGGGAGTTGGGCTGGGAAGTCGGTGATTGGGGACGTGCTGATGTGAAGAATGAGGGTAAGCAAGAGCTTGAGCTTGAACTTGAGTTGCAGAAGAGACAGGGGATGGAAAAGGAATTGAAGGGAAGGTATCGTATCAAGTACTTTGGAGATAGCAAGGGAATCGGAGGAAAGATCAGTGGGTTTGAGGGAACCAGTGGGGAGTTTGAACTTGTGTGATTTAGTAGAGATGTATTTGTATGCTTTCGTCAATTACTTGTGTATTTCCGTTTTTGATCTCTGTCCTGGCTGTCCTGCGTCTCCCCTCATCCCCCCTTTCCCCCTTCTCTACACCACCACCGTTTCTCTTCATCTCAACCATCAGTTCTTTCAATTGCTCCATACCGAGATTGCGTTTTTCCAAGTGCGCTGCATTGCGGGCTTGGACACTTGGAACTTGAGAGGGTTGGGACGATTGGGAAGCTTGGGAGGGATGGAGGTTTGGCGCGTGAGGAACTCCTGGTAGATGAGCTGTCGAGGGGGTTGGAACGGAGGCAGAGGAGCTGGAGGTTGGAGCTGCGGTTATAGGGACGGCGAGGAAGGAGAGGATGGATAGAGTTGTTGAGGTCAAGAGGGTGCAGTGCATTGTAAAGTTGAGAAGATGAGAGCTGTCAAGTGGATTCGAGGACCGTGGCTTCCTGATGGCAAGTATTATCAATTTTAGGGTGGGACGATCGTTGGATTTTGGCAGTAAGAGAAAGTGACAACAATGAGTATGGCTTGTGCTGATGAGCAAACGTCCAGATGACCCTCTGGTGCACTTCGACTGTGTACCGTTTATATATACATTGGCTCTCTTATATCAGCTGCGGGACTGCGAGCAATGGGGGTTTGAAGGGCATGAGAATGTCTTCGAACAACCGTGGTGAGAGGAAACACGTTTGGAGTGTGGTCGCATGAAACATGTGTACGGACATGGTGACAAAGTGTTGGAAGGAACATGGAGGACGAGTCAAGGTTTACGGGTTGACCAGAAAAAGAACATATCTTTTGACGATCTTGAAGGTACAGCTGAGGCGTGGATGATTACATGTATGTACACGCGTATTCTCTATGTTCTTCGGTATGTGTCTTCAAAGTGAAGTCATAAGATACAGAGGTGAAGTCGTTTCGTAGCCGTCTCGGCAATGATACCTGCGTTTCGTGACAGTAGCTTCGGGACAACAAGGTCCGCAGCATTGTTTGCGCCCATACATCCGACTATGTGTTTTCAATCTTTCCTGCATAGACTTGTAGTGCGCCGAAACTCTTCTAGCCTCGAAGCACGAGATGTGTCGAAGCTGTTTCAGACATGGCTGCTGGTTGCAACACATCTGAGGGCAAAGATCGCCCGGCAATGAAGAAATGTTGTGAAAGCCAGGGAGCTGATACCCTAGCTCATCTCGAGAAAGTATCATGAGAAGTTCTCGAGTGTCCAAACACGCACTTCACCATCATCGCCAGTGCTGATGATAATCTCCTCATCATCACTACGACGGCCAGCATCGCTTCGCTTAGCCCAACAGACGTGGTTGATTTCAAAGACGTCGTGCGCATTTTCGACTTCAGCCATAACAACCCATTCCGTCTTTGCGATTTCCTTAGGGCCATCTGTTGTCTCTATTTGTGTTGATGCATTGTCGGCAGCCCATTGCTCCTTATAGACGATGATTTTGCCGTCACTACCCGCGCTGACAAGGAGACCAGTAGTTCTGCTCCATGAGACAGAGTAGATGGCGCGTTCGTGGTGTTGAGGCAAGGCGGCTTCAGGGACCCATTCTTCCTCGATGGTATTTGTCTTTATGATACTTGGCATTCTGGGACCAGTCTGAGGAGCGCCATTGGGCCTGTCTCTGGGAATGCGGCGCCAGACGCGGATGCTGAGATCGTCGGAACAACTAGCTAGACGTGGACCAGAGGCTTCTCTTAGTTCGAGCAGTCTTTGCTGTTGCTCTGTGGTAGCTTTGAGACCTGGTCGTGTGGCACCCTCAAACTCTACCCACCAGACTGTACCACCGTGGCCTGCGAGTACGGCGCAACAGCCCCAATCGTCAATGTCTTCTCTCCACAGGCGAATGTTGTCGTCGTAGCTGGACGAGGCGAGGAGTTCTTCCGAGGGGTGCCAGCACACACACTTGACATCGCCCTCGTGCTCTTGCAAAACAGCGACAGTTTCAAAGTTATCATCTTCCAGCTCTTCCCAGATCCAAACACTCTTATCGCGACTGCAGGTCGCGAGCAATGGCGAGGTAGGACTAAATGCCAGACTCTTGATCTCGGACTCGTGGCCGTCAAGCACGACAGCGAAGCGCCACTCGTCATCCTCGTCACCACCTCCGTCTTTTGTGAAGTCGACTTCGTTGTCTTCTGATTTGTTGACCTTGCCGCTGTTGCCCTCCCATCGTCTCCAGATGCCGGCGCTGGCGTCAAAACTGCCAGTCGCAAGTACACTCTCGCCGGTAGCAGAGGTGCCGCTGTCGGGTTTCCATGCAACACTGCGGACGGAACGTTTGTGACCACCAGTGATGTTACTGACGAGGTTGAAAGAGTTGAGTGAGTAGACGCGCACACTGCGGTCACTGCATGCTGTTGCGACGATAGGGAGGTTCGGGTGCGGCGACGAGAGCCATGTGCGTGTGTTGGAAGCTGGTGTCAGAGTCGCCAGTGGCGCAATCGTTGGTTTCGAGGTCATGTTGTGTGTCAATTGAGGCTTGTCCAAGCTACGACAATTGCGTTGATTTCGAGTCGAGATTGTGACTGTTGCGAATTATCCCCAAGTACGTCAGCGACCCTGACCCGAAGCCGCAATCTGCCTCAAGCTGGGCCGCGACGACGCAAATTTTGGCACAATCCAGCTCTTTCCTCGACTTCTCCGAAAACCTGTTTGTCTCTATACACGTCTTACTCCAACCATGGACCCTGACGCTTCCATCTCTGTGGACTCGCCCAGCGCTTCAAAACCATCACGCTCACAGCTAAAATGGACAAACGACATGGAAGTGACTTTCATTGCTACCATGAAGAGCATGCAAGGCCCTCCGACCAAGAATGTCCCTTCTGGCTTTACCAAAGACGCATATAAACGCGTCGCCGAGATTATCAAGGAAAAATCATATCAACCTGATTTGTGTGACGACATCCGTATGAAGAACAAGTTGGGCGCTTTGAGGAACGACTGGCGTAGTTACGTGAATCTGCTTGCTATGCCATGGCCACGTTTACCAAGTGGCCTGCCTACAAACACTGATGATGTCCTGGAGAGCTACTACAAAGACCAGGATCCCAATGCCAGAAAATTCCGGGCTCTGCCTCTGAGGCATTATGAAGAGTTGACTGATCTATTCGATCCTGAACATCTTGTCCAGCAGCGCTTGACTTCAGAATCCGCACCTCGACCTGCCGAAGTCACTGCTGCCAATGGCCAATCTGTTCCTTTACCACACTCTCCCTACGAGTCTGTAGCGGAGCGACCATCTAGTCGAGTTCTTGATCAACAGAATACTCTGCCAGACACCACTGCCAACATCCCTCACAGCCCTCAATACGTATCTACACCTCAAACAGCTGCCAAGCGGCCGGCTGAGTCGACGCTCTCCAACCAAGCTAAACGTATTCTCATGGGTGAACCGTTGCCTGCGGAACCAAAACCCTATGATACCGTACGAGCATACTACGGCAACACCTCGCAGGTCTCTCCGGTGGCAGCTGCAACTGCCCTCTTCAAAGCTACTTTCTCATCCTTGCCCGCCAGACAAAGAGCTATCGCCGTGAAGCACTTTGCAGATCCGAATCTGGCCGAGGTATTCTTGCATACTGACTCAGAAGTAAGAGAGCAGCTGGTTCATGGCTGGATCATCGCCGCTGGACATCTGCCGGGTTGACTGCAGGTACACTTGCGTGGTAATGACAGAACAAATGAACGATAACCTCATTACGAGCAAAAGGACGAATGATGATGAAAGTAGATATCATGCTAAGTGGCAGGCGAGACATCATCAAAGCCTGCGTCTTCTCCATCGCGATCCAAGAGATACTTGAACCTCCCCTTCTGCTCATATTGTGCAGTGATATAAGACGGCACGTCTTTGTTGTCCTCGGTCCTGTCATACAGCTCATCTGCTCTGCCAAACAGATCCAGACCATGCCGGACTCGGTCGATCATAATGCGCAAGTCACGATTTTCTTCAGTATTCCAGTTCTGATGAGAAAAACTCTGCATCTTGGTGTGCATCTCGGCCACCGTCGCGAAACAACTAGAGCAATGCCAGCCTGCGTTCCAAAGCGTGGCTCTGTTCCACCAGCGACGCATTGCAGCAATGGGCATCCATCCACTCCCTAGCAGCCCTTGTCGAAGATCGTTTGGCAGAATCGTCTGTTGACCTCGATATATCGTGACATCAGGATGTCCCCACTGCGGTCCTCGATGCCGCCATTGGAACGAGTAATAGTAAAATTGCGTACGCAGCGTCAAGCGAGTCGGAATATCGCAATGTCGCAGCACAAGCATGACCTCAGGCCTAACAATCTCATCCATATCACTCACAATCAACACATCCCCATCCTTCGCCTCTTGTTCCGTTCCGTCCAACCCAGGAAACACCGCCGTGAACAGCGCATTCCTCAAATAATCCTCATGATCCCAGATCCATCGGCTTTGAGCCCGATCTTCCACAACACGATAAATAATCTTGTGGTGAAACTCTTTGAACAAATCCCAGTTTTGTTGCAGGTAGAGGGGTTTGGGCTTTCCAGTGAATGTTGTGGGCGATTCGATGATGACGAAGTAGTCGATGTGGGGTGAGAGGGTGTGCAGGCGTATTTCTAACCAATCTAGTTCTGTGGATATGAGGACCAGGTCGTAGATCTTCCTCCTGCTGTGCTGTGCACTCAGAGGAGCAAAGCCATTGTTATGGCATATTGACTCTGCTTCGTTTGGTAACAGAATAGATGCTTCGTGCGTGCCTGAATGAGAGGAGAAGTCAATGAGGTCGATTGATAAATAGCGGTCTCGTGAGAGCTCGTGGTCGATTATGATCCAGAGTCCAATGATGGCTAACAGCATTACAGCAGACGACAAGGTGCGACTCTGACGCCGCGTCCACCTCTTCGCCCACATCTTCTCACGATATGAATGGATGTTGTTTGCTTTGGCCATTTTCTCCTGACATGGACGAATGTTGTTTGACCTGGCCATCAATTTAAAGTGTGGCTTAATTTAATGAGACTGAATTGGCACATTGGCACCAAGGCTGAAGTGGTCTAGGCAGCTGAATGTCCAAGCCACACCTAAAGATAGAGTATGGTTATACCTTCTGACCTTGTGACTCGACGCGTCACTAGGAAGATGAACTGGGTTTAAGCTAAGCTTCATGCATTTATGGATAGTTTCTTACGGGAATCGGCTCTTTGGGTTCTTTGGTTGGGCTGCAATGTTGTCTAGAAAGTCTGGTCTTGTTTGATGTGTGGTATGCTATACATGAGCCCAGCCGTACCATGTCAAGATTTGCATCTCGTTTATCAAGCATGAAGACCCTGTTTCGTGGCCTTCGGGATGTTTCTCCTTCCACTGGTCTACGCGGCGTCTCATCTCCCTCTCCTTGAACCAAGGAGATGTAGACCACCGCAATAACCTATTGGTCCAAAGGCCTCGCGCAATAGAGAAAACAGACATCCACGCCCTCAACCCCTCTGGATTTACCTCTCTGTAAGCACGCTCATTATAGCCCACTCGCACATTTGGATTCACCCAAACACCCCGTTCCGCACTGAGAGGGTTATCCGTGTGAATGAGACAGCACTCCGAGCCCTCGACATGCAACTTCGCCAGAGAGTCTGACACGCCTCGGAAAATCAATCGAGGGGTTTGGTAGAATGGCTTTGCGTTCATGGCAACAATGCCATTCCAGCAACTTTCCACCGGTGTTGGTTTGCCGTGCTTCAAGGCTTCTCGGGATGCTCGTGAGCGGAAGTATGGCCATGCTGTTGTGGCAGCTTCGTGGCCCTCAGAATCTCGAAGGGCGAAGGTGTCGTAGAAGGCAGGTGGTTTGGAGAAGTCCAGAGCGCAGGCTGCAGCATAGTCCCCATCTCTAGTGGAGATCAACTTTTGGACATCTGGAGTCTGACACACAGTCAGCAAGACTTTTCTATGTGATTTGAACATGACCTTACCGTGAACACGACATCATTGAGGAAGAGAATCTTGTCAAACACAACATTGGTGTCTTGCAGCTCATACAAAGGCTCCATTGCTATGTTTCGTGACTTAGCCAGATATGGTATACGGCGCAATTGTGTTGTTCCATTCGGTGTCTCAATCCACCCGCTGTCGCCCAGGGGTTTGGTGATTTCATCAGCATGCGTCGTCTCATCGAGTATCACTCTTCTGGGTATGCCATTCTCCTCGAGCGCATGATCCAGCCACTGTAACACCGCTTTCGTATTGTCGTAACTCCCGCTTTCGTAGATACTGACGAAGACATTTTGCGGTCCGATGTCCTTGGCCAGAGCGACCACAGCAGGTATCCAATGGTCTCGTAGAATGTTTTCGTTGTTCCAGTGGATTCCGACGATGAAGATCTTCTGCTGTCCAAATGCGTTGGGCTCCTCCAAGGAGGCTTGTTCAAGTGCTGAGTGTATATTGAATGCCTCAACCAGGGCAAGGACGACGATGAGGTTTAGAGCTACAATCAAGTAGCGTAGACTGATTCTTCGAAATAGACGACGTCGATTCAATCGCATCAGCAGCATAATTTCATAGAGAACTACCACAGCCAATGACTGCCATACCGCAGGAGGAAATCACCCTTAGAAAGCGCTGAAAGGAGTGATGTCCCTGGAAACCGTTTGAGGCTTGGAGGAAGCCCTTTCAAAATTGAGGGGCCCCGTATTCCATACGTAATGAGGTTTGAAGAATACAGCTGCCTAGGAAATGACCCACTCCAGATGCATCAAAGCCGCGAGGCCCCTAAGCCTTGATGAACTGACTTGAGCGGTGTCCATGGCACCGAGATCCGTAAATCAACAACACCTTGTTCCTTCGCTTCTTGATCTTCAAAGCTAGCTTTTGAGGTCTGGTACGCGAAGGATTTGTCTCACGCCATTGCGAATGTCAGAGGGCAGAACAAGCAACAGGGCACCAACAATCTACTGCCAAGATCATATCGTTGGCAGAAGGACAATGCAATAATGCGAGATGGGATACAAAAGGGGTTGATAGTTTAGGGGGCATTTTCTGGGGTGCCCTGCCAAGCGTGTCAAGCAACGCCGAACTGAGCTTGGGACTCCTATAATAATCATGCAGCCTCGGCAAGAGCTCCTTATAAATTGTCATGTTGACCTGGTTTGCAAGAGCGGAGGCGCTCTTGAGTAGCGAAAGTAATAAGTCATGAGATCGCTAAAGAGAGAAGGATCGATTTTGAACTTGAAACGTACGAGACTACGTAACGCACGAATTAAGTTTACGAAGGCTGTCTTCGCTCTTTTAACTCATCCTCTTTTACGTGCGTTATGCCTGATATGACTATTTTTTGATGACGATTGTGTATCATCCCAAGGAGCAAGGATGAGTTGGGAGGATCTTGCAAGATAGTCGCTTCCCCAGACAGATGTCTTGATATGTTGAGTTGCACATATCCATGACTCGCACAACCTTGATGGCCTCAGAAAACACTTCCATGATGGAATTCAATTTGTTGATGAGCTGCACTGCAATACCACTCCTCAAACCATGACTGCCGCTCTTGCTGCTGCCATTTCTTCCTCTGAAGGCATGTTGACAACCATGAGATACAACACGTTCTGCCGGCATGTTAATCATGCGAAGATCGACGTGAACGATAGACTTACCTTTGCCAACAATTCTTTGTATGTGCGAATTGGTGTGGAAACGATGCCCTTCTTCTCACGTCTTGGACCCTGCTGTCTTTGAGCATTTTCTGCTGCACAGCGGTCCCACTCCGAGCCTTGCTTTTCTCCACGTGCAGCCTGGCCAATAACAGATGCAAGACCCCCAATTACGCCACGCGAGTTGGGACCTGGGATCAGTTCTCCGCCAGAGACGAAAGAGATCAATGATCCGCTGGCTAAGGCAGAACAGGAGAAGACAGCTGTTAGTGAAGAGGGTAATCAGAGCCAGACGCTGGTGTCATCAGCGGACGTGTCTGTCAACTCGAGCAGTGATTGAGAAGAAGGAGTTTGATCGCTACTTTGTCTTTTGTTCAGGAAATTTGGGTATATCTGCAAATTGAATCTCTGATCAAAAATACTCGTCTTGATTGACTCCCTTCATTTGGTTGTGAAGGCGCAGAAAAAGATACATGTAAGGTAGTCAGACGTCTGAAGTGCTTTTCTCGTCGAGGTTCCGCGCAGTCATGCTTAGTCCTTGCTTGCGTTTCGAGAGTTGTACTGGCCACTCTTTCACGCGTCTCACCAAGAGGAATGAGAACTTCACATACTGCTTGCTGAGAGTCCAGAAGGGAACTGTCCTGATTGCAGTGGTTCGTGTTCGATGTTGATGTCAGACGCGTCCAATGTCTCATGGTACCGGGGCTGTTGCTATCATGATGGCTACAGAAGCCATCAAGAGCCGTACGTGGCGCAATCCGCGTGGAGAACGCGTGCGGGGAAAGCTTAAGCGTCATTGAAAGTGGTTCGTGCATGTTGACTGCGGGCGACCACCTGCCTCTTGCGTGTGACCAGGTGCAGGACAAAGGCGTGATTAGTGGTCGAAAAGGAAGGAAGAAGACAAAACCCCGCCCTCGCGCTTGTTTGCAGCTCTCACTGCATGCATGTAATTTCCGACAATTAGACCGATAGTCTGGATAGGGCGAAAGCTACAGTGCGTTACGGGAAGGTGCATTCGAACATTGATATACAAGATGCTGGGATCGCAAGCATTGCAGATGGTGCTCAACTCATCCTGCGGTATGTTGTTCAAGAACACTGCCGCACCCTTGGGCGCCCTGCTGGCCTTTTGTCCCTCTACATTGGTCGCTCAAAACACTGCTTGTCAGACCACGACAGTGCAAGCATCCGTGCCGAATAACACCAATGTCGCCCTGCATTCTTACTCGTACTGCGGTGGCAGCCTGGATGTTTCAGTCTACATCGCCAATGTTAATTACAACAAAGTGGTCACTTTGTACTACACAGACAGCCAGGGTGTTTCTACACCCTTGACATCAGTCTCCCTCGGCTACAACTCGAGTATTCCAGATACCAACTATGAGTTCTGGAGTGCAAATACCCCGGTCTACCTCGATGGCCTCACTGAGCTTTTGAACCTTACCTACCAGGCTACGGACATTGGGCAGACCTATGTACAACAATTGCAGCTCGCTGTCAAGGCCAGTGGCAGCCCCCCTCCTGCTCCTGCGGCCATTCCATCACCTTACGCATCTCCAAGCGGTTTCTCCGATGATATCACTGCCTGGCTGGCTCCCAGCAATGGCTCACAGGCCGACTTCTCGAAGACACACATGTTCCTGAACATCAATCCCGACATTGATGGCGCTGTCAAAGGCACTGTAGTTGCCGCTCGGTCAGGCCCTTCCTATGACCAGAAGCTTCCAGACTACGAATATGATTGGGTCCGCGATTCGTCTTTGACCATGGATGTTGTCCAATCTCTGTACGCAGCATCCAGGGTCGACAAGTTGACCCGCAAGTACAAAGACATGCTCTTCCATTATGCACAAGGTAGAGCTGTCGAACAGACCGATCCGTCGCTCACATTCGCGGGCCTCGGAGAGCCCAAATTCTACCTGAACAATACTGCCTTTACCGGTCCTTGGGGCCGACCTCAGAACGATGGACCCGCGACCGCGGCGATCACACTCATGGAGTTCGCCAATGATTACATGAAAAAAGGTGGAAGCTTGTCTTCTGTCCGCGATCGCATTTATAATTCGACATCCAACCCTCAGGAGGCGCCAGTCCTCAAAGACTTGCTCTTTGTGGCCAGCAACTGGAGCTCGCCCAGCTTTGATCTGTGGGAAGAGGAGGAAAGCACCCACTTTTACACACGTCTCGTCCAACGCCGTGCCTTGGTCATGGGTGCCAAGTTCGCAACCATGCTTGGTGATGGAGCAACCAGCGATACGCTCTCATCTGCTGCCATTCAACTAACTGCCACACTCGACCAGTTCTGGAGCCCAAACAGAAAGCTCATCCTCTACGAGTACGGCCCTGTGTTGCATGGCAAGAGCTCGTTCATCGATATTGCGGTCATCCTCGGTGTGATTCATGGGTATGCTGGTGATGATGTATACTCATACACCAATGACAGAGTGCTCGCGTCGGCTCTGAAGATCTCCACCAGCTTCCTCGATGTCTATCCAATTGCCAATGTAACGAAAGCCTCGAACGGTCTTCCTCTTGGTATTCCTATCGGGTAAGCATCTCGCAGCTGCGATCCAGGTATATGCTGACAAAATCTCTAGCCGTTATCCCGAAGACGTCTACAACGGTGTAGGCACTTCGTCCAATGGAGGGTAAGTCGACTACTCTGAAAAGTGTCGGATAGCATAAGCTGATATGAGAATAGCAACCCGTGGTATTTGACCACCGCCACCATGGCTCAGTACCTCTACTCGGTTGCTTCAGAGTTACAGACCGCAGGCAGCCTGACAGTCAACAATGTCACTGCGCCTTTCTTCGCATACTACGCGCCCGCGGCTGGTCTGAAGCTCTCTAAACCCTACTCTTCCAACACTCAAGAATTTGCCTCTGTAATTGCCAGCTTGAAGGGATGGGGTGACGCATACATCCGGCGCATCAAATATCACACCGCGGCCGGCGGAAACTTGGCCGAGGAGTTCAATCGCAACAATGGTATTGCACAGGGAGCAGCCGACTTGACCTGGAGTTATGCTTCGCTTCTTACTGCTGCTTTTGCCCGTGCCGCTCTATCAGGCGACGAAAGCTACGTCCAGAAGATTGCAGCTCTGGCATATGAATAGTCTACTTGTGTTGCAACGGTTGCATGGATTTGGAATTATGGCATTTGCAGCATCACTCGGTATTGATTGCATTTTCCGTGGCTAGATTTTTCGAGACTGATAGCATTCACCTAGACAAAGACTCTCAAGAATTCACCTAGCATCATCATTGCCATTGCTTGTCCGTATGGCATACTCGTGATTGGAATGTCTTTATAGTGCTGCAGATCACTTCCCATGGCAGTGCCGAAGCTCGTGTTTTGGAGTTCTCCGTCATCGCTAATGTTCCTGATGACAGCCTTTACGGCTTTGAGTGCGACTGCCTCGTATTCTTTGCTGATGTATCGCTTCCGCACGGCTTTCAACATGCCGTATGCAAATCCAGCTGTTGCAGAGGCTTCCTCGTAGCTGCCTTCACTTGTAGGGATGTCGAGGAGTGTACGCCACGTACCATTCTCACCCTGTAATCTTGTAAGAGCTTTACATTGCGCCTCCAGAGTGTCGATGAGATGAGTTCTCAATGCATCTCCCTTCGGCAAGTTCAACAACTCGATGAAGTCTGGAATCACAATTGTCACCCAGCTGTTTCCTCTTGCCCATCTAGCTTCTGCAAAGTTGTGCCCCACACCACCGGGGCTGGTCTCATCGAACTTCCAGCCGTGGAAAAATAGGCCTGTCTTTGTGTCGAACAAGTACTTGATATGGAGCATGAATTGATGTTTTGCTTCTTCGACGTAGTGAGGGCGGTTGAACAAGAGACCGATCTTTGCGAGCGGCATAACAGTCATCATCAAAGTGTCATCCCAGAGCTCATAGTGATTCTCGTGTGAATAAGTGATATGCTGGAAACCGCCGTAGGGTGTGCGCGGTAAATCGTACATTGCCCACTCTGCCCAAGAGTCTAGCCAGGCTTCGTGTGTGGTATCCCGACTCTTTTCATACAGATAGGCTAGTGTCAGGAAAGGCGACATTGTGTTGATGTTCTTAGTAGTGCCTTCGGCGAGGCGACCTTGGAACCATTGTTGAATTACTGACAGTGCGGATGCTGAGCCTGTCAAGGCGTGGTATTGGTACAGACCGTAAAGGCCGATGCCGTGAGTCCATTCCCAATCATTCCAGCCTGGGGTTTGTCAGTGTGCTGACGAGTGAAATAGGTTTGCAGAATTGCCGACCTTTTGTATCGATTATACGACCATCGTCAAGCTTCAGTAGGAAACGGCCAGTTGTGTCTTTGATATTTACGAGATTGTGGATCAACAGCTCAATGTAGCGATGAATGTCGGTGGCTTCATAGCCATGAAGACGCAAGGTAGTAGGCATAGTGGGTTGTTCTTTCTTATCTATCACCAAATCCTCTACAACCCAATGCGAAGCAACGATAAGACAGGACGGGAGCGAATATAACCAGCTTTAGCCAGAAATCATTGTTTATCAAGGTAGCACCTCGCAACAAATATTCCCTCATCGGATGCCGATCTTTCAACATCTTTAGCCCGACCACCCGAGATGACCGACTTGCCAAGCTGAAGGATCGCAACACGACATGCGGTCAATATAACCACACCCCGCATCCTGATTATCCACCAATAACTCGTCTACCTGCGACAACCATGGCGGAACGTGTTCTCCGATCTCGTGTTTCGCATGTCTGACTCGCCAAAGTTGTCTCTCCCCGCTCGCCCGTTGGAATGGCTTTTCTTGTGGCGCTCTTTTGGTAGCAGAAGAGTGTGGGGGACCCCATGGGACGCTCCCTATTCTGGGACAGAGTTGTGGAGGTTCCTTGACAAGCACCATGAAGAGTGTTCAGCCCGGCTTGGCCATGGGATAATGTCCACCGAGTGCAACCTCACGCAGTGATAAAGGATGCTACTGCTTAGGGCATGTCTTTCTGTTCCTGCTCAGCGACCGACCTTTGCCTTGACACTTGTTGAGTCCTGGCCCTGTCTTTACTTGTCACCAACTTTGAAGCAGCCATGTCAAATACCAACACTGCCACAGCTACAATGGAGAAGGACGATCTCGTCCGCCTCGAGACAGTCATGTCCAATGAGGAGAATCTCAAGGGTGACCACATGAACTACGAGCGTGTGGACAAAGAACTTGCCAAATACACAGCTGGCGAGCGCATCGAGATCTCAGAAGCAGACGACAAGCGTCTCAAGAAGATGATTGATCGTCGTGTTCTGGTTGTCATGATCTTGACCTATTTTCTCCAAGCGCTTGACAAAGGAACTATGAGCTTTACCAGTATCATGGGTATTCAGGAGGACTTGCATTTGAAGGATAAGGTATGTCTGGTCTTGACTCTTGGTGGACATGTGCTGATTTCGTATAGTTCTCCTGGTTGACAACTTGTATCTACATCGCGGTCCTATTTGTCGAGTATCCAACCAACTGGATCATCCAACGCGTGCCAATCGCCAAGTATCTCTCAGCCAACATCATCCTTTGGGGTATGGTTCTCGCACTCCATGCAGCAGCGAAAAGTTTTACTACTCTCCTGGTTTGCCGTACCTTCCTGGGTATCTTCGAGGCGGTTTGCCAGCCTGCTTTCCTGATCATGTCATCCCTTTGGTATAAGAGAGAAGAGCAAGCTCAAACTGTCACGTATTGGTACATCATGAATGGTGCTCAGCAGATCGTCGGTGGTCTATTGGCTTACTGCTTCTCTTTGCTTGGCAATAACAGAGCTGTCAAGTCGTATGAGGCTATCTTCATTACTTACGGGTCCGCCTCTGTACTCTGGGGTGTGTTTGTGCTTTTCTGGTTGCCTGACTCACCTATGCGTGCCAAGTGCTTCTCTGAGGAAGACAAGGTAAGCGATTTCTGTCTCCGTACCCGATTCATGCACTGATCGTGCACAGAAACTCATGGTCGAAAGAGTCCGCTCCAACCAGACCGGCATCCAGAACAAAAAGTTTCGTCCCGAGCAACTCAAGGAAGCCCTCACAGATCCTCAAATGTACTGTTACATGTTGATTCAAATCTGCACCACACTGCCCACTAGCGGTCTTGGTGCTTTCGCCAACATTATTGTCAAAGGCTTCCACTTCACAACTCTACAAACACAACTCTTGGCTATGGTACTTGGTGCCTACATCGTTATTGTTTTGCTCTCCTCAACCTGGCTAGTCAAGAAAACAGGCCAAAACCTACTCGTTATGGGCGGCTACGTGATCCCCTGTTTCGCTGGCACAATCGTGCTCATGACTGTCAAAAACACGGATACAGCTACCCAAGCAGGACTGTTGTTTTCATATTACATCGTCCTTTCCTTCTGGGCAGCCCAAACCTTAGCGATGTCAATGCTGTCGCGCAACATCGGCGGCCAAACCAAAAAATCCATTGTCGTGGCTGCGAACTTTGCCGCTTGGGCTGCCGGCAATGCGATTGGACCTCAAGTGTTTTTGGCTTATGATGCACCTCGCTATTTTATTGCTTTTGCTACGCACATGGGGTGTTATGTTTTGCTTGTTATTGTGATTGTGTTTTTGAGATGGTGGTTGAAGAGATGCAATGATAGAAAAGATGCTTTGGCTGCTGCGGGCGTTGGAGAGGCGAGGGATGAGGCTTATACGCATGCATTTGATGATTTGACCGATAGGGAGAATCCCAACTTCCGCTATGTCTACTAGTTAAGGGGTGATGGAAATGGTTGATCATATGTAGACACTGCAAGATTACGCAACAGCTATCTTTCTTTCTGTGACAGCTGTGTACTAGACCTGCTTCTCGCAACAGCCGTAGCATGGACGATCTTTGGTCTACTCAAGCTTCTAGCTCGTTTTACAAAAGTATTGTCATTAAGCAAAGCAACGGCAGAGTCCCAACGGAGTGGGATGTGTCCTTGGGTGTGGATCATTTCTATGGACTGTTTGACACCACCAGATCCCTCCGCTACATATGATTCTCAGAAGGCGAGATGTAACCCTACATCGTCACCCTTTTGGGTGAACAGGTCTTCTCGTCGAGCCTTCGTATATCGTTTTCTTGTGGCTTTCCTTGTCTCTTGCACTGCAGCCATCTTTTAACCAGACTTTCCGCGGCATAACAAGCACTACCTTAGCGTGGGAGGGGTTATTCTTAGTAACAGAATTCGTGGGATTTTGCCACCCCCTCCCGCGAAGTTGACCTCTGATTTCTTCGATTTCATAGCTATCTAGTCGTTATACACCATATAGCTAGCTATTAACGTCTAATTTAAGGTATAATAGCTAAAAGTACTTGCCCTCCTACTACTACTAGCTTCTAAGCGATATTAGAGCTAATTCTAGTGTATAAAATAGGCTTTAACTTATACTATAATAATGCCTCTTAACGATTATAATAAGGACCTTATTAAGGCCATGTTTCGAGATAATTATAATATTAATACTATTTAAAAAGTAGTTCCTTATACTTACTAAACTATACTCTATTATATAGAGAAGAATATTAAGCTCTTTAGTTAGGTCTAGAAGCCTACTAGTACTACTAAGCAATATAGTACTCTAAGGAAAATTATACTAGTTATATACGAATACCTTATTAAACTACTTACTTATAGGAACGACCTATAGTAGGAAAAGCTAGTCTTTAAATTATAGTATAAGTTTAATATAGAGGTTAGTATAATAACTATATTATACCTACTTACTAAAGATAAGCTCTTAAAGAAGGTTAATACTTATATTATAGCTTGTTAATTAACTACTTAGTAAGGTATATACCTTAAGAAACTTTATAATCTAATAGCTCGTAGTCTTAAAGTTAATATCGACCCTCTTAATATAGTTATATTTCTAGATAAATCTATAGTAAGCAAGAAGGTGCTCTTCTATAATAGGTCTTAGAGCTAGATAGGTCTACCTACATATATAAGGTTAGAACTAATAAATAAGATATAGTATTTAGTACTACTAGTACTAGATATCTATAGATACTTACTTAGAGTAATACTTATTATTAAAAAAGTAGTTACCTAAGCAATATATAAGTACTAGCTAGAAGTAGTAGTCTTATCTTAATATAAGCTATTTCTAGAAAAGAGATTAATTATAATTATAGATAATTACTTAACCTACTACTTAGATAAGGTAGTATTAAAATTTAGTATAATTTATATAGAAAGCTAATAACCTTAGATTACTAAACTAGGTTAATAATCTAGTATAATTTTACTTTATCTCCTGCTATATTTACTATACCTTAACCCTATTAAATAGACTTTCTACCTCTTAAAGTAATAGCTATATAGATAGAGGGATCTTATACTAAGGGTCGATAACTTAGATTTAGAAGCATATATAGTATAATAGATACTATATCTCGAGCGCGTAGTCTACTAGGCTCTAGATAGTATTAATATTAAGAACTTATTTAAGAGAAGCTATGTACCTTATTAATTTTAGATACTACTAGCCTTATCGCCGCTATAGTATAGAGTTAAAAAGTTAGAAGTAATAGAAGTAATACTAGGAGCTACCTAGTAAGGGATAGGGTAATGCTAAGGACTTAGCTAATTTAGAGTTAATTATCGTTAGGTTTACTTATAATTATTAACAAACTTTATTAATTCCTTATAGATTACTATATAAAGGCTACTTTACTTAATAATATAAGATAACTACTTATTAGAAGAATTAAATAGTATATAAAGGTTCTAGTAGTCTTAATTAAGTATAACTTTAGCCCTATCGAAGCCTCCTAACTAGTCTAGATAGCTTAGTTTAACACCCTTCTAAAAGGCGTCCTAACTAGTAGTAGTATTAAGCTTAATTAGGATAGGCAATACCTAGCGTATAGTCGGAATAGGTATATAGACCTACTTAGTTATTGCTAATGTCGTTTAAGGCTATAGACTAATATAGAAGTAGTTAATAGTTGCTAGGACTAAGAGTAAAGTTTAGGTCGAAGATCGAGCTAGTTAATATCGCTTTTAAAGCTCTTTAACATGCTACTAGTAATAACGGATAATAAGGTATCTTATCTTATAAGAAGGCTCCTTAAGAGTACTATTACTAGTATTAACCGCGCTATGCTAGGTAGCAGCGATGTTAAAGAGAATCTTATAGTAGTATCTATAGTATACGAAATAAGCGAGGCCTCTATAAGTAGCTATCTTATACTAATTTAGTATAAGGTAGGCCTAATACTAAGTAATTCGGTCCTAAAAGAGTATATGCTCTTTAAAGTAAGTAGAAGTCTATTATTAAGAGCGCTCTAAGCGACGACTTTAGAGCTAAGAAAAGAGAACTTATACTAGTACTATAGTATTATATAAAGGTAGTAGCTCTAGCACTAGCTTAAAGCTATTAGTAGTCTATATAGACTTAATTATAAGGGATAAATCTTTTATGCTAGTACTAGCATTATGTTTTATAAGGTTAATAACCTTTTACTAGTAATTAGAGGCCTCTTTAAGGTATACTAAAGTTACTATCTTAGATTAATAAATACCTTAAGTACTAGTTAATATTAAGATAGCTTAGATCTTCTAAGGGTAAAAGAGCGCAATCCTCTAGCCTTCTAACTAAGGGATAATAGTAGTATTAAGCTCCTTAAGAACCTTTAGCTACCCCTTATTAGTAGTAGTAAGGCTAGTATTGTCGTTAGATACCTTTTAATGTACCTAATAACTATTAAATTAAAGCTTAAAAGTAACTAGGATAGTAATAGATAATAAGGTTATAGTAGCTAAATTTAATAATACTTTAGCTATAAGGACTATTAGTCTAACCTTTTAAATAACCTTAAGAGGTTTAGTAACCTTAGTTAAAGTAGTTATTAAGTAATAGGTAGTTAGGATTAACTTTACTAATTTTGCTAACTAATGCATAAGTAGCTTTGCGACTAGTAGGGCCTATATCTTAGTCTTCTTAGAGGTATTTAATATGCGCTTTTTTCCTAATATGTTTATAGCATCTAAAAGTAGTTTTCTACTAGAGGATACCTTTTTTAAAGATAGTTATAGTAGTTAGGTAGTAGTATAGTATTTTATTATAACCCGACGCATAGTAGATTTAGGAAGTATTTGTTAATTAGTAAGACAAACTAGCGCCTTACTATATATAGAACGGCGAGGGATAGCTAAGAGACCTTCTACTATATTGTCTATAAAGTATATAAGCTTCTTCTCTATATATAGCAATACTAGTATAGGAGGTTAAGAGGGTAGAGCGTCTAAGAGGTCGGATTCGGCTTTAGGTATGTTTATAGCTTTAGACGCTAAGCGCGTATGCATATAAGGTCCGGTATTGTTAATAGCACTAATTATAGCTTTAGTAGCTTAAGAGGCGTCTATATTAGGGTTTGGATTAGTATAATTTGATGTGGTTATGGTATAGTATAGCTAATAAGAAGCTAGAAGGCCTATCTGAGCGTTTAACTTCGTAGGAGGGGGTGGCAAAATCCCACGAATTCTGTTACCAAGAATATGCGATGTCACCTCGGTACATTGATACACCGAACTATCAACGTGAAGGAGTTGTGATGTGGATGGATCTCCATCTCCACACGCGGGCTAAAGATGTTTTGCGAAGGATTGCTCGGGGTGTGGAGGGTGAAAAGATGGGGTAAGGATGGAGACGAGAAGGCGATCTCTCAGAGGCAGCGGTCATAAAGAGTGATGGTGCAGAGCAAAAAGATCACAGCAGTCTCTAGCGAAGATTGGGACTTCTAGATTTACAATGATGGCTGCGAAGTGGAGATGGCAGAGCTTTCTGCTCTCATGCCTTCTACTCCTTGTCACACCCATCCAAGCCTTCCTGAACGCAACCGAAAATGCTGAGGCTCTGGCCATTTCCAACTCCCATCTCTACGCCTCCGTCAACAAATCCACTGGCATCATGGATGTCCTCAGTCTCGACGGTCAAGATCTACTAGGCACGAAGGAGTATAACGAAGTCACTCCGGGAGGCAACGCAGCAGGGCAAAATGGCATCGGACCATACTTAGATTGTTATTGTGTACCTGCTGGCTCCTATACACCCGGCAAATACGCGACCTTCAAGTTATTCTCTGGAGACGATTCAAGTGGTGTGCCGTATGGTGGCATCCTCATGTCGGAGGTATATCCTTTGACTGGACAGATATTAGAGCAGTATTGGTTTATGAGGGAGTGTGAGACGGGGTTGCATACTTTTTCTCGGCTTGCTTATTATAATGAGACGAAGCCATTTCTGAGGTTTGTGGAGATGTGATGTTTTCGCTGTTGCTTTACTGATGCTTTTGGCAGGAATTTGCAAGAGTTTAGGACGTTGTTTAGACCAACTACTCCGTTGTGGACGCATTTGTCGACTAATGAGAAGATTCATGCGCCCTTGCCTTCCTCGGATACTCTGAAGTATTCAAGAACGGTTCAGGATGCGACGTGGTACATTGGCAATTACACCGAGGCACCATATGTCGAGCAGTTTGCCGACTACTTTACCAAATACACCTTTTCGGACGCTTGGAGAGACCATAAAGTACACGGAATATACGGTGATGGCTCAAACAGCAAAGATGGCTCGACCTTTGGCGCTTGGTTGGTGATGAATACTGTTGATACTTACTTTGGCGGGCCAACACATTCTGATCTTACGGTAGACGGCATTGTGTACAACTATATCTGTGAGTCAGTAAATCTCTCGCACATTGCATATCATCCTTACTCTGTATAGCCTCGAATCACCACGGAGACAACGTTCCAAATATCACCACTGGCTTCGACAGAACATTTGGACCTCAATACTTTCACTTCAACAAAGGCTCAAACACAACCACCCTGGCAGATCTACGTGCAGAAGCCGAACATTTTGCCTCTCCAACCTGGAATACTGCTTTTTATGACTCCATAGCTCATCTTGTTCCAAACTATATCCCCTCGACACAGAGATCCACCTGGAGGGGGCGCATCAATTTGCCGAGAGGCGCCAAACGCCCCATTGCGGTGCTCGCCCAGAATGGCGTCGACTTCCAAGATAACGTTCTAGACACCAAAGCATACCAATACTGGGGCGACATCGACGAGAAAGGTAAAGTAGAGATCCCAATGGTCAAGCCAGGAACCTATCGTCTTACGGTCTATGCCGACGGGATATTTGGACAGTACATTCA
This sequence comes from Aureobasidium melanogenum CBS 110374, assembly GCF_000721775.1. Lineage (NCBI taxonomy): Eukaryota > Fungi > Ascomycota > Dothideomycetes > Dothideales > Saccotheciaceae > Aureobasidium > Aureobasidium melanogenum. The sequence goes on from NW_024470064.1 coordinate 678,090, forward strand.
GGATAATGTCGTTGTCGCGGTTGGCAAGGTGACTACAAGCAGAGCGAAATGGCGTGAGGAATCTGCCGGCAAAGAATTGTGGCGCATCGGTACTCCTAATCGCAGTAGTGGAGAGTATAGGCATGGTGATCATCCCGATCCCAGTAAGCCTCTGCATCCACCTGAGTACAGAATGTATTGGGCCAAGTGGGATTTTCCAACCGATTATCCTGATGGGGTCACTTTCGAGGTCGGTAAGAGCGATGAAAGCAAAGATCTCAACTATGGTATGTTTCGCTGCTGGTGTTGTGTTTCTCGTTTCTGACTCCATTCCAGTTCACTGGAGTGTCTTTGGCGGATACGCGAGCTCAATCAGGCCAGAGCCATACTATGACAATGTCAACAACTGGACTGTATTGTTTGATGCCAAGAAGGACGACATCAGCAAAGTGAAGGACGCGACCCTCACTGTAAGTCATTGATCCAAGTGCTGGAACCTAGGATGACCAGCAGGCTGATTGCAAACAAAAGATACAACTAGCAGGTGCGAAAACTGCTGCCGGTAACACAGACAACTGGAACGCAACACAGCCATGGAACAACCTGCCTTTGACAGTGGTCATGAACGGCATTGAGCTTGAGCCATGGGACATTCCGTAAGTCGTTGATGCGAGACCGAGGCGAATGTTGTGCTGACATGGATGTCAGTTGGAATCAGAGCAGTTCATGCGCTACCAGATCGGCGGTGACTTGTTATGCTTTGGCACACAAGTATGAGTTCGACGCCGATCTCCTGAAAGAGGGTCAGAACAAGATGGTACTGAGCTTGCCATTCAACGCGACAGACTATGAGAGTGCTGTACTTCCGAGATACACATATGTCCAGTACGATAGCTTGCGACTAGAGGTCAAGTGATCAGGCTGTGGAGAGGGGCTGTATCGATGTCGCCGTTGTGGGTCCGTCCTGGGGTGGAGCGAGCCAGTAGTCTAGAAAGTGTATGCAGGTCACATCTCATGACACTGATCCACTGTGAACCCCAGTCTATTGTGGGTTCACTCTGATTGATCCGGATTGAATGCGCTGCGTTTACAGACGTACGTGGCCAATGGTAATGGTAGATGCCAGTTGCTGAGAGGGATCGCGATCAAGACTTGTGCAGTGGTAAACATAAGGTTCGTGGTCGCTTCAAGGGGCGACTTCGGTCAGCAGTGAGCTTTGCAGACTCCGTTACAGACGCGGTTAGATTCAGGGCAATGTCCCGCTATACAAGTCATGGGTTGCAGCTGAGGAAGACGCGATTGATTCAGTTGCGTGATGGTCGGCTGGCATGACCTTTTGGAGAAAAAGGATCTCCTTTGCCAAGTGCCGTGACTGGAGTGAATCTTGCCGATCCAACTGCCTGCAAACTGGGTGCTCCTTCCTGTTTGATCAACGACAAATTATGAGCACTCACCATCGCAATAATGCTGCGTCAATCGCATACAAGCATGGTAGGATGACAGCTGCATGTACACTTGATAAATCCCTGGCATATGGCGGACAAGGGTCCGTACCGAGCCTCTGTCCGCCGAGCCTCAACTTTGCATTCGGAGCCGCATGGGAAGCACAACGCAGTCGATATCAGCGAGTGAAATAGGATATCGAAAATACTAACTTGGCCCATCGTGCCAGATAGTGGAGCTGTTCTCACGAGGCAGCAACAAACATTTGGCATGCTTCTGTTCGCGAAGCTTGAGTTGAGATTAGTCACGTTGGCACCAACATATCGGCAGCGATGCGGAGACAGCCTCCGTGCGGCTTGATGGCGTGGTGTGGCTTTTGATGGCTCGAAACAAGCTAACGGTCAATCTACGTATGTGCGACTGAGGACGTGAGGCAGCAATAAGGACCACGGCCTCTGAATCAGCTCGCATGCGAAAAACAAATCTGTTTGAACGATATACACTGGCTGTAGCAACAAGTCACGGGTTGGAGATGTAAGTAGAGACACGGCTCTGAGATCGAATCGAGCACGAGCCTTTACCGCAGGACAGCGTCGATCTGAAAGCGCACAGGGACGTTTGCACATAGCATATCTACGGCTGGTTGTAGGATCAGCATTCAACAGCTCTCGAAGTACATGGGCGTGTCGCTCTCCAAGACTATATCGATACTTACGGATGTCGAGAGATTAGTGGCGCGTCCGGAGAGTCAGTAAGTGATACAAGACGGCATCCGCATCGCAAAGGTATGAACGGAGTTAGGAGATACATGTTGGAGATGCACGCTTTGCACCGCTTTGTTTCGGATTCGCAGCGGGATCCATCTGGGGAGACCCACTTTATGTGGTTGCGACTCGAACGCTTTCACATGAGCCATGTCCAAATCTGCGATCCGTCTTGTTGTCGACACACGGTTGCAAGATGGAAGATGGCGGCGGGCCGGACAGGGGGAGTCTATGTATGGACCAGTATCCAGGGATATGTGAAAGCCGTTGGATCGAGTTATGCAGCGGGCTAGCTTAGTGGCGAAATGCCAAAAGCTTCGTATGGTCTAGTCGTGGCTTTTTGGCATCAACCTTCGATGCTAAACATGGTGGCTGCCCCGCCGGTTGCGGCTCAACTTCTTGCTCTTTCCTTTGCCATTGCAATTGCTGTCGTCGTCGCTGCCGTTGTCGTGTCTTGAGCAAGAGCAGCCAGCATACGCCTCTCGCTTTGTATGCGGTCGACTTGTGCGATTGACTGACGCCTGGTTTCGCAATGGCTACCGCGTGCGGGAGGCCCAGCCTTCTTCTCCAGCCTGCCCAGGATGACGACGTCCAGAGGGAGCGCGAAACATACAAGTCAGTTATTACCGCTGTCACATCTCTCGCGTTGCTCGGTCACTGACGCCAATGCGACTGCCAGATACTACCAACCGCTGCAAGACCTCCTCCAAGCCAGTCAATCCACCTCCGCTCCCCCCTCGCAACCAGATCGCGCCTTGACGGCCTTTGCTCAATTGGCTGCCTTTCGCCTCGGTGCCCGCAGAACTTTCGTCTCCTTGATCGACCGCAAATACCAGTTACGATTTCTCCACCTTCCGCCCATTGCCGTCCACGCTGACTCTGAAAAAGATATGTCCTTGCTGAGGCTACAAAGACCCTCTCTCTTGAGAAGAACACCGTTGATGACGCCAAAGACAATCTATGGGTTGGTGCCACTGCCTTTGAGAGACGAGCAACTCCATGCGAGTATGCCGCTGGTCTGCTTGTTGCCCCCGATCTCCTCGTCTCAGAGGACAAGGGAGATGTCGTAGTCTTTCCAGATTTGTCTGAGCACCCATTGTTCAGGGACCACATTTTGGTCACCGAGGTTCCTCATGGTAAGCCAATTGCAACCAATACATCAATTTAGATCTCTAGACTAACATTTTGCAGGTCGATTTTACGCTGGCGTGCCTATCATTTCACCAAACGGCTACAACATTGGGGTCTTCTGTGTCTTGGACGACAAGCCCAGAGCAGATGGTCTTAGCACGACCGAGATTGGCTTCATGAAAGACATGGCCGTCACCATCATGAATCACCTTGCGGTATGGTCTTGCATCATCTGTATATCTGTATATCATTTTCTAATTGCTGAACCAGATGGTCAGAGCCACAGCCGAGCTCAATCGTTCCCAGAACATGGTCCAGGGCTTGGGACAATTCGTTGATGGTAAATCTAGCATAAAAGATTGGTGGAAAGGTCTAAATCAAGCCGAGTCCGATCGTCCTCGGTCAAGAGCTGGATCAGAGCGTAACAGTCGTAGCGAGACCAGGTCTCTGAAGTTTCCCTCAAGACACCTACGCGCATCTCCCACACCAACGCATTCACCTGCTGTGAGTCCAGGGCCTGGGGATGCTCCAGGACAAGAAGACGGCGCACCTGGCGCTCCAATCATCTCCCCATCCACCACACCACTGCAGGAAACTCAACAACCTTCAGAAGAGGCATCGGTCGCCAATCGATTGCAAGAGGATTCAATCTCTCCCGACATCAAGTCAACTTTCCAGCGAGCTGCCGAGATTATTAGAGAATCTGTCGATGTCGATGGCGCCATTTTCCTGGACGCCTCTATTGGATCGTTTGCTGGACTAGTCGACGGTACTCAACCAGCCGAAGGCTCAATGACCCAGTCTTACGCCGAAATATCTTCGTACTCGATCAGGACCAGCGAAAGCACGCTTGGTAATGACGAAAAACATTGTATTGTTCTAGGCAGCTCACTGGCTACCTCCACCAAACGCAGATCTTCCCACATGGCACCAGTCCTGCCTCAATCTGTCAGTGAGAGGTTCCTACAAAAATTGCTTTCGAAGTATCCAAGAGGAAAAATCTGGAGTTATGGTGATGAGGATTACTCGGAAAGTTTCGTGGACTCTCCGAGAAATGCCGAGTTTATTAACCGTCGAGGTGAGCGCTGGAAGGAAAGGCGAATGCTCCGAACGCTCTTTCCTGGCGCGCGCAGTCTGGCTCTTGTGGGTATGTGGGACCCTCACCGCAGCAGATGGTTCGCAGGAAGCATTCTTTGGACATGCAACCCGACGCGTATCCTGTCAACTGACAGCGAACTCAATTACATGACTGCGTTCGGCCAATCGGTCATGTCAGAGATTGCTAGGATCGATGTAAAGATGGCGGACAGAGCTAAAGCGACGTTTATCAGTTCAATATCTCACGAGTTAAGGTAAGTATGCTCGCCGCGTTCTGGCCCTTTCTCGGTGCTAACCTTGTCAGAACGCCTCTACACGGAATCATGGGTAGCTCCGAATGTCTCCAAGGTACACCCTTGGACACTTTCCAGTCCAGTCTGATCAACACGATTGAAACTTGCGGCAAAACTCTGCTCGACACTTTCGATAACCTCCTGTCCTACGCCAAGATTAACAATCTCAGCAACTCGAACTATCGAAGACCCTCTGTCTCTTCGACACGAACCGAACGCAATGGGGCCGAAACGTCCACAACTTCGGTGGATCTCAGTGTCTTGGTTGAAGAAGTGGTCGACACGGCATTTGCAGGACACGAATTTGTACGCGTCACACCTTTGAAGACCGGAATGACTACTCATGGAGTCGTTTCTGTACACTTGACTACTGCGCAACCTGCGAAGGGGCTCGAAGCGATTACGGTTCTTCTTGAATATGATACAACCTCGAATTGGGTCTTCACAACCCAAGCTGGTAGTTGGATTCGCATTGTCTTGAACCTGGTCGGAAACAGTCTCAAATACACTCAGAGAGGTCGTGTGACAGTGCGGCTGGAATCTAGGGCTTTGCCAGATTCGTCATCTGACGAAGACGTGGAAGTTGTTCTCACAGTCACCGACACCGGAAAAGGTATGTCGGAAGACTTCCTGTCACAGAGTGTCTTCTCTCCTTTCGTGCAAGAGGATCCCTTGTCGCCCGGTACTGGATTGGGTCTCAGCATTGTCAAACAAATCGTCACCGGCATGGGCGGTCAAATCAGGGTGGAGAGCAAAAAAGGAGAAGGAACCAAGTTCTCGGTCGCGGTGTGTATGACGCGTGCCGATTCTCCAACGGAATCAGACAAGTCTTCTGCACTAGGCGATATCGCCGTCAAGCTACGAGGCAAGCGTCTGAACATGATCGTTCCAGAGGAAGAGCATGACGAGGTTCAATTCGCCGGCCTTTGTAGTAAATGGTTCGGCGTCCCTGTCCGATGCACATCAGAACCAGAAGAGGCGGATATATATGTTGTCCTGAAGAAGCATACAAACGCCCTGATCAAGCAACTTGCATTCAAGCCTGCAACCGCCAATCCTATTGGTGCAAAGCCGGTCATTGTGTTGTGCAAAGATCTTGCCTCTGCGAACGCGCTTCAATCCTCGAGATCCATGGCTGCCATCAGCCCTCACATGGAATACATGGCACAACCACTGGCACCGAACAAGATTGCGAAGACACTAGTTCAGTGCTTGGAGCGTCCCAAGTGCGCTACTCCAGAAACGCCAGCAACTCCCGCTTTGCCACTTTCTCGCGCAGCAAGCATTTCGTCACAACGTACACGAGATCATCGAGCTGGCTCGACCATCTCGCAAAATAGCACAAACAGCAACCCTGAGGTAGTACTCTATACTCCAATGGAGGAAAAGACACAGGAAATGCTCATGGCTAAGGTGCGACAAAGCGTCGAGGCCAATCGTCAAGTAGACACACTTGAAGCTCAGAAGCAGGCACTGATGCCCAATGTCCCTGCGCCTGTTCCGGGCGTATCCGTATTGCTCGTTGATGATAACAACATCAATCTAAACCTACTAGCCACTTTCATGAAGAAACAACGGCATGCATACGATACCGCCACCAATGGTCTTGAGGCTTTTCAGGCATATCAAGCGCATATCGATCCCACACGTCTTCCCGCAGGCAGCGAAAATTCACTCCTCTTACAAAAGCAGCCTCAACTAACGGCACAGTCCTTCGACTTTGTCCTCATGGACATCAATATGCCCGAGATGGACGTAAGTATCAATGCTCGCAGAACATCCTCAAAGACTTCAGCTAATCAGTCTTCCAGGGTCTGGAATCAACTCGTCGCATACGAGCTTTCGAAAGGGCAAAAGGATTGCGTCCCGCAGTCATTGTCGCACTCACTGGTATGGCATCTGCAAGCGTACAGCAGGAAGCATTTGCCAGCGGTGTTGATCTCTTTATGACCAAGCCTGTGCGATTAAAAGAGCTCACGAGGATTTTTGAAGGACATGGCAAATAGCTTGCCGAGAGGGAAAAAAAGAAGAAAGAAGAAAAAAACATAAAGACCGCAAATACATCTCACGAGAAGAAGCATGTACATAGACCTTATGATATAAAAGTGCTTGAGACATCAGACTGCAGTATCTTCCAGGGCCAGTCTCTTCGACACCGAGACCTTCTATGTGCTAACGCTGATGTCATAACCCTGCCCCTGACTCTCGGAGACAGACTTTATACTCATAAACATGCCATGTGCCTGATCCTGCTTGTCGAGTAGTATCAGTATGCTTGCCGAATGCTTTGCTTCGCGTGTCTGCCAGTGCTTTCTTCCAGGCCCATAGTCTCAAGCATCGCTTATCTTGAAATGACATATCGAGGCGTGAAACATTATTTATCATTTCCGGCAGAGCTTGAAATATGGGAAATATCCATCCACACAAAGGTATCGTGGCCAGGGAAACAGTTCATTGAGTCAGTACAGCAATACCTCGAAGACCTAAAGCTGACTGTTTTCCTCCTCTTTTTCTTATCTTATGCCGCCTTATCTCCCTCTTCCCCAGCAAACTCCACCAAAGCAGTACCAGCCTTACACAAATCGCCGGCCTTATGCACAACCTTGGCAATAACACCATCGTGAGGAGCTCTAATAACCGTCTCCATCTTCATACTCTCAATAACGACCAGAGCTTGATTCTTCATAACAGATGCACCTTCTTCTACCTCCACACGCAGCACTTTGCAAGGCATAGGTGCCAAAACGCTGTTTGCAACGTCTTTGAGTCCAAGGGCCTTTTCTGCCCATTTGGGTACTGAAAGCTGAAGGCGGTATTGACGGCCTTGTTGGAAGAGGATTAGAGTGTTGGTGTCAGGGTCGCGGATTAGTCTTGTTTCGAGTCTGGTGTGGGGGTAGAAGGATTGAAGGATGTTGGTGGTGGGGTCGAGTTTGCTGGTCACTTGGATGGCTTGTTGGTCTCCCACTGAGACGGAGAAAGTGTGCGGGCCTATGTGCTGTACGTGCGCAGTAATAGACGATGCGCTACTACTGTTGCCGTCTGCTGGAATTTCCACCAGGTCGAAAGTTCTTGGGCCGGATAGTCCAGTGTTGAAGCCGATGGTCTGAGAAGATAAGATGGAGTCATTGCCGCTTAGCCCTTGCTCGCCAATGTACAATCCAATGGCTGCTTGCGTCCAGGTTTCATGTAGAATTTCGACTCTGCGGAACAACTCCTCTTTGTTCTTCTCAATGTAGCCGGTCTCGACTTCGCCGGCAACGAATTTTGGGCTGACGCACATACGCTTGACGAATTCGATGTTGGTGATTGGTCCCGCAATCTCATACTCTTCGAGGGCTGTCTTCATCTTCTGCAGTGCTGCGTGCCTATCTGGACCCTGGATGATCAGTTTCGCGATCATTGGGTCATAATGTGAAGTGACTTCATCTCCGACAGCGAATCCTGCATCAATCCGCACGGTTTCGGTGATTTCTGGCGTTCTTAGATGAAGCAGCTTGCCAGAGTCCGGCACGAAGTTCCTATTGCAGTCAGACTTGCTCAGTCAGTGTAAAGTTCTGTACTCACATGTCAGGGTTCTCGGCATAGATGCGGGCTTCGATTGCGTGACCACGAGTCTTGATTCTTTCGTGTACTTCTTCTTGAGTGAGAGGCAACTTGCCTCCTTCTGCGACAATAATCTGCCAATGCACAAGATCTTCACCAGTTACCATCTCCGTGACTGGATGCTCGACTTGTAGACGAGTGTTCATCTCCATGAAGAAGAATTCACCTGTAACGTTATCGAAGATGAACTCAACAGTGCCAGCGCCTTCGTAAGCTACAGCAAGAGCAGCAGATCGAGCCTTGTCCCAGAGGTCTTGTCGTAACGCTTCGTCTAGATGTGGTGCTGGTGACTCTTCAAGAATCTTTTGATGTCTTCTCTGGATACTGCAATCTCTCTCGCCTAGGGCAACACAGTTTCCATGCTTGTCTGCAAAGACTTGGACCTCGATATGGCGTGGTGTGGTGATGTATTTCTCAACCAGCATGACATCGTCACTGAAGGAACTCATGGCTTCAGATTTTGCAGAGGCGAGTTGATCCAAGAAGTCATCAGGAGATCTAGAAATACGCATACCCTTACCACCTCCACCTTTGACAGCTTTCAGCAAGACAGGATATCCGATTTGTGCTGCTTGGTCTTTAAGGAAGTTAGGGTCTTGATTTGTGCCATGGTAGCCCGGAATACAAGGAACGCCAGCCGAAGTCATGATATCCTTGGAACGGCTTTTGTCGCCCATTGCCTCGATAGCTTTCCATGGAGGTCCGATGAATTTGAGTCCTGCTTCAGTACACTTTTTAGCAAAGGCTGCGTTTTCACTGAGGAAACCGTAACCAGGATGGATAGCTTGACATCCGTGATCGCGAGCGGTCTGGATGATTCGGTCGCCATTGAGATATTGACTAGGGTCACTGAGATTGACAGCAAAGGGAGAGCTCAAGGCATGTTGACTATGTGCATCTGGGTCGGTATAGAGAGTTGTCGTCCTGATGCCATATTGTGCAGCTGTCTTTCCAACTCGAAGAGCAATTTCTCCTCTGTTGGCGATTAAGATAGATTGGAGTGGTTGTCTCTCTGGTCCCTGTGTTGTTGTAGTAGTCTTTAGTCGTTTTGTCACTGCAGGGATGAGGCCGCGATGGCCTCTGGTATGGCGGAACATGTTGTTTAATAGATTCAGATCACAGATTTGATAACTTGACAAAGTGGTACCCAGCAACGCAATAGCATGAGTTGATGAAGGTCGGGAACGGAGAGTACGCCGAGGGTAACCGCAGGGCGCCGTGGGGGCACTGCGGGGTCACGCTACCTGCTCAATGGGGAATATTCGGCAGCATGTGACCATTCCTGCTCTTTCCCCTGAGGACATCGGGCACAGCAGTCATGAAGCGCATTGGCTTCACGATGGGAGCCTTTTCTGATATCGAGAAACGGCATGAACTTCCAAGTTGTGTGCAGCAAAGAGGACCCAGCAGCCGCACACCAGCCAGCCACGTCATCATCCCGCAGTATTGCCGTATAACCATCTCTACAATCGCCCACAGCGATGACATTCTTTTCCATGACTTGTGCTCTTGGATTGCGACAATCAGCGTACAGTCTGAAGCTCTCCAAGATCCAGTACAAGGACTGTCGAGAAGAACGTGTTATCATGAACCCTGCCCATTGGCCTAGGACAAATCTTGGTTCTTTCTGAGCGCCTAGGCTTGGTCTCTTGGTTAGAACACCTTTCTCTTGGTCGAAACACTCTACCAACACCGATATGCCACCGCGTCACGCACGTGTTGCAACGTTGGTAAGATTGTACAGATTCCTCTTGATATTGGCAGCTTCTTGACAAGACCGCCAATGTCCTGACCCACAGCATGCGAGAAGAGGACGAAACATTGCTTCTTAGAACGTCTGCGAAGAGTATTCAGCATGCTAATTCATATAAAACAATCACGCTGAATGGGCAAAGGTAGGTCTCTGTTCGTTAGAGTAATTCTCGTTCTATCTCTGCGCTTGCTTCGTGCAAGATCCACTACCTGTCATGGCGCCACCACCAATCACTGCCAGATATGACTGGATCCTCGCTATCACAACCATTGCCTTCATCTTCAGCGCATTTGGCAATGGAGCCAACGATGTCGCCAATTCGTACGCTACCTCCGTCGCTGCCCACACCCTGACGATGCCTCAAGTCGGTGTTCTGGCAACCATAACTGAATTTGTGGGAGCTGTTGGTCTCGGTGCTCGTGTCACTTCAACCATCAAGAACAGCATCATCTCCATCGATCGCTTCGAGGGCAATCCTGGAGCTCTTATGCTTGCTATGGGCTGTGCAGAGGTCGGAAGCGCTACATGGCTGATGGTTGCAACTAGTCTCGGCATGCCAGTTTCGACCACGCAAACAGTTGTTGGAGCTCTTGTTGGTGTCGGCTTCGCTAGCAGCAGTTCTATCAAATGGGCCTGGACTTCTGGAAGTGTATCGCAAGTGGCAGCAAGCTGGGCCATTGCACCATTGATCGCGGCTGGCTTCAGCGCCATCATTTTCGCATCAGTCAAATATACTGTTCTTCAACGCACCGAGTCTTTCACGTGGGCGATGCGTTTGATACCCTACTATTTGGCTCTGACTGCTGCAATCTTGGCACTCTTTATTGTCATTGAGACTCCAACTGCTCCGTCACTTGAAGAATTCGGTGCTGGGAAAGCAGTAGGCATCATTCTGGGCGTTTTCTTTGGAGTTCTCGCTATTGCTTATGTTTTCTTTTTACCTTACTTCAAGAGACGATTGGTCATGAAGGATGCTCGTGTCAAGGCATGGCATATCCCGCTCGGTCCACTCTTGTTGAAAGATAACCCACCACTGTACTTCCCAGGCAACGCTGATGGTGGATACATCGAAGAGTACCAGACAGCAGGAAAATTCTTCAACGACACACCCGAAACCAGTCCAGAGATCAAAGGAAACAGCCCTCAATCTTCACCGCAGCAAGATCGAGAAAAGGCCTCACCAATACTCGGAGATTCTTCTTCTGCTGAGAGAGGCCTGCAACAGAGTCAACCTGACATACGTAAACGACACATAGGCCCACACGAACGGTTCCTGGATACTCATAAACATCTCTCCATCACCCACCCTCAACGCTTGTGGGGATACGTCAAGTTTGGCCTTCTTCAAGGCGTCACCCGCGATGTAACCACCCACGATAGCGTTGCCATGCGCGCCATACACGCGCGAGCAAATAGATACGATCCCAGAGTTGAACATCTGTGGACGTACTGCCAGGTGGCTTCAGCCATGATGATGAGTATCGCGCATGGTTCGAACGATGTAGCCAATGCTGTTGGTCCTTGGGCTGCTGTGTACCAGACCTATCAAGAAGGCGAAGTGGCGACTGAATCGCCCACGCCTGTGTGGTTTTTGGTTGTTGCTGGGTTTCTCTTGGGTGCAGGCTTCTGGTGCTATGGTAAGTAGGCCCTGTTTTCTTAGACTAGGGTCATTGTTAACAGGACTAGGGTACAAAATCATGCGTGCCATGGGCAACAAAATCACTCAAATGTCGCCGAGTCGTGGTTTTGCTGTTGAACTCGGTGCAGCGGTCACAGTAATGCTGGCTTCAAGATTAGGTCTGCCGGTATCGACTACTCAGTGTCTGACCGGAGCAGTCATGGGAGTTGCGCTCATGAACTATGACTTGAAGGCAGTGAACTGGAAGCAATTGTGCTTTATCTTTATGGGGTGGGTGTTAACGTTGCCATGTGCTGGTCTTGTTGCTGGGCTTTTGTGTTTGATGGCTTTGAATACTCCTCATTTCTAGGTCGCTACTTGGGATGGTCTTGGTGTCACTCTCAGAGTCGACATGTTGGCTTCTAATGAATACACATTATGGAATCATAGTCAATGATTGCGCTTCATCCAAGCATGAGAATAATGTTGGTTTTCTGCAAGTCCCAAAACGCCATCATTTCATCATTTCAATCAACATGAATAGGTCCCGGTCGATCATAGGAAGCCTGTGTCTCCTCGGGTGTCATCTCTCTTCCCGGAGTCCTTTCATCCAACACTACTTCCGGCAAAAGCTCATCAGGCAATATCCAAGCTTCATCCATAACCTCACTCGACGCATCTTCTGACGCTGGGCCTTCAGACTCTGCAGCATACCTCCTCTCCTTGATCAACCTACACTCCGCAAACACTTGTTCCGTATCATCTCTCCACTCCCCTTTAGTCCTTAAATGCCAAGCATCAGCTGTAAGCAGTGTAGGATACTTGACATACAGATCCACAGGAGTATAGCGGCCTTCTTTTTCTCCGGTCCCCTAGACATGAGCTCTTCCCGTGTGCAAGGTCATTTTATCCATACGCGTGAAGTGCAAGATCAAGTCCCAGACAAAGGTAATGAACCATAAGATGAGGTTGGCGAGGTCAACCCAGACTACATTCTTCATGCGTATTTGACCGCCTTGGTGGGGCGTGGGATGGTCGTTGATGTACATTTTCCCGAAGATGCCAAAAACAACGGCCCATAGTATGCTACAGGTCGCTCAGTGATCAGTACAATCTCTCCAAGAGTTTGTAGCAGCAAAAAAAAGAAGGGTCCAAACTTACACCATGACGGCATCCCAGAAAAACCTGAGCGAGAACTTGAACAAGAAGAAGAAGACGCTGATGGCAGACAGCGCGGCGACAACGACTGCATAAGTCCATTTCGGGTCTGCGTAGATGTGCGCTCTTCTGGCATTATTCAAGTCGTAGCCGTAGAGTCCTGCGACGGTGAGGGCGAGGACGAATTGGAAGAAGCGGATGGTGAAGCGTATGTATCCTCCAAATGAGGAGCGGTCCTTGAGTGATTGGAACATTGTTGCTTGAGTCTGTCCAGCGATATTGCTGCTGAGAAGAATATCGTTGTGCTGATCTGGATGGATAGATGGATGGTTGGGATTTCTCAGTTGTCGATGATACCTGGATCCGTAGTGCGAGGAAGGTTCGATGGAGGAGAAAGGGCAAAGCAAGGAGCAGAGCAACAAAAATGGCAGTAACCACTCTGGCACGTGTGACCAATACACAAAGGAATGCCAACACAGTAAAACGCAGATTCGTAATTCCACACTCTCTTTAAATCTTTGTGTTTCCAGAAATTATCGTAGAGATCCGGAATCATATGCAACAGTGTTGAAGGCAAAAAGGATGTGTTTTGTATTGTCAAGACTTGCTCTCGAGAATCATGTGGAAATAAAATCCTACCGTCGACAAGGTATTTATCTACTGGTTCCGCATGCATACAAGCATGGTCAGGTCAGTCGTGTTTAGGCGAGACCGTTATGTCAGAGGCTGGCTGAATATCAAGACCCTGATTTATTCTTTGTTTACAGACAAAACTTGGCAGGCCGACCACTGATTGGCTGCTTAGTTGCACACCATGATGGTCGATGCAGAAGATCATTTTCTGACAGCATACAAGAAACAGGAACCGAGACAATGCTTAACTCGACTTCCGAGATAGGGCCTCTGTGCTGAAACCTGTGTGACGATGATTTGGACCGCCTGAAACTCCCCAGCTAGCCCAAACAGTATACATCTCAAAGAATGGACCCCAAACACCTAATACATTTACTTTCTGGCTCTTCCGCTTCTTGTGGTCTTAGACTCGGAAGTCTTAGCCTCTGTAGTCTTGTTTTGACTGCTTGCAGTTGGTGCTGCGAAGTTGCGCAACTGCCGCTTTGGCTTCTCATCTGGTACCTGCTCGTCTGCAGCTTTGCGCTTTCGCGTGGTCGCATTTGTGGTCGGAGCAGACGAAGGTACATTCTCTTTTGCTTGAGTCATCGTAGGCTTAGGTCTGGTGGCCTTTGTCGTCTCAGGCCTGGTCTTGGCTGGCGGAATGGTCTTTGATTTCGCTGTGGGCTTCTCATTCGCGATCCTTGATTTCGACTGTGACACTGCTGATTTGCGTGTCGAGGTTTTAGACTGAGTAGAGGCAGTCGAAGATCTTTGGGCTTCTTGCTTGCTTCTTTTGTGATTGGGACCTTCGTCTAGTATGGATCCAGTGGTCGCTTCATCTTGTTTGACTTCCTCGGATAGAGGGTGTTTTCGCTTTTTTCCGGTTGATTGTGGCTCAAGCAGTGCTTCGATGGATGGTTCTGAGGATTTGGGGGCAGCAGGTGGTTCGGCTGCTACGCTGTCTTTTGGTGAGGAGTCGTCAGACGCGCCAGGCGTGACATCTCCTTGCTCTTCGTCATCGTGATCTTCGTCCAATGAGACGCCCTGACCAGAAAGCCATTGTCCCATCGTCGAATCACCACCTTCTTCGCTTACTTGGTTCAACATGTTTGATGTCAAGCTTTCAAGGAGTTCATCTGTACCGGCACCGTTACCACCTGCCAGCATCTGCATCATGGCTTCCATCATTGCGGTCTGATCTTTGCCAGCCATACCTGAAGCGGAGAGTCTTGCGGCGAGTACAGACTTAAGCATTTCCGGGTCGATGTCCTGCATACCCAAGCCCTCCTCTTCATCTTCATTTTCATCCACCTCTTCCTCTTCCTCATCACTTTGACCCGATCCGTCATCTTCTCCTGACATATCTTCCCACTCGTTGTCTTCTTGCTCGTCTATGGCGGAATTCGTAGCGGCGTGGGATGTAGTGAAGACAGCGGGTCGATCTTTCAGGAGTTGTTGCCAATTTGGCAAAAGCGCGTAGGGTTGTTGTGGTTTTTCGTAGACAGGGCGTTGTTGACGTAGGCTGAAAGCGTCATGCGAGGACTTCCACAGGACAGTCGGGTAGTCTTGAATACCGCGCAATCGAATCTTCCTGATTGTATCTTTGATGTCGGAAGCCTTGGATCTTTTCTTCTTGTCGGGTTTGGATGTGTGCCCATCATGGGCCATCTCTTGATCATAGATTTCGGCGTTGCCGTATTCGATCTCGGACCAGAAGTTGTAGTTGTCGTATTCGTCAAGTTCGTCATCGCGGTAGTACAGGGCAGGCGCTTCGGCTATGGCGCCAGAAGCAAGTTCATCCTGGACACAGTGTGAGCGCTGCTTTATAGTACACTGTTAGATGCGACATA
The DNA here is from genome assembly GCF_000721775.1 of Aureobasidium melanogenum CBS 110374. NCBI lineage: Eukaryota > Fungi > Ascomycota > Dothideomycetes > Dothideales > Saccotheciaceae > Aureobasidium > Aureobasidium melanogenum. The sequence goes on from NW_024470064.1 coordinate 693,392, forward strand.
CGGCCAGGTCATAAGCACCTGCATCAGCGTAGATGTAATCATCGTCGTAGTCGTATACGTCGCAGTCGGAATCATAGTCGACCTCGTAGCCTCCAGACATGGTCGAGGTTGTGCGATGGTGTGGATGGTTGAGGCCGGGCGAGGATGATGTCAATCAGATTGGGGAAAGAGATGGTAGGATGATGGGATGCTTTGAGACGGTCGGGAACAAAGGAGGGTCGGTGCGTCAGGAATGAGCTGGCCCAGCTGTGCTGATAGGCGACGTACAAAGTCGATTGTCTGGTACTGGTACTCTCCCTTGACCATCTAGACTGCATTCGTCTGCAATGGGTAACCCGCAACCCAGAGACTATTCGTTATGCGCCAAAAGTCACGAGTACGACTATCTTGAATCGAACCTGTAAACATTGCCCCACACTTTTCGTTCTTTCCGTTTAGCCGACCTTGAACCCTGACTGTTTTTCGAAGGGACTTTTTAACCAACACAACTTTCTACATATCTAGTAAATATGCATAGCCGCTTCTAGCCATCTGCTTGACGAGCCTTGGTATCCCTTCGACGCTCGAGGTCATGGAAAGCTTGACGGGTCCGTTCAACCTCCTCCCCGATTTTGTCATCGACGAACCGCTGCATGTAGCCGCCCCATCAATGTGACATGTGATGATGAGCTGACAGCCGCGGCTCACTCTGCATAACACTCGCCTTAACACGTACGCTGCGAAAATTACCTAACGCTCGGGACCACAACAATGAATTCTTTACAGTCATCAAGGGTCACTTGAGTCGACAATTTGAAGTCGAGATTGGAATAAGGTCATGATCTATTCGTGTCTCGTAAGACTATTATTGATGCTGATATATGCAAAATTTGTCCCCTTTCTCCTTTAAACCAAATATCTGAATCCCTGTCTCATGCGTAAAGCCTCGTCAGGGCTGTCCAAGAACTCCTTCTCAGCAGTGTGCTCAGCGACATCAGGTTTGGTGGCCCACGCAGCAGCCTCTCCTGCCTCGAGCTTCTTGTTCAGGCTGACGAGAATCATCTTCATGATAATGCAGCCCACAACCGTGACCCCAAACATTGCTGTCACGATACCGTACGACTTACGGTACCCATTCTCGGTGAGGTCCCATACGTATGAGCCGGCCACGTTTCCTAGCTGACTGAATGCGTTGACCAGAGCAATTGCGACGGCACGCTTGGCAGGTGGGCGTGGGAAACTGGACGAGATCCACGAGTAGAAGACGATGAAGCCTGCATAGGATCCTGCCTGTAGGAAGAGGGCAATATAGCGGCCGGCGGTGTTCAGGGTAGACATGTTGATGATGAATCCTATGAGACCCATACAGATGGGTCCCACAATGTGCCAGAATTTCTCCTGAGTTCGATCGGCGTGCCAGGCGTTGATCAGAGACACAATACAGGCGAATACCCATGGGGGAGCGCTCATAAGCAGGGTGGGAACGTAGCCGAAACCCAGAGTCTTTGTGAGAGAGGGGAAGAAGGCATTGAAACTGAGGCCAACGACATAGGCGGTGAGGGTGAACATCAAGACATAGATCTTGGGATCCCTGAGAGCCATGAAGAGACCAGTGAATACGCCATCTTCATTGCTATCCTCGTCGGCCTCTCCAACATCTTCGATCATGCGGAGCTGAGCGACTTGCAGTTCTTCTTCGGTGAAGCCACTCGAGTTATGAGGCAAGTCTGGCAGTACGAAAGCAGCAGTAATAGCGACTCCCATCGTCACAGCTCCTTCGATCCAGAACAGCCAACGCCAAGCAGCGTGACCTAGTGTACCTTGCATGTTCGAGAGAACACCAGCACCAACAAGAGCTGAGAAAGCGTTCGAGATGAGGTTGCCACAGAAGAGAAGAGCGTTACGCTTGGTCAACTCGCTGCGAGTGTACCACTTTGACAAGATGAGGAGGGCGCCGGGCAGGAAGGCAGCTTCCACAAATCCTAGGCAGAATCTTATGGCCACCATGCCACCGAAGCCTTGGGCGACTCCGGAAAGTGTTGAGATCAGGCCCCAAAGAAGCATGGCGGCGCCGATGTACCAACTCGGTTTCGTGATGCGGTTAATGATGATGTTCGAAGGAACCTATCAAGAAGTTAGACTGCTTCTGGTTGTTATAGCACTGTGAAAAACGTACCTGCATGAGAATATATCCAACATAGAGGATACTCAAACATGTGGCATATTGTGTATCGCTGAGCTTCAAGTCCTGTTGCAGCCCCTTCAATCTGGCAGCAGCCATGTTGTTGCGATCGAGGTAATTCATGATATAAATCAAGATGAATAGCGAACATCTTGCATCGAGTTTCCGCTTCATTGATTTCTCGACAACCTTGCGACGTTCTGGGTCCATGGGTGGATGTTGACTGTGGAAGGCCTCAATCGGCGACTTCTCGGCGTCGAAGTGGTCGCTGCCACCCTTCTTCATGTCGTCGTTCATGGCTGCACGAAGGAATCCAAGGTCCAGTGAGAGACAGAGAGCCATTCATGCCTGAGGGGCCTCTCTTATTTATGTGACTCCCATGGGGCCCCACGTAGCGGCGACCCCGATACCCCAATCACTATTCCCCGGCACATCGCCCCATATCGATCCACCTTTCTTGCTTGGCCTGAAGAAAAGATGGAGGAAAACACGGCATATCGTGGTCGACGTTCGGATAGTGTAGGATTAGTCCCGACGCTGTGACCACTGCCTGGGGTCACTGTGGCCCTGTCACCCTCAAAACTGCAGGCATGATCGGAAAATCAGACTCCCTGAGGAGCAGCACGTTGTCTGAATCAAGCCCTAAAAATCCGAGATCATCCGCTTGTAGCGATGTCACTTTTTCAAGCTCGTGGTTTTCTTGTGCTTGCGCTACAACAGAGAAGTTTGGCGGACATTCGGGCCGTGCGCCTGCTTTCGATGCCGATCTCTCAATAGAATGCAACATCACCAGAGACAAGGATTTGTCTGAGACTTCTTGAGTAGTATTTTCATAAGCTACTCGACATGCACAAGGTTCTTGTTGATACGCCTGGGAGGTCAGCCATCCTGTGATGGATCTTGCAGAACCAACGACTATCGATCCTCTTCAAACATGCTGAGCTCTTGACAATCATGCCGCACGCGCCTTCCGAAGCGGAAAGAAAGCTTGGCTAAACAGATTCTCCCGATTCTGCTGAGCATATGCTCCTTAGCCGGTCATGGATATGCACAGCTGTCAACACAAAGTTATGAAAAGCTTCAACGCGTTCCAATAATACCAACGGGACTTCTCGGCATTGCGTCTTGGTTCATGACATCGTCAGCTCGTCAATTCTGATTGATTATCTGTAGTATATCGACGCCATGTCTCCGCAGCCACTCAGTATCATCGGTGCAGGTCTAGGTGGTGTGACGCTTGGAAGAGCACTTCTGGAACGAGGCATACCCGTCGTGCTGTACGAACGCGCGACCTCATCACCCAGACATGGCTATGGCATCAGCTTGCACGCGTCCACCTACAAGCCCTTGTTGAAGATGCTGAAGATGGACGAGCAAACATTCAGACAGAGTGTCGCGGTTGACGCTGCGATTGGCGGGAATGGCGCGATCGACCCCAAGAAACTAATATGTCCTCGCGACGTGACCTCCACATCATTCCGCGCCCATCGCGAGAGACTGGAAAAATTGATCCGCAAAGGCCTTGATATCAGATGGGACTCTGGGTTAGAGAAGCTGGAACAGACACCAAACGGTACGACTCTGTACTTGCAGAACGACACCAGCATAGAAGGTCAGACGTGCATGGTTGGCGCCGATGGTGTTCACTCTCTCACGAAGAAGTCAATCTTGAGGGAAGCCGGTCTCGAAGTTCTACCTTTCGTCACTTTCAATGGAAAGAGAAAAGTGAGCAGAAGCACTTTTGACGACATCTATGCTCCAGCCATGGGAGGATCCAATATTGTTGAGATCCACAACGATGGGGTGTTCTTACAGGTCTCTGTCAACGATATCACAGCTGAACAAGCCAGTGTGAGTTGGGTGTATTCACGTCCAGCTCAAGGAACCAGCGATCATTGCTTCAAGCCTGATCGACCGCAGTCTGGTGCCTCTGACATTCCGAAGGAATTTTATCGAGAAATCAGTGCTCTACAAGGCCTGCCCCAACCATTCTTGGAGATCTTCGATGAGCATAAGATAGAACAGGATCGTGTCTTGGCTTGGTTGATGCGTACATCCAAAGTCGACCTTACTCAACTCTACCAACTTGCATCCAATGGCATCTTCCTCATGGGAGACTCCGCACACTCTCAAGCAATTCTTGGTGGAGAAGGAGCAAACATCGCGATATCTGATGGATTGACACTTGCTGAAGCGATCGCTGCGCGAAATGGCGAGACCATCACATCATGGTACAGCAAACGTTTCCCAGATTGGCAGCAGAGCCTGGAGAACAGCAAGACGACGATTGAGGATATGCACAAGGACCAGGCTCCTAAATCCAAGGTCTAGATGCAATTCTTCACACGATTGAGGATGCCGTACTCTATCGTAGATGGGTACAACGGGCCGTGAAATGATCGCTCTGTCGTGTTCGGACTCTGGCAAAACAAGCAATACAGCATGACAGCAAACACCACTTACTGCTCTTTAAGAGTCAAGTCACGTCTTGTTGTGCCGTTGTTATGCTCTGTACCGCTGGCCTCCTCCCCACACATCTCGCACAGAACAAAAGCATAGACGTTGTTCGCATCAGCTTTGTCGTGATACACTATTCTGTGTATAGGCTCAAGCGTTCATATGTGTGATGCTACAGCAGAACTCAATTGTCTTGCGGCATAGGCAAAAAGAAAAAGATAGCTAAGCTTGGTTTCGATCCAAGGTCCTCCGGGTTATGAGCCCGGCGCGCTACAACTTGTTAGTATTGAGTAATAGGGAGTGAGAGTGGGAATATTACGAACCTTCCGCTGCGCCACTCAGCTTTTTCATCTTGGCAGAGAGCCGCTTTTCACCTCAGCTTTGGAGGTGAAAATTGCGTTGGTTGGCACAATTATATAGTTTCTGGTCATGGACGGCGGTGGGCTTCATTCGACCAGAGTCAAAGGCGTGGAGCAAATCGAAATCGAAATCTCAGACAGCGAATCTACAGTGAATGATTCATGGTCTTCAACAGCGGACACACAACTCGCATAATCACACTTATAGAGGCTGATGTACTTCTCAGCTCTGATAATTCGTTCAGTGAGGCATTGTGGGCTCGGTAGGTTCGTTATACAAGGGTGAATAATAGGCTCGGCTTCACCACGGCATGACTCCAGTGTGTATATATCATAGATTCGGGCAGTTAATGTGTAGAAGTGAGGCATCTCGAATCTTACCTGCTCACCGTTGCTATATAGCACTTACTTCTGCATTCGTTATCAGGTTTGGCCACTGACGGCACCTGAATAAACAGCAATCGAGCGGTGCGACGGAGCATGAACAGTTAGGGTCGCCCTGGATCAAAAGCGTTGTGAAATTTCAGCTTTGGCCGGTTGGACTTTCCTCCTCCCATCCTTACCGATCAACCAGTCACAAACACACCTTGAGCGATGTCACAGACTTACAATTGGCAAGCAGCCTCGGCGAAGGAAGCGCGCCTCTCCGTCAATTCCCAGAGTCGTTCTTTCATATGTTCGAACGTTACACACATGGCAAAATCCGGACCGATATACTTTCATCTGTACCGAAACCACCTCTTCCGGTAAGCGAAGCGACTCGATTGAGACAACGGTACCTTTTTCCAGAACGACCAAGACGAACTTTCTGCTTGTAGAGAAGTCGCTATACACACAGACCGAGGCAGTCACGCCGCGTAAACTTCGACAGAAGCCATAAAACCGTTGGCGATCGTCTTTCTTTTAGGACTACACTTACTCGTAACTTCTTCTATATTGAAACGTCGACGTGGACTGCCGACCTTGGCCCAAAACGACTGGCGTTTTGTGTGTACTTTACTTGGTGGAATATACCTTCAGCGACCTGTGGCGTCGCGGCGCCTGGAGGAAGAGTCCTGAAAGGAGAGAACGTTGGAGTCACCCTCTAGCCCTGAGGCATCCATTCGAGAAAGACCTGCACCCTACTCGTGTAAGGGCATCACGTTTTGTCAGCACAATACGAGTATGAGGCAGTGCCGTCATCGCAGACTCCCCTGCTGACAAGCCTTTGGTTGAGGCTGCGACACCATGAACTTTGGTCGCACCAAACAGGCAACCCGTCATTTTCACCATACAACAATAAGCTCTTGGAGTGACAAAACACGACAGATCATCTCAAATCATGATGGAAGTTGTAGACGGGTATCCAACTTTCACGCTTCACAGGTGCAAGGTGCACAAATGATCCTGCAATGACTTTATATACAGATAGGGGGCCTTGTGCCCAAGACTCATCACATGCAAGAACACAAGAGCCATCGGACTCTCACTCTTGTTTGGGCATACGCGCTACATCGTACGTATGTATGTGTCTACTTTCGAGACTCGAGAAAATCCACCGTTGAGTCGCACCGTTGAAGTGGACTATCGTCCAACGGTCAGGATTTCATGAACTCTTCACATGGGTTGGTCCGGCCGTTCGAACGTTCTGTCATTGCCGAGTCACTCATAAGATTGCATGGCTGTCCCGGAGATTGAGCCAGCTGTAACTACTGTTCTTCTGTTTGTCCAGGTGTCGATCTTCTACATACCGGACAAGCCTCCACTCACAGCACTGGCTCAGCACAAATGGCGTCCGCTGCGTCGGCAGTGCCTAATCCAACACCTTGCATTGTCTTTGACTCTAGAAAGGCCGGCCTTATCAGCATAGTCGAAGAAGAGTTACCGACAGAAGAAGTCTCGCCGTCAGAATTACCTAAATGGCGGAAGGTTGACTACTTCGGCGACTCAAAGACTTGGGATGTTAAGAATGATGGCGTCAAATCAGCTTTTGGTCCTGGGTGTCCGTTAGCGCCGACTTCTGGATGCAGCTCACCCAAGGCGTCTCCTAGCCTTGCCTCTCCGAAAATCGCCATGACAGGATGGGGGATGGTTCCACCACGTCATGCCTCACCTCTCGGATTTGACTCGTCATACTCACCTGCTAAGTTATGGACACAAGCACCACAAACATTATGTCAGCTATCATCTGTGATTCCTGACATATCCGATGATGAAGCATCACGCCATGGCTCGATTGCTGGACTTGAGATATATCTACGAAAGCCATCCATTATTCAGACCCAAGTTGAGAAATTTAACGGCTCAAAAGCTGATATTGAGGTTCTGGTCAACGAGGAGTCGGATGTTTTGGGGCCTTTGCACTCTCCGCTGACCCCTTTGACACCATCTATTCGCACATCAGCATCACCTAGAGCGTCTTCAGAATGCCTCGGAAGAGCATCCTCCGATGAAGACCAATTTGCCAACAACGCAACCAGACCCAAGCTTTTACATCTGAGTCCCTCTAGTGTTTTCAAGAATTCGTTTTCCTTTGGTCAAGGATCTAAAACACGCAAGGAGAGTGGTACAACTCCAGACCCCATGAGTATGGAGGGTGGCATCCAGAGACCATCTTCTGCCCGTGTAAGCTTTGGAAGCAGCGTTATACAGGACAACACAGAGGATGTGATGCTCGTCAATCCTATCACTGGCGAACGCAGGATGTCTGCTATCAGAACCGCTTCAGCAGGAGAACAATTGGCTCTACCTAGTCTATTGCGGCGAAGTTCTTCTGGTACTACAATGTACACACTGGTCAGGAGGGACTCACTGCTAGCGAGTGGATCCCGTACACCATCCACCGCATCAAGGCCCAGTCTTTCAGCAAGGAACTCATCAACACGATCATCTCGAGATGTCAGACCTATACCATCTGCGTGCAGCCCTAATCTTCGGACTTCATCTTCAGCGGATGATCGACACAATCGTCAACAGTCAGCTTCGACACGAAATATGTCTAGTGCTTCGTCGGCTCGTGCGATGTCAACTACACGGACCTTGTCTCATTCTTCTTACGCCCGCACAATGTCTAGTGCGCGAACTGCATCTACGTGGTCGCGAACGATGTCGACCTTTACAAGAGCTTCTTCGACAACTTCCACATCACCTTTTGACTTAGAGTCTGTGCGCGACGATTACAATAGTTGTACGCAGACACAACGGACACCCTCACTCCTTGTTCCATTGTTCGGCCACTTTCAGTGGAACAAGACAGACTCTGCTGTAGTCCTTCCCATGCAAGAACTCGAGCCCGCTTACCAAGAAGCATTGGCAGACGTGGCAGAAGACCCCGACTTTGTCGAAGTCGAAATTAAGCCGAAATCAGGATCAATAACCAGAAGAGCATCACTATTCGCCAACATCTTTACCAACAAAGATGTTGATGTGGACCCCGACCTCAAATTTAAGCCTTCCGCATCTGAGGTCGAGATCAAACAAGGGATCGCAGATGCTCAAAAAGAAAGAAGCCAGCGAAAAATGGTCTATTCGCGCAATGTTACAATAGTCTCACTGGCAACACTTAATGCAGTCTGCATCGCATTGTCATTTGGGCTCTTCAGCGTCTGGTACGCTACTGCTCCTCTGATATTAGTAGCGCCTCTGCTTAAGTCAACTATGGTACTGGATCTGTTCATCAATGATGCATACGAGAAAGCAAAGCTTTTACTTAGCCCTGCGGAAGAAGAGTCGATCCCTATCATGGATTACGCGACCGCTGTGTCTTTTTCCAACGAAGGTTTCGAAGATATCCAGAGCACTCTTGATTCATTGGTTGACCAGAAAGACGTGGACATGCACAAGAATCTACTGCTCATTTCGTGCAATGACAACGTATGGCACAGCGATGACGCCAAATCGACCACAAGGATCATACTTGAAAACATTCTCACCAACATTGTCGATGAAGCAAAGTTTCGGATGCCGCGTGATGGTCCGGACGCTGACTTTGACAACATGTGGTGTCGCAGAGGAATATATAAAGGGGTGCCGTATGTTTTGATGATCAAAGAAGGCACGCCTAACAGAAAAGAATTTTTTGACTTGATCCGAAGCTTACTCCACGCATACAACCTCCGCAAAGAGTCGTACTATAACCCAGTACCTTCTGCTTTCTTCACTTGGTGCGAAGAATGGGCTGAGTTGCACGACTTTGCGTCTTTCGACTTTCTGGTGAATGTTAACTCGGAGACTTTGCTCGATGAGCACTGCATCTCGCACCTGTATCAACAGATGTTGAAGAGCCCTGCTTGCACCGGAGTTTCAAGTCGCGTCGAGGTTGATTCTCACTCCTCGAGATGGGGTGTCGCAAACCTCTTCAGCAACTCGCAACTCATGTATGGCCAGGTTAGGCAGTCTCACCAAACACAGATCATGCACAAGGCAAGCGTAAGTCCGAGTGCTTGCCAAATGCTCAGAATCTGTGAAGAGACCTGTGGTCCGCATGTTTTGAAGGAAATCAAAAAGCATCGGCCTTCTCCTATGGACAATATGGTGACACAGATCTGCTCATCCACAGAGGAAGACGATATGATGTACGGAGCACCACAGGTGACTACCCTGCAAGCTATTCATGCTGTCACATATGCTCGTCCATCAACCACTCTTTCCGAATTCATATTGCAGCGTCAACAGTTTGCATTCTCGACTTGCGTCACGAATCTTGCTATACTCTGCGACAATCAGATGCATTGGTTCGAGAGACTATCCTCTGCCGTCGACTTGCTGGCATGGTGTCTCCCCGCCTGCTCTCTCGCCATTACCATCAACTTCCTCAGATCTGCTGTACTCCAACAACACATACCAGTTTTGATTGTGCTTAGCGCCATCGTTGCATTGCCATGGACTTATGCCGTCGCATCTGCAATGTGGCTGGCTCGTTCTTGGGAAGGACGATTGCGCTATTTACTCGGCTTTTGCATTTTGGCGTTTACGGGTCCTATTGTTGCGGTCATTGTTTTCGTTTCCACAGTTTTCAACTTGCACCGTCTTCGACCGGAACAACGCAAGCGCAGGCGTTCTTCTGCTATCACCGTACAGATTCAGCGTTCTGATGTTTGAGTATTTCTCACAAAATGTTTTTCATTTCCATTTTTGTGTTTGTTTTTCCTAGATACCCCTTTGTTCAGCTTGCTTGTAAAAGTATCGTTCGACTATCTTCTCGTTTTTAGAATTGAATCACCTTTGAACCATTGATCGATGAGCATCATGATTGTACTTCCTTGATAAGCGCTGTGCTTGAGGACAACACCGTCGCGCTCTGATTTGATCCGAGCACCTGACTGAATTGGGTTTTAGATATTTCCATGTGTCTGTCTCTCATCACCGCCCTCGTACAAACAAGCTGATCGGATTGCAAAGGAAAAAGAAAAAAAAAAAAAGAATAAAAAGGAAAGCGCAAAGATGCCAAGCCAGGCTTCAAATGCCGCAACGCCCTGCAATTTCGAGGTCTGAAAAAAGTTTTCAGCCACCACAACCAAAAAAATGATTGAGATGATGGAAGAACATCCTCGTCGAGCAAAAGAAGATGTGATGGTCAGTACGGGGGTCGAACCCGCGACCTTG